>NC_090320.1:294512315-295712315 GCF_040869045.1 Eurosta solidaginis
AGCCAATCTGATATCAATCTGCGGCTCAGATTGACAACCAACTGCGTCAGTAGATTGATGTCAATCTGAGAACAAAGTCTGAAAATTCATATTTTGCAGTCAATTTGACTGCTGTTTGTCACCAATCTCTGCATAGCAGATTTTGCATTGCAGGCGTGGTTATTGGGACTGATTACTTTTTGTTTCAAAGATCATTCCGGCATAGCTTTGTTCCTACAGTCGATATAGAAGGAATTAATTATAATTTCAACATATCTAACCACAAATGCTTACCGAATAAAGAAACAATAACAAATTTTAATTCAGAAAAACAAGCCGGTAGTTTAACTAACTATTCATATGGAAAAAAGCCCGATTGAGTCTTAATCGTTTCGGTATATTCTGTAGTTACCTCTTCGTTCCGGGAGTGGGTAATTTGCGCGCCCGCTGCATTCGTGGATGTGTTATCGCTTTTCAGGCTCCCTCCCCGTTCTTACTCCCGATTACTTCTGTTTTAAGGACGATTTCTGCATAGCTTTGGTTTTACAGTCGATAAGGAAGGAATTTGAAAATTCCAAATCATTAATTCGGACCGATAAAAAATGTTGCAAAAAAAATTTAGTAAACATGAGTTTATTTAATAAATTAGAAAACTTTTTGAAAAAAAAAAAAAAACAAATTAGTATAATTTAGAAAAAATATTGAAGCTTTTGATTTAAAATAAGAGATCTCAACTCCGTAAAAAGTAGTTCCTTGGACCTTTTTGTGGAAAGTTTATAGATAAAAAAAAAACTCAAAAATGTTTGATTTTGCAGCCCAAAAATGCGGAAAGCTGAGATCTCACGATTTTGCATTTTTCTTGCGTTTTCAGTACATTGTATGTCACTAAACTATCAAACCGCTGAACCGATTTGGTTTGTGTTTGGAACATGCGTCAGCGCTTTAAAGGAAAACGTTCCTACCATAAATTGACTACCGGGGTACCGCTGGAGTCCCGACCCCAGCTTTTGAAGATATAGGTCATAGAATATCTTTGTACGATATGGGTATCAAATGATAGGTATTGATGAGAGTTTTAACAAGGAGGTTAAACCGGGTTCATACGAGAACCCATTAGTACCCAAAATGTGGACTAGGGGTGACCCTAGGATGCTTTTATACGATATGGGTATTAAATTAAAGGTATTGTATAAGTCTTTCAATAAAAATATGCACTGTATTTAGGAAAATAGGGTGCACACGGGTTTCATGAAATATATATATATATTTGATTAAAATTAAAACTTTTCAAATATAAACAATTTTATAAAAAATGAATTTGTTTAAATATTCAAACACTGCGCGACGGCGGGCGGGCGAAAAACTGAAAGAATGACGCGGGCACGAACGATGCGTGTTGGTGGGCAGTTTTAGATAAACTGATTTGATTGTGCACTGTGGTAATCAGCGAACACAGCTGAGCTGCACTTGCGCTTGGCCGCACTGGCCGGGTGTTGCCAGACGGAGGGGGCGGACTTAGTCCGAAAATTGGATCATGTTTTCAACACCCCCCTCCCAAATTTTGGTTATAGGTTCCTTCGATCAACGGGAAGGTTTTAGGATAAAAATAATTTCGATATATAAAAGGGGCGTGGCACCTCCCATACAAATGGAATCTTTGCTTCTGCATAACTTTGAAGGTATACATGCCAGAACATTGAAATTCAGTTTTATGAGGTCAATCCCTAACACCACCAAGAAAACGTGGAATTAAGAAAAGGGGGCGTTGCACCTCCCATACAAATGGAATATATAATACTGTATATCTCTGTATGTATTAATGGTAGGAAAACGAAAATTGGTAAGGAGCTATATGACGTTAATTCCTAACACCTCAAGGAAATTTGGAAGTGGGAAAAGGGGGGCGTGGCATCTTCCCTACAAATGGGATTTTTCAGAACTATAGCTGCCGTACATACTTAAGTTATTTTAACATCTAAAGTTTGACTGCATTGTTGAGTTTGGCTGTTATGCCTTTTGGACATTTAGTAATCTGCCGCCGTTAGAAAAATTTGTTGTCTTCAATCTATCTACATCTATATATATAAAAATCAACTTCTGTGTGTGTGTGTGTCTTCGCTATGGAAATGTATTTCCCACGCTTCAATCATCACCAAATTTTGTTATAGGTTCCTTCGATGAACCGGAAATTTTTAGGCTAAAAATAATTTCGATATATAAAAGGGGCGTGGCACCTCCCATACAAATGGAATCTTTGGTACTGCATAACTTTGAAGGTATACATGCCAGAACATTGAAATTCAGTAAGGAGTTATATGAGGTCAATCCCTAACACCATCAAGAAAATGCAGAATTGGGAAAAAGGGCGCGTGGCACCTGCCATACAAATGGAATCTTTGGTACTGCATAACTTTGAAGGTATACATCCCAGAACATTGAAATTCAGTACGGAGTTATATGAGGTCAATCCCTAACACCACCAAGAAAATATGGAATTGGGAAAAAGGGGGCGTGGCACCTCCCATACAAATGGAATATGTTATACTTATAAGGAAAAACTATGGCTGCCGTACAAACTTAAGTTATTTTAACACCTAAAGTTTGACTGCATTGTTGAGTTTGGCTGTTATGCCTTTCGGACGTTTAGTAATCTGCCGCCGTTAAAAAAATTGTTTAGCTTCAGTCTATCTACATCTTAGTATATGAAAAACACGTGTCACAACATTTTTGGGCGCGATGGACTCCTAAACTACTGAACCGGTTTTGAATTTGTTTTGCACCCAGTGTGTAATTTGATCTAACTTGAGATATAGGATAGGTTATATCTCAGCTTGTAGTCGCAATATTATTTTATTGGAAATTTTTTTTTATTTGTTTATAGGTAATAATAAAATGTTACGTATACGCAGTGGTGCACCTCTTTTCAGTTGGTATGGATATGTTTGTGCACGTGCGAATGTCTGCATTTCGTTTTAATATTATAGTGAAGTGTGAAAAATAAAAATCTATATACATATATTAAACTGACTCGTAGTGGGGCTGGGACTGGAATTGGAATAAAATACATACAACCCTCTGTGACAGGCAATAAGGGATGCAGAAGAAATAGAAGGAGTTGAGAGAAGAGAAAAGAGAGAAGGAGATTGAGAAAGAGATAGAATGAGACGAAGATGGAGATAGATGAAGCGAAAAAGACGGAGGGAGGAGTGAATAAAAGGATTAGGAAAAAGTGAAGAGGGGGGAGGGCAGAGTCAGACGAAAAAAGCTTATTAAAATGTATACAGATAGGAAAAATTTAGGGCATGGCAACGTCTGCCGGGTCTTCTAGTCCTCTATAAAAATCAAATTCTGTGTGTGTAATCCCTATGAAAACGTGTTTGCCATACTTCAATCATCACCAAATTTTGGCCGTAGGTTCCTTCGATCAAGCCGAAAGTTTTTCATATTTCATATTTCAGAATTAAGAATTTTAAATTTGAATGTTTTTGTTTTTTGTCTATTCGAACGAAATGATCATGTTAACAAAATCAATGATCGCATTCAAAACCAATTTCCTGGTGAAGTGACGAAATATAAATCGATCGACACAGTTACAGATAAAGATAAAATTGTGAATTATCCAAATGAATTTCTAAACTCCTTAGAACCAAAAGGAATGCCTGCGCATATATCAGCTTTGAAAATCGGCTCACCAGTTATGCTTCTTCGGAATTTAAACCCACCAAAATTGTGCAATGGAACCAGACTTTGCGTTTAGAAATTAATGAAGAATGTAATCGAATCAACAATCATCAGCGGTAAAAACAAAAGTGAAGATGTGCTCATACCACGAATCCCAATGATTCCTACAGATTTGCCATTAAATGTTAAGCGCTTACAGTTTCCTGTACGCCTTGCTTTTGCAATTAGAATCAACAAAGCACAAGGACAATCGCTTATTGTTGCAGGCTTAAATTTAGAGAGTCCCTGCTTTTCCCATGGCCAGCTATATGTTGCTTGCTCTAGAGTTGGAACACCAAAAAATTTTTTTATTTTTGCACCGAACGAAAAAACCAAAACTATTGTGCACTCACATGCATTACAATAAGATACAAGAATAAAATGTTTTAACAGAAAGTTTCACAAAATGTGCGTACAAAATTCAATTCAATTTACAGAACAATAAATTAAATTATCAACAAACAAAACAGAAAAAATAACGCAACATTCATTCTCGGGCGTTACAACGTACGCCGCACATAGGTAGATTTTAGACATTTAGGCGGCCATAATTGAATTTCTGAAAGTTGCAACAATAACAAAAAAAAGCACTCCCACACCTTAAGAATATACAGGGGAACAATAATTCTACCCCTTCCCATCCATCGCATACCTGGGGTTAGCTGTCAAGTAATCGGAATTTAGCTATTTCTGAAAAGCGTGTTATAGTTTTTATTTTAACCTATGTGAAATCGCATGTTTTAACATGAATATTTTAAGTTTTAAGTCAATTGAATTGAGTAATTGTGATTGGTTCTGATATTTCAGGTAAATACTTTATATTATTATTATCACCCATACCCTACATTTTACATCTTACATCGTACATCTTACATCTTACATTTCACACCTCACATCTTACATCACACATCCTACATCGTACATCTTACATGTTACATCCTACATCTTACACCCTACATTTATTCATATCAATGATTGATTCGTGAAAATGAAGAATCCCATATACATACCATCCTACATATACATACCCATACCCACGCATACCTTACATCTTACACTTACATCTTACATCTTACATTCAAATTCCCCCGTACCGCGAGCAAAGATGCTTGCACATCAAAAATATTCACATATGATAATAATAATCTCACAAATGTGATTTTTTTTTAATTCAGGCGCAGAAAAGAAAAAAAAGTTTGCGCTATGAATTATATTCATATCGATTAATGATTCGTAAAAATGAAGAATCTCACATTATGAAATGCAGAAGATTGTTCCACCAATTTGTCGTGGATATGTATGCAAAAATTGAACCCATGCGCTTAAACTATATCAAATTCAACCAGACTAAGTTATGGTCCGAGGAATACATTCGCTTACGGTAGAATAACATCGGTAGAATGATCATATTACCAGCAATATATACTGCTAGCCCGCGACACACGCATGAATATGCACAGGATGCCACGGCGTGTGTTCTCGCTTATGGACGGCCGGATCTGTTTTGTACTTTTACATGTAATCCGCAATGGAGAGAAATCAAAGACCATTTGTTTCCTGGCCAATCCTCAATAGATCGACACGACATAACTGCACGTATTTTCAAACTAAAACTAAAATCACTTATGGACTTTATTATCAAACATAGAGTGTTTGGAGAGGTGCGTTGTTAAATGTATTCCGTTGAATGGCAAAAGCGGGGATTACTGCACGCACACATTTTGATTTGGTTGGTTGATAAAATTACACCGGATCAAATTGATAGTGTGATATCAGCTGAAATACCAGATCAAACGATTGATCCAGATTTGTTCGAAGTCGTCACAAAAGATATGATACATGGACCTTGCGGTGCATTGAATGTGAACTCTCCGTGCATGATTGATGGAAAATGTTCGAAGCGATGCCCACGAGCATTAATTTCGGATACGGTCACATGTGACGATGGATATTCGGCATATCGTCGTCGATCCACTGATGACAATGGTAAGTCAACGATAATTAAGATGGGAAATCAAAATGTTGAAGTTGACAATCGTTGGATTGTTCCATATTGTCCATTGTTGTCCAAAACATTCAAAGCGCATTTTAACGTGGAATACTGTAGTTCCGTTAAATCAATTAAATACATTTGCAAATATGTAAATAAAAGAAGCGATATGGCTGTATTCGGTGCAGTCCAAAATGACAATGACGAGATTAAAAATATCAAATGAAACGTTATAGAAGCTGTAACGAAGCGATATGGCGAATTTTTTCATTCCCAATACACGAAAGACATCCAACAGTCGTTCATTTAGCGGTTCACCTTGAAAATGGCCAACGCGTTATTTTACTCCTGAAAATGCAGCGCTTAGAGCAACAAGCGCACCATCTACAACTTTGACTGCCTTTTTTCATTTATGTCAATCGGACGATTTTGCAATAACATTGCTATATGCAGAAGTGCCACAATATTTCACATGGGATAAATCCAGGAAAACGAAGGCGAAGACAAGGAAAAGCAGTTCAAGGTCGTCCTAATGTGTTCTCAACAGATGCATAAGGACGCATTTATGCAGTTCATCCAAATAATGCTGAGTGTTTTTACCTGCGATTGTTGTTAATTAATGTTCGTGGCCCAACATCATTTCAAGTTTTAAGAAAAATTAATGGTGAATTGTACGCTACATATCGCGAAGCATGTCAACAATTAAACTTGTTGGAGGATGATAAGCATTGCCGTTTCAGCTGTAATAGCCAGTCCCCATCAAATACGAACATTATTTTCGATAATAATTGCAATGTGCTCCCCCCCCATCTAATCCATTGGAATTATGGAATAATTGCAAAGATTATATGGTAGATGATATTTTAAACCAAATGCGTCGAAATACTGCAAATTATGAGTTGGAATTCACACTGAAAATTTACAATGAAGCATTGATCGTTTGATTGAAATCGTTAGTACAATTGGGCATGCCAGCAGCAAATCGTTCAATGCATGATATGTTCAATCGAGAACTGGAGCGTGAACTAAATAAATAATTGATTTTGCTTTCGTGCTCGCTACGCGTTCGTGTTTACTAACACATTCTCAATTTGGTAACTGTGTAAATGTAGTGGTGCCCACCGCTGATTATGATTGTAATGAAATAAACACATTTGTACCATCAAATTTAACGAAATTGAATGACCAACAGCCAGTGGCGGCGCAAGACAAAAAATTTATGTGGGCGAGGTACATTTTGCGAGGCCCTATCATGGTGCAACAAAAAGGGAATTCAAAATAAAAAATCACTTGAAATGAGACGGTTTTTATTCGTTCAGAAACAAGCATACATTTTTACATACATATAACTTTTTGAAACAATAAAAAAATTAAAAAAATTTTTTTTTTAAATTAGTATGGTGAAAAAATTAAAGAAACAAACATTTTCTACTTTTGGTCTTACTGAACTCCTCAATGATTGGTTTGTAACTTAGATGCTATATCTACTTCAATAGATAAAACTGCCAAAGCCGAGAGTCTTTCTTGATCCATAGTATTTCTTAAATAATTTTAATTAGTTTCAATTTTGGAAAGCTCCTTTCAGCGGAAGCAGTACTTACAGGTATTGTTAACAATATCCTAATGACAATGTAAACATTTGGGTAAATTGTTCTCTA
The DNA here is from genome assembly GCF_040869045.1 of Eurosta solidaginis. Lineage (NCBI taxonomy): Eukaryota > Metazoa > Arthropoda > Insecta > Diptera > Tephritidae > Eurosta > Eurosta solidaginis. The sequence continues at coordinate 294,519,663 of NC_090320.1, forward strand.
TAATATATTGTAGCAAATGTTTCACGTCTTTAATAGAGTTGGGTAAATTTGGAATCACATTTAGTAACTCCTCATACAAATCATAAGGCTGGAAGTCACTGCTCTCACCTACTTGCAGAACACTGTGTAAATCCTGACAGTTTTTCAGTAGTTGCTCCTTTGGAATTCGTTTTAACTGGTTTAAGTCATATATAAAACCAAAATCATCAAAATGTTGTCTTAAAGACATAAATCTCGATTCCATGTTACTGATCACAGAATCAATCATGGTATTAAAAAAATTGGTTTCATACCGGCTTTCTGCAGACTTTATAGGTTGATCGCTGCCTTCATAATCAAACATCCTTTTCTTTTTGGCTACTCTTTTATTTTTAAAATCTTTGGGCAAATCGTAACTGCTTTTCTCAATAAACTGACGAGCGTCAGACAAGCATTTTTCGAATCCAGTTTGTCGATATTCTTTTATCCATTCACAAGATGTACGCAAATGTTCAAGAGTAACGCTTAAATGGACTTGTACAGATTGCCACAATTTGCTAATGGTATTGACACGAGTTAATAGCTCATACCAGATATGTAATGATACGATAAATTCCAAACTGAACATTTCGTTCAAAATAGAATCGCAATCAGTGAGTGTGTCCGATTTTTCCTTTTGGCATTTTAAGTATTCTATACATTCAACAACATCATCAAATTGCAATAATACAGCCTTCACCACCTGGATTCTGCTTTCCCACCTTGTGTCTGATAAAGGCTTCATCGTAAGCTTTAATTTAAAAAATAAATAAATGTAAGGCGCGATAACCTCCGAAGAGATCTAAGGCCGAGCTTCTCTTCCAATTTGCGTCGTGCTCCTCTTGATTTTTCCCTACAAATTGGCCGGACGGGACCTACATGTTTTATGCCGACTCCGAACGGCATCTGCAAGGCAGATGAGTTTTCACTGAGAGCTTTTCATGGCAGAAATACAATCGGAGCGCTTGCCAGACACTGCCGAGGCGCGACCCCGCTTAGAAAAATTTTCTTCTAATTGAAAATTCTTATTTCTAAAATTTTTTTTTTTTTTTATGTTGCTTTGCCCGGGAGTTGAACCCAGGACACCACGGTGGCCGCCAGCTTTAATTTATCTTTGATTATTTTCCAGCGTTTGCTGGAACTTGAAAAAAGCAAAGGAATCTTCTGAAGAAAACCAAAAAATGTTTTTGCTGCCACCGAAGAATTGGCTGCGTCGAACAACAAGAGATTCCAGCTATGACAACCTCAAGGTGTGAAAAGTACCCTGGGATTTATATTTAGAATTCGAGTTTTAACTCCATTATATATGCCTACCATATTAGCAGCATTGTCGTATCCTTGGCCATGACAGTTTTGAATATCTAAGCCATTTTTTTCAGTATTGCAATAGCCAAATATTCTCCAGTCGTTTCGGTGACAGCAAGAAATCCGATAAAGTTTTCTTCTATGGTTCCAGTTAATGTATTACAATATCTTAAAATAACCGGCATTTGTTCAACTCTACTAGAGTCTCTAGTGCAGTCGAGTAAAATAGAATAATATTTTGCCTCTTTTATCCTACCAATCACTTCACAGGTATTATTGGTGTACAGGTGTATTTGACATTAATGTAATCAATTCATTTTGAGTATCATGGCTTAGATAGTGGTGTGTAAGTTGTTTATTATTAATGCGGTTTAAGTGTTCTTGTAACGTAGGATCATAAATAGCTATCAATTTAAATAAGTCTACAAAGTTACCAGAATTCTTAGTGTTTTCGTCAGTTTTGAGAGATTCTATGTGACCTCTAAATGCAAATTATGAGAGGCTAAGAAGTTTATGATATCAATTAATCTTAATTTCTTGAGAAATGAAAATTGGAAAAGTGTCTATGATCATCATCTTGAGGATAATGTTCATCAAGATGACTTAACTTCATGACGCTTAGCAGCCGCCATGGGAAACGTCCACAATCCCACGTCAAAACTGGCAAATGTTTGCTCCACTACATCACTGGCTCTACTAGCAGATGGCGAACTTATTTCAATCATGCTCTCTTGATTTCTTTTTCCGAATCTCGTCGTTCCGTATCAATATTTGGTGCATCTGGAGTAATTTCCGAATTGTCGGATACAGACACATGTTGTTGAGAAGTGGAAGCAAGCGATTCAATTGATTCAGTACTACTAGATTCAGCTCGACTGAGAAACTTCATCATACCTGAACTTAAAACATGGTTTGATACAGCTCTTTCAGATTTTTTTTCTTTTTGCTGAACCAGATTCCCATTTTCTCCCTTTATCTCTATCTCTCTTAGTACTTAAGAGTGACATGATTGATAAATTATGAAGAAAGTGCCAATATTGTAACCGTAAAATTAGGCGGATTCTAGCGCAACAAATAAAAGATATAAAACAAATAATAACCTCAATTTTCAATCACATAACGGTTTCTTACCTATCTCAACTTTTTAAACACTTGTTATAGTTTTAAAAATATGTGACGCTATTATTTATTTAAAGGAACGAACAAGACTCCGTCTGAACGCGATTTGTACTTTCATTGGAAATGGCTATGCGTCAAATTTGACAGGTAACATATCATATGCATTTGTTTTGATACACAATGCTTTTTAACAAGGGAAAGTCCCGAGCAATGCTCTTTCTCTTAAAGGGGACTCCCCGCTACAGCAGCTTAACGCCAACTAATGTTGCAAGACTAAATATAAACAAATTGTCAGAAACGGAAGAGATGAGATTTCGAAATAATTGATTTTAACAGAAATATTGATTATTACATAAACATAAATTTGTGGCGCCGAAGATTGGAATATCTTTAAGTTAAAAATTTATTTTAAGTGAGGCGTTCAGTGCAACAACGGACACAATATTAACAATTCTCAACTAATTACATTAATTTAAATTCTAAAGTTTTATACAAAGATGGTGGGAGATTTGACATTCTATAAAGTGAAAAGCAGAAAAAGTCCACACATCTCAAGTTTCTTTTCGATAATTGCCATAAAATCATCTTCGGACTAAGCAAAATTAAGATCGGTCTCTTTAAAAAATTACCAGAGGTCCTTTTTTTAGTTAAAAGTTTTAAAGGTACAATTACGCAGAAAAACGCCTGAGGGGTCAGCTAGCTTATTATAAGAACAGCCTTGTGCCGTGTTCTTAGGTATTTTTCATACTTTTTCAATTATATGTTCGTTGTGGGCCGCGAGGCCCTTATCACCGCGAGGCCGTGGGCGGTGGCCCACACCGCCCACGCCTTACGCCGCCTCTGCCAACAGCAACATGTTTATGATACAATCATGAATAATGTTAGCCTGGAACTGGTAGATTGTTTTCATTGGATGCTTCTGGGGGAACAAGCAAGACCTTTTTGATTTCATTGACTTTAGCAACAACTCGATCAGATAATAATGTTGCATTGGCACTCGCTTCTTCCGGAATTGCGGCTACATTACTGGAAGGCGGTCGCACAGCACATTCTGCATTGAAGTTGCGTTTGAATATGCAGGTAAATGAAACACTAACATGTAATATTTCGAAATCATCTGTAATTGCAAAAGTTCTTAAAGTATGTAAGCTCATCGTATGGGACGAATGTACTATGGCACACAAGAAATCATTGGAAGCACTTGATAGAACTTTGAAAGATCTACGAGGAAGCCAAACAGTCTTTTGAGGTGAAATGATTTTATTGGCTGGAGATTTCAGACAAACATTACCTGTGATCCCAAAACCCACTGCTGCAGATGAAATCAATACATGTTTAAAATCATCGTATTTATGGAGACATGTAAACACGCTTACACTTACTATAAACGTACACGTTCAACTACAAAACGATACGTCAGCAGCTGAATTTTCACAGCAATTACTGAAAATCGGAAATAGCCAAATGTCGTTCGATCCAACAGGAATGATTACATTGCTTAACAATTTCTGCACTTTTGCACAGTCTAAAGAGGCATTGATACACAGTGTATTTCCAAACATTGTTCAACATTACAAAAACTATGATTGGCTCAGCGAAAAAGCAATTTTAGCTGGGAAAAATAAAGACGTCAATGGTATAAATGCAGCTATTCTGGATCAACTACCAGGTGGCAAAGTTGAATATAAGTCAATTGACAATATTACTGATCAAGATGGTGTCGTAAATTATCCAACTGAATTCTTAAACTCACCCAACTTGCCAGGCCTACCACCTCATAATTTACGATTAAAAATTGGAGCATCGATTATTATGCTGCGCAACATTAACGTGCCATGACTTTGCAACGGCACCAGACTCGCTGTGAAGAAGCTAATGGGTAACGTTATCGAAGCACCAATTTTGAATGGGAAGTACAAAGCAGAAGACGTTTTGATACCCAGAATTCCACTGATTTCGACGGACTTACCATTCGATTTCAAACGTTTGAGCACACCAGACGTTGTTTTTCGCTTATGTTAATTAGTATGTTCTTGCATAAGTCGTCGACCAGTTTGTTGTTTTTACGTTAGAGATCGTTTGTTGGGTCCTTTCTTAGTGTTTTGTAAGTATTTTTATCTTCCAGTATCCCGTTCATCTTGCCTGAGTATACGTCCTTGTACAGTACCACTGTTTTATTTCCATTGTCCGCGTCAATGACTATGATGTTTTTGTGCATATTTAAGAACTGTTTGGTTCTATTAACAGTTTCTAATATGAATCTTTCTGTGGAATTGAACCTTCTCCCCGTTTCAAATGTAAAATACTATTACTAACATTGTTTCTTGCTATGTATCTGTTCTTGTCGTCGTCTAAACTTTATATTATTTGCTCCATTTCCGCAATTATTGTTGTAGGTTTGAGATTTTTTGTTGTCGTTGGTATCGCGAACTTCCTTCCAAGTGAAAGCAACTATTTTACCTCGTACGGAAAAAACTATGTCAGTTTTATTTACGAACCAATCGTTGTTAAAACACATACCTAAGTTGTAAATTTGTTGCTGTTTTAGTTTGTTTAATTTTGTTTTATGTATGTTTAGTTTCTACTTCCTTAGTGACTCTATGAAATAGATAGTGTTGATTGTCCGTAAACGTCTGAAATTCTGTTTCGCGTATGTCTCGTTTTAAACTCTGTGACGCGTGGTATGTATTATTTCTAGTTACTTTGATGTTGATGTTCATTTGTGTAATCTCTATATTAAGTATTTTGTTAAGAAAATTACGTTTTGATGAGTTGGGATTAGACCATACTTCTTGTATTCCAACAAAAACTTAAGTTGTCTCGTTAACCTGGTCAATTTTTGATTTTGTTTGCTATAACGTTTCAGTTTTATGCAGGTATTCTGTACATATTTGTATTTCATGTGTTCGTAATAATTTTTCATTGTTGGTTTGGTGTTGTTGATATGTTTTTAATAAAAATTATCAAAAGTATGATATCGGTAGGCCTTCCGAAACTAAAAGAGACCTTCGGCTCTGAAATAACACACAACATCAACACACACTTGGCTTACAAATCGAACCACACTTTACAAAGCGTGTTCACAAAAACAAAAATCCCGATCCCACATTTACAACAAAACAATATCGTATACCAAATAGCATGTAAAGGGAGCAGAGAATAATGTAACCAAATATATATAGGTACAACAAAACCTACACTAAGTGTTCGGCTCAAAGAGCATGGGTGGGCATTAACAAAATAGAAAACAATACAGCTCTCTCTCAGCACACACCGAAAGCGGGCACTCAGCTGATCTGTCCAATGCGAAAATATTGGATAAAGAAACGAGGGATAAAGTGAAGTAAAGGATTCACAACAGAAATCAGAAACAGGACTGTCAACAGAAAAGAAGATACAGCTGACATCTCCGCTGCATACCTATTATGCTTATAATCATTTTTTTATTATTTCTCTTTTTTGTATATATGTATGTATATTAACCTGGGTCCATTTGTATGGACGAAAGTTAACCGATACCGCGCCATCGATTTTTCGATAGGATTTGGGCTCAGGAATAAAAGTTCCACTACGCATACCCAAACAATTATTTTCGAGCCTGCGAAAAAAATGACGAAAGGGTAAATTTTTCAACCAAAACACTCCCCTTAACCCAAAAATTATTATTTTTTTTAAAAACTGTTGTCGAAACGTTGGCGATAACATTTTTTTGAAAAAAAAAATTATTTTTTGGTTTTTGGTCGCGAAATTGACCCTTTCGCCATTTTTTTGCAGGCCCGAAAATTATTTTTTTGGGAACTTTTTTTCCTGAGCCCAAATCCTATCGAAAAATCGATGGCGCGATATCCGTTAATAAATCGACCCAGTCTAATGTATATGCATACGTACTAACAAACGTATGTATACGTATCTAAGTTGTCTTTGACAAGTGTACTACAAACATCAAGTACCATACTTATTTATATATTTAATTTAACTTTTTTGCGATACGCTGCACAATGTATACAATTTGTAACAAAAAATCGTATTCTTTTAACGCCTTGGAGTAGCTTGTCTACACAAGTTTAAATATATAATTGTTAATAATTCTATCCAAACAATTTCCATCTTTGTAACTTTACATTTTATTTTCATGTTTTCATTGTTGTTAGCTGTGCTTTTTTTTCACCTAGGTATATACGTTTGCGCTAAACTTTACATGGACTGCTAAGCGGTAAACTTTAAATACACCTCTGAAATTGCTGCGCATAAAATTAGTATTACTAAATTTTAATACGCATTATACTCAGATGTAACAGAAATAAGTGTCTATATTTCACCTCTGCACTAATTCTATGTATCATCTTTTAAAATGGTGCGTGCCCATAATCCATCGCATCCGATTCAGCTATATGTTATACACTATGGCCATCAGAGGGTTGTGTCTCCTCTTTGTGGTACAGCCTGTGCTGTAGCTAGTTGTTTAACCATTGCCGCTAGATGGGTCTCCTTAGCATTATCTAAGCGAGGATAAGCGTTTTTTTTTACGCGCAAACATAAACGTATACGCGTGTAAAAAAAACACGGCTAATATTGAATACAATAGACCGCTACCATAGCTGTGTTTTTTTTTTTACTTCTATATACGTTTACGCTTAAACTTTATATGGACCGCTAAGCGACAAACTTTAGATACACCTCTGAAATGTATAAAATTTGTCCTACTAAATTCCAATACGCATTATACTCAGATGTAAGTGAAATATGTGTCTTTGTTTCACCCTCTACACCAAGTCTATGTATTCTATGTGTGTCCACAATTCATCGCAACTGATTCAGCTATATGTTATACCCTATAGCCATCAGAGTGTTGTGTCTCCGCTTTTCGGTACACCCTGTGCTGTAGCTGTAGTTCTTTAACCACCACCGCTAGATGGGTCTCCTAAGCATTATCTAAGCGAGGATAGGCGTTTTTTTCACGTGCAAACGTAAACGTATACGCGTGTGAAAAAAAACACGGCTCATATATACATAACTGACATATTAGGCGTGTTTTTTTTTACACGCGTATACGTTTCGTTTGCACGTGAAAAAAACGCCTATCCTCGCTTAGATAATGCTTATCTTAGATAATACTTAGGAGACCCATCTAGCGGCAGTGGTTAAACAACTAGCTACAGCACAGGGTGTACCGAAAAGCGGAGACACAACCCTCTGTTGTATGTCTGTGTATAACAAATAGCTGAATCAGTTGCGATGAATAGTGAACACGCATAGGATACATAGAATTAATGTAGAGAGGGTGAAACATAGACACATCTTTCAGTTACATCTGAGTATAATGCGTATTGAAATTTAGTAGTACTAACTTTATGCGCAGCAATTTCAGATGTGTATTTAAAGTTTAACGCTTAGCGTAAACGTATATAAATGTAAAAAAACACAGGTATTATTGTACAAGACGTTGTATGGAAAATAATCAAGAAGAAGCAATCAGCTGTTGGGATAACAACACCTGGTACTACATTTGCCATGGTTTTAATTGATAGGTACTTCCAATATTTCACAACATTTTTTCGAATTTTCAGTAAAAAAACAACTTTATAGAATGACATGAAGTGAGATGTCATGTTGCTTAAAAAGAGTCGCCGTGTGTAAATATGATAAGCAAATCCAAAGAAAAATTGCCGGTAATCAGCAGTGAACTTAATTATCGCTTTTGACTTTGTGTGACAAGCCGTTTTTTATTGATTTGACCAAAATTGTCCAAGCGAAAACCAAGCTATAGATTGTTACAACGTTGATATAGTCATTTGCAAAGTATTTGATGTTGGGAATAGGAGAGAACTTCTGAAGGTTTAATGTCACTTTATTTATTTTCCAAAAAAATACTTCTTTGTTGATTTTTGAACAGGTGAAAAATATCTTAAAAACAGTTTTTTTCTTTTTGTTCAAATAAATAGGTGATTAATCTTAAAACCTCATAATTGAAACCTTAATTAATGTGTTTATTTTGCTTTGTATAAACAAATGGCAAAAACTAGAAAAATAGAACTTGAATTTCAGAAATCATAGCGGACAATTGTCCCTAATATTAATCGTTTAACTTGCAATATGTATTCTAGTGTTCTTTGTCATACACAAATATAAATCTTTCTGGCCCCCCGCAAAATATTTATGTATGAACATAAATAAATAAAACGTAGAGTCCAGCGGCGATCGAAAAACGACCAAAATCGGCGGCGTATATCTCTAGTATATACTATATAAACCCGATCTCTATCATTTATTTAGACAACATTATATGCTATTTACGTAAGCATTTGGTGAAATTTGAAGTTTCTAGCTGTTAAAATGGGGCAGAAATTACGAAAAGTAACTTATCTGATCAATCGATTGTATGAGATATACATATACTATACTAGCAGAACTCGCAGACGTTGTCCTGCCCTAAATTTGGTCTATATGCATATATTTTAATAAGCTTTTTCGGTCTAACTCTGTCCGCCCCCTCTCCACTTTTTCCTAATCATTTTATTCACTCCTCCCTCCGTCTTTTTCGCTTCATCTATTTCTATCTTCGTCTCATTCTACCTCTTTCTCAGTCTCCTTCTCTCTTTTCTCTTCTCTCAAGTTCTTCTCCTTTTTCTTCATCCCTTTTTGCCAGTGCCAGAGGGTGGTATGTATTTTGTTCCAGTCCTTTTCCGAATACCAGTCCCAGTCCGTCTCTGGTCTACTTCCCAGAAAAGGATCGTAAATACTAATATAGGCAAATTCATATACAAATCGAATAGGACGTATGTAAATAGGTATGTGGGTATTATTAATTCATGTCTTTATTTCGGCTTCATATGCATATCTATCGTTTTTTCCAGGTTGATGCGACTAAATGGAATATCACAATGAAAATTACTTTAAAGCTCTCAGCAACAGCTTTCATTTGATATCCATATTACACACATTTTAGTGGTATCCGGGTCCACATTTTGGCCTATATCTCGAGACCCTAGTCACTCAGCAGTATAAAACTTACTCTGTACTAAAGCACACATCAACAGCTTCAATCTGATACCCATAATGTAAAAACACATCCTAGTGTTAGTCTGATCGACGTTTTGGCCTATATCTCGAGACCCTAGTCACCCAGTGGTATGAAAATTACCCTCTACTAAAGCACTCATCAACAGCTATCATTTGTTATCCATATTCTATAAACACGTTCTAGGGGTACTCGGGTCCACGTTTCGGTCTATATCTCGAGAGATATACGCAACTTATGTGAAAGTTTGAACAAAGTCGACCGACGCATCTCTTCAAACACCAGCGACCAACCAACACACATTTTAGCCTTTCTTTTCACATACATACTAGCAGACCCGGCAGATGTTGTTCTGCCCTAAATTTGGTCCATCTGCATACATTTTAATAAGCATTTTCCGTCGAATTCTGCCCTCGCCCTCTACACTTTTTCCTAATCTCTGCATTCACTCCTCCCTCCGTCTTTTTCGCTTCATCTCTCTCCATCTTCGTCTCATTCTATCTTTTTCTCAGTCTCCTTCTCCTTCTCTCTTTTCTCTTCTCGCCAGTTTTTCTCATTCTTCTTCATATCTTATTGCCAGTCCCAGAGGGTGGTATGTATTTTGTTTCAGTCCCATCCGAGTCTCAGTCCCAGTACCACTCCGAGTCTCAGTCTCAGTCTCAGTCCTAGTCCGCCTCTACTTCGCGGAAAAAAGCATCGTAAATACTAATATAGGCAAATTTATATACCAAATTTCAGGCAAATCAAATAGGACGTATGTAAATAGGTATGTGTTTATTATTAATTCATGTCTTTATTTCGGCTTCGCATGCATATTTATCCCTTTTTCCAGGTTGATGCGACTAAATCGAATATTACAATGGAAATTACTTTAAAGTTCTCAGCAACAACTTTCATTTGATATCCATAATATAGACACATTCTAGGGGTATCCGGGTCCATGTTTGTCCTATATCTCGAGATCCTATTCACCCAGCGGTGTAAAACTTACTCTGTACTAAAGCATACATCAACAGCTTCAATTTGATATTCATAATGTAAAAACACATTCTAGGGGTACCCGGGTCCACGTTTCGGCCTATATCTCGTGACCTTGGGCGTCCTCTACACAAATAAAGACTCTCTTGAATTAAAAAAATGTCATATTACCTCTAAATCGCGGGCAACCTCAGAACCCCTGGCCCGGGGCTAATCCCCCCCCCCCCACCTTCTCGGCGGGCCTGGTGATGTGTTATACTTGATATCATTCGCTATAATATTTTTTATTGATAAGCACGTTGTTTAATTAAACACCAACCAATTACACGGAAGTATATCCGCACCCCTGAAAATGTGAGTGCCGGTGCGTAAACGTAACATTTTATTATTACGTATAAACAAATAAAAAAACTTGCAATAAAATAATTTTGCGACTATAAACTGAGATACAGCCTATCCTATATTTCAAGTTAGATCAAACTACACACGGGGTGCCAAACAAATTCAAAATCGGTTTAGGAGTCCATTGGCCCCAAACATAGTGACACGTGATTTTTATATATTAAGATATAGATATATTAACCTTTACCCGCGGTTCCATCCGCAAGGAGAAAATAAAATATATGGGCTATTCATGTTAGCCTGCTTGTCAAGTTATCTGTTTAAAAATTATTTTTGTCAATGTATATTATTTTTTTAACGGATAAAAAAATAACTAAATGAGCTCATAACCTGAAAGGCACGCTTACTTGAATAGTACAATACAGTTTTTTGGAATTACAAAAATACATTTTGTTTTTAAATTAAATTAATTGATATGACAGGGGTGAAGGAATTACTATTCATAGAACAAAGGGGCGAAACTACAATCAGCTAAAACAAAGGAGAATTTTTTAGATGAAAATAGTGTTGCATTTTTGGGTATTTAGTTGGTTAAAATGTTGCAAAAAGTGTAATTATAGTTATATCAGGTCGTTACAGGATTCATTTAAAAAAACTCCAAAATAAAAACTCATCATTTAAAAAGGCATGTGTGCTGAAGTACCTTTTTCGAAGGGTCCTTAAATGATCCCGGAAGGGTCCCAAAATAATACCAAAATAGTCCCGTAATGATCCCGGTGGGTTCCCCGACGGATCCCGAAAAGCATCCAGAAATGATCCAGGAAGGGTCCTCTAATGATCCCGAAATAATCCAGAAAAAGCACGAAATGACCCCGACTGGATCTCAGACAGATACAGAAATGATCCCGAAAAAGTTCATAAATGATTCTGACGGAATCCCGGAATCAATCCATAAATGAATCCATGAAGCGAATGAAGAGTTACAAACTAACATACAGATAAAACTAATCAAAGCGTGTTAATAAAAACAATTGAAGGAGGGTGGATGGGGGGAGGAGAAGGAGAGCACCACTGATCGTTTTTCCAAAATTGTTTAGATCTCGATCTGTATGAGCCAGATACCAAAAATTATAGATTTAGGAGAAAATTTATTTCGAGTAATAACAATTTATAGATTTTGCACCAGAGGGGAGAGAAGGGGGGCGGTGGAGGGTGTCAGTGCTCACTTTGTAAGCCCTCGACTTATTTGACCCATTGAGTTTGTAATATTGGTGAAGGTCAGTATACGTAAAGTTATAATGTGTAAAAATTGTTAAAAAGTAATTATACGAAGGGGTTATGAGAACCCCTCCGCCCTTTCCATGTTCCAAAAAACTGTCGCCAGTAGACTATTTTCTCTGTCCCAAATTTGATCAAAATCCGTGTAGCCGTTCTGGCGTTATCCAGTCAAAAACACGAAAAAATATAATAATTAAATTATAACTGTTCCTAGGGGGCCGGATCCTCCCCCCTATTCAAAAGCATATAACTATTAAACCCTCCTAGACTATTGGCTATATGTGTGCAAAATTTCATCCAACCCCGTCCAACCGTTCTTGCGTGATTGAGTCACAAAGACAAGCGTCTGGACACACAAACATCCAAACTTTCCCATTTATAAAATACTAGCCTTTACCCGCGGCCCCGTCCGCAAGGAAAATTTTAAATATATGGGCTATTCGCGTTAGCCTGCTTATTATCTGTTTAAAATTTTGTTTTCTGTCTAATGCATTTTATTTTTGTAATTGAGTAAAAAAAAGAACTAAATGAGCTGATAACCTGATAGGATCCCAAATGATCCCGAAATTATCCAGAAAAAGCTACGAAATGACGCCAACGCTATCGCGGACGGATCCCGAAAACCATCCAGAAATGCCCCGAAAGGGTCTCCAAAAGTTCCCCGAGTAGTCCCAAAAAAACCCGAAATGAGAGCGACACTATTCTAGACGTATCCAGAGAACCACACAGAAATGATCCCTGAAGGTGTTCCAAAACGATCCCGAAAAGGTTCCTAAATGACCCTGACGGGCTCCCGGGCGGATCTCAAAAACCATCCAGAAAATATCCAGGAAGGGTCCCTAAATTATCCCGACTAACTCCAGAAAAAGTTCCGAAATGGCTCCGAGGGGATCCACGATGGATCGCGAAAACCATACAGAAATGATTCCGGAAGGATTCCAAAATGATCCCGAGATAGTCCGGAATTGACCCAGATGGGATCCCGCACAGATCCAGAAATGATCCCGGAAGGGTGCAAAAACTATCCCGGAAAAGTAACAAAAAATACCGAAATGGCTCCTACGGCATCCCGGACGGATCCAGAAATGATCTCGGAAGGGTCCCCAAATGATCCCAAAATGGTCCCGTAATGACCCTGATGGATCCGGCAAACCATCAAGAAATTATGCCAAAAGGGTCCCAAAATGATCCCGAAATAATACAGAAAAAGTCACGAAACGACCCCTAGAGGATCCCCCCCGAAAAGGTCACGAAATAACCCCGACGGGATCCCGGACAAATCCCGAAAACCATCCAGAAATGATGCCGGAAGGAATCCCAAATGATTCCGTAAAAGTCCCGCATTGATTCCGACGGGATCCCGAACGGATACCGAAAATCATCCAGAAGTGATGCCGGAAAGGTCCTCAAATGATCACCTAATAGTCCCGAAATGACCCTTAAGGGGTCATGGACGGATCCCATAAAACATCCAGAAATGATCCCGATATAGTCCCGAAGAAGTCCCGAAATGACCCTGACGGGATCTCGAACGCACCCCTAAATGACCCTGACTGGATCCCGGACAGATCCCGAAATACATCCAGAAATGATCTTCGGAGGGACCCCATCATTTCTGATCCCGAAAAAGTCCCGCAATGATTCCGAGGGGATCCTGATCGGATACCGAAATCCATCCAGAAGTGATGCCGGAAAGGTCCTCAAATGATCACCTAATAGCAAAATGACCCTGACGGCATCCCGGACGGATCCCGACAACTATCTAGAAATGATGCCGAAAGGGCCCGCAAATGATCCCGTATTAGTCGAGAAAAAGTCCCGAAATGAACCCGACGGGATGCCGGACGAATCCCAAAAACCATGCAGAAATGATGCCGGAAGGGACACCAAATGATCCCGAAAAAGTCCCGCAATAATTCCGACGGGATCCTGAGCGGATACCGAAAACCATCCAGAAGTGATGCCGAAAAGGTCCTCAAATGATCACCTAATAGTCCCGAAATGACCGTGACGGGATCCCGACAACTATCCAGAAATGACGCCGAAAGGGTCCGCAAATGATCCCGTATTAGTCGAAAAAAAGTCCCGAAAGGACCACGACGGGATCCCGGACGAATCCCAAAAACCATCCAGAAATGATGCCGGTAGGTATCCCAAATGATCCCGAAATAGTTCCGAAATGACCTCGTCGGCATCCCGGACGGATCCCGAAAATTATCCAGAAATGATGCCGGAAAGGTTCCCAAATGATCCCCTAATAGTCCCGAAATTACCCTAATGGGATCCCGGACGGATCCCGAAAACCATCCAGAAATGATGCCGAAAGGGTTCCCAAATGATCCCGTATTAGTCGCGAAAAAGTCCCGGAATGACCCCGACGGGATCCCGGACGGATCCCGAAAACCATCCAGAAATGATGCCTGATGAGCCCCAAAATGATCCCGAAAAAGTCCCCAAATGACCCCGACGAGATCCCGGACGGATCCCGAAAACCATCCAGAAATGATGCCGGAAGAGCCCCCAAATGATCCCGAAAAAGTCCCTAAATGACCCCGACGATATCCCGGACGGATCCCGAAAACCATCCAGAAATGATGCCGGAAGAGCCCCCAAATTATCCCGAAAAAGTCCCCATATGACCCCGACGAGATCCCGCACGGATCCCGAAAACCATCCAGAAATGATGCCGGAAGGGTCCCCAAATGATCGCGAAATAGTCCCGAAATGATTCTGGAATAGTCCCGAAAATGTTCCAAAATAACCCCGACGGGATCCCGGACGGATCCCGTAAACTATACAGAAATGATCCCGGAAGGGTCCCAAAAAGATCCCGAAATAGTCCCGAAAAAGTCCCGAAATTACCCCGGCGTAATCCCGGACCGATCCCGAAAACCATCCAGAAATGATCCCGGAAGGGTCTCGACATGACCCTTACGGGATTACAAATAAGGTGAAGCTAATTATACAACCATGTTAATAAGGCAGCAGGCGCATTGGAGCGAATAAAAAGTTACATAGAAACATACAGGTAAAGCTAATAAAAGCGTGCTAATAAAAACAATTGATGGAGGGCGGATGGCGGGAGTAGAGGAGAGGACCACTGATCGTTCCTCCAAAATTGTCTAGATCTCGTTCTGTATGTACCAGATACCAAAAACTATTGATTTAGGAGAAAATTTAGATTGAGTTATAACAATTTATGGATTTTACACCAGAGGGGAGATAAAGGGGGGCGGGCGGAGGGTGTCACTGCTTACTTTGTAAGCCCTCGACTTAGTTGACCCCTTGAGTCTGTGATATTGGTGAAGGCCAGTATGCGTAAAGTTATAATGTGTAAAAATTATGAAAAATAATTTCTGGAAGGGGTCGTGGGACCCCCACCCCTCTTTCCATGTTTGAAAAAAATTTCGCTAGTAGACTACTGTCTGTGTCCCAAATTTCATCAAAATCCGTGTAGCCATTCTGGCGTGATTCAGTCGCAAAGACGAAAAAATATAATAATTAAATTATAACTGTTCCTAATAGGCGGGACCACGCCCCTTTTGAAAAATATATAGCTAGTAGATCCTTCTAGACTATTGGCTATATGTGTGCAAAATTTCATCCAAATCGGTCCAGCCGTTCTTGCGTTATTGAGTCACAAAGACAAACGTCTGGACAAACATCCAAACATCCAAACATCCAAACATCTTAACATCCAAACTTTCCCATTTATAATATACTAGCCTTTACCCGCGGCCCCGTCCGCAAGGAGAAAATTAAATATATGGGATATTCACGTTAGCCTGCTTATCAAGTTATCTGTTTAAAAAGATGTTTCTGTCTAATACATTTTATTTTTGTAATTGAGTAAAAAAAGACCTAAATGAGCTGATAACCTGATAGGATCCCCAAATGATCGCGAAATTATCCAGAAAAATCCACGAAATTACCCCGACGCTATCGCGGACAGATCCCGAAAACCATCTAGAAATGCCACGGAAGGGTCGCCAAAATTTCCCGGAATAGTCCCAAAAAACCCGAAATGACAACGACACTAGACTTATCCAGAGAACCACAAAGAAATAATACCTGAAGGGTACCAAATGATCCCGAAATAGTCCCGAAAAAGTTCCGAAATGACCCTGACGGGCTCCCGGACGGTTCTCAAAAACCATCCAGAAAATATCCAGGAAGGGTCCTTAGGGGATCCACGACGGATCGCGAAAACCATACAGAAATGATTCCGGAAGGGTCCCAAAATTATCCCGTATTAGCCCCGAAAAAGTCTGAAATGACCCCGACGGGATCCCAGACGGATTCCGAAAACTATCCAGAAATGATACCGGAAAGGTCCTCAAATGATCCCCTAATAGTCCCGAAATGACCCTGACGTGATCTCGAACGGATTCCTAAATGACCCTGACGGGATCCCGGACAGATCTCGAAATCCATCCAGAAATGATCTTGGAAGGGCCCAAAATAATCCCGAAACAATCTCTGAAAAGTCCAGAAATTACCCCGACGGGATCCCAAAACCTATCCAGAAATGATCCGGAATGTCCTCAAATGATCCCCTTATAGTCCCGAAATGACCGAAATTATGCCGGAAGGGACCAAGGGACCCCAAATGATCCCGAATACCATACAGAAATCATGCCGGAAAATACCCCAAATGATCCCGAAAAAGTTCCGAAATGACCCGGAAGGGATCCCGGACGGATCCCGAAATCATAGAGTCCCCAACTCATCCCGTATTAGTCGAGAAAAAGTCCTGAATTGACCCCGTCGGGATCCCGGATGGATCCCGAAAACTATCCAGAAATGATGCCGGAAGATATCCCGAAATAGTCCCGAAATGACCCTGACGGGATCCCGGACGGATCCCTAAAACCATCTAGAAATGGTGCCGGAAGGTATCTCAAATGATCCCGAAATAGTACCGAAATGACCCCGACGGGATCCCAAAAACCATCTAGAAATGATGCAGGAAGGTACCCCAAATGATCCCGAAATAGTCCCGAAATGACCCCGACGGGATACCGGACGGATCCCGAAAACCATCCAGAAATGATGCCGAAAGCGTCCCCAAATGATCCCGTATTAGTCGAGGAAAAGTCCCGAAATGACCCCAACGGGATCCCGGACGAATCCCAAAAACCATCCAGAAATGATTCTGGAAGGGATCCCAAATGATTCCGAAAAAGTCCCGCAATGATTCCGACGGGATCCCGAACGGATACCGAAAATCATCCAGGAATGATCCCGATATACTCCCGAAGAAGTCCCGAAATGACCCTGAATCTCGAACTCATCCCTAAATGACCCTGACGGGATCCCGGACAGATCCCGAAATCCATCCAGAAATGATCTTGGGAGGGACCCCAAATGATCCCGAAAAAGTCCCGCAATTATTCGGACGGGATCCTGAACGGATACCGAAAACCATCCAGAAGTGATGCCGGAAAGGTCCTCAAATGATCACCTAATAGTTCCGAAAAGACCCTGGCGGCATCCCGGACAGATCCCGAAATCCATCCAGAAATGATCTTGGGAAGGTCCCAAAAGGATCCCGAAATAGTCTCAGAAAAGTCCAGAAATTACCCTGACGGGTTCCCGTATGAATCTTGAAAGCCATCCTTAAATGATCCCGAAAAAGTCCCGAAATTACCCTGACGGGATTCCGAAAGGATTCCGAAAACTATCCAGAAATGATGCAGGAAAGGTCCTCAAATGATCCCCTAATAGTCCCGAAATGACCGTGACGGGATCCCGAACGGGTCCCGACAACTATCCAGAAATGATGCCGAAAGGGTCCGCAAATGATCCCGTATTAGTCGAGGAAAAGCCCCGAAATCGCCTCGACGGGATCCCGGACGAATCCCAAAAACCATCCAGAAATGATGCCGGTAGGTATCCCAAATGATCCCGAAATAGTCCCGAAATGACCTCGTCGGCATCCCGGACGGATACCGAAAATTATCCAGAAATGATGCCGGAAAGGTCCCCAAATGATCCCCTAATAGTCCCGAAATTACCCTGATGGGATCCCGCACGGATCCCGAAAACCATCCAGAAATGATGCCGAAAGGGTTCCCAAATGATCCCGTATTAGTCGCGAAAAAGTTCCGAAATGACCCCGACGGAACCCCGGACGGATCCCGAAAACCATCCAGAAATGATGCCGAAAGGGTTCCCAAATGATCCCGTATTAGTCGCGAAAAAGTCCCGAAATGACCCCGATGGGATCCCGGACGGATCCCGAAAACCATCCAGAAATGATGCCGGAAGAGCCCCCAAATTATCCCGAAAAAGTCCCCAAATGACCCCGATGGGATCCCGGACGGATCCCGAAAACGATCCAGAAATGATGCCGAAAGGGTCCCCAATGATCCCGTATTAGTCGCGAAAAAGTCCCGAAATGACCCCGACGGGATGCCGGACGAATCCCGAAGACCATCCAGAAATGATGCCTAAAGGGACCCAAAATAACCCCGAAAAAGTTCCTTAATGATCCCGGCAACCATCAAGAATTTATCTCTCGAAGGTACGCAAATGATCCCGAAAGTACCCCGACGGGATCCCGGACGGATCCCGAAAACCATCCAGAAATGATGCCGGAAGGGTCCCCAAATGATCGCGAAATAATCCCGAAATGATTCCGGAATAGTCCCGAAAATGTCCCAAAATAACCCCGACGGGATCCCGGACGGATCCCGAAAACTATACAGAAATGATCCCGGAAGGGTCCCAAAATGATCCCGAAATAGTCCCGAAAAAGTCCCGAAATTACCCCGGCGGGATCCCGGACCGATCCCGAAAACCATCCAGAAATGATACCGGAAGGGTCTCCATATGACCCTTATGAGATTACAAATAAGGTGAAGCTAATTATAAAACCATGTTAATAAGGCAGCAGGCGCATTGGAGCGAATGAAAAGTTACATAGAAACATACAGGTAAAGCTAATAAAAGCGTGCTAATAAAAACAATTGATGGGGGGCGGATGGCGGAAGTAGAGGAGAGGACCACTGATCGTTCCTCCAAAATTGTCTAGATCTCGTTCTGTATGTACCAGATACCAAAAACTATTGGTTTAGGAGAAAATTTATATTGAGTTATAACAATTTATAGATTTTATACCAGAGGGTGAGATAAAGGGGGCGGGCGGAGGGTGTCACTGCTCACTTTGTAAGCCCTCGACTTATTTGACCCCTTGAGTCTGTGATATTGGTGAAGGCCAGTATACGTAAAGTTATAATGTGTAAAAATTATTAAAAAATAATTGCTCGAAGGGGTCGTGGGACCCCCACCCCTCTTTCCATGTTCGAAAAAAATTTCGCTAGTAGACTACTGTCTGTGTCCCAAATTTCATCAAAATCCGTGTAGCCATTCTGGCGTGATTCAGTCGCAAAGACGAAAAAATATAATAATTAAATTATAACTGTTCCTAGGGGGCGGAGACCACGCCCCTTTTGAGAAATATATAGCTAGTAGATCCTTCTAGACTATTGGCTATATGTGTGCAAAATTTCATCCAAATCGGTCCAGCCGTTCTTGCGTGATTGAGTCACAAAGACAAACGTCTGGACAAACATCCAAACATCCAAACATCCAAACATCTTAACATCCAAACTTTCCCATTTATAATATATATTAGATTTATAATATACTAGCCTTTACCCGCGGCCCCGTCCTCAAGGAGAAAATTAAATATATGGGATATTCACGTTAGCCTGCTTATCAAGTTATCTGTTTAAAAAGATGTTTCTGTCTAATACATTTTATTTTTGTAATTGAGCAAAAAAAGACCTAAACCAGCTGATAACCTGATAGGATCCCCAAATGATCGCGAAATTATCCAGAAAAATCCACGAAATTACCCCGACGCTATCGCGGACAGATCCCGAAAACCATCTAGAAATGCCACGGAAGGGTCGCCAAAATTTCCCGGAATAGTCCCAAAAAACCCGAAATGACAACGACACTAGACTTATCCAGAGAACCACAAAGAAATGATACCTGAAGGGTACCAAATGATCCCGAAATAGTCCCGAAAAAGTTCCGAAATGACCCTGACGGGCTCCCGGACGGTTCTCAAAAACCATCCAGAAAATATCCAGGAAGGGTCCTTAGGGGATCCACGACGGATCGCGAAAACCATACAGAAATGATTCCGGAAGGGTCCCAAAATGATCCCGTATTAGCCCCGAAAAAGTCTGAAATGACCCCGACGGGATCCCAGACGGATTCCGAAAACTATCCAGAAATGATGCCGGAAAGGTCCTCAAATGATCCCCTAATAGTCCCGAAATGACCCTGACGTGATCTCGAACGGATTGCTAAATGACCCTGACGGGATCCCGGACAGATCTCGAAATCCATCCAGAAATGATCTTGGAAGGGCCCAAAATAATCCCGAAACAATCTCTGAAAAGTCCAGAAATTACCCCGACGGGATCCCAAAACCTATCCAGAAATGATCCGGAATGTCCTCAATGATCCCCTTATAGTCCCGAAATGACCGAAATTATGCCGGAAGGGACCCCAAATGATCCCGAATACCATACAGAAATCATGCCGGAAAATACCCCAAATGATCCCGAAAAAGTTCCGAAATGACCCGGAAGGGATCCCGGACGGATCCCGAAAACCATAGAGTCCCCAACTCATCCCGTATTAGTCGAGAAAAAGTCCTGAATTGACCCCGTCGGGATCCCGGATGGATCCCGAAAACTATCCAGAAATGATGCCGGAAGATATCCCGAAATAGTCCCGAAATGACCCTGACGGGATCCCGGACAGATCCCGAAATCCATCCAGAAATGATCTTGGGAGGGACCCCAAATGATCCCGAAAAAGTCCCGCAATTATTCGGACGGGATCCTGAACGGATACCGAAAACCATCCAGAAGTGATGCCGGAAAGGTCCTCAAATGATCACCTAATAGTTCCGAAAAGACCCTGGCGGCATCCCGGACAGATCCCGAAATCCATCCAGAAATGATCTTGGGAAGGTCCCAAAAGGATCCCGAAATAGTCTCAGAAAAGTCCAGAAATTACCCTGACGGGTTCCCGAATGAATCCTGAAAGCCATCCTTAAATGATCCCGAAAAAGTCCCGAAATTACCCTGACGGGATTCCGAAAGGATTCCGAAAACTATCCAGAAATGATGCAGGAAAGGTCCTCAAATGATCCCCTAATAGTCCCGAAATGACCGTGACGGGATCCCGAACGGGTCCCGACAACTATCCAGAAATGATGCCGAAAGGGTCCGCAAATGATCCCGTATTAGTCGAGGAAAAGCCCCGAAATCGCCTCGACGGGATCCCGGACGAATCCCAAAAACCATCCAGAAATGATGCCGGTAGGTATCCCAAATGATCCCGAAATAGTCCCGAAATGACCTCGTCGGCATCCCGGACGGATACCGAAAATTATCCAGAAATGATGCCGGAAAGGTCCCCAAATGATCCCCTAATAGTCCCGAAATTACCCTGATGGGATCCCGCACGGATCCCGAAAACCATCCAGAAATGATGCCGAAAGGGTTCCCAAATGATCCCGTATTAGTCGCGAAAAAGTTCCGAAATGACCCCGACGGAACCCCGGACGGATCCCGAAAACCATCCAGAAATGATGCCGAAAGGGTTCCCAAATGATCCCGTATTAGTCGCGAAAAAGTCCCGAAATGACCCCGATGGGATCCCGGACGGATCCCGAAAACCATCCAGAAATGATGCCGGAAGAGCCCCCAAATTATCCCGAAAAAGTCCCCAAATGACCCCGATGGGATCCCGGACGGATCCCGAAAACGATCCAGAAATGATGCCGAAAGGGTCCCCAATGATCCCGTATTAGTCGCGAAAAAGTCCCGAAATGACCCCGACGGGATGCCGGACGAATCCCGAAGACCATCCAGAAATGATGCCTAAAGGGACCCAAAATAACCCCGAAAAAGTTCCTTAATGATCCCGGCAACCATCAAGAATTTATCTCTCGAAGGTACGCAAATGATCCCGAAAGTACCCCGACGGGATCCCGGACGGATCCCGAAAACCATCCAGAAATGATGCCGGAAGGGTCCCCAAATGATCGCGAAATAATCCCGAAATGATTCCGGAATAGTCCCGAAAATGTCCCAAAATAACCCCGACGGGATCCCGGACGGATCCCGAAAACTATACAGAAATGATCCCGGAAGGGTCCCAAAATGATCCCGAAATAGTCCCGAAAAAGTCCCGAAATTACCCCGGCGGGATCCCGGACCGATCCCGAAAACCATCCAGAAATGATACCGGAAGGGTCTCCATATGACCCTTATGAGATTACAAATAAGGTGAAGCTAATTATAAAACCATGTTAATAAGGCAGCAGGCGCATTGGAGCGAATGAAAAGTTACATAGAAACATACAGGTAAAGCTAATAAAAGCGTGCTAATAAAAACAATTGATGGAGGGCGGATGGCGGAAGTAGAGGAGAGGACCACTGATCGTTCCTCCAAAATTGTCTAGATCTCGTTCTGTATGTACCAGATACCAAAAACTATTGGTTTAGGAGAAAATTTATATTGAGTTATAACAATTTATAGATTTTATACCAGAGGGTGAGATAAAGGGGGCGGGCGGAGGGTGTCACTGCTCACTTTGTAAGCCCTCGACTTATTTGACCCCTTGAGTCTGTGATATTGGTGAAGGCCAGTATACGTAAAGTTATAATGTGTAAAAATTACTAAAAAATAATTGCTCGAAGGGGTCGTGGGACCCCCACCCCTCTTTCCATGTTCGAAAAAAATTTCGCTAGTAGACTACTGTCTGTGTCCCAAATTTCATCAAAATCCGTGTAGCCATTCTGGCGTGATTCAGTCGCAAAGACGAAAAAATATAATAATTAAATTATAACTGTTCCTAGGGGGCGGAGACCACGCCCCTTTTGAGAAATATATAGCTAGTAGATCCTTCTAGACTATTGGCTATATGTGTGCAAAATTTCATCCAAATCGGTCCAGCCGTTCTTGCGTGATTGAGTCACAAAGACAAACGTCTGGACAAACATCCAAACATCCAAACATCCAAACATCTTAACATCCAAACTTTCCCATTTATAATATATATTAGATATATTAAACTATCCTTTACCCGCGGCCTCTTCCGCAAGGAGAAAATAAAATATATGGGCTATTCACGGCAGCCCGCTTATCAAGTTATCTGTTTAAAAATTATTTTTGTTAATATATTTTATGTTTGTATTAGAGTAAAAAAAATAACTAAATGAGCTGATAACCTGAAAGGCACGCTTACGTGAATAGTACAATACAATGTTTTCGAATTAAAATATAGTTTAAAAAAATAAAATTAAAAAATTTTAAGCACTTCCTTTATATAAATGTACAAGTATCAGCGAAAAATGTCTCCTTATATAAAGGCATATTCTTGCTAAACTGTGATTTTTAAATTTTGACGTAGAAATTACAAAAATATTTATGAGAAGTAAAAATATAATGGAGCACACATTAATCGGATTGGAAAGTTGGTAGGGAAAGAGATATTATTAGCCAATCAATTGCGCTCCTCCTTTATATTTTTACTTCTCATAAATATTTTTGTAATTTCTATGTCAAAATTTAAAAATCACAGTTTAGCAAGAATATGCCTTTATATAAGGAGACATTTTTCGCTGATTTTTGTCCATTTATCGGTGTATGCATATGAAACCGGTATTGGCATCTAGCGATCAGTAGGCACAATTGTAGGAGCAGTCAAAACTTACCATTGGCGCTAGTTGCCGTCTTATGATCTGTCAACAATATCCAATACCAAACATTTCAAGTTTCATACAACATCGAGTTTTTTCGCTCTTGAAAATTTCGAAATACGTGCCTTCAAACAACGATTTGCGGGGAGCATTAATTTTCTGCTTCCATTTGAGTAAATCGGCGATAGAATCTCATCGAGTGCTTGTCGTAGCTTACGGAGAGCACGCTCTTGGTCTTACGCAGTATAACGAGTGGTTCAACAAGTTCAAAAGTGGTAATTTTGATGTGAGAAACGCTGACCGCGGCAAACCACCGAAATTGCTCGAGGACGTCGAATTGCAGGCTTTGCTGGATGAAGACGATAGTCAGACGCAAATACAGCTCTCAGAACAACTAAATGTGTTCCAGACAACCATTTCCACACGTTTCAAATCCATGGGAAAGATCACGAAAGCGGAAGGTGGGTGCCACATGAGCTGAACCACAGACAGCAAGAAAATCGGAAAACAACATGTGAAATGCTGCTCGCCAGACAAAAAAGAAAGTCGTTTTTGCATCGGATCGTTACACGCGATGAAAAGTGGATTTATTTCGTGAATCCCAAACGCAAGAGATCGTATGTGGGCCTTGGCCAACCAGCACAAACATCCCCAGACCAAATCGCTTCGGAAAAATGACAATGCTCTGTGTTTTCTGGGATCAGCGTGGTGTAATCTGGTATGAGCTTCTAAAACCAGGTCAAGCTGTTAATGGTCAACGCTACCAACAGCAATTGGCCAATTTGAACCATGCTCTGCCCCAGAAACGCCCAGAATATGAAATTAGGCATGACAAAGTGATTTTTCTCGATGATAATGCACCATCACACCGAAAAAAACAGACTCGGGAATTGGTTGAGTCGTACAGCTGGCAACCGCTACCCCACCCCGCTTACTCACCAGACTTGGCTCCATCCCACTTTCACTTATTTGCATCGATGGGGCACGCACTAAGCGAACAGCGCTTCACTTCTTACGAAAATGTTGGAAAATGGCTCGATGACTGGCTTGCTTCAAAAAGCGAAGACTTTTTTCGGCGAGGTATCCATAAATTACCTGAGAGGTGGTCAAAATGTGTAGCTTGCAAGGGCGCTTACTTTGAATAAAATATTCGATACCATTCTCTTGAAATAAATGAATTTTTTTTAATAAAAATACCGGTTTCATATGCATACGCCTGATTTATAAAGGAAGTGCTTAAAATTTTTTTATTTTATTTTTATTTTCTCCTTTTCTTACATTTTCTCGGTGTCTTAACCTATCTGTTAAGTTTTACGCTTGTAGCTCAATGAGAACTTACATAAAAATCAATCCCAAAATTCCCTCCGTTCCGTTTGATTTTTCTAAATATCTCAGTCCGTGCGTCCCCTAGCGAAACTTTTTGTATTGTGTCATCGGCTGTCATCGACCTCTGAATTAAGCTCTAAATTTTTAGCTTCTAGCTCATCGAGAAGTTACTTTAAACCCGGTTTTAAATTTCCAAATTATTATGTAATTTTTTCGATCCGTGCGTCACCTAACAGAATTTTGTTCTCCTTTTTTTCCTTTGTCACGGTGTCTTAACCTGTCTCTGAGGTTTCACGTTTGTAGCTCAATGATAAGTTACTTTAAAATCCATCCAAAATCACCAAATTTCCAAATTCTTATCTAAATATTTCGATCCGTGCGCCACTTAACCGAATTTTTTCTCCTTTTCTTAAATTTTCTCCGCGTCTTATCCTATCTCTGAAGTTTTACAGTTGTAGCCCAATGAGAACGTACATCAAAACCAATAACAAAATTCCCTCCGTTTCGTACGATCTTTCTAAATATCTCATCCCGTGCGCCCCTGGCGAATCTTTTTGTATCGTGTCATCGGCTGTCATCTACCTCTGAATTAAATTTGAATTTTTCAAGTCTCTAGCTCATCGAGAAGTTATTTAAAAGCTGGGTTGAAAATTTTCAAATTCTTATCTAATTATTTCGATCCGTGCGCCAACTAACGGATTTTTTTTTTTTTGTTTCATTGTCACGGTGTTCTAACCTATGTTTAAAGTTTCACGTTTGTAGCTCACCGAAAAGTTATCTAAAAATCGATTGCAAGATTTGTATGAAAAGCGGAGAAACAAATTATTTCGATCCGTGCGCCACCTAATGGATTTTTTGTTTTCTTTTGTTGCATTGTCACAGTGTTCTAACCTTAGTGTAAAGTTTCAAGTTTGTAGCTCAATTAAAAGTTACTTAGAAATCGATTGCAATATTTGTATGAAAAGCGTACAAACATTCAACCGACCTAATATAAAGGAAGTAAAATACACTTTATTTTTAAGTTAAATTAATTCATATGACAGGGGTGAGGGAATTACTATTCATAGAACAAAGGAGGGAAACTACAATTAGCTAAAACCAAAGACAATTTTGTAGATTAAATGATCCTGGAAGGGTCCCAAAATGATACCAAAATAGTCGCGAGGTGCCGTCTAATATTTTCTCTTAACTTTTTTATGTTTTCCAGATAACGAAAAAACTATATCATTATCGCCCAAATCCAAGGGCAACTTATAGTTGAACTCTTAGGAAATATTTATAATTGGACTGCTAGTCAGATCTAACGGTATTTAACGATTTTACGCAGTAAAAAATTTCCATTTTCAGATCTGACGGCATTTAGTGATTGTACACAGCAAACAACTCTTATTTTTAACTAATTAAACTATTGTTATACAGCCATATGTCAGTGCGTAAACACTTTCTTCATTATCATACACAAAAAATTCATAACATTAAACAAAATATATTTCCTATTGACTTACGTAGAATCTTTGTTGTTATTCAAAAATGTTAATTCGCTAAGTTCTATTTGATTAGACAAAAACCCTTAATTAGTCAAAAACACTTGAAGCGCTATAAGTCATAAATATGATTACAGCCTTTACCCTCGGCCCCGTCCGCAAGGAGAAAATAAAATATATGGGCTGTTCACGTTAGCCTACTTAAAAATTGTTTTTGTCTAATGTATTTTATTTTTGTAATAGGGTAAAAAAAAAAAATTACTAAATGAGCTGATAACCTGAAAGGCACGCTTACGTGAATGGTACAATACAATTTTTTGGAATTAAAAAAATACATTTTGTTTTTAGGTTAAATTAATTGATATGATAGGGGTGAAGGAAGTACTATTCATAAACAAAGGGGGGAAACTGCAATCAGTTAAAACCAAAGAGAATTTTTTAGATGAAAATTGTGTTTCATTTTCGGTTATTTGTTGGTTAAAATATTACAAAAAGTGTATTCATAGTTATATCAGGTCGTTACAGGATTCATTTAACCCTAGTGAGATAACGTACGTCTGTGAGGCGTACGTTGCTCTCAGTCCCACAATCGTAAAGAGAGAACATTCTCAGCTACCATTACCAGTTTGTCAGTGGGGGTGTTTTTCAGTAGTAACTTTTTTGTTTGCTGAAATATATACGATTGCTTTTTAAAAATACGTCTAAGAGACGTATCTTTATCTTTTACGTGACTACAAATTTTATATGTAATTTTTGAAAATGGTAATTTTAGCTTATATTTTTTAAGTATAGTTGAAAAAACAGTTAATTCATTCAATTGACGTACAAAGAAATGTATTTTATATTAATTTTTTGCTATAAACTAAGGTCCTTCGATAAGTCAAACTTAAATTAACTTAATTTTTAATAAAAAATCATTAATTTTTAATATATAAGCAATATTTTTCATTAAACAACATTTGGCACAAGTGAATATATATCAAATAAATGATTAAAATAATCACAAAAAAAAAATATAGGTTTTTTAATGTCTTTAGGGTCCTTAAACTTGGACACGGCTCTCAGACGTACCTTATCTTTCTAGGGTAAAAAAAAACTCAAAAATAGAACGAAAAAGCTTTGTTAGATATGAAATATAAAACATACCGAGTTTTAATTACGAATAATTTGCAGCAAGTCCATGCTCCATAAAAACTCATAATTTAAAAAGGCATGTGTGCTGAAGTACCGGTTTCGAAGGGTCCTTAAATGACCCCGGAAGGGTCCCAGAATGGCCCCGTACGATATTACGATAGTACGATTTTTGTTGGGAAGTGTTTCTATTATTTATGTTGAGACTATTCAGTAATGAACCTGATATTTCAGTTCCGTGCGATGCAGCGGTATAATGCATAGGTCACCAAGTTACCTGCGTTCTTTCTACGCCTATGGGAGCAATTATAAATGCACTTGTGCATGGTACGCGTGGCGCTTACGTGGTTTCTCCGTTCGCAAAATCCCTGACCGGGTACGAAGTGGTGACGCTTTGGTTTCAGCAAAAACAACTCCAGCTTGGCGAGGGGTTGGCCCGAGAATTGTACTTGCTGTAGTTACAGTTCCAAATCCAACCGCAGTTGTTAGCGCAGGTGGCGGCGCGAACATCTCAACTGACGCTCTCCCGGTAGTACTAACCGTATCGCCGGTAGAGATGCAATGCCAGTAATTGCTGTTGTAACGGAATTGGTAATGGAGACAGTTGCGTCTTTGACTATACCATCAGAGGGTATGCAGTTGACCTTCGATAAACTAAATGCCATTTCACCTAGTACTTGTAACTTGAGGTTAGGTCGCACCGCGTGAATAGTGTCAAAAATGCAGTCTATAAGGCTGATGTTTATAGTTGTAAATCCTTGTGTTCTGCAAGCTTATGGAGAGCTCTCGAGCGAAGTATTAATACCAAAGTATTTTAGAAATGTTAGTGCCAATGCTAATTAAACAATATCTTCAGCAACACGTTTATGGTGAAGCGCTAAAGTACTTGTGTTTAACTACGCAAATATAAGATAATTGATTACAAAGATATTTAGTGATAAATATGAGATGTAAACTGCAAATTTAGTTATTTAAGGTTAAATACTTCCGTTCGGATCCAAAGGCTCGTCGAAAAAGAAAGATGTTGATGTTAGGGGAGAGCAATAGGTGACAATGCATTGACAGCTGACGAGGGGGGTTTGTTTCATAAGCACAGGTTATGGCGCCGCTCTAACAATTTAACGGCGTGGATTTATGCTCCATACCAGTGACGTAACAGAACCCATAGCAAAAAAAGTTTTAAAGTTGAAAGGGTTTTGGAACACTCTTTTATTTTATACTCAGTTGAGCAGAGCTCACAGAGTATATTAAGTTTGATTGGATAACGGTTGGTTGTACATATATAAAGGAATCGAGATAGATATAGACTTCCATATATCAAAATAATCAGGATCGAAAAAAAATTTGATTGAGCCATGTCCGTCCGTCCGTCCGTCCGACCGTTAACACGATAACTTGAGTAAATTTTGAGGTATCTTGATGAAATTTGGTATGTAGGTTCCTGAGCACTCATCTCAGATCGCTATTTAAAACGAACGATATCGGACTATAACCACGCCCACTTTTTCGATATCGAAAATTTCGAAAAACCGAAAAAGTGCGATAATTCATTACAAAAGACCGATAAAGCGACGAAACTTGGTAGATGAGTTGAACTTATGAAGCAGAATAGAAAATTAGTAAAATTTTGGACAATGGGCGTGGCACCGCCCACTTTTAAAAGAAGGTAATTTAAAACTTTTGCAAGATGTAATTTGGCAGTCGTTGAAGATATCATGATGAAATTTGTCAGGAACGTTACTACTATTACTATATGTACGCTTAATAAAAATTAGCAAAATCGGGGAAGGACCACGCCCACTTTTAAAAAAATTTTTTTTTAAAGTAAAATTTTTACAAAAAATTTAATATCTTTACAGTATATAAGTAAATTATGTCAACATTCCAGTAATGATATGGTGCAACAAAATACAAAAATAAAAGAAAATTTCAAAATGGGCGTGGCTCCGCCCTTTTTCATTTAATTTGTCTAGGATACTTTTAATTCCATAAGTCGAACAAAAATTAACCAATCCTTTTGAAATGTGGTAGAGGAGTAGATTTTACGACGTTAACTGTTTTCTGTGAAAATGGGCGAAATCGGTTGATGCCACGCCCAGTTTTTATACACAGTCGTCCGTCCGTCCGTCCGTTAACACGATAACTTTGAGGTATCTTCATGAAATTTGGTATATATGTTCCTGGGCACTCATCTCAGATCGCTATTTAAAATGAACGAAATCGGACAATAACCACGCCCAATTTTTCGATATCGAAAATTTCGAAAAATCAAAAAAGTGCGATAATTCATTTCCAAATGAGTATTAAGCGATGAAACTTTGTAGGTGAGTTGAGCTTATGACGCAGAATAGAAAACTAGTAAAATTTTGGCTATTGGGCGTGGCACCGCCCACTTCTAAATGCAGGTAATTTAGAAGTTTTGCAAGCTGTAATTTGGCAGTTGTTAAAGATATCATGATGAAATTTGGCAGGAACATTACCCTTATTACTTTATGTCTGCTTAATAAAAATTTGCAAAATCGGAGAACGACCACGCGCACTTTTTAAAAAAAATTTTTTTTAAATTCAAATTTTAAAAGAAGAGTTAATATCTTTACAGCATATAAGTAAATTATGCCAACATTCAACTCCAGTAATGATGTGCTGCAACAAATTACAAAAATAAAAGAAAATTTCAAAATGGGCGTGGCTCCGCCCTTTTTCATTTAATTTGTCTAGGATGCTTTTAATTCCATAAGTCGAACAAAAATTAACTAATCCTTGTGAAATTTGGTAAAGGCTTGGCTCCTAGGACGATAACTGTTTTCTGTGAAAAAGGGCGAAATCGGTTGAAGCCACGCCCAGTTTTTATACACAGTCCACCGTCTGTCCTTCCGCTCGGCCGTTAACACAATAACTTGAGCAAAAATCGATATATCTTTACTAAACTTAGCACACGTACTTATCTGAACTCACTTTATCTTGGTATAAAAAATGGCCGAAATCCGACCATAACAACGCCCACTTTATCGATATCGAAAATTACGAAAAATAAAAAAATGCCATAATTCTATACCAAATACGAAAAAAGGGATGAAACATTGTAACTGGATTGGTTTATTGACGCAAAATATAACTTTGGAAAAAACTTTGTAAAATGGGTGTGACACCTACCATATTAAGTAGAAGAAAATGAAAAAGTTCTACAAGGCGAAATCAACAGCCCTTGGAATCTTGGCAGGAATACTGTTAGTGGTATTCCATATATAAATAAATTAGCAGTACCCGACAGATGATTTTCTGGATCACCTGGTCCACATTTTGGTCGATATCCTGAGAACGCCTTCACATATACATCTAAGGGCCACTCGCTTTTAAAACCCTCATTAATACCTTTAATTTGATATCCATATCGTACAAACACATTCTAGAGTCACCCCTGGCCCACCCTAATGTCGATATCTCGAAAAGGCGTCTACCTATAGACCTAATGCCCACTCCCTATTAAAATGCTCAGTAACACCTTTCGTTTGATACCCATATCGTACAAACATTCTAGAGTCACCCCTGGCCCACCCTAATAGCGATATCTCGAAAAGGCGTTAACCTTTAGACCTAATGCCCACTCCCTATTAAAATGCTCAGTAACACCTTTCGTTTGATACCCATATCGTACAAACATTCTAGAGTCACCCCTGGCCCACCCTAATGGCGGTATCTCGAAAAGGCGTCCACCTATAGACCTAATGTCCACTCCCTCTTAAAATGCTCAGTAACACCTTTCGTTTGATACCCATATCGTACAAACATTCTAGAGTCACCCCTGGCCCACCCTAATGGCGATATCTCGAAAAGGCGTCCACCTATAGACCTAATGTCCGCTCCCTCTTAAAATGCTCAGTAACACCTTTCGTTTCATACCCATATCGTACAAACATTCTAGAGTCACCCCTGGCCCACCCTAATGGCGATATCTCGAAAAGACGTCGACCTATAGATCTAATGCCCAATCTCTCTTGAAATGCTCAGTAACACCTTTCGTTTGATACCCATATCGTACAAACATTCTAGAGTCACCCTTGGTCCACCTTTATGGCGATATCTCGAAAAGGCGTCCACCTATTGAACTAAGGATTACTCCCTTTTAAAATACTCATTACCACCTTTCATTTGATACCCATATCGTACAAACACATTCTAGAGTCACTTCTGGCCCACCCTAATGGCGATATCTCGAAAAGGCGTCCACCTATAGACCTAATGCCCACTCCCTCTTAAAATGCTCAGTAACACCTTTCGTTTGATACCCATATCGTACAAACATTCTAGAGTCACCCCTGGCCCACCCTAATGGCGATTTCTCGAAAAGGCGTCCACCTATAGACCTAATGCCCACTCCCTCTTAAAATGCTCAGTAACACCTTTCGTTTGATACCCATATCGTACAAACACATTCTAGAGTCACCCCTGCCCACCCTAATGACGATATCTCGAAAAGGCGTCCACCTATAGACCTCATGCCCACTCCCTCTTAAAATGCTCAGTAACACCTTTCGTTTGATACCCATATCGTACAAACACATTCTAGAGTCACCCCTGCCCACCCTAATGACGATATCTCGAAAAGGCGTCCACCTATAGACCTAATGCCCACTCCCTCTTAAAATGCTCAGTAACACCTTTCATTTGATTCCCATATCGTACAAACACATTCTAGAGACACCCCTGGTCCACCTTTATGGCGATATCTCGAAACGGCGTCGACCTATGGAACTAAGGATCACTCCTTTTCAAAATACTCATTAACAGCTTTCATTCGATACCCATATCGTACAAACACATTCTAGAGTCACCCCTAGTCCACCTTAATGGCGATATCTCGAAAAGGCGTCCACCGATAGACCTAAGGCCCACTCCCTCTTAAAATGCTCAGTAACACCTTTCATTTGATACCCATATCGTACAAACAAATTCTAGAGTCAGCCCTGGTCCACCTTTATGGCGATATCCCTAAATGGCGTCCATCAATAGAACTATGACCTACTCTCTCTTAAAATACTCTTTAATACCTTCCATTTGATACACATGTCATACAACCACATTCCAGGGTTACCCTAGGTCCATTTTCCTACATGGTGATTTCCCTTATTTTGTCTCCATAGCTCTCAACTGAGTATGTAATGTTCGGTTACACCCGAACTTAGCCTTCTTTACTTGTTTTTATGTATACCTCGACTGATCCCTTTCATGTTTATAACTAAACTCTTTACTGCACCAATGAATTAGGTATATGAACTAAACAAATGTAAGCCCTAGATACTAAGGCATCGAGCCCCGGGAAAGCCTTCTTTAGACCAGTTGCGTAACTACACCATCTGGGGCACGTGGCAAATTCCTTTGATGGAACCCTATCACAAAAAATCGTCGCATTGTATTAAGTTTAATTTTAATAAACTTCGAAATTTTCAGCGTATTCAATTACACGTTGTATATGTCCCACTAATTGCCATAGGTCTCCTCTCTTATGCAAGAGAGAATGGTCTGTAGTCCATACTAGCCCAATCCGGAAACCTGAATGCATTTACAATGAAATAAAAATAACAATTTAATTTCAATAAGATATTTATTAAAACAAATATTTTTTCCAAAATTTCTGTTCCGCAAAATGTCTATAACATCATCAGAATTTAAAAATCGGGCTATAGCTCTTTCAATAGGCAGAATAGCCAAGTAACATAACCTGTATTGACTCATAGAGTTTCTGAAGAAGGTTTTTATCAATTTTAGTTTTGAAAATGTTCGTTCAGCACTAGCTGTAATCACAGGAATTTTAAAAAATAACAGTAATGCAGTGCAAACCTCGGAAAAGCTGCAAGACATAAAATGATTTTTTATTATTAATAAATCAGGAAGGTCTCAAATACACGACGATTTTTCTACTTCCTTGTCTTTCTCTGTCTTGATTTTATCGACAAAATATAGAGCTTTTTTTAATAGATCAGTGTCATTTAAAACTTATAGGGGAAGGCTGCTGGAATGTGAAACAATTTCGTTCCTTAGAATGAAACGCGATTTCAGTTGGTTTATAATGCTTGGTTTAAAATTGCTCATCTTCGCAAAGCTCATCAAAATGGCGTTGTACCATTCTCTGGCGAGTTTTAGAAAATCAAGAGGTGATGGACCATTTTTCTGCTACACTACATTAAAATTCATGTCGATACCTTTCGAATTCTTCTAGACAAATTTTCAAACGTTTTAAGGCATTTGAAAGATCTGTGGCTTTAGACTGAAGCGCTTTAGAGGCTGCGTCGTTAGTAAGTAGGATATTGCAATGGAAAACCAATAACATAACCAAATCTTAGTTTTCGTTCTTCTTTTTAAATGAAACACCTTAATTTTTTTCACTTGATTTGCAATTTAACAGAATGTTTTTCTTAGCGCTTTTTGGACTTCAACAAACCCCGCCTTTTAAAGCAAGAACGACATCATAATGTTCTGCCCATCTAGTAATTTATTTAGTACAATCAGAGCCGGCAGACGTTGTTCTGACCCAAATTTGATCTATCTGCATACATTTTAATAAGCTTTTTCCGTCTAACTCTGCCCTCGCCCCTCTACACTTTTTCTTAATCTTTGTATTCACTCCTCCCTCCGTATTTTTCGCTTCATCTATCTCCATCTTCGTCTCATTCCATCTCTTTCTCAGTCTCCTTCTCTTTCTTTCTTTTCCTTTCTCTCAAGTTTTTCTCATTCTTCTTCATATCTTATTGCCAGTCCCAGAGGGTGGTATGTATTTTGTTCCAGTTCCATTCCGAGTCTCAGTCCCAGTCCTACTCGAGTCCAGTCTGATTCTTAGTCCCAGTCCTAGTCCTAATCCCAGTCCGTCTCTGGTCTACTTCCCGGAAAAAAGCATCGTAAATTCTAATATAGGCAAATTTATGTACCATTTCAGGCAAATCGAATAGGACGTATGCATTAAATTGCAAGGCACTTGTGGTTTCCAGTACATTTGTGTGTCTTATATTCCGCCGGGTAGTTCTGATGCCCTATATAAGGCACATGTGGATAATATATTGACTGTGCATGATACAATTGGAGACAATCAACTTTGTATCCTGGGGGATTTTAATATGGGTAATATTTCATGGAGCTCCTTGGATGGTAATGCCGTTCTAACTGCATCGAATGTTACTGCTGTTTCGGAGTCATACCTTATTGATAACTTTCAATGTATAGACCTAGTACAAATTAATAGCTTTTTAAACTTACTAAACAGGGTCTTAGATCTAATATTTGTAAGCTACAATGTTAACCATAAACTCTCGATAGCAGCTAGTTACATCTCCCCTCCAAA
The DNA here is from genome assembly GCF_040869045.1 of Eurosta solidaginis. NCBI lineage: Eukaryota > Metazoa > Arthropoda > Insecta > Diptera > Tephritidae > Eurosta > Eurosta solidaginis. Next base: position 294,554,730 of record NC_090320.1, read on the forward strand.
TCAGCATCATAGCCCACTGATGCTGGAGCTTCAGTTTTATCAATATTTCGAACTACCAACATGTGATAATAGAGCGGCCTTTAACTACTCGCGATGTAATTTTGATGAGTTAAACATCTCGTTTGATTTTAATTGGGACCGTCTTTTTGGAAAAGCAGATGTAACTGGTTGTTATGATATTTTTAAGTCAACAATTTATGACATCTGTGTGAATAGCATCCCTGTTCATAGAGCAACAAAAAATAAACGTCCATGGTTTTCCAAAGAACTCAAACGGTTAAGGAATTTAAAGAATAAGTTCTATAAAAAGCATAAACGCTCTACCAATGCAAATATTCGTGAGCGCTACATATTTGACAGAGCTGAGTTTAATAAGCTCAATAGATTTTTGTATCGCCGGTACATTCATAATGTTGAAAACAGTATTAAATGTAACCCACAATTTTTTTGGAGCTACATTAAGTCGAAAAAGAATTGTTCGGATATTCCGACATCGGTCCACCTTAGAGGTGTTTCGGCCAACTCAATTTCGGAAGCGGCTGACTTATTTGCTGAATTATTTTCCTCGAATTTCGTTACGGATAATAGTAGTGGGGTGTCGTCTGAATATCTGCCATTTGTAGATACTTCTATCAATTTCGGGAAGCAATGCTTGACTGACTTGGACATAGCTAATGGTATTGAACAGCTAAAGATTTCAACCACAACTGACGCAGATGGCCTCTCGGCTGTCCTGTTGAAAAGTTGTTCATCTTTGATTGTTGCTTTAAGGCACATATTTAATATATCACTATCTGCCGTAGTTTTCATTGATGCATAGAAATTGACTTTTATTACGCCTATCCTTAAAAGTGGTAACAAAAATGATATCGAAAATTATAGGCCGATATCCAAACTTACCACTGTTCCAAAGCTATTTGAGTGCATAGTTAAGAATAAAATTTACTTCCCCGTGAAACATCTACTATGTCCTCAGCGGCACGGTATCGTTGAGGGTAGGTCTACCATAACCAATCTGGCTGTTTTTACGGAAGACTGTTTGGATTCCTTTCAAAAGGGCTACCAAATCGAGCCGGTCTTTACTGATTTCTCTAAGGCTTTCGATAGGGTATCGCATCGAATAATACTGGCAAAACTTGAATGCTTGAGCTTTCACTCTAAGTTTCTGAAGTGGATCACTTCTTACTTAGAGAACAGAAGTTGTGGTGTTCGTCTAGATAATGTGTCATCTTTTCCATTCGCCCCAACTTCCGGTGTCCCCCAGGGCAGCGTTTTGGGACCGCTATTATTTGTCATGTTTATTAACGACATATCCTCTTTCTTTTCAAGGTGTAAGTTTCTTCTTTATGCTGATAACTTAAAAGTTTACCATGAAATCAAGTGCTTGGATCATTCTTTAATCTTAAAAAATGAGCTTAGAAACTTATACCATTGGTGTGTCCGTAATCTTCTATTCCTAAATATTGGCAAGTGTCATTTTACCACTTAAAGGTTCTGGTTTAGTTCCTACATCCTACATCAGACGTTCAATTAAAAAAGTTAACTGAAGTTAAAGATTTGGGTGTTTATTTTGATACCAAGCTGACTTTTACCACTCACATAAGCTATATAGTTTCCAAAGCGTACGCGATGTTGGCTTTTATCCGCCGTAACGGCTCATCATTTTCAGATCCGTATACTCTCAAACTATTGTACACATCTTTAGTTAGATCGAGGTTGTAGTATGCGGTATTTGTTTGGAGACCTTTTCATGCAGTTTATATCAAGAGGTTGGAGTCTGTTCAGAGAGCTTTTATGCGCTTTGCATTGCGGTCGATGAACTTTGTAAACCGTAAACCATCATATCACTTCGCTGTTTATTGATAAATGTTATGTCACTAGACTCCAGGCTAACTCTGTTGTCAATGTGCGTTGTTTTGATATCGTTTCGGGCTCATTTGACTGTTCTTACCTCCTCATGAAAATTCGTTTTAATGTACCCTGTCGTATCCTTCGTTGCAACGATTTGTTTTATATGGGTGTTGCTAGAACGGTTTGTGTAATGAATGGTTCCCTTAGGAGGACACTTTCTCAATTTAATGCTTATTCCTATTCCTTGGCGTTTGATTTCAGTTGTAGTAAATTTACATTAAAGAACCTGATAATCAGATACTTGTCTAAAGTTGACTATAATTTTTATATAAGCTATGTAAACTTGAAGTTTTGTATATTAACAGTCTACAAACACCTTGTTTGTTGATTAAATAAATAAATATAAATAAATAAATATAAATAAATAAATATAAATAGGTATGTGGGTGTTATTAATTTATGACTTTATTTCGGCTTCGCATGCATATTTATCAGTTTTGCCAGGTTGATGCGACTAAATCGAATATCACAATGAAAATTACTTTAAAACTCTCAGCAACAGCTTTCACTTGATATCCATAATACACACACATTCTAGGGGTATCCGAGTCCATGTTTTGGCCTATATCTCGAGAACCTAGTCACCCAGCGGCATAAAACTTACTCTGTACTAAAGCACACATCAACAGTTTCAATTTGATATCCATAATATAAAAACACATCCTAGTTTTACTCTGATCCACCTTTTGGCCTATATCTCGAGACCCTAGTCACCAATAGGTATGAAAACTACCCTGTACTAAAGCACTCATCAACAGCTTCAATTTGATACCCATAATGTATGCGTCCACGGGTCCACGTTTTGGCCTATATCTCAAGACCCTAGTTACCCAGGGGTTTGAAAATGACCTTCTACTAAAGCACTCATCAACAGCTTTCATTTGATATCCATATTCTATAAACACATTCTAGGGGTACCCGGGTCCACGTTTTTGCCTATATCTCGAGACTCTGTGCGTCGATCCTGAATTTTCTTTGCTATAAACTTTACGGAGCCCGATACTTTTCCAACGAATGCAAAACCGTGCAAATCGGTTTTTGCGTTCTGGAGTTATAGCGTCAGGAAGGAAAACCCGACTTATTTTTATATTATAGATCATTGAATTTGAAGACTGACTTTCTCTCAAAAAATTATAACATTTTTGAAAAAAAAATTTGCATAACATCTCACGTGTAAAGTGTATATCTTTAAAAATTAATCAACATACATATTTTGTTTAGTTTGGTTGAAGGTCTTAGCGATTAATTTGAAATTGTATTATGGTCTTTACTTTTCTTAAGCACAACTTATAAAAATATACTTTTCAAATAAAATAAAATACTCAGGTACAATTAAAAAAAATATTTTTAAGCTCGAGGCCTCTTGGCTCGGGACCCTCTTTGGTCGGGGGTCCGCGACATTTTGCCAGCCCTGCCACTATATTTTTACGCCATTGCTTTATACGTTACACAACTCAATAATAGATACCTAAATAGATCTTTAAATATCACCCATAAGAAACGGCATCATCGTTTTTAACACGCTTTTATTAGCTTGGCCTGTATGTAGCGGAATCTTTGAGCTAAATTTTCACAGGTTTCTAGAAGTCTGATTAATTTGAAACTTTGCACACGTATCAAGGACCGATGACAATGCATTAATGTGATGGTGCGGTGACATAAGGTCAACGGACATAAGTCAATTGGCCTTATTACCACTTTGAATGGCCATAAGTTTGATTGAAACCTTGCACACGTATCAAGGGTCGATGACAATGCATTAATGTGATGGTGTGGTAACATAAGGTCATTTGGCCTTATTACCACTTTGAATGGCCATAAGTTTGATTGAAACTTTGCACACGTATCAAGGCTCGATGACAATGCAATAATGTGATGGTGGGTTTACATAACGTTAACGGACATAAGGTCAATTGGACTTATGACCACCCCAAATGGCCATAGATTTGAAACCTTGCACATAATGCGAAAAACGCATTCCTTTATTAATGATAGAAGTGGATGCATGGCACATCTACGAAAGAGCATACTGGAGTCCTTTTTTAATTAACACGCTTTTATTAGCTTGGCCTGTATGTAGCAGAATCCTTGAGCTTAATTTTCACCGGTTTCTAGAAGTCTGATTAATTTGAAACATTGCATACGTATCAAGGACCGATGACAATGCATTAATGTGATGGTGTGGTGACATAAAGTAAACGGCCATAAGTCAATTGGCCTTATTACCACTTTGAATGGCCATAAGTTTGATTGAAACTTTGCACACATATCAAGGCTCGATGACAATGCATTAATATGATGGTGTGTTGACATAAGGTCAACGGCCATAAGGTCAATTGGCCTTATTACCACTTTGAATGGCCATAAGTTTGATTGAAACTTTGCACACGTATCAAGGGTCGATGAAAATGCATTAATGTGATGGTGTGGTAACATAAGGTCAATTGGCCTTATTACCACTTTGAATGGCCATAGGTGTGATCGAAACTTTGCACACATATCAAGGCTCGATGACAATGCAATAATGTGATGGTGGGTTGACATAAGGTTAACGGACATAAGGTCAATTGGCCTTATTACCACTTTGAATGGCCATAGGTTTGATCTGCCGACCATTGGCAATTTCGGCGAAAGACCGCGTCCAGCCTCCCTGCGTCTTGGCCCTTTTCGGTGCCGTGAGGTTGGATTCATCCATGGACCGTGGCGTTCCGAGGTTTCATCGCTCTCGACTAAAACTTTTAAAATTATTTGAACTAAAAAATTAAAAATAAATAATAGTTTAAAAAAACTAAGAAAACACGCTTTTATAGCAAACCGAACTAAAAAATAGGAAATAAATTTCAATTAAAAAGGCCTTATATAACAGTAGTAGAAGGTTAAACAATTGTTTATAGTTAATCACCTCAAAGTAAAATTATAAAAAAATTTTGGTTATTAACAGAATAATTTAATTCAGAGTAAAAAGCGTGGGGTGCATTTGACTACATTTCATATCTTTCCCCTGAGATAGTTGCCAATAGAATGATTGTAACATTCAATATCAAGCAACCCACGCTTTTTACTGTGAATTAAATTATTCTGTTAATAACTTAGATTTTATTATAATTTTGTTTTGAGGTGATTAACTATAAACGATTGGGTAACCTTCTACTACTGTTATATAAACTCTTTTTAATTGAAATCTATTTTCTATTTTTTAGTTCGGTTTGCTATAAAAGTGTGTTTTTTTAGTTTTTTAAATTATTATTTATTTTGTTGAACCTTCGCTGACAACGCACATTCGTATGCATTACCCGCAATCTTGCATGGTTTCGTGGCTGACACAGGAATGGGATTTACATCTTGTCATTGCGATAGTGCCTATGCATATATTTATGAAATTAATTAAATAAATAAATTAAGAGAAGTATTATTTTTTACCAAATAAAAATGTTTTCCGTGTTCAATGGGAAGAGAACACCAAACCTGCCTGCAAAAGTTGCAAGAACTTTGCATAAACGCTAATGTGAAAAACTGCAGCTTGTGTGACACGTTAACATTTGCTTTTGTGATTTTACTGGGATATTTGATGTTAAGGAAGCTAGATAGAGGGGATATGCAAGTAATAATATCATCTGCAAAAAAACGCATGTACTTAATTCAATATTGAGAGAATTGTTCAGAATATCGTTACAACCAAACTGAAAACCCCTTTCAAAAGCCAGAACCAATGATTTAAAATGTCTCCGTCATCTTGGCAGATACTAGAGGCTTTCTATGGCCTATGCCACTTGCTGCTTGTAGATCTGATAGCTGTATCACATCTAAAAACTGGAGTCTCAGCTTGCCAAGCGCAGGGCTACGAGCACAAAACGTGCTCGATCGTTTCCTCCTCCAGTTGGCACTTTCTACATTTGCTGTCACTAATTAGGTCTTATTAAAAAGCATGCGACGCCAGAAAGCAGTGTCCAAATGGAATATCTGTCATGGCCCTACAGTCTTTTTTTTGGTTGTTAGATCTTCGTAGAACCCATCTCGAGCCCGTTTGAAAACATCGCAAAGATTAATCTCAGTTGGTTTACATTTCATATTGATAATCATGCGGCGATTAAGCCAATAATCTCACACAGTACTTCATTAAGAAGTGTTCTGGAATGCAAAAAAAGCATTGGAAAAACTTCGCTCAGGCTGGACCATATATCTTTACTAGTTTCTCTGTCATAAAGGGATAGAAGGAGGGCACAACCTTCGCTGAAACGACGATGGACGTCCCAATCCGTTTCGGAGAAATCAAAAGGAGACAGGTGCTGCATATGATCCATCAAGCTGGAAAGACAACTAGACAAAAGCGTGCGGCTGCAAAATTTATAACATCATGTGCAAAGCCAACGATATTAGACTCACAAAGTGTCGCATATCTCTGAAGAGAAGACTTAAGGCTCATGATGGGCATTCTAACTGGACACTACCTTCTGGCGTCACACACCTATTTCTTAGGCCTTGGTAGTAACAGAAGGTGTAGGAAATGTGAGCTGCAGGAAGAAACAGTTAAGCACGTTCTGCATTCGTGTCCTGCGCTACCCAGGTTACGGCTCAAATTCTGTTTTTTTGTTAAACTGTTTTTATTGAACTTTTTTTTTTGATTTGAAACACAAATTTTTAATGTTTTAGTTGATAGCTTGCAAAACTTTCAAATTAACTTCTTTTAAAAGTGGGCGGTGCCACACCCATTGTCCAAAATATTACTAATTCTCTATCCTGTGTCATAAGGTCAACCCACCTACCAAGTTTCATCGCTTTATCCTTGTTCGGTAATGAATTATCGCACTTTTTTGAAATTTTCGATATCGAAAAAGTGGGCGTGGTTATAGTCTGATTTCGTTCATTTTAAACAGCGATATGAAATGAGTGCTCAGGAACTTACATACCAATTTTCATTAAGATACCTCAAAATTTACTCAAGTTATCATGTTAACGGACAGACGGACGGACGGACATGGCTAAATGAATTTCTTTTTTCGCCCAGATCAATTTGATATATAGAAGTCTATATCTATCTCGATTAGATTATGCCGTTACGGGGTACCGTTATATGAACAAAATTAATATACTCTGTGAGCTCAGCTCAGCGTGCCTAAAGCGTATTGGTGATGAAGGCTTAGCACCCTTCGAAACGGATCTATCTGCGTAGCTACGGCAGGCTGTCTGAAAAAATTTCTACTTACTATTCCAAAAACAAAATACAATTTTTCAATTATAGAAAAATTTAAAAATAACAAAAATTATCATTAGAAAAAAAAAATGTTGTTCTGGCCTTGAGCTCGAATCGAACCTTGAAACATTTATCTGTAGGCCGATAAAAACAAAAACAATTGTCTAGTAAAAATGGATAAGATTGGTTAAGGACCACTTTTATATAAATGACTTTAAAAAGGGTCGTAGGCAAAAATAATAAGTTTAATCTTAGCGAAAAATAGTTTTATACCAATCGTATTGTGTGCCATTATAACAAGAAATGGGAAAAAATTCAAATCTTTAAAAATGGGCGTGGCACTGCCCATTTCTTAAAATACATTTCCCAACGTTTCTGGAGCCACAACTCGGCGAAAAATTTGGTGCACATGTATGACTTTTCACAGGAGATATTTTCAGTAAAAATGGACTAAATCGGTTAAGTCGCCTTCTTTTATATAAAAGATTTTGTAAAAGTGCGTAGATGCAGGTAATAAGCTATTTCTAATAAATTTTGGAAATTTTCGTTAATAACCCTGCCCTTTTTTTGTAGTAACGCTTTTTAGTACAATGGCACTTGTATATTTATGTTTATTGTTCTCTTATATCTTTATTTTAAAATAAACAGTAGGGAAATCCCCTTATCTGAAGGAAAACTGCATTATTACCCGCTCAAGTTCATTGGTGTTAGCCTCTGTATCCTTTTTGCTTCCTTTAAACGAAAATTAGTTCAGAGTAGAACCATTTGTATATGTATTATTGCGCAGCCTTGTAACACTATTAAGCACATAAAACAAACAACAACAGCATTCCAAGTGTACAGCTGGGTATGTAGTGTTCGTTTTCACCCGAACTTAGACTTCCTTACTTGTTTAAACTGTTTTTATTGAAGATTTTTTTTTTTTTTTGATTTGAAACACACATTTTTATAATTTTTATTCATATTTCCAATAATTCACAATCCTTTAATAAAAAAAACAATTTTTTTAATGAAATGAAATGAAATGAAATGAAATGTCAAACTTTTGGTTAAAAGGAGTAAATATAATAAGCAACTCCAAAAGGGAAGTTGCCCATAATCAGCAAACAAACATTTTGTGTGGAAACGCCGACTTATTGACCAATTGAATTGTAGCTTTGTAGTCAAAACGGATGGCAAAACCATTTGACGTTGTATGACAAGCCGTTTTTTTTATTTGACCAAATTAGTGATCAAATTCGGCCAAGTGAAAACCAATCATAGATTGTTATAAAGTTAATTTAGTCATTTGCAAAGTATTGGATGTTGGGAATAGGTGACAATTTCTGCAGTTTAAATGCCACTTTATTATTTATTTTCCAAGAAATACTTCTTTCTTTACTTTTGAACAGGTGAAAAATATCTTAAAAACAGTTTCATTTTTTTGTTCAAATAAATGGTGCCCAATTTTAAAACCTCATAATTGAAAGCTTAATTAATGTGCTTTGTTTGCTTTGTATAAACAAAAGGCAAAAACTAGAAAAATAATAACTTAAAAATAACAAAATATTTCCCAATGAACCCACAGCAAAAAAAAAAAGTATTAAAGTCAGTGACTAAAGTTGAAAGGGTTTCGGAACATTCTTTTATTTTTTTGTATCCTTCGACTGATCCCTTTCATGTTTATAACTGAATCCTTTACTGTACGAATGAATTAGTTATATTAACTAAACAAATGTAAGCCCATCCCTTCACAGCTTTCTTTAGATTTTAGATAACTCAATAATAGATAGCACCCATAAGAAACTGCATTATCGTTGTTTTTATGGATCATTCACTGACAACGTACATTCGTATGTATTAGCCGCAATCTTGCAGACCCTGAAATGGGATTTGCGTTTTGTCATTGCGATAGTGCATATGCATATATTTATGAAATTAATTAAGTAAATAAATTAAGAAAAGTTTTATTTTTCACCAAAAAAAAATTATTAAGAATTCATGAGCTTAACACCGGCTTATAATAATTGAATATTCAATTATTATATTCTTCTAAGTGAAACTGAAAAGAAAGAAAGGAACATTTACTGGCATATTGTGATAGTTCCATTTCGAAATTCGCCACGAACTCATGGTCAGGCAATTTCGTAATGTTATCAAAGGTTTCAACGAAATTCGAACCGCGAATCACACGGTGAAACCACAATTGCCTTAATTAACCACTAGGGTATCCTGCTTGTATTTGTCTCCTTGCTTAATGCAGTTTATCTTCTTTTTTTCTTTTCAGTTTCTCTTAGAAAAACATAATAATTGAATATTCAATTATTATAAGCCGGTGTTAAGTTCATGAATTCTTAATAATAAATATAAATTGAACACACCATTAAGACAAACAAACGCCAAATAAAAATGTTTTCCGTGTTAATTGCACTAAAAATTTGCTGAAAATTGAAATGAAAACAAAACAAAAACAATAGAAAAAGCATTTGAAAAACAAATCAAAACAAACATATCCAGTTGGGGTCAAAGGCATTTCATTCTGTCAGATTACTAGCTCAAAGTCGATAAAGAAGTTCATGGTCAAAATCCACGCTAAAACTTTGTGTTCATTTATTTCGCAATCTATTTTATTATGATGATGGGACGCCAGTCGGCAAACGAAAACAAAATGCCAACATGTTAGCAAATGAAATTTTAATGGTAAATGGGTAATTGTAGTTTTTTTTTATCGGTCAACTCTGCTTTCAAAATGGACGGCAAACCATTTGACGTTGTATAAAAAACCGTTTATGTTGACATGGTCAAGCTTACAGTGTTTGCCAAATTCAGTTGCATAGCGGAAGAGTGAACTTGAAGTTGCCACTGACTTCACTTCATTGATTTCATGATGGCTTAATTTTTAAACAATTCACTATACATATGGGATATCCCAAATCCGTATTTTCTTTTTCATTTTATTAGTTAGCTTGCACCTACTTCAACAGAACGAAGGGGTGTTGATTTACGAATCACACAATCATACTTCTTGGCACTACAGCACGCAGCATAAATGGTTAATAGTTCATCATTGAGGCATACTTTTGCCTGGATTAGGCTGGGAGGGCTGGGACTGCAACGTGGACTTTGACTGGGACTGGGTATAAGGGATGGATAAGGATAAGAACTAGAAAAAGAAAAGAATGACTGAGAAAGAGATGGAGTTAAATGAAGCTAGATCGGAAAAGACGGAGAGGGAGAAAGAGATGCATAGAAAGAGAAAGGCAGAAGGAGGAGTGAATAAAAGAACAAGAGAAAGGGGGTGGGAGAGTAAGAGATAAAAACTTCTTAAAACTTATATAGATAGATCAAAGTTAGGGCAGAACAACGTCTGCCACGTCTGCTTATGCTAGATGAAAGCGATAAAAATTGATTTTTTCACTTTTAGAACTTTTTATGTTATGCTTGCTTGGCGCATTTTCAATATACGCAAAAAAGTGAACGAATGAGATATATTAAACAATACGTGTCTCTTAAAGGTAAATAATTTATTTTTGAAGCTTATAGTTGCATTTTCATAGCACTTTAAGGAAACCAAACTAGTATTGTGTGTTATTGAATCATAAAAATCAATAAGTTTTAGAACAAAAATGAATACCCAGAACAAAAAACGAACTGTGCTGAACGGCCACAAATCGGATGAAAAGCAGGACATTTAGTACTCACATTTGTAGCGCTTAGATTCGAGCTATATTTAAATCAATTAATCAAAGGCTGCGACTATTTCAAACCACCATCGATTGAATTAGACCTTTTTAAAGCATTTCTATTTGGTTCATTCTTAGGTGGTTCAGAAATAGTCGCAAACTTTTATTAATTAATTTAAATCCATATTGTTCAGACTTCAGCGCTGTTGATACAAGTGTGACTACCCACTGTCCCGATATGCATCCGATTATCACCATTTCGGAGATAGTAATTAAGGGCCGTTTTACTATCTCCAGTTAAGCTAGATTATATGTGCAGGATAGCTACCTAGCAGATGGATCCATTTGACATTTATGTTTTCACCAACACAGGGTGACCAACCAAGTGTTAAATCAATAAGCAGAAAACAATACATCTTTTGTAAATACACGAAAATTTGCCAAACAGTTTATTTTATTTACACTGTGTTACGAAATGCACATAATAGAGACGCGAGTATGTAGAAAATGGAAATTTGTATATGTATCTGAGAAAAAATTGACGGGCCTAAACCTATTGCGAGACTGTCGCTTTGCGTGACTGTCTCTAATTTTTTCTGTAGGGTATATACAATGTTACCCGAACTTAGGCTACTTACTGTTTTTGTTTTTTTATTTGGAATGGTATAATCTGTTTTGCATGTGTGTGGAATTTTCACTGAACAAAATCGGCGTAGAGTACAAGTATAAAAGGTGTGAAAAATTTTAATATCACATTGTCAGTTTCAGTGTCGAAGACGTAAGTGGTATATATTTGGTTCTGATCTCTACAAGATAATACTGAACAAAATGCTAAAACATCAGTTTGATATGTAAGTAACTAAATTATATTATCCTTTCGGAAAAATTGTGTTGTAAATTAAAAGATATTTTAAGAATCAATTCGATATATTAGTAAAGGATATACTGCTATATGTCCTTTTGTTTTAAATTTAGAGAAATATATACATCCTGTTTTTGAATTTTTCCTGTGTTTAAATTAGATCGTGAAACAGCTATTGGTATAGGTCCTAGAAAGCTTTATCAAGAGGACGGAGTAATTTTATAAGATAGGTCCTGGTTTTAAATATTATTTCTCAGTTTGGTCGTTAAACAAACGCAATGGACGCATATAGTCCATGTGGGGTCCTCTCGGACCAGCCAGTTCAACCTAACATAACCTTATTGAGCTCGATGAATCTGACAGGCTATTAGCTACATTCAATGCGTTCACTCTCAAACAAACTTTAACAAGTAAGGAAGGCTACGTTCGGGTGTAACCGAACATTACATACTCAGTTGAGAGCTATGGTGACAACATAAGGGAAAATAACCATGTAGGAAAATGAACCGAGGGTAACCCTGGAATGTGTTTGTATGACATGGGTTTCAAATGAAAGGTATTAAAGAGTATTTTATGATGGAGTGGGCCATAGTTCTATAAGTGGAAGCCATTTAGGTGGAGCAGGGGTGACTCTAGAATGTGTTTGTACGATATGGGTATCATATTAAAGATATTAATGAGGGTTTCAAAAGGGAGTGGTGGTAGTTGTATAGGTGGTCGCCTTTTCGAGATATCGCCATAAAGGTGGAGCAGGGGTGACTCTAGAATGTGTTTGTACGATATGGGTATCAAATTAAAGATATTAATGAGGGTTTTAAAAGGGAGTGGTGATAGTTGTATATGTGAAGGCGTTTTCCAAATATCGACCAATATGTGAACCAGGTTGACCCAGAATATCATCTGTCGGATACCGCTAATTTATTTATTAAATATGTAATACCACGAACAGTATTCCTGACAAGATTTCAAAGGTTTTTTATTTCGCCCTGCATAACTTTTTCATTTTCTTTTCGTGTTAATGGCCTAGCGGAAGGACAGACGGTCGACTGTGTATAAAAACTGGGTGTGGCTTCAACCGATTTCGCTCTTTTTCACAGAAATAATTTATCGTCCTAGAAGCTAAGCCGTTACCAAATTTCACAAGGACTGGTAAATTTTTCTTCGAATTATGTCATTAAAATTATCCTGAACAATTAAAAGAAAAAGGGCGGAGCCACGCCCATTTTGAAATTTTCTTTTATTTTTGTATTTTGTTGCACCATATCATTACTGGAGCTAAATCTTGACATAATTTACTTATATACTGTAAAGATATTAAATTTTTTGTTAAAATTTGACTTAAAAAATTTTTTTTTTAAAGTGGGCGTGGTCGTTCTCTGATTTTGCAAATTTTTTTAGGCACACATATAGTAATAGGACTAACGTTCCTGCCAAATTTCATCATGATATCTCAAACGACTGCGAAATTACAGTTTGCAAAACTTTTAAATTACGTTCTTTTAAAAGTGGGCGGTGCCACGCCCATTGTCCAAAGTTTTACTTATTTTCTATTCTGCGTCATAAATTCAACTCACTTACCAAGTTTCATCGCTTTATCCGCCTTTGGTAATGAATTATCGCACTTTTTCGGTTTTTCGAAATTTTCGATATCGAAAAAGTGGGCGTGGTTATAGTCCGATATCGTTAATTTTAATTAGCGATATGAGATGAGTGCTCAGGAACCCACATACCAAATTTCATCAAGATACCTCAAAATTTACTCAAGTTATCGTGTTAACGGACAGGCGGACGGACATGGCTCAATCAAATTTTTTTTCGATCTTGATGATTTTGTTATATGGAAGTCTATATCTATCTCGATTCCTTTATACCTGTACAACCAACCGTTATCCAATCAAAGTTAATATACTCTGTGAGCTCTGCTCAACTGAGTATAAAAATTCCGTAGTTTATTTCTGCCGTCGGTTGAAATACATATCAACGTTCCCCTGCCAGCAATTATTAGACAATTTTATCGCCTAACACTAAGAAGTAAATAATCCAATACGTTTTGCAGTTACTAAGGCGATATAAATATTCATTTCATAAACAAACAATAACTACTTTACCAGAAATTTTTCCCTCAAGCATATATTCAGGCTATCATCAACTGTAACGTTTAGAATTTTCCCGTGTTTTAATAATTTATTGCGGTGAATGGTCCAAATAGAAATTTTTTGGAAACATTTAGAAAGTTGAGCAAAACCAAAAATTTTTCTCTAATCTATTTATTCGCACGAACATACTTTCGCACTTTTATTTATAGAAACATTATTTAATATTCGAATTAACAATGTACAGGCGACCCAAGGCATCACTGGAATATAAATTGGGATGTCCTACAACTGCTTTACCTTGTTTGCTACATTGAAATTTTTTAGCCAATGCATTCCACGTGTAGAATTTCGGCACCTCAGAATAAAGCAAAGTCTTAGCAAAAAGATCATCCTGGCACAATGAGTAAAACGCAGTTAAAGTTGTTGCCGGTGGAACCAATGCTCTTGGACGTATATTATCTGCTGCTGCACCGCCAAGTGTACTACTGTTGGATATCGTTCATGGATTGGAAATGATAAGATGCGTCATACTGCTTCATAGCGTCCAAGTTGGTATTGGTTGATTTCATCGAGCGGTTCAGCTACATTCCCTACTCCGAAGACTGCCATGTCGCTTCCTTTGCTGACATATGCTGCAAATGTTCACTGAATTGCAATACTCAACTTTAATGTGTGCTTTGAAGGTCTATGAAAACAATGGTGAATATGGCACAATACAACGATTATCTACTTCAGTATCAATGTTTCGTACTTTCGCAACGGCAGATCTGCCACCTTCCTCAACTGATCGTCGAAGATACAGGTGATATCGGTCATTACCAATGATGGTATCAGAAACCAATTTTCTTGGGTATCGTTTCGATTATTTCCCATCAGACATGCATGGTGAATTGTTGTTAAATGCGCCACATGGACCATGGATCATAGTTTTGGTGACGACGTCGAATAAGTCTGGATCAATGTGTTTATCTGGTATTTCTGCTGAGATGATTTGATCAATTTGATCTGGCATAATTTTGTTGATCAATCAAACCAAAATATGTGCATGTGGCAAACCTCTTTTCTGCCATTCAATGGAATACATCGATCAGCGTGTCTCTCCAAAAACATTATGCTTGATAATAAAACCATCAAACATTTAAATTTTTGTTTAAATACGCATGCGGTAATGTCATGGCGGTCCGAAGATGATTGCCCAACTAATAGAAGTTCTTTAATTTCATGGATTGCATGTAAAGGTGACGAACAAATCTGGACAACCATATGCGCGAACGTATGTCATCGCATCTTGTGCGTATTCATTCATGTGCCGTGGACTCCCCGTGAATGTAGACGGTAATATTACCATTCTTCCCAATTGTTTGCATTGACGTTGCCATCATTAACGATTGCGTCACGTAAATGGATGTACTCTTCAGAACGCAACTCAGTTTGATTCAATCGAATATATAGGAGCCGTTCAGTTTCAATCTTCGCGTACATGTCGACGATATATTGATGGAACAATTGTGTACATTTCAGAATGTGGTTTTCAGCGTTTTGATGAATCATCAATCGATACGAATAATAATTCATGGCGCTGATTTTCTTATTCGTTTCCTCATCTCTTCGTGAATTTCTCATTTTGATGTTAAAATGATATACATCATCTCCTCGCCAAAACAGAATCGGATACTGCAATCCGTCGTATGAGCGATGAGTTTCGGAGACTCGCTGAATGTCACCACTTCTTCGATGGAGAATTATGTCCCGCGATTCAAAATGTTCACCAACTATATATTACGATCGCCACTTCATCGATTGTTGGCGCATTGAATTGTCTCTCCTGTTGGCCAACGGGTCTTTTGTCTGCTCGAATCACAACTCTATAGTCATCGGCTGGCATTCGTTGAATGGCGGTTTTAAACAACCGAATTAATTTATTGTGTTGATCGAAAAAACTTTGTAACGCAGCCACAATTTCTCGTCTATTGCCCGCATTGTAATGACATCGTTGTTCAATTTATTCATCCTTTTTGCCATAAAATAAATTTGAAGAAACTTGTGATCTGCGTCCGGCAATGGTAGAAGCGATCCGGCATGATAATAAATTTGCCCTTGGACTTTGAATGTTGGCATGTAATTTTTGCGCACGATGTTCCTTGCACCGAATGATGTCATATAGAAACATGAATTGCACTGGCAGATGTTTTCCAAAAAATGCTTCGATACAGGTGTAACACCAGATAGAAACGTTGACAATGGTTGGGTGGTGAATGTAATTCTGGTAGCTTAACTTTTCCACAGGCGCAGCACATTCCAGGCATTTCATTTTTAAATTTGAGTGCACTACAATACATGCAAATTTTATCCATTTTTCCAATGACGACATTTGGATGAAGACCGTAATCATTATTACTGTCATAATGGAATGCACTACGACAGTACTTATTCGAACATTTTGCAGCCTTGATGCTCGTTGTTCAGATGAACGGGTCCTAGCGACCTGTACACGAAGATTTTGCAGCCTGGATGCTCGTTGTTCAGACAATTCAGACGAACGGGTTCCAACGGCGTGTACTCGAAGATTTTCCATCCTTGATGCTCATTGCTCGACTGATTCTGAGGCTCGTAATGCTCTTCTGTTTCGTGCTTGAGGTGTAGATCGGCCAATTGCTCGTCGCTTTGGAGGCATAATTAAATAGGAACGACGTGATAATTAAACAGGAACGTGTGGTGATGAATTTATAAGATGTCGCCACGTCGCCGATGGTATACGATGCTATCAAAAAATGTGATATTTTTTGATCTCTTTAATACCAATTTTTTTGATCCCTTTGGTATATTTGGAAACTACCTGTAAAAATTTTATTTCTCACTTGTTCACTTAATTCAATACGTCTTAAATCTAATTAAAAACTGCCCTGTTTAAGTACTTTTTTAGTGACGACTTGTTCAACTACATCGTGCAATCGCTTCGGCTTCGGTTATTACGCGTCGGCACGAAGAAAAAGTATTTAAGCAAAGTGTTTGTGAATCACAGCAGCATTGTATAATGATTGATTTCCGATGCGGTCAGCCATCGCTGCGCTCGCTTGTTTGAATGAATGTTCATATACGTATGTTTGTTTATTAATTGAACTTGATACAGGCATATATACCGCTGTGTTAACTTACACATTCGATGATCTTCGTAAATTCACTGTAGAAAATTAATCTAATCATCTCACGGAAACTACAAATATTCAACTCGATTAAAGTATTTATCTAAATAAATTTTGCCTACACTGAAAATAAAATTTCGTTAATTTTGAGGAACGAAAGATTTCTTAGAATGTACGAAAGTGCTTTCGGACATATTACGAAAGAATGAGACATCAGGTCTTTAGTATATTTACGAAAAATTTCGTAGTATTTACAAAAGAGTTTCGTATACTGAAAACTAAATTTGCATTCGTACCATTTACGAATAATTTCGTAGTATTTACGAAAGAGTTTGGTAGTATTTACGAATTAGCAATTAGAAACTTCCATTCCACTTTGACCGGGCATCGAACCGGAGATTTCAGGATTATAATTCGCAGCTACATAGCGTGTTATACCATCACTGCCTGTTCAACCGCCGGCTAAGTCGTAGTTTTCACATACATGTACGAAATTTTTCGTACATTGTACGAAAGCGGAATTATAAATTTCGTTAGACTTCAAACCCATTTGTAAATACTACTGTCACTTATTATAAATAAATGAACGATTTAGTTTTAATAACACGGTCGATTTATTCAATTAATTTAAATAAGCTTTTTTATTTCTTATATTCACGACACGTACGACTTTGTCAGGATGAGATGTCAAACTCTCACTCTCGTGTTAACTGCAGCGTTATATTATGAGGTATGAGTAGTTGCCAGATCGTGTGACAGCTCAGCCAATTCTGACGACAAATCGTCTCCGATTTCCGAGAACGAATCAGAATCGTCTAGCTCAGGGGCACTAGCGCACCAACGCTTCATTTTATCGGAAGTATAAACTGAACAGAACTTTTTATTTGTAATTTGCATACCAGGTATGTCGGCGATGAGATATCGATCATTACCCAAAACCTTGGATAGGATATACGGACCTCGATATCGTGGTTCTAATTTTCGTGATACACCGTTTTCAAGCACTAATAGATCATTTTCATTATATGCTGTAGGTTCAGAGGGACGTCGATCGAATCTATCTTCCATTTGGCTCGTTCACTATTTATGTTTATTACGGCTTGTTCCTTTTATGAGATATTGGCATCGTGGATTTATCGTCGGTTAAGTCGTCTTGAATAGTTGCGAGTAATTGATTTTGAATTACATCCCGTAGATTAAAGTAAAAGACTAATTCATTTGGGGAAAAACGCGTAGTTGAATTGCGTTGAGAATTTATAGTCCACTGGAGTTCTATTAAATTTAAGTCCCAGTCTTTTGCGTTGTCGGTTGTAGTACGGATGAAATTTAAAATTGATTGATTAGCGCGTTCAATTTGCCCGTTTGCGCGAGGTGTTCGGACGGCGGTTTTTACATGACGAATTTCGTTTAGGCTGCAATAGCTTTCGAATGCTTTCGCGGTAAATGCGGTTCCTCGATCGCTAGCGATTTGGATGGGCAAACCGAAATAACTCGACATTTAATTTAATGCGTTTAATACGGAAGCGGTTTTGGTATTTCGTACGGCCTTTACAATTAGAGACTTCGAAAAAGCGTCATAGATTGCTAAGACGTAAGTATTACCACGTTTACTGCGCACGAACGGACCCATATGGTCAATATGTATTAATTTGAAAGGTATAGGTTCTACTGGGCCAAAATGCATACGGCCTTCGGTTTTACCAGCGTGGTGTTTTTGGTAACAACATTGTACACAAGCTGATATATAACTTTTCACATAACGTCTGAGATTTGGGAACCAATATGATTTTTAGATACGATCAATTGTCTTTTCGAGAGCCGGATGACCATAGTCATCATGTCACGATTTTACGACACGCTAGCGTACGGATTTTGGTACAAGAAACACTGATCCACTAGGTGTTTTACGGAATAATCTGAGATGTTTAAGTTCGAATTTGGTTTTTAGTTAGTTTAAGTGTGCAGATTTTAAGGCACCTTTGAGAATACGGATATTTTCACATAAGGATTTGTCTTGTAACTGCATAGTTAATAGCCAATCTTGCTGATTTGCGGTTACGTTTACTACAAATCCGGCAGGCTCTATTTCGGTTGGATTTCCCACAGGATTTCGGCTAAGAGTGTCTACGTGAGATAGCAAGCTACCTTGACGGTGGATACATTCGAAATTAAACTCTAGTTACCTAAGCCACCAGCGCGCAATTTTGGGTTTTAATTTTTTAAAATTTCATTTTCGCGAGCGCAGAACACTCGGTGATTAAACGGAAATATTTTCCGAGAACATACATTCTAAAACGATTGAGCGCTTCTAGCTCGTAGCTATGGTAGCGGCTTTCGGCGTCGGTACAATGACGGCCATAATAAGCGACGGGTTTCCAGTTCTTACCATCATTTGATTGCAATAATATACCTACGAGACCGACACTAGATGCGTCGGTATGTATTCTTGTTGTGCGTTTAAATCGTATAATACAAGTATGGGTTCATTAACAAGCTTTTCCTTTAAAGTTTCGAAAGCTTGTTGTTTCATTTGGCAGCATTTGAGAAATGATTTTGTCCATAGTGAACTGACAAAATGCGGGAGCGTTAACCAATCCAAACGGCATTCGATTATACTCATAATGACCGTCGGTGGTTACAAAAGCGGTAAATTGTTTAGATTTTTCATCAATTTCGATTTGATGATAACCACTACGTAAATCGAGTGTTGTATAAAATTTATTTCCGGATAGTTTCGCGTATTGTTCTTCCATGATCGGCATGGGATACGGTTTTTTATACTCAGTTGAGCAGAGCTCACAGAGTATATTAAGTTTGATTGGATAACGGTTGGTTGTACATATATAAAGGAATCGAGATAGATATAGACTTCCATATATCAAAATAATCAGGATCGAAAAAAAATTTGATTGAGCCATGTCCGTCCGTCCGTCCGTCCGTCCGTCCGTCCGTCCGTCCGTCCGTTAACACGATAACTTGAGTAAATTTTGAGGTATCTTGATGAAATTTGGTATGTAGGTTCCTGAGCACTCATCTCAGATCGCTATTTAAAATGAACGATATCGGACTATAACCACGCCCACTTTTTCGATATCGAAAATTTCGAAAAACCGAAAAAGTGCGATAACTCATTACAAAAGACAGATAAAGCGACGAAACTTGGTAGATGGGTTGACGTTATGACGCAGAATAGAAAATTAGTAAGATTTTGGACAATGGGCGTGGCCCCGCCCACTTTTACAAGAAGGTAATTTAAAAGTTTTGCAAGCTGTAATTTGGCAGTCGTTGAAGATATCATGATGAAATTTGGCAGGAACGTTACTACTATTACTCTATATGTGCTAAATAAAAATTAGCAAAATTGGATTAAGAACACGCCCACTTTTTAAAAAAAAAATTTTTTAAATTCAAATTTTAACAAAAAATTTAATATCTTTACTGTATATAAGTAAATTAAGTCAAAATTCAACTCCAGTAATGATATGATGCAACAAAATACAAAAATAAAAGAAAATTTGAAAATGGGCGTGGCTCCGCCCATTTTCATTTAGTTTGTCTAGAATACTTTTATTGATTCTATGACGGTAACTGTTCTCTGTGAAAATGGGCGAAATCGGTGGAAGCCACGCCCAGTTTTTATACACAGTCCACCGTCTGTCCTTCCGCTCGGCCATTAACACAATAACTTGAGCAAAATCCGATATATCTTTACTAAACTTAGCCCACGTACTTACCTGAGCTCACTTTTTCTTGGTATAAAAAATGGGCGAAATCTGACCATAACCACGCCCACTTTATCGATATCGAAAATTACGAAAAATGAAAAAAATGCCATAATTCTATACCAAATACGAAAAAAGGGATGAAACATGGTAACTGGATTGGTTTGTTGACACAAAATATAACTTTGGAAAAATCTTTGTAAAATGGGTGTGACACCTACCATATTAAGTAGAAGAAAATGAAAAAGTTCTAAAAAGGCGAAATCAACAGCCCTTGGAATCTTGGTAGGAATACTGTTAGTGGTATTGCATATATAAATAAATTAGCAGTACCCGACAGATGATTTTCTGGATCACCTGGTCCACATTTTGGTGGATATCACGAGAACGCCTTCACATATACATCTAAGGGCCACTCGCTTTTAAAACCCTCATTAATACCTTTAATTTGATATCCATATCGTACAAAAACATACCAGAGTCACCCCTGTCCCACCCTAATGGCGATATCTCGAAAAGGCGTCCACCTATAGAACTAATGCCCCCTCTCTCTTAAAATGCTCAGTAACACCTTTCGTTTGATACCCATATCGTACAAACATTCTAGAGTACCCCTGGCCCACCCTAATGGCGATATCTCGAAAAGGCGTCCACCTATAGACCTAGTGTCCACTCCCTCTTAAAATGCTCAGTAACACCTTTCGTTTGATACCCATATCGTACAAACATTCTAGAGTCACCCCTGGCCCACCCTAATGGCAATATCTCGAAAAGGCGTCCACCTATAGACCTAATGCGCACTCCCTCTTAAAATGCTCAGTAACAGCTTTCGTTTGATACCCATATCGTACAAACATTCTAGAGTCACACCTGGCCCACCCTAATGGCGATATTTCGAAAAGGCGTCCACCTATAGAACTAAGGATTACTCCCTTTTAAAATACTCATTACCACCTTTCATTTGATACCCATATCGTACAAACACATTCTAGAGTCACCCTGGCCCACCCTAATGGCGATATCTCGAAAAGGCGTCCACCTATAGACCTAATGTCCACTCCCTCTTAAAATGCTCAGTAACACCTTTCGTTTGATACCCATATCGTACAAACATTCTAGAGTCACCCCTGGCCCACCCTAATGGCGATATCTCGAAAAGGCGTCCACCTATAGACCTAATGTACACTCCCTCTTAAAATGCTCAGTAACACCTTTCGTTTGATACCCATATCATACAAACATTCTAGAGTCACCCCTGTCCCACCCTAATGGCGATATCTCGAAAAGGCGTCCACCTATAGACCTAATGCCCACTCCCTCTTAAAATGCTCAGTAACACCTTTCGTTTGATACCCATATCGTACAAACATTCTAGAGTCACACCTGGCCCACCCTAATGGCGATATCTCGAAAAGGCGTCCACCTATAGAACTAAGGATTACTCCCTTTTAAAATACTCATTACCACCTTTCATTTGATACCCATATCGTACAAACACATTCTAGAGTCACCCTGGCCCACCCTAATGGCGATATCTCGAAAAGGCGTCCACCTATAGACCTAATGCCCACTCCCTCTTAAAATGCTCAGTAACACCTTTCGTTTGATACCCATACCGTACAAACATTCTAGAGTCACCCTTGGTCCAGCTTTATGGCGATATCTCGAAAAGGCGTCCACCTATAGAACTAAGGATTACTCCCTTTTAAAATACTCATTACCACCTTTCATTTGATACCCATATCGTACAAACACATTCTAGAGTCACCCTGGCCCACCCTAATGGCGATATCTCGAAAAGGCGTCCACCTATAGACCTAATGCCCACTCCCTCTTAAAATGCTCAGTAACACCTTTCGTTTGATACCCATATCGTACAAACATTCTAGAGTCACCCTTGGTCCACCTTTATGGCGATATCTCGAAAAGGCGTCCACCTATATAACTAAGGATTACTCCCTTTTAAAATACTCCTTACCACCTTTCATTTGATACCCATATCGTACAAACACATTCTAGAGTCACCCCTGGCCCACCCTAATGGCGATATCTCGAAAAGGCGTCCACCTATAGACCTAATGCCCACTCCCTCTTAAAATGCTCAGTAACGCCTTTCGTTTGATACCCATATCGTACAAACATTCTAGAGTCACCCCTGGCCCACCCTAATGGCGATATCTCGAAAGGGCGTCCACCTATAGACCTAATGCCCGCTCCCTCTTAAAATGCTCAGTAACACCTTTCGTTTGATGCACATATCGTACAAACACATTCTAGAGTCACCGCTGGCCCACCCTAATGGCGATATCTCGAAAAGGCGCCCACCTATAGACCTAATGCCCACTCCCTCTTAAAATGCTCAGTAACACCTTTCGTTTGATACCCATACCGTACAAACATTCTAGAGTCACCCCTGGCCCACCCTAATGGCGATATCTCGAAAAGGCGTCCACCTATAGACCTAATGCCCACTCCCTCTTAAAATGCTCAGTAACACCTTTCATTTGATTCCCATATCGTACAAACACATTCTAGAGACACCCCTGGTCCACCTTTATGGCGATATCTCGAACCGCGTCCACCTATGGAACTAAGGATCACTCCTTTTCAAAATACTCATTAACAGCTTTCATTTGATACCCATATCGTACAAACACATTATAGAATCACCCCTGGTCCACCTTAATGGGGACATCTCGAAAAGGCGTCCACCGATAGACCTAAGGCCCACTACCTCTTAAAATGCTCAGTAACACCTTTCATTTGATACCCATATCGTACAAACAAATTCTAGAGTCAGCCCTGGTCTACCTTTATGGCGATATCCCTAAATGGCGTTCATCCATAGAACTATGGCCTATTCTCTCTTAAAATACTCTTTAATACCTTTCATTTGATACACATGTTATACAACCACATTCCAGGGTTACCCCAGATTGATTTTCCTTATTTTGTCTCCATAGCTCTCAACTGAGTATGTTATGTTCGGTTACACCCGAACTTAGCCTTCCTTACTTGTTTTATTGTCACCTTATTGAGACAACGGTAGTCTACACACAATTGATGTTCGCCATTACTTTTCTCCACGAGAACTACAGGAGATGCATACGCAGATTAACTAGGGCATATAATTTCGCTTTGTAGTAGTTCATTTACGATTTGCGACATAATTTCGCGCTTAGCGAAAGGAACACGGTAAGGTTTAAGATATACCGGCTTATCGGTATTCAGTTCAATTGTCATTTTGGAAATACCACATTTTCCAATTTCGGCAAGATTTTTTGCAAACACGCGGGAGTATTTGTTTAATAGCTCTTAAAATTTTTATCGATCGGTCACGTTTAAATTATTAGTGATTTTAATGTTTCGAATTTGTTCGATGCGACACTGATTCTGTTCTATAACTAAACGTTTGCCTGTTGAGCAAAGAACATCTCTACCTAGGAGTATCGGTTCACATAACAGTTCATCGTCAGTTAGAAGTATATCTGTCGGAATTTTGTTATCAATTTCAATAACAGCGGTTAACTTTTCGGAACTCACGTATTGTCCACCAGAAAAGCCCTGTAAAATCGCTAGGTGCTTCATCGGTTGTCCAAGTTCACGCGCGAAGGTTTCTTGGATCAACGTATGACTACGTCCAGGGTCAACAAAAGCAACGGTTTCAATTTCATTAACCTTGATCACTTTATTTATTTTATTATCGTGCGTAGAGTTTTCTATTTTATTCACGGGACTGCTTATTTTCACTGAGCATTCGGCGGTTTTGTGCGTGGTACATTTATATTTTTCGCACCGAGGTTTACGTTGGGGCTCTTTATAATTAATTGAGTAATGCCCTAATTTAAAACAATTTTAGCACTTTACTTTTTCGAGTGATACCGGCTTTGATTGCACATCGGTTGCATTTGACGGACATTTTCGACTCTGTGGTTTGTCTTGCGGCACCTTATTCCCGATTTTAGGCGGAACGGAATTCACTTCGTTATAAACACTATAGTTCGTAATATCACGGAGTAAATATTGACAGCGTATATAATCGTTAGAGATTTTCTTGCGAAGATCGGAATCGTTTATTCCATTTATGATGTGACGACATATGCTTGCATCAGATAAGCCACCTTTGGCTCCTAGCGCCAGCATACGATAATAATATTCTTGAACGGATTCGTTATAACTACGTTTTGTGTGTGCCATCTTAATGTGCACATCGGCTTCGTTTACAAGACACGGAAAATCTAATAGAAATTTATTCACAAATTGCGGCCACGAAACAAACACTTCTTGCAGAGAATCGACCAAATACTTGGCAGATCCTCGCACCTTTTGTTGAACGGTAAACAAAAGTGTGTTTTCTTTCCAATTATATACGTTTTTAGGATTTTCGACGCGTTTAATAAATTGCTTCGCGTTCAGCGATTTATTTCACGACGGGTCAAAATACGGTAAAAGTTGTACTATATCGCGTACATTATCATACGGATTATAATAATTGGGCATCGATGGAAAAACACTATGTCCTGGCATATACGGAGCATACGTTGACGGTGGCGAATGCGGATTCACGGTTGGTTGCTACCCAAATGTTACATGTCTCGATCACGAAAAATCTAAATCACCCAAACTACTTTGATTTTGCGCGGTGTTCCACAAAGAATGTTGACTATTGAACATGGTCGATGGTATTTGCGTATGTGCGCACGTATATGTACAAGTCGCTGTATAATTATTTTGTGTTGTTGTTTCCACCACACTTATTGGTGACGATGACATTGGCAGGTTAAAATTTTGCGCAAGTCGCGTGTTTCTATTTTCCGACACAAATTCTGTAATTGTTTTTTCTAGCGATGCGATACGTTTTAACACTACAGTGCCGTTATCACTATCCGAGAAACTATTTTCAGTTAAACGTTCTATTAATTGTTTCTTATTACCAGTAGATGGTAATCCTGCCTCACGGCACTTCTTTTTCAATTCGCACATAACACTATACAACACTATCAATCAGGTCGACAATTACCTAAGCGGTTTCAGTTGAAACCGCTTAGCCAACTCAACTCGATTACTTTTTATTGTTGCTTTCCATGCAATTCGGTAAGCTAGCTAGTGTTTTAATTGTAATAGTTTGCAACGAAATACAGCTAGTGTTGCATATTCAAAAATAAGGCACTATTGTGAACGAGCGAATGAAATGAACATACGAATGTGCAGATAAACAAAAATAACAAAATAACAGCGTGGCGGCAGGGTGACATACATACAAACAAACACATGCATTTCATGTATTTTGTTTTTGTAATTCTCTGGTTGAGTGTCAAAAACATACTGCGCTAGAAGTAGAAATGTCAAAGCAGCTAAAAAAAGTAACCATCTGTATGGTTTTGCCATAATGAAACTGTTTAGCTAGTTGAAGCGTTTTTTTCAAGCTCGCTTGCAAAAAAAAAAACACTATTGTTCGTTTTATTTGTGGATGCTATTTGGCACTGTCGTACTTCTTAGGTTCAAGAAAAGTGTAGTAGCTGCTAACGAAAACTGCGTAACATTTTTATCGTAAAATTACAGAGAAATATCCTTATTTACTTTCAAACGAGTACTCAATTACATCTCTATTTAAAATCTATATGTTTTGGACAATTCTAACTAACAAATTGTGATACTTTATTACCGGGGACGTTTGCTAAACTACGACCAAAACCGTCGGGGGAGGTATTAATAGACGCGTTTTGCCTCGCTTCCAATAATTCGAATACTTTTTCTCCTTTGGACTATTGATAACAGGACAAAACGCGTCTTTTCATTTCTCTTTCCACATTTTTGGACGGGTTATTGCAGTCGACCTCGGTTTCAAACTGTTTTTCGCGGAGAACTTTTGAACGGGTAGAAAAACTTAGCACCCGTGTTTGTATTCTTAATACTGGAACACCTACGCGTCCTCAGATACCCCAACTCATATGACTTTTGTATAATTTTCTGTAGGACCCATAATGGTGCACTACATTTTCATATAAAATTCGTTCAGAAGAATATACCTTCACAACAACCCATATCTGATATTCCGCTCCTTTTTTTTTCCTGCGTCGCTTTCCACGACAGCAACCACGGTAATTTTGACACTTCGTTCAGTGTCAAACGCATGTTCCACTGAGTTCCACAATAGTATGACTGACCGAAATGTTAAACGGCAGTGTGTTAGAAAGAGAAAGGAATTGTTTCCTTCTCATACATATGATACTTGTAAACCTGTACTATGTGTTCGGCTATCCAAGAAGAACGTTTTACGTATGTGCTTGTGGCAACTACAGCGGCTGCTACCACCTATAACGGCACTTTTCAGCGGAGTCTCAAGCGTAAATTCACCAAACCCTCCTGAAATTGTCATTTACTTACGATTTGACAATTAACGACGGAAACTAAACCATTATAAATAAATGAACGATAAACGATTTAGCTTTAATAACACGGTAGATTTATTCAATTAATTTAAATAAGCTGTTTTATTTCTTATATTCACGACACGTACGACTTTGTCAGGATGCGATTTGAAACTCTCACTCTTGTGTTAACTGCAGCGTTGTATTATGAGGTATGAGTAGTTGCCAGATCGTGTGACACTACAATGTACGAAATTTTTCGTAGGGAGAAATCTACGAATGTATTTAGTAAAGTACACGAAATATTTCGTAACATGTACGAGAGAAATGTCTTACGAAAGCCTTTTCGTAATATTTACGAAAGGTTCGTAAAATCTTTTTTCATTGTTCAAACTCTTTCGTGATATGCACGAAATTTTCGTACATTGTACGAAAGATAAGACCACGAAAGTCTTTCATACCACTTTTACGAAAATTTATTTTCAGTGTACGATGAAATGCACAAAATTATTCGAAATACACTCCCCTTGTATAAACACATATTTTCGAGACCCTAGTCGCCAATAGGTATGAAAATTGTCCTGTACTAAAGTACTCATCAGCAGCTTTTATTTCATATCTGTATTGTATAAACACATTCTAGAGGTACCCGGATCCACGTTTTGTACTATATCTTAATACCATAGTCACAGATAACAATCAGAAATCACAAATAGTTATAAAAATTAGCCTGTTCTAAAGTACTCATCAACAGCTTCAATTTGATATCCATATTGTACAAACACATCCTGGAGTTACTCGAGTCCATGTTTTGGTCTATATCTCGAGACCCTAGCCACACTTATTTACTTACTTAATTGGCGCTTAACCATCTAAACGGTTATGGCCGTCCAACAAGGTGCGCCAGTCGGTCCTTCGCTCCGCCAACCGGCGCCAATTGGTCACACCAAGGGAGTTTAAATCGTTTTCTACCTGGTCCTTCCAACGAAGTGGGGCCGCCCTCTACCTCTGCTTCCATAGGCGGGTTCGGATAGAAACACTTTCTTGGCCGGAGCATCATCTTTCATTCGCGTAACATGGCCTAGCCAGCGCTGCCGCTGCGTTTTAATTCGCTGAACTATGTTGATGCCATCGCCAACGCATAGAGGTCCATAAATCTTTCGAAGAACTTTTCTCTCGAACACTCCCAAAGCCGCTTCATCTGCTGTTGTCACGGTCCATGCTTCTGCCCCATATAGCAGGACGGGTACGATAAGTGACTTGTAGAGTATGATTTTCGTTGGCCGAGAGAGGACTTTACTTTTCAATTGCCACCTATTCCAAAGTAGCATTTATTGGCAAGA
Source organism: Eurosta solidaginis (assembly GCF_040869045.1). Classification (NCBI taxonomy): domain Eukaryota; kingdom Metazoa; phylum Arthropoda; class Insecta; order Diptera; family Tephritidae; genus Eurosta; species Eurosta solidaginis. The sequence goes on from NC_090320.1 coordinate 294,583,031, forward strand.
TTGATTCTTCCCTGGATTTCAGTGCTGATGTTGTTGCTAGTGTTGATGCTGGTTCCCAAATAAACGAAGTCTTTTACTATTTCGAAATTATGGCTACCAACAGCAGCGTGGTTGCCAAGGCGCATATGCGCTGACTCTTTGCTCGATGACAGCAGGTACTTCGTTTTGTCCTCATTCACCATCAAACCCATCTTTACCGCTTCTTTTTCCAGTTTGGAGTAAGCAGAACTAACAGCGCGGGTGTTTAGGACGATGATATCAATGTCATCAGCATATGCCATTATAGTATATTGTTCCAGTGCGGTTAAGTTCTGCAGCTAGTATAATTTTCTCCAGCATCAAATTAAAGAAATCGCACGATAGGGGGTCACCCTGTCTGAAACCTCATTTAGTTTCGAACGGCTCGGAGAGGTCCTTCCCAATTCTGACTGAGCTAATAGTGTTGCTCAACGTCATTTTGCACAGCCGTATAAGTTTTGCGGGGAAACCAAATTCAGACATAGCGGCATATAGGCAGCTCCTTTTCGTGCTGTCGAAGGCGGCTTTAAAGTCGACGAAGAGGTGATGTGTGTCGATTCTCTTTTCACGGGTTTTTTTCAAGATTTGGCGCATTGTGAAAATCTGGTCGATGGTAGATTTACCAGGTCTGAAGCCGCGCTGATAAGATCCAATCAATCTTTCGCACAATACACTTGAAAGGACCTTATATGCGATATTAAGAAGACTGATTCCACGATAGATGGTGCATTTTGCAGTATCCCCCTTCTTGTGGACTGGGCAAAGAACACTTAGATTCCAACCGTCGGGCATGCTTTCGTCCGCCCATATTTTGCTAAGAAGCTGCTGCATGCGCCTTACCAACTCCTCGCCGCCGAACTTGAATAGCTCCGCAGGCAATCCATCAGCGCCCACGGCCTTGTTGTTTTTCAATTTGGTTATTGATATTCTAACTTCGTCATAATCGGGCGGGGGGACATATATTCCATCATCATCGATTGCGGGATCGGGTACTTCATCTCTGCGCGGTGAATTGCTGCCTCCATTTAGGAGAGCAGAGAAGTATTCCCTCCATAATCTAAGCACTCTCTGGACATCAGTTACAAGTTCGTCGTTTTCATTCCTACAGGAGTTTGCCCCGGTCTTAAAACCTTCCGTCTGTCGCCGTATTTTTTGGTAGAATTTTCGGGCGTTATTCCTGGTGGCTAGCAGCTCAAGCTCCTCGCACTCACGCCTTTCTGCTTCTGCTTTTTTCTTCTTGAAAAGGCGTCTCGCCTCCCTTTTGAACTCACGATAGCGTTCACACTCTCCTCTTGTCGCGCTCGCTTTTAACGTAGCCCTGTAGGTCTTTTCTTTCGGTTGCAACGCGGGTTTCTTCATCGTACCAGTTGTTTTTTTGTGGCCGCCGGTAACCAATTTTTTCCTCGGCGGCAGTACGAAGTGCTTTGGAGATATGCTTCCACTGCTCCAGTATTCCTTCAGGATGAGTTGGCTCTCAGAGAGCAGGTGTGAGAGTCGAGTTGCGATATCATTGGCAGTCTGTTGTGATTGAAGCTTTTCGACGTCTAGCTTTCCTTGTGTTTTTTGTTCCTTGGTTTTAGCCGCGTTGAGGCGGGTGCGTATTTTGGCTGCAACGAATCGATGTTAGGTCCTCGGATCGTGCGCACATCTAAAACACTGGAGGCATGCCGTCCGTCTATCACAACGTGATCGATCTGATTACGAGTATTTCAATCAGGAGACAGCCAAGTAGCTTGATGTATCTTTTTATGCATGAACCTCGTGCTGGATATGACCATGTTTCAAGCACCGGCAAAGTCAATCAGCCTCAGTCCGTTAGGAGAAGTTTCATTGTGTAGGCTGAACTTTCCGACTGTAGGGCCAAAAACACCTTCTTTGCCCACCCTGGCGTTAAAGTCGCCAATCACGACTTTTATATCATAACGGGGACAGCGCTCGTATGTGCGTTCTAATTGCTCATAAAAAGTGGCTTTCACCTCATCGTCTTTCTCCTCTGTCGGCGCATGGGCGCAGATGCAGGCGTGAACGCCAGCACATGGCGACAAAGTCTCTCTCCCACCACGAATCCGACGCCGAAACTGCGCTTATTCGTATGGGCACTCCAATATATGTCACAATTTTTGATCTTCTTTCTTCCTTGCTTCGTCCAACGCATTTCTTGGATGGCGGCGATGTCAGATTTGGCTTTGACGAGGACATCAACCAGCCGGGCATCTGCACCAATCCCATTCAGGGAGCGGACGTTACAGGTGCATGCCCTCAATTCATTGTCCTTCAAACGTTTGCCATGGTCGTCATCAATAGAGAGTGTATTTATCCGAGGCTTGTTGTTATATTTCATTGGAGTATGGTTTTACGTGGCGGGTCCCAAGCCCAGCGCAGAACCCGCTCAGCGGGGGTGAAAATATTACTTGGCACGTTTATATAGCGAGCCGCTTGCTCCAAGACAGACGCCCGCTTGCAGCCGCACCTAGAGGTGTACAAATGCTGCCGATTAGATCTCCCCCGGCTAGCCCTTAAACCGATTACGTCAGAGTGGCCTAGCCAGGTTGTCGCTTTCTCACATTAGCTCACTCTGTACTAAAGCATTAATCAACAGCTTCCATTTGATACCCATATTGTACAAACACTTCCTGGAGTTACTCGGGTCCATGTGTTGGCCTAAATCTCGAGACCCTAGTCACCCGGTATCAAAGTACTCATTATACAAACCTTCCCCGTGGAAAAATACATATATATACACCAATTTTCATAATAATCGGTCCAGTAGTTTTTGAGTTAATCGATGACATATATACAAACTTTCATTTTTATATATGAGGGGATGGGTGGAATAACGGTATAACTCAAGAATCAACCTTTTGAGAAAAGTGAAAAAACTTAACAATGCAGATAAACATAAATTTTTTTTTATTTATTTATTTAGTAGATACATTAATAACCATTGTTAAATACATTATATTCTATTACTTAGATGTGCTTATAACAATTTGTTATTTCCGTTTGTTATTTTTAGCAATTTTTTTTTATACTCAGTTGAGGAGAGCTCACAGAGTATATTAACTTTGATTGGATAACGGTTGGTTGTACAGGTATAAAGGAATCGAGATAGATATAGACTTCCATATATCAAAATCATCAGTATCGAAAAAAAATTCGATTGAGCCATGTCCGTCCGTCTGTCCGTTAACACGATAACTTGAGTATATTTTGAGGTATCTTGATGAAATTTGGTATGTAGGTTCCTGGGCACACATCTCAGATCGATATTGGCTGGGCTCTTTTAAATAACTTGTCTCTGAATGCTACAAAATCTAAGGCGATGGCAATATCGAACATAACATATGATTTAAGCAGCCTTCCTGAAATTATGCTTAATGGCGATAAAATATTTTTTCACGATGCTGTCACCAATTTTGGATTCAAAATCAATTCAAATCTGATCTGCACTGACCATATCAACTTTGTGGTTGGTAAAATCTATAATATCCTTCGTAACTTATACAGAACTGCCTATTTATTACCGCGAGACGCTAAAATGAAACTAGTCAAAGCTCTTATAATACCTCACATTTCTTATGGAGAACTTATTTATGGTAGCCTTGATTCGCTGTCGCTTAATAAATTGCAGCTAGCCATAAACAATACTGCTCGGTTCGTATTTTCTAAGAGGAAATTTGACCATATATCTTCGTACGCTGCCCAAATTCTCGGAAGCGACGTTTGTACTTTCCTAAATATTAGAAATTTATGTTTCTTACACAAACTACTACATTTTCAATATCCGCCTTACTTATTTAATAAACTAACTTTGTGTCAGTCTACTCGGACTCTGAATCTATTGATACCTAACTTTAAGTACGTGACATCCTCCAGAATGTTCTTTGTCAGTACAATCCGTCTTTGGAACTCACTACCCTCCAAGACGAAAGCAATCAGAAAAGCCAGATGTTTCAAACTAGCAGTAATATCCTTCCTTAATCCATAACTTATCTTAATTATATAATTCTATCAACTTACTTTAAATTATATAATTCTATCATTGATTATTCAACTATTGGGCCAAGGAAAATGTTATTATCTACTTTACCTTTTATTCTTCAAGAAAACTCCTCTTTATATGTAATTTGTAGTTGTAAGATCGGATTGATGTACTATCTAAAAGACATAGTCTTACTTGTACAAATATGTTCAAATAAATAAATAAATAAATAAATATTTAAAATGAACGATATCGGACTATAACCACGCCCACTTTTTCGATATCGAAAATTTCGAAAAATCGAAAAAGTGCGATAATTCATTACCAAATACGGATTAAGCAATGAAACTTGGTAGGTGAGTTGAACTTATGACGCAGAATAGAAAACGAGTAAAATTTTGGACAATGGGCGTGGCACCGCCCACTTTTAAAAGAAGGTAATTTAGAAGTTTTCAAGCTGTAATTTGGCAGTCGTTAAAGATATCATGATGAAATTTGGCAGGAACGTTACCTTATTACTGTATGTATGCTTAATAAAAATTAGCAAAATCGGAGAACGACAACGCCCACTTTTTAAAAAAAAATGTTTTTAAAGTCAAATTTTAAAAGAAAAGTTAATATCTTTACAGTGTATAAGTAAATTATGTCAACATCCAACTCCAGTAATGATATGGTGCAACAAAATACAAAAATAAAAGAAATTTTCAAAATGGGCGTGGCTCCAACCTTTTTCATTTAGTTTGTCTAGGATACTTTTAATGCCATATGTCGAACAAAACATTACCAATCCTTGTGAAATTTGGCAGAGGCTTAGATTCTAGGACGATAACTGTTTTCTGTGAAAAAGGGCTAAATCGGTTGAATCCACGCCCAGTTTTTATACACAGTCAACCGTCTGTCCTTCCGCTCGGCCGTTAACACGATAACCTGAGCAAAAATCGATATATCTTTACTAAACTCAGTTCACGTACTTATCTGAACTCACTTTATATTGGTGTAAAAAATGACCGAAATCCGAATATGACCACGCACACTTTTTCTATATCGAAAATTACTAAAAATGAAAAAAATGCCATAAAAATACACCAAATACGAAAAAAGGGATGAAACATGGTAATTAGATTGGTTTATTGACGCAAAATATAACTTTAGAAGAAAACTTTGTAAAATAGGTGTGACACCTACCATAATAAGTAGAAGAAAATGAAAAAGTTTTGCAGGGCGAAATCAAAAGCCCTTGGAATCATGGCAGGAATACGGTTCGTGGTATTACATATATAAATAAATTAGCGGTACCCGACAGATGATGTTCTCGGTCACCCTGGTCCACATTTTGGTCGATATCTCGAAATCATTAATACCTTTAATTTGATACCCATATCGTACAAACACATTATAGAGTCACCCCTGGTCCACCTTTATGGTGATATCTCGAAAAGGCGTCCACCTATAGAACTAAGGCCCACTCCCTTTTAAAATACTCATTATCACATTTCGTTTGATACCCATATCGTACAAACAAATTCTAGAATCAGCACTGGTCCACCTTTATGGCGATATCTCGAAAAGGCGTCCACCCATTGAACTAAGGCCCACTACCTTTTAAAATACTCATTAACACCTTTCGTTTGATGCCCATATCGTACAAACAAATTCTAAAGTCAGCCCTGGTCCACCTTTATGGTGCTATCTCGAAAAGGCGTCCACCCATAGAAGTAAGGCCCACTCCCTTCTAAAACACTCATTAACACCTTTCATTTGATACCCATATCGTACAAACAAATTCTAGAGTCATCCTTGGTCCACCTTTATGGCGATATCTCGAAAAGGCGTCCACCCATAGAAGTAAGGCACACTCCCTTTTAAAATACTCATTAACACCTTTCGTTTGATACCCATATTGTACAAACGCATTCTAGAGTCACCCCTGGTCCACCTTTATGGCGATATCTCGAAAAGGCGTCCACCTATAGAAGTAAGGCCCACTCCCTTTTAAAATACTCACTAACACCTTTCATTTAATACCCATATTGTACAAACGCATCCTAGAGTCACCCCTGGTCCACCTTTATGACGATATCTCGAAAAGGCGTCCACCTATAGAAGTAAGGCCCACTCCCTTTTAAAATATTCATTAACACCCTTTATTTATTACCCATATCGTACAAACAAATTCTAGAGTCAGCCCTGGTCCACCTTTATGGCGATATCTCGAAAAGGCGTCCACCCATACAAGTAAGTCCCACTCCCTTTTAAAATACTCATTAATACCTTTAATTTGATACCCATATCGTACAAACAAATTCTAGAGTCACCCCTGGTCCACCTTTATCGCGATATCCCTAAATGGCGTCCATCTATAGAACTATGGCCCACTCCCTCTTAGGATACTCTTTAATACCTTCCATTTGATGCACATGTCATACAAACATATTCCAGGGTTACCATAGGTTCTTTTTACTACATGGTGATTTTCCCTTATTTTGTCTCCACAGCTCTCAACTGAGTATGTAATGTTCGGTTACACCCGAACTTAGCCTTCCTTACTTGTTTTTACTACTTTTATTATTTTTAAAAATTTTCTATTTTTAACAATGGAGTTCTCTGTCTGCTTAGTCGTTTTTGAAACCACTTCAATTCTTTTATTTTTCAGTTCTTTCTGGTCTACGACATTGAATATATTTTCATACCATTTCGATGCTTCACTACTGTAAAGTTTTATTAGAGAGTTATACAATTTTTCCATAAATGAAGCTAATATCTTTGTTAAATCAAAAGTCTAAGAGGAATTGACGCGCACGCACTTTCAACCAATAATAATTTTACTCTGCCTCACATTTTTTTACTACTCCAATATTTTCATTATTGTTTTTCTCGCCTACTAATTTTTAGTATGTAAACTTACAACAAGTGTTTTATGAAACAGTGCGCGTCACTTCATCAAAGTATGTCCCAATACTTTAAACTTATTGACAGATCCGACACGGCGATACTGACAAGTCACACGTCCCCGTGTGATGTACTTCAAAGAGTCTCCCACTCGGCCATTACTGACTCAAAGTCATACCTTCAGTTTTCCTTTTATTTATTTTATAATAAGAACTACACTTTTCTTTCAACATAAATAAACAAATTTAAATTCATTACAAATATCGCTCCGCTAAGCCACGTTATCATTTTCATCCACTTACACCAGTGGTTATATCTCCAATCTTACCACTTACACCAGTGGTCACAATTTCATTCTCCACCACTTACACCAGTGGTTACATTTCATTATCCACCACTTACACCAGTGGTTAAACTTAATTTTTCGTTAAAAATAAACTAAATAGATAACTCGAGTATGTTCAATTTTCGCAAATTGTGTTCTTACATTTCTATGTCATTGCTTTCAGTTTCTTCATCTTCGCCAACTATAAATATAGTACCATCAGGCATTTTACGCAAACGATCATGTGCATACTTATAAGTACGGATAGACTTTGGAGTGGATAGAGTGTATCTATCTCCATCCAAAACTTCAATAATTTTAAAAGCTCCTTTATATTTAGGATCAAGCTTTGTCTGGTTGCGTTCTTCATTTTGCAGCAAAACAAAATCTCCTACCGAGAACCTATTTACCGGAGCTTCATTTTTATTAAACCTTTTATTGTATTTAGCATTTTTGTCAATATTTTTTAAAGCGTTTTGTCTCACATTGTCGATGTCAATGTTCAATTCGGTTTCATCAAAACGAATCAGTTCAAGTGGTCTTGCAACCTTTCCTATTTAGTCGCTTTGCTAACCGTACAATTTAAAGCCAACTGTACATCGGGAAGGGCATCTTGCCACGAACGACCCTTGCTTGTCTCTACAGCAGTAAAAGTATTCTTAAGAGTACTCATTATTAGTTCTACCTGACCATTCGCACGCGAGCTGCCAGAAGCAATAAGATGCAATTCAATGCCATTAGATTTGCAAAAATCTCGAAACTCAGAACTAGAAAAACACCTACCCTGATCAGCAATTATGCGTTTAGGAGCACCAAAAAGTGATAAACTGAATTTTACTGCCTGAATACTATTCTTTGAATTAATATGTAAGGTATGGTGCACAATTACAAATTTTGTGAATGCGTCTATTAACACAAAAACATATTCGTTTTGGTCACACTTACCGCTAAGCTTACCGGTTGCATCAATATGCACTGTGTGCCACGGAGTCGAGATCTTTGGAATGGAATGTAGATCTGCCTGAACTTTACCAGAATGAGATTTAGAAACTTTACATGTAATACAATTGTCTATAAATTTTTTGACATACTTTGCCATGTTCTCAAACCAGTACATATCATAAAGTTTTTCGAGAGTCTTTCCCATCCGAGATGAATTAAAGATTCATGAACGCAATTTATAACGAGGAAGGATTGGCAAACACTTCGTTCTGCCGTTGCGTTGTATAGTGCAATGTAGCACACCTGACCGCAGCTCATAAGTTTTGGATAAATTGTCGCTAAGTTTTCCATTTTTTAAATCAGAAACTATTTTCTGAATTTCCTCATCGCGATGCTGTTCAGCAATTAGCCAGTTTCCGGAAATATCCGCAAAGTTAACTTCTTTTATTTCGACTTTATCTACGTGATTGTTTAAAGTACGGTGTGGGTTTCTTGAAAAAAAATCAACGTGGGCCATATGATCTCCATTCCTATGTATAATATCAAAATTAAATGACTGCAGAAATGCCCACCATCTGTGTACCCTAGGTGTCAAGTCGAGCTTGCTACGTGCCGTTTTCAGGGAATTACAGTCTGTATTTACAACTGCAAGAGTCTCCAGTTCATAAGAATGGTACTTTGCTTCAATAGGTGTGGTGCTCTTACTAAAATATGCCACAACACGAAGATTTTTGTCACTTCTCTGCATAAGGATTGCACTATATCCTAAAGCGCTTGCATCAGTATGCAATTCAGTAGGAAAATTTGGATCAAATATAGTAAGAACAGGAGAATCGGTTAACACTGCTATAATTTTGTGTCTAATATTTTCATGTGATGTCCTCCAAATAAGATTTCCTTTACTTAAACTCGTTAGGGCATATAAGGGCGACATTACTTGGGAAAAGTTTGGAACGAATTTGCGAAAATATGAAGCTAAATCAATGAATTGACGTAGTTGAGTCACCGCTTTTGGTGGAGAAAGATTTACCAAAGCTTCTATTTTTTTGGATTGGGTTTAATTTGACCATCACTCACTTCATACCCAAGGTATTCTACCTTTCGCTTCAAAAATGTACACTTCTTAACATTAAGTGAAAATCCAGCGTCAGTAAGTATTTGTAAAACAATGCCAATCCTTTTTATACTTTCCTCAACATCTTCTGTTCCTAATACCAAAATGTCATCCATGTAAACTACCACATAAGAATGAATTAGCTCCCCAAGAACTTTCATAACAGCCCGTTGAAAGACTGCTGGAGCGTTTCGTAATCCAAACGGCATGGCCAGGTACTCAAAGTGACCTTCTGGTGTTATGAAAGCCGTTTTTTATACAGAATCTGAATGCACCGGTATTTGATGATAACCGCTAACCATTTCCAAAGTAGTAAAATAATAGCTTCCATGAAGTCTATTAATTTGGTCTGATATTAAAGGCAAAGGAAATCTATCAGGAATAGTATTATAATTTAATTGGCGATAATCTACGCACATACGATCTGAACCATCTTTCTTTTTGACCAGTAAAATGGGGCTAGCAAAAGGAGAGCAGCTGGGCCGAATTACTCCCACCCTTAATAGTTCATTAATTTTAGCGCGAACAATGCCCTTTTCTTCAAAACTTAGTCTATAAGACCGTCTACAAACGGTCTTATTCGGATCTTTAAGGCGTATTTGCGTAGGAGTAACAGTAGTAGAGGTACAAGGCGTGCCTTCCGTAAAACTTTCTTTGAACCTGTTCAAAATATTCACCAATTTCGATTGAAATTGCAACGGAATATCAGTATTAAGATCTTTAATACTGAAGATTTTTATTTGCTTCTTACAATTATTTACTGAAATTTCGACTTTACTAAAAACTAATTCTTTACAACTCATTTTGACGCACACGCCCTGGTTTAAAATCTCACGCCCTATCATGATATTGTATGACAAATGTTCATCTGGTAATAGGTGAAAAAGTATTTCCATCACAATTGAATTTATTTCAATTGTGGCTAAAATCTGCAATGTACTGGTAACACTCGCGTGACCAATACCTGACATATTCACAACATTGTTAAAACGCTTACCGCAAAACTTTGAACCTATAGATTCTTTCATAAGTGAACACTCCGCTCCAGATTCGTAATAAAAAGTGTATTGCTCACCTGACTCTCGTAAAATACCTAATGGCGACTTAACAGCACAAATATCGACTTTACGATTAGCAATACCGCTCGATGTTTTGTTTTTAAAATTTTCGGTTGCATTTGGACATCGGGAGGCGTAATGCCCCAAACCCTGACAACGATAACACATGACTGATGCCTTGTTTGGAATAAAAGAACTTCTATTTGGTAATTCCTTCTTGGGTGTTAATTATGTGGCTTTATCCAATTTATATTTGCACATCACCGCTTTGTGTCCTGTTTTACCACAGATGAAACATTTGACGGCAAATGGAACTGGGGAATGCTTCTGACGTTTGGTATCAATTCGTTCACATCCACTGCTCATTGTTGAAATATTCCTCTTGATAAGCGACATCGAATTTAGTTCTTGCTGTAAAAGCTTTCTTGTTCCCACGTTTGATGTGAAAGCCAATCGGTGAATACGAGGGTCGAACTGAGCCACATGTGCCAGCACTGTTGAAATGACTATCTCTTCCGTGGACAAATTTTTCCATTTGGTCGATAATGACGTCATTATTGTTGCTGCATAAGATGCAAGGCACTCATCTTCTTTTGGTTTTTTATTGCTTAAATTTATAAGGAAAGCAGCATTTGTCTCCGAAAAGTCGAATCTTGAAACGAAAATATCTCTGAACTCACTCCAATTCATATCGTGGTATGAAATGTGTGTTAGCCAATTTGCAGCTTGTCCTTTTAAAGCACGACTAAGAACCAACATTAAAGATGCACCCTTTAAGGGCTTCTCTGCCATGCACATATCTGCGGTGGCTATCCAGGCTCGTGCACTTACATTAAATCCATCTGGATCAAATTCCGGTAGCTGCACATCACTATTCGGACTGAATGTCGAACCAAATGTTTTTAACAGCGAAACAAACTCTTTATTTTTTTGTTCGTATAATTTTTTCCATACACTATTTTCACTATTTAACTCTTCTGGCTCATTGCCCACTTCTGATGACGCAGGATGCGAAGTCATTGTCAAAAATCTAAGAGGAATTGACGCGCACGCACTTTCAACCAATAATAATTTTACTCTGCCTCACATTTTTTTACTACTCCAATATTTTCATTATTGCTTTTCTCGCCTACTAATTTTTAGTATGTAAACTTACAACAAGTGTTTTATGAAACAGTACGCGTCACTTCATTAAAGTATGTCCCAATACTGTAAACTAATTGACAGATCCGACATATATATAGTTTATATTTCCGTGCTGCTTGTTGAGGTACTCCAGTACAAGCTCTTCGTTATTAGTAGTTAAAACGCATATTATGTCATCCACGTATCTAGCATAAAATGACACGCCTAATTTGGACTTCAGCTCCTGTATGGACGTTTCTTCCAGATCTTGCATGAACACTTCCATAAGAATTGCTGATTTGGGGCTTCCCATTTCAAGACCGTTTGTTTGTCTATATATTTTATTGTTGAATTGGAAATAGTTTTGACGTAGAGTGGTTCTTAGCGTATTTGTGATTTGCATACTTTTCACTTTCTTTTTTGTATTATGAACTATTGTTGAGCTAACTATGTCCAAAGTATCCGATAGTGGTATTGATGGGTATAAATATTTTATGTCGAAAGATACCAATTTGCTGTTCCATGTTAGCTCTACGGTCTCAAGTCTCTCTATTAGTTCTGTTGTGTTAGCTATTGCATATTTGTTCCTTAGCTCCAGAGTATCTTTCAATATCGTTTTTAAATATTTGGACAGTTTGTAACATGGCGCCGATTTAAAATTAATGATGGGCCTCATTAGCGTGTCCGGCTTGTGGATTTTTGGTAGCGCAATCAGTGGAGGAGCCGAAGGGTTCAGTTGGACCAATCTATGTGCCATGTTAGAATCTACTATATTTGTTGCATTTTTTATAGCAACTTTGATGTGTTTTTGGTATTCATCTGTGGGATCCTCTCTCATTCTACGACATTTCGTTTCCTCTATGAGATTTTCGGTTTTGGATATATATTGCTCTTTTTCGATTAGCACAGTGGTGTTTCCTTTGTCCGCTTTCGTTGTGACAATATTGTTTTTCCTTAGTTTATGCCGTAGATTCTTTATTGTTTTCTCCTCTGTATTCGATTTTTGTCCATCCTGTGCTTTCACTCCCTTTTTTATGATTTCCCTGCGCATGTGTCTTGCGTGCTCCTGTTCTTCCTGTGGTATCAATGATATTGCCATCTCCGCATCTACAGTCGCTTGCTCCGTTTTTCTTACTGTATTCCGGTCCATAATATTGTGCCTCAGGCCCTTTTCGAGAAGTTGTACCACTGTTGTGAGGTTAACGAACTTGTCATGAAACTGGTGAGTCTTTTGGTTTTGGTTACCCTCTCGTCGTCCTGCCAGCTTCTCCAATTTTCGGTTCAGCGACCTGTATTTTTATTGTAGTTCCTGATCGATCTCTGTCTTAATGCGGTCGAAACATTCCATTAATTCAGTCTTAGGTAGTTGTTCTGCCAATCTTAAATGGATAGATAATAACTCGGCATTTTTCTCATCCTTTTTCGAGTATAAGCTTTCCAACTCATATTTTAAAAAATGCTTTCCGCTTTTCTAAATGTTTTTCTGCTAGATTTGGTATTTGCCTTTATTGTTATTTTAGCAAATTTTGGAATAACATTAAATTCCAGGCATTGCTCGCCTTTGCTTTATATATTTTCAGTAGGCGTCGCTTGTAAATTTTAAGTAGTTCGTTCGCGTTCAAGTTAAAAGCCTGACAAGCAATAACTGACTTATATTGTTTTGTTGATTTTCCGACAGGATGGATAAATGATGTATATTGGAACGATTTTCCGTCACCCCTTGTCAAATTTGGTTTTGAGGAAAACCGGTTTCGGCGTTGTGCCATCATCAGTGTCGATTTTCGTTCTGATCTGTTGTTGTCGTTTGTCCTGTATTTATAGTTCGTACGTACATGAGCAGGTATTGTCAAAATTGATGCTTGTGTATATTTAGTTATGTGTATGTGCTGTGTGTTCATTCAAAATTCAAAATAAAAGGATATAAAAATATATAAAATTAAATAAAAAGTATCAAACTAAATTAACAAAAATTATAAAATCAAAAGCAAAATATAATAAACTGTAATAAAAAAATATACTCAGCCCACCAAGTTTCTTTTAACAATATCACTTTTTTTTAAATTAATTTCCCTTGTTTTTCAGTGTCCCTTTTTCAATTTTAATTTTTTTGACATCATCATGTTTGGTGGCCGGAATTTCAAAACGAGGTTCGTGTCCAGATATAGCATATGAAAGAAGCGTGAACTTAAAAGGGGTGAGTATTAAGTTCTATATACTTAAATAAATTAAGTGCCAGCTCTATAAAGCTAGGCCAATTTTATAGTTCTATGCATAGATCATAACACCATTTTAAAAGCTTATGTTTTAATTATTTACAGTTCAAAGGTACCTGGTATTTGCAAAGTGTATATCCTCCGAAGAAGATTGAACCTTACCGCTGCCAAAAAAGTGATTACATTCTTGGAAATAGCGATAACCCTGAAGTAAAATACTTCCAAATAAGTAATGAAGAGTAAGTATTTTTAATTGCAGGCAAAGCTTTTGGTTTTAGTTGAAAGTTATGTTGCTTTTATGTTGTTGATTTTACGACAGGTTTACACCCTGTGAAGTGAAGACTTTTGTGTCAAAAGACATTTTTTTCAAATTCCAAGTGTATAGGTAAAATATTTGTTTCACTTTTCGTTCTCAAAAACTAACACTGAAGATGGCACATTACCGAAGCCGGTTTGTACTAAAATCAAATTTGACAAGGAATGTTGGAAAATTGCTCCAATATACATCAATAACTTGAATTGGAACCATTTCCGCCATTCCTCGCAAGTTTGGTTTGGAAACAAACCGGTTTCGGCGTTGTGCTATCTTTACTTACTTACTTAATTGGCGCTTAAGCGTTTAAACGGTTATGGCCGTCCAACAAGACGCGCCAGTCGCTCCTTCTCTTTGTCAACCGGCGCCAATTGGTCACACCAAAGGATTTTAACTCGTTTTCCACCTAGTCCTTTCAGCGGAATGGGGGCCGCCTTCTACCTCTGCTTCCATAGGCGGGTTCCGATATAAACACTTTCTTGGCCGGAGCGTTATCTTTCATTCGCATAACATGGCCTAGCCAGCGCAGCTGCTGCGTTTTAATTCGCTGGATTATGTTGATTTCTGCGTGGAGCTCGTACAGCTCATCGTTAAATCTTCTTCGGTACTCGCCATCACCAACGCGTAGAGGTCCATAAATCTGTGGAAGATCTTTCCTCTCAAACATCCCCAGAGGCGCTTCATCTTATGTTGTCATTGTCCATGCTTCTGCACCATATAGCAGGATAGGTACGATAACTGACTTGTAGAGTATGTTTATCGTTTGCCGAGAGAGGACCTTACTTTTCAATTGCCTACCTAGCCCAAAGTAGCTTTATTGGCAAGAGTGATTCTTCCCTGGATTTCAGAGCTGATGTTTTTGCTAGTGTTGATGCTGGTTCCCAAATAAACGAAGTCTTTTACTATTTCGAAATTATGGCTGCCAACAGCAGCGTGGTTGCCAAGGCGCATATGCGCTGACTCTATGCTCGATGAAAGCAGGTACTTCGTTTTGTCTTCATTCACCATCAAAACCATCTTTATCGCTTCTTTTTCCAGTTTGGAGTAAGCAGAACTAACGGCGCGTCGCGGCTGTTTAGGCCGATGGTATAAATGTCATCAGCGCATGCGAGTAGTTGCACGCTTTTATATAATATTGTAACGAATTTACTGCAATTCCCCTTATTTGCAATCTTCTGCCAACGTTCGTATCGCTAAACTGTTGAATAAATAACTCCAATATTGAATAATGGAAAAATGGCCTTTATTAAAGTACTTCACAATAACACTTATACTTTGCAACGAATAGCTTGCTTAATAACCAAACTGATTGATAGCTCAAATGAAACTGACTTTCAAAATAATACTGCTATTG
This sequence comes from Eurosta solidaginis, assembly GCF_040869045.1. NCBI lineage: Eukaryota > Metazoa > Arthropoda > Insecta > Diptera > Tephritidae > Eurosta > Eurosta solidaginis. Next base: position 294,598,364 of record NC_090320.1, read on the forward strand.
CTCGCTAGATAGCATCTTAATCGAAACTGCCCATAGCGCCTCTACCGCTGATGCTTTTATACTCTGTGATTTCCTCGTGGCATCTTCTAGGCGCTTCCAGAATTTTACTTAGTTAGCTATAAATTTCTCAGCTACAACTACAGATGTAAGTTAAGGAACATGACTCCACTCAAATCAGGTGGCAAATATACACAAAAATCTTTAAACGTTGCTATTTGATTTATTTACGAAATCCGTTGTAACATTCCATTCTCACATACTGACATTGCGTTAGCCAGCTGATGCAATGCCAGGAGTAAAATTACTAAGGTATCGTATTAAGATAAACATCCTATTCAATATGCCTATTGTAAACTATTTGTAAGTTATAAATAAGAGTAAAATGTAAAGCTTAGTCAGGTTTTTGAGCGGCATTGAAATAAAGTGCAAGAGTTTTTTAAAAACTCAATTTACCCAAATTAAACTTTAATTGGTGATCCTGCCAGGAGACACGCAGTGATAGCCTGTAAAAAGGTTGCGTGTCCTCCGGAGTGAAAAAAAAACACTGTAAAAATTAAAATAAAACAAATGTCTCAAAATAGGAGAGAAGAGGAAAAAAAAAACACTCTAAAATTAAAGCAAACAAAAATATTTGTCAGCTTACAAGAACCCTAAAAACCCGAAGTACGTAACTCCAGAAAGTGAAAGGACCACCAACATATGAACAGCAGCATTCATCCACAAAGCGAACAAGGATCCAATAGAAGGACGAGAATCCGAAGACGAAGAAGCGTAAGCTAATGAATAAAATAGTTAAGGTATATGTTAATATATAGTATGTATAAATAATTATATGTATGTACATATAAATTAGAAGATTATAAAAGTGAAAGCAAAACAAGAAGAGATAAAGCAAAATTAAAAAATAAAATTTATATGAAGTGCTGAAAGATTGTGAAAGAAGATTTGAAAAGGGTATATAGATCTGGATTCTTTAATAGAAGATTTGACAAAAATGTCGTTAAATAGTAATAATAGTGCCACTAATATGGATGTAATATCTAGATTGATTGCCGCCAGTACGGCATCATTACGAACGGATGTAGAGCAAATGGGGTGACAGATACAGGCCATCAACACCAGTAATGCTGTGACCGAGTTTGTACCCGAACAAATAGATTCAAATATAAATTGTGACGAACCTTTAGACAAGATAAATAATTATGTAAGTTAGCGCGAAGCAGCCAATAAATCCATGTCCTTGTACACAAGGGGAAGTAGGAAATATTTCGCGGCGTTAACAATTTTAAGGAATAAAATTACCCGTGAGGCCAATGATATACTGACCAATCACGGAACAGTTTTGAATTTCGACGCAATTTTAAGTCGTCTGGACTTTGCCTTTGCTGACAAAAGGCCAAGTCATATAATCGAACAGGAGATGAGTGTCCTGAGACAGGGATCGAAATCCCTGATAGGTTTCTATAATAAGGTTAACGAGAAGTTGACGCTTCTCATAAATAAGACCATAATGACTCATGGGACAAGCTCACCCATAACTAAAGAGCTAAACTCTAAAAACAGAGCCACCGCTCTGCGGACCTTTATAACTGGGCTTTATCACCCATTAGATCAAATATTGTTTACCTTGGCACCGAAGGATTTGCCAAATGCCCTTGCCAATGCTCAAGAGTTAAATGCCAATCAAATGAGGTCACAATTTGCTTTGCAATATTCGCCAAGCCACCCGCAGAAAACTTTTAATTCATCTCCCCACAAACTACCTTATAATAATCGGAGAAATCAGGGGTTCAGAATAATTTGAGGTACCCGCAGAAAAATAGTCCAATATTCGGCGACGATAAAAAACCCGTCTAGAGCCAATGGATGTAGATCCATCCCTGCAAATTGAGAATAGGCCTAGTAATAGATATATGCCACAGGGAGTTAGAAACAATTCGCAAAACAACAATTTTAATAAAAGAGTTGGAGGTGCGCAAGTCAGTGCGCAACCACAGGAAAAAGTACAACGAGTAAATAATATTAATGAAGGCCATTTTTTCGGCCAAAAGTAAGCTTGCCATATATATATCTGTATGACCAAGCTATAAAAAAAGATTTTGAAATTTTAGTAGATACAGGTGCAAGATCCTGTTACATTATGAAGGGAATTTATAGGAATCCAAAAGAATTGGATACTTATAAGAGGATAAAAACCATTAATGGTTATACAATAATAAGATTTTACCACGAAATTCAACTGTTTTGGATTTGGATTTACCACTCAACACAGATGTCAGAGCAGAAATTCGCATGGATGTGGAAAGACCCTTTGGTCCAAGCAATATCCATATCCAATGTCTGTTAATGGTTTTGTTAATGAAGAAGTCCAAAGTCTATTGCAGAAGAGGATTATAAGGGAAAGTAAGAGTCCATATAACTCTCCATGTTGTGTAGTTCCAAAAAAGGGAATTAATAAGGATGGAAGTCCTAAGTTACGCTTAGTGATTGATTTTAAAAAAATAAGCGAAAAAACTATTCCGGATAGATATCCGATGCCGAATCCAGAGATCATACTTTCAAATTTGGGGGAATCAAAATATTTTTCAACGATAGATCTCGAATCTGGATTTCATCAAATATTAATGAGAAAAGAGGATATTGAAAAAACGGCGTTCTCCGTTAATAACGGGAAGTATGAGTACGTGCGGATGCCCTTTGGCCTTCGCAACGCTCCCAGCATATTCCAACGGACTATGAATAATATTTTGCATGAATATATGGGGAAGTTATGTCATGTCTACATTGATGACGTTATAGTATATTCACGTAATTTGGAGGATCACTTGAAACATTTAGAATTGGTAATAGGAGTACTGAAAACGGCCCATATGAAAATATCTCTAGAAAAGTCTAGGTTTATCGAGCAAGAAGTTGAGTTTCTGGGATACATTGTATCTCATAAGGTCATTAAAACCGATCCAAAGAAAATAGAAGCAATAAAAAATTATCCAATACCAAGAACTCTACGTCAGGTTAGAGGATTTTTAGGTTTAACGGGATATTATAGGAAATTTATAGAAGGTTATGCTAAAATAGCAAAACCAATTACAAAATATTTACAAGGGGAAAATGGTAAAATCTCCCAATATAAATAAAAAAAAACTATTGTCAATCTAGACCAAGAGGCAATAGCTGCTTGTGAAAAACTAAAGTGATTGTTGTGTCAGCAGATAGAATTGATAAAACCAGATTTTACAAAAAAATTTGTTGTAACAACGGATGCATCAAATGTAGCCGTAGGAACTGTGTTATCTCAATAGGGGAGACCAGTGACTTTTATTTCAAAAACATTAACCACGACTGAAAAAAACTATGCGACAAATGAAAAGGAATTATTTGACATTGTGTGGGCATTGAAGAATTTACGAAATTACCTTTATTCGGTGAGAGATTTGGAGATTCACACCGACCATCAACCATTATCATTTACAATTTCTGAAAGAAATCCAAATATCAAAATGAAAAGATGGAGGGCATTTATTGAGGAGTTTTCCCCAAAAATTATTTATAAACCAGGTGCAATAAATGTGGTTACAGACGCTTTATCCCGGCAAATTTTAAATAATGTAACAGAGTCGGAAAATGATGAAAGTAACTCAAGCGACTCTTTAACTAATATACAACATTCTGCAGAAAGTAGTGATAAATATCAAATTGCTGCAACAAAAAAACCATTAAATCATTTCAAACAGCAAATCCTTATTGATAAGGGTGCTAGAATTACAGCCTTGGAAGCCATCTTTCAATTTAATAACAAACGCTTTTTGATCGAATATGATCAACCTGAAAATATTCCTTCGGTTTTGACAGAATATTTGAATCCAAAATTGGTTACCGCAATTTACTGCACACCAGAGTTGCTTTATGGAATTAAACATGTCTTAAGAGAAACTTACACATCGACAAAATTTATGCATTCTAGATCTTTCCCTAATGATATTACTAATTGGGAGGACCAAGCGGCTATTATAGAACAAACTCATAATCGCGCACACCGCAATTATAGAGAAAACTTAAAACAAATCAAAGATCAGTACTATTGGCCCGAAATGTACAAGCAATTTAAACAATATTCAAGAAATTGCGAAGTATGTAACAAGAATAAATACGACAGGCATCCGAAAAAGATTCCAATTGGGGAAGTTCCAATACCGGAAAGAGAGGGAGAACAAGTACATATTGATATTTTTTATGCTCAACATTTGAAATTTACTACTTGCATTGATGCATATTCTAAATATTTGGTAGTAAAGCAAATTGAAGATAAAATTAATTTGGAGGAAAAAGTAATGGAAGTTATCCAAAGTTTTCCTGAGTTAAAGGAAATAACGGTTGATCATGAACCTGGGTTTATTACAATGCAATTTAAATCTTTAATGCAAAGATTAGGAATAAGAATTATTTTTTGTAGTCCAGGTCATAGCACAACTAATGGACAAGTTGAAAGAGTGCATTCGACAGTAATAGAAATCGCGCGTTGCATTAAACACGAATATAATTTAATAAGTTTTGCTGAGTCGATATATCGTGCTGTGCATCAATACAATAAAACGATTCACTCAGTAATAGAAGAAAAACAATTTCAAATATTTTTTAATAAAGTGCCACTTGATGCAGTTCGGTCAAAGCTTTTGACTGCGCAAAATAAAATGTTAGATAGGGAAAATAGAAACAGGGCTAGTAAAACATACCAACGTGGCGATGTTATATATGAAAAGATTATAGGGGAGAGAAATAAGCTAAAACCTAGATTTAAAAAGCAAGTGGTAAAGGAAGATTTAGGAAATAAAGTTAGAATCAATTATAGGAATAGAATAGTACATAAAGATAACATTAAATCTTAACTTTAATTGCAGGGAATGGAGTTTATCATATTTCTGGCATTACTTACTATAGTAGGGACGGATATAATCGATTATACAAGAGAAGATTATGTATTAATAGAAGATGGAGACGTAGCATTATACAACGACTTTGGTGACATTTTCCATGTTACAAATTTAGCTTATTTTTCCGAAATATTACTACTAGATGAGGAGGATTACAACAAAAATTTAGGTTATGATAATGTTAGGGAAATTGACATACGTGACGAGTTTCATATCAATATGGACCCAGAAATAGAGCTAATACAGACGTTGTTAGGGCAATTAAAAAAAACGGAGAGACGTTTAAAAAGAGGAATTAATGAATTAGGGACTTTATGGAAGTGGATAGCCGGTACCCCGGATCACGACGATTTAGTTTTGGTAAATAATAAATTAAACGAGTTAATTTTAAATAACAACAAACAATTTATGACAAATTCAGAAGTATTTAATGTTATTTCTCAATTATCAGAGACAATAAAAAACGCAAATAAAAATTAGTATGCTACACAACTAAGGAAACGTAGGAATAAACTTTTACTACTATGGTTAAGTTCATATTTATCCAGCAGGCGGAGTGTTGTTACTGTTGATGGGGAGTCTTCTATTCCCTTTATTGCCTCTTCTCGGGTACCACAGGGGAGTATACTAGGTCCATTATTATTTAATCTTTTTATTAATGACATTAGCAATAGCTTTATGACATTACCAAGCTACATCTGTGGTGTCTCAGGTCTCATCTGTCCTTAAATGCATCTAAATGCTTTCATGTGACCTATTCTAAGTCATCCAATATACTTAGCTCAAAATATAGTATTTCTAATTGTGAACTTCAATGTCTTAGTGAGATTAAGGACCTTGGGGTTATATTTGATAGCAAGTTTTCCTTCAACAATCATATTAGCCACGTTACCTCTAAATCTTACTCAATGCTGGGTTTTGTTAGGCGCAATTCCGCGAAGTTCTGTGACCCTTATACTTTTAAAGCTCTCTATACTTCTTTTGTAAGGTCTCATTTAGAATATGCTGTCTTTATTTGGAGACCTAGTACTATGACAGCTATAAATATACTAGAGAGAATACAAAAACGCTTTCTTAAGTATGCTCTTTGGACGTTAAATTTTGAGGAGCCAATACCATCTTATACTGCTCGTCTTACATTACGTCTCAAATCCTTGGAGAGTCGAAGATCTATACTCTCCTTGTCCTTTACTTTCAAAATTGCCAAGGGCCTAATTAACGGTCCATACTTATTAGAAAGGATTCGGTTTAATGTCCCTCAACGGTTTCTTCGTAATATGTCTCCTTTCTATGGGGTTAATACGAGAACGCTATATGCTCGTAATGCTCCCGTAAATCGTGCTTTAAGGGAGTTTAATTCACTAAGTGATGCTATCACTTTGGATTTTTCGATGCCAATTAATGCTTTTCTCGTGATGCTTAACTCAGCCCTATAAGTGGTTCGATTTATAGACAAAATTAGTATGTAACCTATAAATTAGTTAAGTACATAGTCTGTAAGGATTGTATTCCAAAGACTCATAAATAAAGAAATAAAGAAATAAATGAATTACAGAATATTATTATATATATATATATATTATAAATTTTGAATTCAGCAATTTTACATTTAGATGAAATTATAGACATTATTGCAAACGAGCATGGACGATTGAGTGTGACAGATTTAATAGATATTTCTAGTTTTAAAATATTACAGAATAAATATTTAATAGTTATTTATATTAGGTATCCAACAATTTTTTTAGATTGTAAATTTTACGAAGTAAGAGCATTTGCTAAGTAAGATAGTAAGTTATTTATGGAAAAAGAGATTGAAAAATGTGAGAATCAATATGTTAATGTTAAAAATTGTAAGAAAGAAATAGTGAATGTATATTGTGAAATAAAATCTTCAAATTCTTGTTCAGTGGATATTTTGTTAGGAAAAATGACTAGATGTATAAAAATTAAAGAAAGGAATAAATAAAAATAGTTTCAGGAAATCATACTGCTGACAATCATAATGTATATGGAGTTTATCTCGTAACTTTTAAAAATCAGTCAAAGATTGACAACGTAAATTATGAGAACACAGATGCAAAAATATGGAAATATGTAAAAAATAATAAATTCAGTAGCTTTGAAATTGTCAAATATATAGAATCTGAAGACTTAAATTTAAAATTTGAAAATATAAACTTTATTGATGTCATAAAAGGTGAAATAAAATCAAAACACATATTTTGGATAGGTTTAATAATAGTAACAGTTATATTTATGATAATGGTTCTAGTCAAAGCTGCTAATCAATACAAAATATTTAAGCAAAGAAAACAAACTGAAATTAATGAAAAGAGATTTAAAAATTTAAGTTCTCAAATTGACGGGACGCTTCATCTGATGAAAGGGGAAGTTAAGGAACATGACTCCACTCAAATCAGGAAGCAAATATAAACAAAAATCTTTAAACGTTGCTATTTGATTTATTTACGAAATCCGTTGTAACATTGCATTCCCACATACTGACATTGCGTTAGCCAGCTGATGCAATGCCAGGAGTAAAATTACTAAGGTATCGTATTAAGATAAACATGTTATTCAATATGCCTATTGTAAAGTATTTGGAAGTTACAAATAATAGTAAAATGTAGTTAGTCAGTTTTTTGAGCGGCATTGAAATAAAGTGCAAGAGTTTTTTAAAAACTCAATTTACCCTACTTAAACTTTAATTTGTATAATTTCTCATTTGAGTAATACTTGCACAAATTATTGCCCTCTCTTTTGACAACTCAGGTAAGATATATGCATATGTTTGTACATTGCTTCTCCGCTGCTGGTATACTTATTATTGATTCGTTTATGTAGATACATAATGATTGAATTATTGATGTGAATTCAAGTCACTGCTTAGCATAGGCCTAGAGATGGCAGTACCCCTTAGTGTTGCTAATATTCGTAACACTGCCCTCCACTTAAGTCTGATCGTCCCGATCAGACAAATCTCTCGATCTAAACGCTGCTAGCATCGCCAAATGTACCATTCTTCTATTTCGTGATTTCCCAATTGCTTGTATGCGGTAGATGACATTACTGATCGTCTTCACAACTCTGTACGGGCCTTCCCAACTGCACCGATAATTGGATGGAACACCTTTCCGCCGGTGAGGGTTGTATACCAGTTCCAAATCTCCCTCCCGGAAACCTTCCTAATTATTTTCCTTGTCGTACCTGTGTTTCATCTTACTACTCATTATCCTGGATCGTTCCCTCGCACTCTGTTGCTGGCCAATGAAGAACTACTTCGCAAAGCTTGATCTTGACGGATTGACTTTGCATCTTCAGTATCGTCTTGACGTTTCACAACAGTAGTGCGCGCTGCCTTGAAACCACCCTTGCATTCTTTCTGGAAAATTCTTTCAGTCGTTTTAGTGCGTCCATTAGGGTTTGTCAATGCCAGTGTTTTTCTCGCAGGTACTTTTGATTTCGCTTTATTTGGCCCATTCGATCCATCAACCTTTGCTCGATCTACTTTCCTTAACTTTCGTGGTCTCTGTCGAATCTCCTCCACCAGCACTCGCTTACTGCTGAACCCTTTTTCCAAACTGAAGTTAAGTGGCACATTTTGGTTCTCATAACGCATCACCCTTCTCTGAATATAGATCTTGATGTCATGGTCAACCAAGAAATCAACTCCCAATATAACTTCATCAACAACCTCCGCCACAACGAATTTGTGTAAAACCATGACCTTCCCAATTAAGACTTCACAGATCACTTCTCCCAGGACTTGGTTCTACTCGCATGTGACCGTACGCAACCTCGCTCCAGGTAATAACTTTACTCTCCTGTAGACCAAATCAGATCGAATCAAGGAATGAGATGCGCCCGTATCTACAGTCAGTACATGTTCTTTACCATCCACATTCCCTCTGACGGTAAGACTGCTCGATTTTCTACCAGTTTGCAACACAGTTATCACAGGATATTCAATAGCTGGATCTAGCTCTCGATCTCTACCTCTTACTCGCTCTTGCTCATCTCCTCCAGCTTTGCGTTTACGGCCACCCACATTGTTGGAACTATTAGGACCAAGATCGCAATGACGTGCAATGTGACCGGACTTCCCGCATTGGAAGCAATTGATAACTTTATCACTCCGCTTTTGCGATCCTTTCAGCGGCTTCAATATTGCGTCTACCCACTCTGGCCTTTCTACTTCCACACGGCGTGCTTTGAAAACTGGCTTAACAGAAGCGACGCTGTTTCCTCAATCAGATGACATGACACCGTTTCTGCGAATGTTGGCTTTGGGTTTGCTTATGTAAATTAACGTGTTATGGTACGTTTTATATTTTTAAAAAAGGAAGCGGACTTGCGTCCGCTTTCATATTTATTGGTTGTGATTCAACTTAAGAATAATTACAATGAATGTCTTAACTTAAAATTACACCTATCATTGGCCATACGTCACGTTGCATTTGCATGTGTGCCCTATTTCTTGTTATTGCCCAAAATCGAACTATTGCTGATTGTTGTTTACTGCGATCGTTGCTGACTGTTGTTTACTGTGGTTATTGCTGACTGTTGTTTGTTACAATTAAACCGATGATGAAGCATTTAATGAAGTTGCGCGTGCAGGCCGTTGGTAAGGGTCAGCTTGGTAAGCGGTTACCTTAACTTGTAGCTCGCTTTGTTTCAACGTTCCGTATGCCATTTATAAAGCTCTGAATCTTTACATTTTCAGTGTATTCCACGGGTGCGTCCGCATTCGCTAAATGTGCTAGCCTTCCAATATCCGACACAAACTCATGCAATGTTTCACCAGGCCTCTGGAAGCGGTTCAGCAACTCCATTTGGTATATCTGTCTCCTATGCTCAGTTTCGTATCGTCTATCTAGAGCGCCCATCAATGCTTCATAACAGTTCCGTTCGCCCTCTGGAATGGTTTGTAAAATCTCAGCTGCAGGCCCTTTCAACGCCATGAACAGTGCAGCAACTTTATCTTCAGCATTCCAGTTGTTCACTGCTGCGGTCTTCTCAAACTGTAGCTTAAAGACCTGGAAAGGAACAGAACCGTCAAAGGATGATGTTTTTACCTTTGGATTACTCGTTGAAACTGCTAGGCGATTTAGTTGCAACTGCTCGATACGTCCTCTCAAAGCATTCACCTCGGCCTCGATTTTTTCTTCAAACTTTAAAATTTTTGTATCTTGTGCCTCCAACTTCGAGGAAATACGTCCTTCTTGCTCTTCCAGTTGAGCAGAGACCTGCGATGATATCTGTGCTGAAATTTGCGCCGACATTTCGGATATTCGTGCTTCTTGTGCTTCAATCTTGGCTGTTATTTCAGATGACATTTCTGCAATACGTGTCTCCTGTGATTCCATCTTGGATGCCATATATGTCTTCTGTTCTTCCAGTTGAGTTTCCATCTTGGATGTTACTGTCGACGTTTGTGCAGATATTGCATCTAATATTGTGTTCAAGTCTGTGTTCGCCATTGTCTGCGGTGTATCGTTCTTCTCCTCAATTTTTGTTGTTGTCTCGTCGCCATTAAGATGAAAGACATACTCTTCCACGTTAATTCCTTCTGATTCCATTGCCTCTCGTAGTCTTGCCTGAAGTTCGAGTTTATTGCCGGTTGTATACAATCCACGGGCTTCCAACTCCTTTTTCAGTTGCTGGATCCTTAATTCACTTAAATTCGCCATGTCCTTGTTGTGCTCTGCAACTCTGGAATTTATTCAACAATTCCTCTTCTGACACCAATTGTAACTAATTTACTGCAATTCCCCTTATTTGCAATCATCTGCCAACGTTCGTATCGCTAAACTGTTGAATAAATAACTCCAATATTGAATAATGGAAAAATGGGCTTTATTAAAGTACCTCACAATAACACTTATACTTTGCAACGAATAGCTTGCTTAATACCAAACTGATTGATAGCCCAAATGAAACTGACTTTCAAAATAATACTGCTATTGCTCGCTAGATAGCGTCTTATTCGAAACTGCCCATAGCGCCTCTACCTCTGATCCTTTTATACACTGTGATTTCTTCGTGGCATCTTCTAGGCACTTCCAGAATTTTACTTAGTTATAAATTTCTCAGCTACAACTACAGATGTATAATTTCTCATTTGAGTAATACTTGCACAAGTTATAGCCCTCTCTTGTGACAACTCAGATAAGATATATGCATGTGTTTGTGCATTGCTTCTCCGCTGCTCGTATACGTACATATGTGCAGACGCAATTATTGATTCGTTTATGTAGATACATAATGATTGAATTATTGATGTGAATTCACGTCACTGCTTAGCATCGGCCTAGAGATGGCAGTACCCCTTAGTGTTGCTAATATTCGTAACAATATTGTTCCAGAGCGGTTAAGTTCTGCAGCTGGTACAATTGAGGGGATGTGTGGAATAATGGTATAAGTCGAGTTACACCGTTTTTCCATAAATCAACTAAATAAAAAGGGCACGATTAAACACACATATCATATTAATCTTATAAAATAATAGTGATATTTAACAAAGATATTAGCTTCATTTAGGAGAGCAGAGAAGTGTTTCCTCCATAATCCAAGTATTCTCTGGATATCAGTTACAAACTTGCCGTTTTCGTTCTTACTGGAGTTTGCCCCGGTCTTAAAACCTTCCGTCTGTCGCGGAATTTTTTGGTCAATTTTTCGGGCGTTATTCCTGGTGGCTAGCAGCTCAAGCTCCTCGCACTCACGGCTTTCTGCCCCTGCTTTTTTCTTCCTGAAAAGGCGTATCGCCCTTTTTAAGTCGCGATACCGTTCACCCACTCCTCTTGTTGCACTCGCTTTTACGTAGCCCTATAGGCAGCGTCTTTTGTTGTGGTTGCAACGCGGCATTTTTCATCGTACCAGTTGTTTTCCGTGGCCGCCGGTAACCAATTTTTTTCTCGGCGGCAGTACGAATTGCTTTGGAGATATGCTCCCACTGCTTCTGCATTCCGTCAGGCTGAGTTGTGCTCTGAGCGAGCAGGCGTGAGAGTCGAGTTGAGAAATCATTGGCAGTCTGTTGCGATTGCAGCCTTTCGACGTCTAACATTCTTTGTGTTTTTTGTTCCTTGGTTTTAGCCGCGCAGAGGCGGGTGCGTATTTTGGTTGCGACGAGATTATGGTGCGAGTCGATGCTAGGTCCTCGGATCGTGCGCGCATCTAATACACTGGAGGCATGCCGTCCGCTTATCACAACCGGCAAGGTCAATAAGCCTCAGCCGTGTGCTATCTTTAGTGCAATTTATTGAGAACGAAGGAAGAAAAAGATTTTAAATCCACAATTTGATTTTAAAAAAAATTTCTTTCAACCCACACGACTACACTTGTCTTTATATTATAGATACGGCCCGAATTCGAACCAATAATTTTCGATGCAGACAATTATCGCAGCGGAAAGAGGTGAGAGCAGAGTCACGCCAAAGCAGTGTACAGTATGCTCTACGCTGGGACCTCGAAAACAATTGCTGCCAAGTGTTTGCCTGCATAGATGACTTAGACATGCTGGTTAGAGATACATTTCTTGTAAAGTAAAAAATTAAGCCTCAAATCAGCCAAGCAAACACTTGACTGGAGAGCTGATCTGCCGAATTGATTGCTCTCAACAAGGCTCATGCAGTCCTGGTGATTAGGGTTCCGAAAATATTGATTAGGGATCTTACGAATACTCAAAACCGCTTCGTGTTGAAGCCGTATTGAGGACGATGAGATTAAATCATGTTGTCCCTACATGCTTTAAGTGTTCAGAACTTTTTTCGGCACTAGGTTATTGGTGGTGGTACATGGTTGTTGTTGTTGTAGCGATTAGATTACTCCCTGGGGAGTGTTATCGATGTGATGGTCCTTTGTCGGATCCGATACGCTCCGGTAACACAGCACCATTAAGGTGCTAGCCCGACCATCTCGGGAACGATTTACATGGCCACATTGAACCACTCCCTCCCTCCCCACCCCCAAGTTCCATGAGGAGCTTGGGGTCGCCAGAGCCTCGTCTGTTAGTGAAACGGGATTCGCCGCTCGAAGGTGAGGTTGACAATTGGGTTGGAGAAGCTATATATTGCGCTACACAACCCCTTGGTACATGGTCTAATTTAGTGGTATTTGAAAACACATCGTCGCTACGAATGAGTTCTCCATGTTGAATTCATTTACTCGAGGTGTTACTTACATAATTCCTGTTCAACCGATTTAACTGCTTTGGCCATCCAAAAAGTTGCTCCAGTCGATTTTTCATTTGACTGACGGGTGCCAATTGGTATTACAAAAGGAATTCAGATAGTTCTTTATCTGGTCTTTCCAGCGGAGAGGGCCGCCCTGTCTGAAATTTCGTTTAGTTTTGAGCCGCTGTCCTTCCCGATTCTAGCTAGGCTGAAGGTGTTGCTCAACGTCATTTTGCACAGCCGTATAAACCAAATGCAGGCATAATGCATATGGGCTGCTCGTTTTCGTGCTGTCCAAGACCGTTTTAAACTTGACGAAGGGTAATGTGTGTCAATTCTTTTTTCGCGACTTTTTTCCAAGATTTGGCGTATAGTGAAAATCTGGTCGATTGGGGATTTACCAGATTTGTGTAGACTGGGCAAAGAACACTTGAATTTCAAGCGTCAGACATGCACTCGTCCGATCATATTTCACGCATCCGATGGTATTTCGCACAAAGGCTTATACATGCACCTTATATCAACTCCTCGTCGCCGTATTCGAATAGCTCTGCAAGAAATCCATCAGCACCCGCGGTCTGGTTGTTTTTTAATCTGGTTATTGGTATTCTGATTTCGTTATAGTCGGGTGGAGGAACATACATCCATAAATTCATCGATTGCGGGCTCAAGAAAATCATCTTCCTTGGGCGATAGGTACATCGCTGTCTCCATTTGGATGGTCAGAGAAATATTCCCAATATAATACTCTCTGAACATGGGATAAAAACCTCATGCTCCTCGCACTCACGCCTTTCTGCCTATGCTTTTATCCTCCTGCAAAGGCGTCTCGCTTTCTCTTTAAAATCGCAGTAGCGTTCACATATTCTTCTTGTTGTTTACTTTGAAAATATACACAACAGTTTAACATGCATTTTTCACATCTATTAGCGGGACCGTAGATCAAAGAACCTGGACACTTATATTAGTTTCGGAGGGAGAAGTTCAATTTGAATATGATGGAGACGGTATGTTATTATAATCATGTATTTCTAAGAAATCTAAACTATAAATTTTATTTATATTTTGCAGCTTGGCCTGTTAATCACAAAATTCTAAATGTTGATTACGAAAAATATGTCATCTTCTATTACTGCCATGAATTTTCGCGTAGATACTCCGGTTAGTACTTTTTGTTTTGAATAAGCATTTCGATTTGTGTCTATGTCCGAACGCCGCCAGAACAGGTCCCCATTATGCATGTTCGTCACCGAAAGCGAATGGTCTGCTAGATCTTTTGAGCGATATAAGTATAAATAGAAGCGGTTTTTCTAATTGGTGGAAAATCAGTGCTAGTGAAAACCTTTTCGAATCTAAAGTTTTTTGGACAATGTCTTATTTTACTTAAAGTTATTTCAGCCGACTTATTCTCATTCTCTACGCGATAAAGGCAGTAAAGAAGATATAGGAGTACACGCTAGCACGATTCTCTCACATACAGGACATATATTTTAAAATGTATTGCAATGTATAGTTGATCTGGCCGGTCCGTTATGACCTCACATAGGATGAATGAGTCCATAGTTTCGTGCAATGTAAGGAGTAAAAAAACTTGTTTACTTATTTTTGTTTTAGTTTTATTTAAGAAACGTTCTTCGTATTTATACTCAGCGTGCTTTGCACACAGAGTATATTAACTTTGATTGGATAACGGTTGGTTGTACAGGTATAAAGGAATCGAGATAGATATAGACTCCCATATATCAAAATCATCAGTATCGAAAAAAATTGATTGAGCCATGTCCGTCCGTCCGTCTGTCCGTAAACACGATAACTTGAGTAAATATTGAGATACCTTCACCAAATTTGGTACACGAGCTTATCTGGACCCAGAATAGATTGGTATTGAAAATGAGCGAAATCGGATGATAACCACGCCCGCTTTTTATATATATAACATTTTGTAAAACACAAAAAATCTGATTATTTAGTAAATAATACGCCTAGAATGTTGAAATTTGACATTGAGACTCTTGACAAAAATTTGGAAACATTTTTTTTAAATGGGCGTGGCAACGCCCACTTATGATAAAATCAATTTTACAAATATTATTAATCATAAATCAAAAATCGTTAAACCTACCGTAACAAAATTGCCTTATTATAAGGAATGCTTTGAAGAAAAATTAACGACATCGGTTAAGAACCACGCCCACTTTTATATAAAAGATTTTTAAAATGGTCGTGGACAAATAAAATATGCTATGTCTTTGCAAAAAAGAGCTTTATATCTATGGTATTTCATTTGCCATGTGGATTTAGAACAATAAATAGGGAAAACTTAAAATTTAAAAAAATGGGCGGTGCACCGCCCCTTTTATGACTAAGCAATTTTTTATATTTCGGGAGCCATAACTCAAAGAAAAATTTACATATCGTAATGAAATTGTGTACACATATTTTCCTTATAGCAGAAAATATTTCTAGTAAAAATGGACGGGATCGGTTATAGACCACGACAACTCAGATATAAAACAAGTTTAAAAGGGTCGTAGACTAGAGCAATAGGTTATAATTTAGCAAAAGATAGTTTTGAATCAATGATATTTCACTTATCAAGTTTTACTGTAAGAGGAAATGGGGAAACATTTTTCTTTTAAACGGGCGGTGCCACATGTTATGTAGAAAAGTAATTTATGTGAAATGAAATGTACAATTGAAGCTCACGTTGAGTATATAAATTTCGGTTACACCCGAACTTAGACACCTTTACTTGGTATGAACAAATTTTATTATTTTTTTTTTTACTTCTTTACCAATTGTCTCATAAATTCTTTTTTACATTAAAAACTTTTATAGAAAAATAATTTACTTAAGTTTTTTAAGTATTAATGAGCTTAAAGTCGATAAATGTCAATTATTATTCAATTATTATTTTTGGTTTTATTGGGAAAAACTGAAAAGAAGGAAACATTTACTGGCATATTGCGATGGTACCATTTCGAAAACTTCTTTTCAGTTTTTCCTAATAAAACCAAAAATAATAATTGAATAACAATTGTCATTTATCGACTTTAAGCTCATTAATTCATAAAGAATCTTAAGTAAAATTGAATACACCATTAAAGATACAAACATATAAAAAATAATTTGTTAATTTATTTGCTAAAATTTTTACAAATTTTTGAATTTTATTTAAATAATTTATTTTGTATTATTTTTTTAATACAATTTTTTGAATTACTAATTTTTATACAAAACTTTTCCTGTTATTTATTTTAATAATTTAATTAAATTCATTTGTTTAACTATTTTTTTTATAAAATATTTTTGTTATTTTTTTTTTTTTTTTTTTTCAAACAATATGTCTACTTATTTTTATCTAATACATTTTTAAACATTTTTCAAACTACTAACTATTTTTCAATGCAATCAATGATCAAATTGATAGGTAATAAAGAATAAATTTATTTTGCGGATTTTTCCGAGCAAGCAACAGAACAAAAATTCTCAAAACTTGTAGAAAAATTTAGCTCCCAATTTGATTTTCTGCATTGTTCAACTTTTGAAAGCAAAGACGCTTTTAAAAAATTTTCAAACTTCACTACAACTTAAGAAACATGTAAGAAAATTGCTTTGATTCCAGACTATTCCATGTTTGTGATGAGTTTGAGAATTCTAATTGAAAATCCCAAATTAACGTTAGCCTTGTTCACAACGTTAGCTCTAGAAAGAATCGCATATTTTGAATATGGGATTTTCACCAACTCTCAAATTGAGATACGTCAAACATTAAGCAAAATACAGCTGTTTTGTTGGGCTTGGTGTAGTTGTATTTGCAATAGGTTTTTGCTATTTTTTCAACAATATGATGGAAAGCAGAAAAAACAATGACACTGAAGATGGCCCAACATCGTAATAATTTCGCTAACATACCAAATTCGAATATTCCCACACATATCTTTAACATATTCCCTGAACCAAAAGTCTACGTAATGGATTCATTCATGGAGTTCAACAATCCATTTATACCTTTAATAAATTTCGAAAAATGAAGGACAAATGGAAGAACGTAATCACAATTTTACATGTCGTTCAAAAATCACATATAAACATATTTATAACATTAGTTTCTTTTCCAAAATTTAGAATACATTTCGATATATACACGAGACCTTAAACCGTCCAATAAAGTTAAAAAAGTTTACTTGAATGCTTTAGAAGACAAAGGCATTTCCACAAAGGAACTCGTACCGGCCCTTCATAAGGATTGCGGAGGTTATGGAAAGTCAGTCACAAAGCAGCTGAAGAAGTTGCTTAAGGAACGGGAGAAACAGGCGAAAAAGGCGGAAGGTGTTAAGTGTTAAATATTTTTGATTAATATCTAATTTACATTTGCATATACATACATGTTTTATATTAAAAACATCTAGTTAGAATTTGTAATTGTTAGTAATTTTATTATAATACTGAAATTTCTTCTCATTCTTGTAATTGGATCTGAACACAAAATATAGAATTCTTTTATTACAAGTTAATATTTTTTTTGGAATTTTTTAAATGTGTAATATGTTTGTTCGATAATTCTATTGATACTTTACGATATGACTGATCTAAGGTTGGCGATTACGAAATTTTATCGCGATAACTACGAGCTGTGGAAATATAGAATGCAGCTTATTATGAAGAAGCAAAAGGTTTGGGATGTCATTGAATGTCCTGTTCCTGCATGTCGAGATGCCTCATGGAAGCAGAGAGGTACGGATGCTTCAATTATTATTGAACCGGCGGTTGAAGATACGCAGATGGTGCGGATAAGCAGCTGTAAGTATGCAAAGGATGATTGGTCTGTCTTGCAGTTTACCGAGCATATGATACATTCATCACGGCGCTAGAACCGCGAGATGAAAAAGATCTCAGAATGACTCTTGTTGAGAATAAGTTATTTGAAGAATCTGAGAAACAAAATCAACGTTTTAAATATGAGGAATCAATATATTTATATTTGTTTTGCCGGCTCGAGTTCAATTAAAATAAAATAAAGCCACCATTTTTTTTGGAAAAAATTCTGATATATTACGGTTACTCAGCGGTAACCTTCCTGAGGGATATAAACTTAAAAATTTATATAAACAAATAACGTTCTATAAACAAAATATTGATAAAAACAAGTAATAATAAATGACGTACATCAATTAACACGTCCTCTTACATAGTTGTGGAGTTTTGTCCTCATTTATTTATAATTAAATGTCAGTAAAGGTGCGCGATGTTGTCCGTGTCAGCGTTATAGTTTAATCGTATATTTGGCGGAATGTTTATAATATATTGTGACGAATTTGAGTGATACTCACATCCCTAGTCTGATGCTAAGTAAATGAAGTCACAACAACAATAAAGCAGACAGTCACTTGTATCTACATAAACGAATCAATCATTATGTCTACACATATGTAGGTACACGCAGCTGAGAAGCAAGGCACAACCACATGCATATATCTGAGATACTCCTGAAAGTATACAATGAGAGAAGATATAAAATCGTGCAATTGTAGTTACAGCTGAGAAATTTGAGAGCTGATGGCCAACTGGTAGATTCTGGAAATGGAAGCGCCTAGAAGATGCGAACGAGGAAATCAGAGAGTATAAAAAGCAGCAAATGTTGAAGCGCTGGAAGTCGGTTTCTTTTGAGCTATCAATCAGTTTGGTTATTAAGCAAGCTATTCGTTGCAAAGTATAAGTGTTATTGTGAAGTACTTTAATAAAGGCCATTTTTCCATTATTCAGTATTAGATTTATTTATTCAACAGTTTGGCGATGCGAACGTTGGCAGAGGATTGCAAATGGGTGGAGTTGCAGTAAATTCGTTGCATTATAATATTTTCAGCGAGAAATGCTTGGAGTAATTTGTTTCTTGCTGTAAGATGGATGCTTTAAAGAAATTTGGGGAGTGTCCGCTCAATGCACAGTGTGCCGTAAGCGGTGTTTTATGTGTAAATGAATTTGGGCATTATTTGATTTGGTTGTACCAACGTATATCTTGTTGCAGAGCTCTTTCTGGTTTCAGTTATATGGGATTTTATAAATGACATTACTTTTGTCCATTTCCGGTATTTTTGACTTGGTTCTGTTAAATATGTTTTTAAGGGTACTGGTAGGCTTGTGAGATATTTATAACTATCATGAAAATGAAATGGTATATTAACTTTGTTAGGAATCTCGAAATTCTAAGTCCTTAAAGGAAAATGGATAGACCCACCAATAAGTATACCCAAATGATCAGGACGAAGAGCTGATTTGATTTAGTCATTTCCGTCTGTCCCTAAATCTTTGAGATATCTTGACGAAATTTGGTGAGCGGGTATTGGGTGTCCGATTAGACATTTGTCGGAACCGGCCGGATCGGACGACTTTAGCATATATCCCGCATACAACCGATTTTTCAAAACAGAGGGCTTTTGTCATATCTTACTCAATTAATCAGATTGAAACTTCAAACTTCACCATATGCTTTCGTATATTGCACATAATGTGGTCTGAAAAAATGGATTAGATCGGTCGTATATATGGCATATGTCCCCACAACCGATCGATCAGACATTAGGTCGAACTAAAGTCTGTTTTGTACTACCCGATTTAATGGCTGTATCAAAATGCTCTATTAAAGACATTAGGAGACATTTTGATTTAGCCAAATGGTTTGAGTAATACAAGCACAGCGTATAGTACGTAATTGGTTCCAAGGGAATACAATGTGCACCAAAATGGCGATAGAGCGGGGGAGGTCTCTCCCACCGGGCAGCATAGCCACCAACCAAACAACCAGGAAAGTCTGCGCTACTGCCACTTTTGGAGCTGACAATGGCAAAACTTTAAACCCTTGCGATTTGAGGTCATGAACATGAAATTTTCTGCCCAGCTGGTAAATGTGTTCAGCAAGAATACGCTGATAGCATCGTCATTCAATAGGTGTATGCGATAGACGGAGCAAAGGAAATCGGGTCAGATACGTCACCACCGGATGTGAATGAACAAGCTCTACAGATGCTGCTATATTAGACGTTCTTGGCGACATGAACGGCCCGATATGGGAATAATATATGCAAAACGAAGCCACAAGTAATGCATTAAAGAGATAAAAAGTTAAAGGTATCTGAACATCCTGGTGTGGTGGAAGGGTGCTCCGCCTACCACACCGAAGGTCCTGAGTTCAACACCACAAAGTATCATCAAAAATTTAGAAACTAGTTTTTTCAGTTAGAAAAAGGTTTTTCTAATCGGGGTCGTTATGACCATATGAAATACACACAACGTCAAATTTAAATGATTACAGCGTCAACGAGATTGAAAATTGCTTTTATTTAAAATTTTCGGATCAGGGTTGAGTCATTTTGAAATGAAACAAATCAAAATAAAAAATAAAAAATTATTGATCATTTTAAATTTTCTGATTGATGAATAAAAAATTATGTTTATACTCAGCTGAGCTTTGTTCGCATGACGGTACCCCGTAATGGCATAAAGTAATCGAGACAGATATAGACTTCTATATATCAAAATGATTAGGCGAAAAAAGAAATTCATTTAGCCATGTCCGTCCGTCCGTCCGTAAACACGATAACCTGAGCAATTTTTGAGGTATCTTAATGAAATTAGGTACGTAACTTCCTGGGCACTCATCTCAGATCGCTATTTAAAATGAACGAAGTCGGACTATAACCACGCCCACTTTTTCGTTATCGAAAATTTCGAAAAACCGAAAAAGTGCGATAATTCATTACCAAAGGCGGATAAAGCGATGAAACTCGGTAGGTGGGTTGACTTTATGACGCAGAATAGAAAATTAGTAAACTTTTGGGCAATAGACGTGACAACGCCCACTTCTAAAAGAAGGTAATATAAAAGTTTTGCAAGCTGTAATTTGGCAGTCGTTGAAGATATCATGATGAAATTTGACAGGAACGTTACTCCTATAAAAATTAGCAAGAGAGGAAGACGAACACGCCCACTTAAAAAAAAAAAATTGTATGTAAAATTTTAACAAAAAATTTAATATCTTTACAGTATATAAGTAAATTATGTCAACATTCAACTCCAGTAATGATGTGGTGCAACAAAATACAAAAATAAATGAAAATTTCAAAATGGGCGTGGCTCAGCCATTTTTAACTTAATTTCTCTAGAATACTTTTAATGCCATAAGTCGAACAAAAATTTACCAATCCTTGTGAAATTTGGTAGGGGCTTAGATTCTGGGACGATAACTTATTTCTGTGAAAAAGGGCGAAATCGGTTGAAGCCACGCCCAGTTTTTATACACAGTCGACCGTCTGTCTTTCCGCTCGTCCGTTAATACGATAACTTGAGCAAAAATCGATATATCTTCAAGACATATTTGTTCTTGGTCTGTGCAGTACGTCTCTCGACACGTGGAGTATGATGAGGTGGAAAAATTGAGTCACATTATGTGGTTGCAAAACAACCTTCATGCTGGGTAAGCGAGGTTCTTCCACTGAGGTAACGACCACCTAACATCCGCTGAATGAACAATGATCCACTCCGATGGTCAAAGCCTGTTGACATAGACAGCTTTCTTGCACTCCCATTAGAGGATTTTGATGACCATTCCTAGATAAAAGCTCCCCAATTGGATGGAATTAGTTAATATAGTAGCAACAGTAACACACCCAAGGGACAATTCATAGAAAAATTTCTCTTAACACGAAAATTTACCAAAAAAAGGGACATTTCCCTGAACGAAGAAAATGGAAAATCGATAGGCTTCCGTCTTCGCAGTCACTAAGCGGTTGTTCGTCTTGGATTCAAAGAACAGATGAGGCGGGTGTTGTAAAGTTCTTCAGAAGGGAGAGATGAGGAGGAGTACAATACATCTTCATACTGAAATGGAAGAGATCGGTGTGAAATTTGAAATATTCGCGAAATGGTCCCAAATTGGTGCAGATATAGCCCTAAAGTGAAATCGATATTATGCCTAACTAACCCTAAAAGACATTTTTCAATTTTTCGAAGTTTTGGCAGGCAATTGGAAAACTGAGCTGAGTGATCCTTGAATAAAATCAAACTGGATACGAATACCCAGAAACCATATCTTCATCTCATAATAATAAATAACAGTTTAAAACAAGTAAGGAAGGCTAAGTTCGGGTGTAACCGAACATTACATACTCAGTTGAGAGCTATGGAGACAAAATAAGGAAAATCACCATGTAGGAAAATGAACCTAGGGTAACCTTGGAATGTGGTTGTATGACATGTGTATCAAATGGAAGGTATTAAAGAGTATTTTAAGAGAGAGTAGGCCATAGTTCTATGGATGGACGCCATTTAGGAATATCGCCATAAAGGTTGACCAGGGCTGACTCTAGAATTTGTTTGTACGATATGGGTATCAAATGAAAGGTGTTACTGAGCATTTTAAGAGGGAGTGGGCGTTAGGTCTATCAGTGGACGCCCTTTCGAGATATCGCCATTAGGGTGGACCAGGGGTGACTCTAGAATGTGTTTGTACGATATGGGTATCAAATGAAAGGTGGTAATGAGTATTTTAAAAGGGAATGGGCTTTAGTCCTATAGGTGAACGCCTTTTCGAGAAATCGCCATAAAGGTGGACCAGGGGTGACTCTAGAATATGTTTGTACGATATGGGTATCAAAGGAAAGCTGTTAATGAGTATTTTGAAAAGGAGTGATCCTTAGTCCATAGGTGGCCGCCGTTTCGAGATATCGCCATAAAGGTGGACCAGGGGTGTCTCTAGAATGTGTTTGTACGATATGGGAATCAAATGAAAGGTGTTACTGAGCATTTTAAGAGGGAGTGGGCATTAGGTCTATAGGTGGACGCCTTTTCGAGATATTGCCATTAGGGTGGGCCAGGGGTGACTCTAGAATGTTTGTACGATATGGGTATAAAACGAAAAGTGTTACTGAGCATTTTAAGAGGGAGTGGGCAATAGGTCTATAGGTGGACGGCTTTTCGAAATGTCGCCATTAGGGTGGGCCAGGGGTGACTCTAGAATGTGTTTGTATGATATGGGTATCAAATGAAAGATGGTAATGAGTATCTTAAAAGGGAGTAATCCTTAGTTCTATAGGTGGACGCCTTTTCGATATATCGCCATAAAGGTGGACCAAGGGTGACTCTAGAATGTTTGTACGATATGGGTATCAAACGAAAGGTGTTACTGAGCATTTTAAGAGGGAGTGGGCATTAGGTCTATAAGTGGACGCCTTTTCGAGATATCGTCATTAGGGTGGGCCAGGGGTGACTCTAGAATGTGTTTGTACGATATGGGTATCAAACGAAAGGTGTTACTGAGCATTTTAAGAGGGAGTGGGCATTAGGTCTATAGGTGGACGTCTTTTCGAGATATCGCCATTAGTGTGGGCCAGGGGTGACTCTATAATGTTTGTGCGATATGGGTATCAAACGAAAGGTGTTACTGAGCATTTTAAGAGGAAGTGGGCATTAGGTCTATAGGTGGACGCCTTTTCGAGATATCGCCATTAGGGTGGACCAGGGGTGACTCTAGAATGTGTTTGTACGATATGGGTATCAAATGAAAGGTGGTAATGAGTATTTTAAAAGGGAGTAATCCTTAGTTCTATATGTGGACGCCTTTTCGAGATATCGCCATAAAGGTGGACCAAGGGTGACTCTAGAATGTTTGTACGATATGGGTATCAAACGAAAGGTGTTACTGAGCATTTTAAGAGGGAGTGGGCATTAGGTCTATAGGTGGACGCCTTTTCGAGATATCGCCATAAAGGTGGACCAAGGGTGACTCTAGAATGTTTGTACGATATGGGTATCAAACGAAAGGTGTGACTGAGCATTTTAAGAGGGAGTGGGCATTAGGTCTATAGGTGGACGCCTTTTCGAGATATCGCCATTAGGGTGGGCCAGGGGGACTCTAGAATGTTTGTACGATATGGGTATCAAACGAAATGTGTTACTGAGCATTTTAAGAGGGAGTGGGCATTAGGTCTATAGGTGGCCTTTTCGAGAAATCGCCAATAGGGTGGGCCAGGGGTGACTCTAGAATGTTTGTACGATATGGGTATCAAACGAAAGGTGTTACTGAGCATTTTAAGAGGGAGTGGACATTAGGTCTATAGGTGGACGCCTTTTCGAGATATCGCCATTAGGGTGGGCCAGAGGTGACTCTAGAATGTTTGTACGATATGGGTATCAAACGAAAGGTGTTACTGAGCATTTTAAGAGGGAGTGGGCATTAGGTCTATAGGTGGACGCCTTTTCGAGATATCGCCATTAGGGTGGGCCAGGGGTGACTCTAGAATGTGTTTGTACGATATGGATATCAAATTAAAGGTATTAATGAGGGTTTTAAAAGCGAGTGGCCCTTAGATGTATATGTGAAGGTGTTCTCGCGATATCGACCAAAATGTGGACCAGGTGATCCAGAAAATCATCTGTCGGGTACTGCTAATTTATTTATATATGCAATACCACTAACAGTATTCCTGCCAAGATTCCAAGGGCTGTTGATTTTGCCTTGTAGAACTTTTTCATTTTCTTCTACTTAATATGGTAGGTGTCACACCCATTTTACAAAATTTTTTCCAAAGTTATATTTTGCGTCAATAAACCAATCCAGTTACCATGTTTCATCCCTTTTTTCGTATTTGGTATAGAATTATGGCATTTTTTTCATTTTTCGTAATTTTCGATATCGATAAAGTGGGCGTGGTTATGGTCGGATTTCGGCTATTTTTTATACCGAGATAAAGTGAGTACAGGTAAGTAGGTGGGATAAGTTTAGTAAAGATATATCGGTTTTTGCTCAAGTTATTGTGTTAACAGCCGAGCGGAAGGACAGACGGTGGACTGTGTATAAAAACTGGGCGTGGCTTCCACCGATTTCGGCCATTTTCACAGAGAACAGTTACCGTCATAGAGTCTATGTACCTACCAAATTTGAGAAGGATTGGTAAATTTTTGTTCGACTTATGGCATTAAAAGTATTCTAGACAAACTAAATGAAAATGGGCGGAGCCACGCCCATTTTGAAATTTTCTTTTATTTTTGTATTTTGTTGCATCATATCATTACAGGAGTTGAATTTTGACTTAATTTACTTATATACAGTAAAGATATTAAATTTTTTGTTAAAATTTGAATTTAAAAATTTTTTTTTTTAAAAAGTGGGCGTGTTCTTCATCCAATTTTGCTAATTTTTATTTAGCACATATATAGTAATAGTAGCAGCGTTCCTGCCAAATTTCATCATGATATCTTCAACGACTGCCAAATTACAGCTTGCAAAACTTTTAAATTACCTTCTTGTAAAAGTGGGCGGTGCCACGCCCATTGTCCAAAATCTTACTAATTTTCTATTCTGCGTCATAACTTCAACCCATCTGCCAAGTTTCATCGCTTTAATTGCCTTTGGCAATGAATTATCGCATTTTTTCGGTTTTTCGAAATTTTCGATATCGAAAAAGTGGGCGTGGTTATAGTCCGATATCGTTCATTTTAAATAGCGATCTGAGATGAGTGCCCAGGAATCTACATACCAAATTTCATCAAGATAGCTCAAAATTTACTCAAGTTATCGTGTTAACGGACGGACGGACGGACGGACGGACATGGCTCAATCAAATTTTTTTTCGATCCTGATTATTTTGATATATGGAAGTCTATATCTATCTCGATTCCTTTATATATGTACAACCAACCGTTATCCAATCAAACTTAATATACTCTGTGAGCTCTGCTCAACTGAGTATAAAAACTAAAAAAAACACGCTTTTATAGCTAACCGAACTAAAAAATAGAAAATAAATTTCAATTAAAAGGAGTTTATATAACAGTAGTTGAAGGTCAAACAATCATTTATAGTTAAGCACCTCAAAATAAAATTGTAATAAAATTTAAGTTATTAACAGAATAATATAATTCAGAGTAAAAAGCATGGGGTGCATTTGACTACAATTCATATCTTTCCTCTCAGATAGTTGCCAATAGAATGATTGTAACATTCAATATCAAGCACCCCACGCTTTTTACTCTGAATTAAATTATTCTGGCCTGTATCTATCTATGTATCCATGTATGTATGTAACGGAATCTTTGAGCTTAATTTTCACCGGTTTCTAGAAGTCTGATTAATTTTAAACTTTGCATACGTATCAATAACCGATGACAATGCAATTATTTGTGGACAGATTCCCATTATCCTTATTATGACCGCCAGGATTGATAAATTCTTTTACAGATCCTCTGTAGTGGAGTAAGAGAGATAGAGCTAGCGCGCGATCTGCGCATGTCTGCAGTGTCTAGTTTATTTCAGGCATGCTTAACGAACGAAACGATATCATTTCGTTACGATAATCAACGTTAATAAACGAAACGAAGTCATTCATTCATCATTAACGTTAATTTGACGATCTTAACGTTAATAAACGAAACGAAGTGACTTCGTTTCGTTTATTAACGTTGATTATCGTAACGAAATGATATCGTTTCGTTCGTTAAGCATGCCTGGTTTATTTACTTATTAATAAATTTCGATCTATTTATTTTACGGAACAAAATTTGGTAAACACCAAAGCTTTGAAATTACAATCGGTAAAGAAGGAATAACTTATCAGATTAAAAAATTTTTAATATTAAAGTCTTATTGATTAAAGTACAAAATAACACATCTGAATTATAAAAAAACAAGACTGGGACTTTAATTGACTAGACGTGTGGGAAAATTGCTCATTGCTTCTAAATTGTGTCAGTATATTCCACTGTCATCTCTCCTCGTGACGAGAGTATTTATCCTCGCCAATGACCACGTGGGGTCAGAACCCACTAACGCAATTTGATACCAATTTGGGACGCAGATTGGTGTCAGAATGGCTGCAAAAATTGTAATGCAACATTTGCCCGCAAACTGCATGCCGATTGACAGCAAACTGGACGGTAACGATAGATGTCTCAAGTTAGACGGCAAACATTGATGCCTCTTTGTAAGCAAACTGACAGCAGATCTTGACATTGTAATTTTTGCAGCCAATCTGATATCAATCTGCGGCTCAGATTGACAACCAACTGCGTCAGTAGATTGATGTCAATCTGAGAACAAAGTCTGAAAATCCATATTTTGCAATCAATTTGACTGCTGTTTGTCACCAATCTCTGCATAGCAGATTTTGCATTGCAGGCGTGGTTATTGGGGCTGATTACTTTTTGTTTCAAAGATCATTCCGGCATAGCTTTGTTCCTACAGTCGATATACAAGGAATTAATTATAATTTCAACATATCTAACCACAAATTCTTACCGAATAATGAAACAATAACAAAATTTAATTCAGAAAAACAAGCCGGTAGTTTAACTAACTATTCATATGGAAAAAATCCCGGTTGAGTCTTTAGTTCTGTAGTTACCTCTTCGTTCCGGGAGTGGGTAATTTGCGCGCCCGCTGCCTTCGTGGATGTGGTATAGCTTTTCAGGCTCCCTCCCCGTTCTTACTCCCGAATACTTCTGTTTTAAGGACGATTTCTGCATAGCTTTGGTTTTACAGTCGATAAGGCAGGCATTTGAAAATTCCAAATCATTAATTCGAACCGATAAAAATTGTAGCAAAAAAATTTTGTAAACATGAGTTTATTTAATAAATTAGAAAACTTTTTGAAAAAAAAAAAAACAAATTAGTATAATTTAAAAAAAATATTGAAGCTTTTGATTTAAAATAAGAAAATAATCTATATATGATGAATTTCATATCAAAGGCTGAAAAAAACGTACATTTTGAACCCGCCCCCTCAGAATTTGATGAAATTTTGCATGGGGTTACATCTTACCCACCCAAACACAACCTCATTTGTAGAAATTGAATTTTCGAAAAATTGTGGGCGTGGCAAGGTATCGAAATATCCGAAAATATTAGAAAAATGACTATAATATGTACTTTCAAAGTGTGATTACTACGGAATGACTTTACCGATTTCAAAGATCTTCATACCATTAGAAAGGTATTGAAATAAGCTTTCAAAAAAATGTACTGTAAAAATTTTTAGTACACTGAAAAAAAAAATTATTAAATAAAATTTAAAACTGAAAAAACACTTCAAAGATCAAGCGATTTTGAAAAATAAAATTTTATTTTAGAAAGGTCTATTTAATATATATAACATATCTGAAAACTAAAATGGGGTTTTTTTTTTTAATTTTTTTAAGTAAATGCATCTCTTGGTTACTTTCCCATATTTGGATATCACGCGTAAATTAATCAACCAATTTGAAAATTTTTTATACCGTTAGAAAGGTATTAAAATCACCTTTGAAAACGTATACTGTAAAGATTCTATATTACACTGAAAGAAAAAAAAAATTTTAATTTTTTTCAAAATTCTTTTTTCAAACTGTGAAAACGCTTCAAAGACCAAGCGATTAAAAAAAATTTTTTTTTAGAAAGGTAGATTTAATATATATAACATATCTGAAAACTAGAAGTGTGTTTTTTTTTTCTTTTTTTTTTTTTATTTATTTAAGTAAATGCATCTCTTGGTTACTTTCTGATATTTTGATATCACGCTAATATAACTAATCAACCGATTTCAAAAATTTTTATGCCGTTAGAAAGGTATTAAAATCACCTTTGAAAAAATACACTGTAAAAAATTTTTATTCCAGTGGGGTGCACCCCAGCTAACATCAAAACAACGGCTCGAATACTTCACGTACAAGGAAAAGGTCGGCGGCTCAATGTACTTGAGAACATGGAGATATACAAGTTAAAAACATTTGACGGCAGGATAATAAACGAACAAACCAACACTATCTCTGACGAAATATTTGAACCCTTAAAACTAGTTTACAAAAAACAGCACAAGCCAGAAAGTACAGCAACCAAACACGTAACAATGAACAAGCAAAAACGAAAAATTTACCAAACGGCAAAAATCACCGATTTCTACCTACCTCAACCTACCGCTTAGCTAACAAGCGGTATGTCTAGATACCTACAAAAACAACCCTTGGAAAAGGTAACAATTCGGACGTATCAATACCGCGCACACACACACGCATATTAACATTACCTACCACGGACACATAGATTGACATTACCTGCCACAGCACCCATGGACTATAAAAAACAACACAACGGATAGACACAGACCAGAACCAAACTAGGCATTGATATGGAATCAACTAATAAATACAGATGTGTGCAGCTATCAAGAAAATGTTCCTCTCAACTTCGAAACATTAGCTTAAACGAAGCAGCGCTGATATCTGAGCATTTTCCAGCAGTCTCCGACATTCATCGTTGCCGTATTTGCGAAAGTTGTCGCTTTAAACTTAAGGATGCTATCAAGATTGCTGATAATCAGCGTTCTACTGAAACGGAAAGTGAAGAGGCACAAGAAATCTTGACTAGCGATGAATTGTATCAAGAATATAAGGAAGTTCCAACATGCAGCAGCTATACTAAATCACTCGAACGCAACGAACTCGTCGACAATATAAATAAGCATGTTATTCCTCATCTTGGAAGCCATCTATCGCCAATGAAGCGAAAATATTTAGAAAGGGATTCATACTGCAAAAAAAAAAAACACAGCAAATTGCGCAAAGTATTTTGGATTCACTTTCAACTTTATCAGAAGACCTAAAGAAGATCAAAGCTTACTACGAACAAATTTTGGAGAACATGAAATATCAAATCGAAAACTGCTCAACTAATTTGGATAAGCAAAAAATATTATCTCTATTACCAAACACCATGACATCTAAGGAAATTAAAGACATTTTTGGGCATGATTTATCTTACGAATTGATAAAAATTAGCAAAGATATACAAAAAAATAAAAGAAAGTTTTCGGACGTCAAACGCTCTAGCATGGACAGGCGTAGTTTACCTGAACAAACTAGTAAGTAAGCAAATATTCCGAAAGTCAGCAGTATGAGCTGCGCAAAGTTGTATATTAAATCTAAATAAATAAAAATAAAAAACTAACTTTATTAAGTGTATGTCTATTTATTGTGCGTGTCTGAAAAATTTGATAATACGATTCTTGTTCGAATCTATTAGAATACTTAGTCATAGTATCTGTATCTGTATAACTTCCAAAGTATAGCTAGGTACCATTTTTGTCACACAATAATAGCAAAATAAAAAAAAAAGTTAACAAGAGATGGTTTTACTTATAAATTTTTTTAAAAGAAAAAAAAAACACCATTCTAGTTTTTATATTAAATCGACCTTTCTAAAAAATTTTTTTTAAATCGCTTGGTCTTTGAAGTGTTTTCCCAATTTGAAAAAAAAATGTAGAAAAAAATTAAAAAAAAATTTTTTTTCAGTGTAATATAGAATCTTTACAGTATATGTTTTCAAAGGTGATTTTAATACCTTTCTAACGGTATAAAAATTTTTGAAATCGGTGGATTAGTTTACGCGTGATATCAAAATATCAGAAAGTAACCAAGAGATGCATTTACTTAAAAAAATTAAAAAAAAAAAAATCCCCCATTTTAGTTTTCAGATATGTTATATATATTAAATCTACCTTTCTAAAAAAAAATTTTTTTTTTTTAATCGCTTGGTCTTTGAAGTGTTTTCCCAGTTTGAAAAAAAAAATTTAGAAAAAAATTAAAATTTTTTTTTTTTCTTTCAGTGTAATATAGAATCTTTACAGTATATGTTTTCAAGGGTGATTTTAATACCTTTCTAACGGTATAAATATTTTTCAAATTGGTTGATTAATTTACGCGTGATATCCAAATATGAGAAAGTAACCAAGAGATGCATTTACTTAAAAAAATTAAAAAAAAAAAAATCCCCCATTGTAGTTTTCAGATATGTTATATATATTAAATAGACCTTTATAAAATAAAATTTTATTTTTCAAAATCGCTTGATCTTTGAAGTGTTTTTTTCAGTTTTAAATTTTATTTAAAAAAATTTTTTTTTTTCAGTATACTAAATATTTTTACAGTGTATTTTTTTGAAAGCTTATTTCAATACCTTTCTAATGGTATGAAGATCTTTGAAATCGTTAAAGCCATTCCGTAGTAATCACACTTTAAAGGTACCTATTATCGTAATTTTTCTAACATTTTCGGATATTTCGATACCTTGCCACGCCCAAAATGCAATTTCTAAAAATGAGGTTGTGTTTGGGTGAGTAAGATGTAACCCCATGCAAAATTTCATCAAATTCTGAGGGGGTCGGGTTCAACGCATATTGGATTTGATATGAAATTCATCATATATAAAAATGAAATGTCTTTCGTACGACCGCAAAGTCTGCCCAAACGGCTAAGCCGATCTCAACTCTGTAAAAAGTAGTTTCTTGGACCTTTTTGTGGAAAGTTTATAGATAAAAAAAAATTCAAAAATGTTTGATTTTGCAGCCGAAAAATGCGAAAAGCTGAAATCTCACGATTTCTCATTTTTCTTGCGTTTTCAGTACATTGTATGCCACTAAACTACCAAACCGCTGAGCCGATTTGGTTTGTGTTTGGAACATGCGTAAGCGCTTTAAAGGAAAACGTTCCTACCATAAATTGACTACCGGGGTACCGCTGGAGTCCCGACCCCAGCTTTTGGAGATATAGGTCATAGAATATCTTTGTACGATATGGGTATCAAATGATAGGTATTGATGAGAGTTTTAACAAGGAGGTTAAACCGGGTTCATACGAGAACCCATTCCCGGAATATCGACCAAAATGTGGACTAGGGGTGACCCTAGGATGCTTTTATACGATATGGGTATTAAATTAAAGGTATTGTATAAGTCTTTCACTAACAATATGCACTCTATTTAGGAAAAGAGGGCGCACATGGGTTTCATGAAATATATATATATTTGATTAAAATTAAAACTTTTCAAATATAAACAATTTTATAAAAAATGAATTTGTTTAAATATTCAAACACTGCGCGACGGCGGGCGGGCGAAAAACTGAAAGAATGACGCGGGCACGACTTAGTCCAAAAATTGGATCATGTTTTCAACACCCCCCCCCCCCCCCCCCAATTTTGGTTATAGGTTCCTTCGATGAACGGGAAGGTTTTAGGATAAAAATAATTTCGATATATAAAAGGGGCGTGGCACCTCCCATACAAATGGAATCTTTGCTACTGCATAACTTTGAAGGTATACATGCCAGAACATTGAAATTCAGTAAGGAGTTTTATGAGGTCAATTCCTAACACCACCAAGAAAATGTGGAATTGAGAAAAGGGGCGTGGCACCTTCCATACAAATGGCATATATCATACTGTATATCTCTGTATGTATTAATGGTAGGAAAATGAAAATTGGTAAGGAGCTATGTGACGTTAAGTCCTAACACCTCAAGTAAAATGTGGAAGGGGGAAAAGAGGGGCGTGGCACCATCCCTACAAATGGGATTTTTCAGAACTATAGCTGCCGTACAAACTTAAGTTATTTTAACACCTAAAGTTTGGCTGTTATGCCTTTTAGACGTTTAGTGATTTGACGCCGTTAAAAAAATTGTTTAGCTTTAGTCTATCTACATCTTAATATATGCAAAACACGTGAAACAACATTTTTGGGCGCGATGGACTCCTAAACTACTGAACCGGTTTTGAATTTGTTTTGCACCCAGTATGTAGTTTGATCTAACTTGAGATATAGGATAGGTTATATCTCAGCTTGTAGTCACAATATTATTTTATTGCAAATTTTTTTATTTGTTTATAGGTAATAATAAAATGTTACGTATACGCAGTGGTGTACCTCTTTTCAGTTGGTATGGATATGTTTGGGCACGTGCTTATTTAACTTTACATACATATAATATATATATATATATAGCACATCACCAACAGCAACATGTTTATGATACAATCATGAATAATGTTAGCCATGGAACTGGTAGATTGTTGTTCTTGGATGCTTCTGGGGGAACAAGCAAGACCTTTTTGATTTCACTGATTTTAGCAACAATTCGATCAGATAATAACGTTGCATTGCCACTCGCTTCTTCCGGAATTGCGGCTACATTACTGGAAGGCGGTCGCACAGCACATTCTGCATTGAAGTTGCATTTGAATATGCAGGTAAATGAAACACTAACATGTAATATTTCAAAATCATCTGTAATTGCAAAAGTTCTTAAAGTATGTAAGCTCATCGTATGGGACGAGTGTACTATGGCACACAAGAAATCATTGGAAGCACTTGATATAACTTTGAAAGATCTACGTGGAAGCCAAACAGTCTTTTAAGGTGAAATGATTTTATTGGCTGGAGATTTCAGACAAACATTACCTGTGATTCCAAAACCCACTGCTGCAGATGAAATCAATAGATGTTTAAAATCATCGTATTTATGGAGACATGTAAACATGCTTACACTTACTACAAACGTACGTGTTCAACTACAAAACGATACGTCAGCAGCTGAATTTTCACAGCAATTACTGAAAATCGGAAATAGCCAAATGTCGTTCGATCCAAAAGGAATGATTACATTGCTTAATAATTTCTGCACTTTTGCACAGTCTAAAGAGGCATTGATACACAGTGTATTTCCAAACATTGTTCAAAATTACAAAAACTATGATTGGCTCAGCGAAAAAGCAATTTTAGCTGGGAAAAATAAAGACCTCAATGGTATAAATGCAGCTATTCTGGATCAACTACCTGGTGGCAAAGTTGAATATAAGTCAATGGACTATATTACTGATCAAGATGGTGTCGTAAATTATCCAACTGAATTCTTAAACTCACCCAATTTGCCTGGCCTACCACCTCATAATTTACGATTAAAAATTGGAGCATCGATTATTGTGCTGCGCAACATTAACGTGCCACGACTTTGCAACGGTAACAGACTCGCTGTGAAGAAGCTAATGGGTAACGTTATCGAAGCACCAATTTTGAAAGGGAAGTACAAAGCAGAAGACGTTTTGATACCCAGAATTCCACTGATTTCGACCCAGAATTCCATTCGATTTCAAACGTTTGAGCACGCCAGACGTTGTTTTTCGCTTATGTTAATTACTATGTTCTTGAATAAGTCGTCGACAAGTTTGTTGTTTTTACGTTGGAGCTCGTTTGTAGGTTCCTTTCTTAGTGTTTTGTAAGTATTTTTATCTTCCAGTATCCTTTCCATCTTGCCTAAGTATACGTCTTGTAAAGAACCACTGTTTTATTTCTCTTGTCCGCGTCAGTGACTATGCTATTTTTGTGCATATTTAAGAACTGTTTTGTTCTATTAAAAGTTTCCAATATGAATCTTTCTGTGGGATTGAACCTTCCTCCCCGTTTCAAATGTAAAATAACATTACTACGTTTGTTTCTTGCTATGTCTCTGTTCTTGTCGTCGTCTAACTTTATATTATTTGCTCCATTTCCGCAATTATTGTTGTAGGTTTGAGATTTTTTGTTGTTGGTGGTATCGCGAACTTCCTTCCAAGTGAAAGCAACTATTTTACCTCGTACGGAAAAACTATGCCAGTTTTATTTACGAACCAATCGTTGTTAAAACATAAACTAAAACAGCAACAAATTTACAACTTAGGTATGTTTAATTTTGTAGTATGTTTAGTTTCTACTTCCTTAATGACTCTCTGATATAGATAGTGTTGGCTGTCCGTAAACGTCTGAAATTCTGTTTCGCGTATGTCTCGTTTTAAACTCTGTGACGCGTGGTATGTATTATTTCTAGTTACTTTGATGTTGATGTTCATTTGTGTAATCTCTATATTAAGTATTTTGTTAAGAAAATTACGTTTTGAGGTCTCCAATTGCTGTTTAACCTTGTGAGAGGTTGTAGTGATCGCTATACTTTTGGTGACATTGTTTAGATGAGTTGGGATTAGACCATACTTCTTGCATTCCAACAAAAATTTAAGTTGTCTCGTAAACCTGGTCAATTTTTGTTTTTGTTTGCTATAACGTTTCAGTGTTTTGCAGGTATTCTGTACATATTTGTATTTCATGTGTTCGTAATAATTTTTCATTGTTGGTTTAGTGTTGTTGATATGTTTGTAATAAAAATGATCAAAAGTATATCGGCAGGCCTTCCGAAACCAAAAGAAACCTTCGGCTCTGAAATAACACACAACAACAACACATGCTTGGCTTATAAATCGAAACGCACTCTACAAAGCGTGTTCACAAAAACAAAAAGCCCTATCCCACATTTACAACAAAACAATATCGTTTACCAAATAGCATGTAAAGGGAATGATAAAGAATAATAGCCGTGTTTTTTTACACGCGTATACGTTTCGTTTGCGCGTGAAAAAAAACGCCTATCCTCGCTTAGATAATGCTTAGGAGACCCATCTAGCGGCTGTGGTTAAACAACTAGCTACAGCAACAGGGTGTACCGAAAAGCGGAGACACAACGCTCTGATGGCCATAGGGTATAACATATAGCTGAATCAGTTGTAGTAGTGTAGAGGGTGAAACAAAGACACATATG
Organism: Eurosta solidaginis; assembly: GCF_040869045.1. Lineage (NCBI taxonomy): Eukaryota > Metazoa > Arthropoda > Insecta > Diptera > Tephritidae > Eurosta > Eurosta solidaginis. The sequence goes on from NC_090320.1 coordinate 294,633,891, forward strand.
TATATCAGTTACATTTGAGTATAATGCATATTGAAATATGCGCAGCAATTTCATAGGTGTATTTAAAATTTGTCGCTAAGCAGTCCATATAAAGTTTAAGCCTAAACGGATATACGCGTGTTAAAAAACACGGCTAATGTAACCAAATATATATAGGTACAACAAAACGTACACTAGGTGTTCGGCTCAAGGAGCATGGGTGGGACATTAACAAAATAGAAAACAATACAGTTCTCTCTCAGCACACACCGAAAGCGGGCATTCAGCTGATCTGACCAATGCGAAAATATTGGATAAAGAAATGAGGGATAAAGTGAAGTAAAGGATTCACAACAGAAATGACAAACAGGACTGTCAACAGAAAAGAAGATACAGCTGACATCTCCGCTGCATACCTATTATGCTTATAATCATTTCTTTACTATTTCTCTTTTTTGTATATATGTATGTATATTAACCTGGGTCGATTTGTATGGGCGAAAGTTAACCGATATCGCGCCATCGATTTTTCGATAGGATTTGGGCTCAGGAATAAAAATTCCGCTACGCATATCCAAAAAAATTATTTTTGAGTCTGCGAAAAAAATGACGAAAGGGTAAATTTTTCGACCAAAACACTCCCCTTAACCAAAAAATTATTTTTTTTTTTAAACTCTTGTCGAAACGTTGGCGGTAACAGTTTTTTGAAAAAAAAAATATATTTGGTGGTTTTTGGTCGCGAAATTGACCCTTTCGCCATTTTTTTTCGCAGGCTCGAAAATTATTTTTTTGGGAACTTTTTTTCCTGAGCCCAAATCCTATCGAAAAATCGATATCCGTTAATAAATCGACCCAGTCTAATGTATATGCATACGTACTAACAAACGTATGTATACGTATCCAAGTTGTTTTTGACAAGTGTACTACAAACATCAAGTACCATACTTATTTATATTTAATTATATTTAATTTAACTTTTTTACGATACGCTGCACAATGTATACAATTTGCAACAAAAAATCGTATTCTTTTGACGCCTTGATGTAGCTGGTGATACACATGTTTAAATATATAATTGTTAATAATTCTATCCAAACAATTTCCATCTTTGTAATTTTACATTTTATTTTCATGTTTTCATCGTTGTTAGCTGTGCTTTTTTTTCACCTAGGTATATACGTTTGCGCTAGACTTTACATGGACTGCGAAGCGGTAAACTTTAAATACACCTCTGAAATTTCTGCGCATAAAGTTAGTACTACTAAATTTCAATACGCATTACACTCAGATGTAACTGAAATATGTGTCTATGTTTCACCTCTACACTAATTCTTTGTATCATCTTTTAAAATGGTGCGTGTCCATAATCCATCGCATGCGATTCAGCTATATGTTATACCCTATAGCCATCAGAGGGTTGTGTCTCCGCTTTTCGGTACACCCTGTTCTGTAGCTGTAGTTATTTAACTACTGCCGCTAGATGGGTCTCCTAAGCATTATCTAAGCAAGGATAGGCGTTTTTTTTTTCACGATAAACGTAAACGTATACGCGTGTGAAAAAAAACACGGCTCATATATACATAACTGACATATAAGGCGTGTTTTTTTACACGCGTATACGTTTCGTTTGCGCGTAAAAGAAACACTTATCCTCGCTTAGATAATGCTAAGGAGACCCATCTAGCGGCAATGGTTAAACAACAAGCTACAGCACAGGGTGTACCACAAAGAGGAGACACAACCCTCTATTGTATGTCTGTGTATAACATATAGCTGAATCAGTTGCGATGAATAGTGGACACGCATAGGATACATAGAATTAATGTAGAGGGTGAAACATAGACACATCTTTCAGTTACATCTGAGTATAATGCGTATTGAAATTTAGTAGTACTAACTTTATGCGCAGCAATTTCAGAGGTGTATTTAAAGTTTAACGCTTAGCGTAAACGTATATAGATGTAAAAAAAACACAGGTATTGTTGTACAAGACGTTGTATGGTAAATAATCAAGAAGAAGCAATCAGCTGTTGGGATAACAACACCTGGTACTAAATTTGCCTTGGTTTTAATTACCTATCAATTAAAAGAGAAGTTGCCGGTAATCAGCAGTGAACTTAATTATCGCTTTTGACGTTGTGTGACAAGCCGTTTTTTATTGATTTGACCAAAATTGTCCAAGCGAAAACCAAGCTATAGATTGTTATAACGTTGAAATAGTCATTTGCAAAGTATTTGATGTTGGGAATAGGTGAGAACTTCTGAAGGTTTAATGTCACTTTATTTATTTTCCAAAAAAATACTTCTTTGTTGATTTTTGAACAGGTGAAAAATATATTAAAAACATTTTTTTTTTTTGTTCAAATAAATAGGTGACTAATCTTAAAACCTCATAATTGAAACCTCAATTAATGTGCTTTGTTTGCTTTGTATAAACAAATGGCAAAAACTACGCAGACAAAATTTGAATTTCAGAAATCATAGCGGACAATTGTCCCTAATATTGATCATTTAACTTGCAATATGCATTCTAATGTTCTATGTCATACACAAATATAAATCTTTCTGGCCGCCCGCAAAATGTTTATGTATGAACATGAATAAATAAAACATACAGTCCAGCGGCGATCGAAAAACGACCAAAATCGGCGGCGTATATCTCTAGTATATACTATATAAACCCGATCTCTAACATTTATTTAGACAACAATATATGCTATTTACGTAAGCATTTGGTGAAATTTCAAGTTTCTAGCTGTTAAAATGGGGCAGAAATTACGAAAAGTTACTTATCTGAACAATCGATTGTTCTGCCCTAATTTTGGTCTATCTGCATACATTTTAATAAGCTTTTTCCGTCTAACTCTGTCCTCCCCCTCTTCACTTTTTCCTAATCCTTTTATTCACTCCTCCCTCCGTCTTTTTCGCTTCATCTATCTCTATCTTCGTCTCATTCTATCTGTTTCTCAATCTCCTTCTCTCTTTTCTCTTCTCTAAATTTCTTCACATTCTTCTGCATCCTTTATTGCCTGTCCCAGAGGGTGGTATGTATTTTATTCCAGTCCCAGTCCCACTCCGAGTCGCAGTCCCAGTCCTAGTCCTAATCCCAGTTCCAGTCCGTCTCTGGATAATATATTACTCTGAACTAAAGCACTCATCAACAGTGGAAGGCTGCTGGAATTCGGAACAATTTCGTTCCTTGGAATGAAACGCGATTTCAGTTGGTTTATAATAATGTCCAATAATTATTATAATGGATAAAATATGTATGTTCAATTTGCTCATCTTCGCAAAGCTCATAAAAATGGCGTTGTACCAGTCTCTGGCGAGTTTTAGAAAATTAAAGGGTGATGGACCATTTTTCTGCTACAATTCATTAAAATTCATGTCGATACCTTTCCAATTCTTCTCGAAAAATTTTCAAACGTTTTAAGGCATTTGAAAGATCCGTGGCTTTAGACTGAAGCGCTTTAGAGGCTGCGTCGATAGTAAGTAGGATATTGAAATGGAAAACCAATAATATAACAAATTTTTAGTTTTCGATCTTCTTTTTAAATGAAACACCTTAATTTTTTTCACTTGATTTGCAATTTAACAGAATATTTTTCTTGGCGCTTTTTGGACTTCAACAAACCGGACTTTTAAAACAAGAACGACATCATAACGTTCTGCCCATCTACTAATTTATTTAGTATTATTGAATTTGAAGACTCACTTTCTTTATTATATATAAAACTTGATAAAATATTCCATCTTTTGATACTATGCTTAAAAAAATTATAACATTTTTGAAATGTTTCAAAAAAAATTTGCACAACTATCAATAATTTCTCTCACTTGTAAAGTGTATATCTTTAAAAATTAATCAACATATTTTTGTTTAGTTTGTTTGAAGGGCTTAACGATAACTTGAAATTGTATATGGTCTTTACTTTCCTTAAACAGAACTTATAAAAATATACTTTTCAAATAAAATAAAATACTCAGGTACAATTTGAAAAAATATTTTTGAGCTCGAGGCCTGATGGCCCGGGGGTCCATGGCATTTTTTCAGCCCTGTCACCCTATTTTTACGCCACTTCTTTACACGTTACACAACTCAATAATAGATACATGAATAGATCTTTAAATAGTACCCATAAGAAACTGCATCATCATTTTTTTATTGAACCTTCGAGAAATCAAAAGGGGACAGGTGCTGTATATGATCCATCAAGCTGGAAAAGCAACTAGACAAAAGCGTGCGGCTGCAAAATTTATAACATCATATGCAAAGCCAACGATATTACACTCACAAAGTGTCTAATATCTCTAAAGAGAAGACTTGAAGCTCATGATGGGCATTCTAACTGGACACTGCCTTCTGGCGTCACACACCTATTTCTTAGGCCTTGGTAGTAACAGAAGGTGTAGGAAATGTGAGCTGCAGGAAGAAACAGTTAAGCAGTTAAGCACGTTCTGCATTCGTGTCCTGCGCTACCCAGGTTACGGCTCCAATTCTGTTTTTTTGTTAAACTGTTTTTATTGAACTTTTTTTTTTGATTTGAAACACAAATTTTTAATGTTTTAGTTGATAGCTTGCAAAACTTTCAAATTAACTTCTTTTAAAAGTGGGCGTTGCCACACCCATTGTCCAAAATATTACTAATTCTCTATCCTGTGTCATAAGGTCAACCCACCTACCAAGTTTCACCGCTTTATCCTTGTTCGGTAATGAATTATCGCACTTTTTTGAAATTTTCGATATCGAAAAAGTGGGCGTGGTTATAGTCTGATTTCATTCATTTTAAACAGCGATCTGAAATGAGTGCTCAGGAACTTACATACCAATTTTCATTAAGATATCTCAAAATTTACTCTAGTTATCATGTTAACGGACAGACGGACGGACGGACATGGCTAAATGAATTTCTTTTTTCGCCCAGATCAATTTGATATATAGAAGTCTATATCTATCTCGATTAGATTATGCCGTTACGGGGTACCGTTATATGAACAAAATTAATATACTCTGTGAGCTCAGCTCAGCGTGCCTAAAGCGTATTGGTGATGAAGGCTTAGCACCCTTCGAAACGGATCTATCTGCGTAGCTACGGCAGGCTGTCTGAAAAAATTTCTACTTACTATTCCAAAAACAAAATACAATTTTTCAATTATAGAAAAATTCAAAAATAACAATAATTATCATTAGAAAAAAAAATGTTGTTCTGGCCTTGAGCTCGAATCGAACCTTGAAGCATTTATCTGTAGGCCGATAAAAACAAAAACAATTGTCTAGTAAAAATGGATAAGATTGGTTAAGGACCACTTTTATATAAATGACTTTAAAAAGGGTCGTAGGCAAAAATAATAAGTTAAATCTTAGCGAAAAATAGTTTTATACCAATCGCACTTTGTGCCATTATAACAAGAAATGGGAAAAAATTCAAATCTTTAAAAATGGGCGTGGCACTGCCCATTTCTTACAATGCATTTCCCAACGTTTCTGGAGCCATAACTCGGCGAAAAATTTGGTGCACATGTATGACTTTTAACAGGAAATATTTTCAGTAAAAATGGACTAAATCAGTTAAGTCGCCTTCTTTTATATAAAAGATTTTGTAAAATTGCGTAGATGCAGCTAATAAGCTATTTCTAGTAAAAGTTGGAAAACTTCTTTAGTAACCCTGTTATATCTTTATTTTAAAATAAACAGTAGGGAAATCCCCATATCTGAAAGAAAACTGCATTATTACCCGCTCAAGTTCATTGGTGTTAGCCTCTGTATCCCTTTTGCTTCCTTTAAACGGAAATTAGTTCAGAGTAGAACCATATGTATATGTATTATTGCGTAGCCTTGTAACACTATTAAGCACACAAAACAAACAACAACAGTATTCCAAGTGTACAGCTGGCTATGTAATTTGCATTTTCACCCGAACTTAGACTTCTTTACTTGTTTAAACTGCTTTTATTAAACATTTTTTTTTTTTTTGATTTGAAACACACATTTTTATAATTTTTATTCATATTTCCAATAATTCACAATCCTTTAATAAAAAAAAACAATTTTTTTAATGAAATGAAATGAAATGAAATGTCAAACTGTTGCTTAAAAGGAGTCGCTATGTGTAAATATAATAAGGAATTCCAAAAGAGAAGTTGCCATAATCAGCAACCAAACATTTTGTGTGGAAACGGCGACTTATTGATCAATTGAATTGTAGCTTTGTAGTCAAAACGGATGGCAAAACCATTTGACGTTGTATGACAAGCCGTTTTTTTTTTTATTTGACCAAATTAGTGATCAAATTCGACCAAGTGAAAACCAATCATAGATTGTTATAAAGTTAATTTAGTCTTTTTCAAAGTACTTGATGTTGGGAATAGGTGAGAATTTCTGCAGTTTAAATGCCACTTTATTATTTATTTTCCAAGAAATACTTCTTTGTTTACTTTTGAACAGGTGAAAAATATCTTAAAAACAGTTTCATTTTTTTGTTCAAATAAATGGTGCCCAATTTTAAAACCTCATAATTGAAAGCTTAATTAATGTGCTTTGTTTGCTTTGTATAAACAAAAGGCAAAAACTAGAAAAATAATAACTTAAAAATAACAAAATATTTCCCAATGAACCCACAGCAAAAAAAAAAAGTATTAAAGTCAGTGACTAAAGTTGAAAGGGTTTCGGAACATTCTTTTATTTTTTTGTATCCTTCGATCCATTTCATGTTTATAACTAAATCCTTTACTGTACGAATGAATTAGGTATATTAACTAAACAAATGTAAGCCCTTGATACTAAGGCATCGAGCTCCGGGAATTCCCATCCCTTCACAGCTTTCTTTAGATTGTACATAACTCAATAATAGATAGCACCCATAAGAAACTGCATTATCGTTGTTTTTATGGAACATTCGCTGATAACGTACATTCGTATGTGTTAGCCGCAATCTTGCAGGCCCAGAAATGGAATTTGCGTCTTGTCATTGCGATAGTGCCTATGCATATATTTATGAAATAAATTAAGTAAGTAAATGAAGAAAAGTATAATTTTTCACCAAATAAAAATTATTAAGAATTTATGAGCTTAACACCGGCTTATAATAATTGAATATTCAATTATTATGTTTTTCTAAGTGAAACTGAAAAGAAAGAAAAAAACATTAACTGGCATATTGCGATAGCTCCATTTCGAAAACCGCCACGAACTTATGGTCAAGCAATTTCGTAATGTTATCAAAGGTTTCAACGAGATTCGAACTGCGAATCACACGGTGAAACTGCAGTTACCTTAATTAACCACCCACTAGGGTATCCTGCTTGTATTTTTCTCCTTGCTTAGTTTAATTTATCTTCTTTTTTTATTTTCAGTTTTTCAGCATTATTATAAGCCGGTGTTAAGCTCATGAATTCTTAATAATAAATATAAATTGAACACACCATTAAGACAAACAAACGCCAAATAAAAATGTTTTCCGTGTTAAGTGCACTAAAAATTTGCTGAAAATTGAAATGAAAACAAAACAAAAATAATAGAAAAGCATTTGAAAAACAAATCAAAACAAACATATCCAATGCTTGGTTTTCGTTAGGTCAATATGACTGACCCCTTTGCTCAGTTGGGGTCAAAGGCATTTCATTCTGTCACATTACTAGCTCAAAGTCGATAAAGAAGTTCATGGTCAAAATACACGCTAAAACTTTGTGTTCATTGATTTCGCAATCTATTTCATTATGATGATGGGACGCCAGTCGGCAAACAAAAATAAAATGCCAACATGGCAGCAAATGAAATTTTAATGGTAAATGGGTAATTGTAGTTTTTTTTTATCGGTCAACTCTGCTTTCAAAATGGACGGCAAACCATTTGACGTTGTATAAAAAACCGTTTTTGTTGACATAATCAAGCGTTACAATGTTTGCCAATTTCAGTTGCATAGCGGAAAAGCGAACTCACTTAAACTTGATACTGCCTTCACTTCATTGATTTCATGTTGGCTTAATTTTTAAACAATTCACTATACATATGGGATAGCCCAAATCCGTATTTTCTTTTTCATTTTATTAGTTAGCTTGTACGTACTTCAACAGAACGAAGGGGTGTTGATTTACTAATCACACAATCATACTTCTTGGCACTACAGCACGTAGCATAAATGGTTAATAGTTCATCATTGAGGCATACTTTTGCCTGGATTAAGCTGGAAGGGCTGGAACTGCAACGTGGACTTTGACTGGGACTGGGAATAAGGGATGGATAAAGATAAGAACTAGAAAAAGAAAAGAGTGACTGAGAAAGAGATGGAGTTAAATGAAGATAGATCGGAAAAGACGGAGAGGGAGAAAGAGATGCATAGAAAGAGAAAGGCAGAAGGAGGAGCGAATAAAAGGATAAGAAAAAGGGGGTGGGAGAGTAAGAGATAAAAACTTCTTAAAACTTATATAGATAGATCAAAGTTAGGGCAGAACAACGTCTGCCACGTCTGCTTATATTTATAGATAAAAGAGATGAAAATTGATTTTTTCATTTTAGAACTTTTTATGTTCTGCTTGCTTGGTGCATTTTCAATATACGCAGAAAAGTGTACGAATGAGATAAATTAAACAATTAAAGGTAATAATTAAATGTAAATAATTTATTTTTGAAGCTTATAGTTGCCTTTTCATAGCACTTTAAAGAAACCAAACTAGTATTGTGTGTTATTGAATCATAAAAATCAATAAGTTTTAGAACAAAAATTAATACCCAGAACAAAAAACGAACTGCGCTGAACGGCCAGAAATCGGATGAAAAGCGCGACATTTAGTACTCACATTTGTAGCGCTTAGGCTCGAGCTATATTTAAATCAATTATTCATAGGCTGCGACTATTTCAAACCACCTGCGATTGAATTAGACCTTTTTAAAGCGTTTCTATTTGGTTCATTCTTAGGTGGTTCAGAAATAGTCGCAAACTCTTATTAATTAATTTAAATCCATATTGTTCAGACTTCAGCACTGTTGATACAAGTGTGACTACCCACTGTCCCGATATGCATCCGATTATCACCATTTCGGAGGTAGTAATTAAGGGTCGTTTTGCTATCTCCCGTTAAGCTAGATTATATGTGCAGGATAGCTACCTAGCAGATGGATCCATTTGACATTTATGTTTTCACCAACACAGGGTGACCAACCAAGGGTTAAATCAATAAGCAGAAAACAATACATCCTTTGTAAATACACGAAAATTGGCCAAACAGTTTATTTTTTTACACTCTGTTACGAAATGCACATCACAGAGACGCGAGTATGTAGAAAATGGAAATTTGTATATGTATCTTAGAAAAAAGTGACGGACATAAACCTATTGCGAAACTGTCGCTTTGTGTGTCTCTGATTTTTTATGTAGGGTATATACAATGTTACTCGAACTTAGGCTACTTACCGTTTTTGTTTTTTTATTTGGAATGGTATAATCTGTTTTGTGTTTGTGTGGAGTTTTCGCTAAAAAAAATCGGCATAGAGTACAAGTATAAAAGGTGTGAAACATTTTAATATCACATTGTCAGTTTAAGTGTCGAAGACGTAAGTGATATATATTTGGTTCTGATCTTTACAAGATAATACTATACAAAATGCTAAAACATCAGTTTACTATGTAAGTAACTAAATTTTATTATCCTTTCAGAAAAAAATAGTGTTGTAAATTAAAATATATTTTAAGAATCAAATCGATATATTAGTCCTTTTGGTTTAAATTTAGAGAAATATTTACATCCTGTTTTTGAATTTTTCCTGTGTTTAAATTAGATCGTGAAACAGCTATTGGTATAGGTCATAGAAAGCTTTATCAAGAGGACGGAGTAATTTTATAAGATAGGTCCTGGTTTTAAATATTACTTCCCAGTTTGGTCGTTAAACAAACGCAATGGACGCATATAGTCTATGTGGGGTTCTCTCGGACCAGCCAGTTCAACCTAACATAACCTTATTGAGCTCAATGAATCTGATAGGCTATTAGCTACATTCAATGCGTTCACACTCAAACAAACTTTAACAAGTAAGGAAGGCTACGTTCAGGTGTAACCGAACATTACATACTCAGTTGAGAGCTATGGTGACAACATAAGGGAAAATAACCATGTAGGAAAATGAACCGAGGGTAACCCTGGAATGTGTTTGTATGACATGGGTTTCAAATGAAAGGTATTAAAGAGTATTTTATGAGGGAGTGGGCCATAGTTCTATAAGTGGACGCCATTTAGGGATATCGCCATAAAGGTGGACCAGGGGTGACTCTAGAATGTGTTTGTACGATATGGGTATCAAATTAAAGATATTAATGAGGGTTTCAAAAGGGAGTGGTGGTAGTTGAATAGGTGGTCGCCTTTTCGAGATATCGCCATAAAGGTGGAGCAGGGGTGACTCTAGAATGCGTTTGTACAATATGGGTATCAAATTAGAGGTATTAATAAGGGTTTTAAAAGGGAGTGGTGATAGTTGTATATGTGAAGGCGTTTTCCAAATATCGACCAATATGTGAACCAGGGTGACCCAGAATATCATCTGTCGGATACCTCTAATTTAATTATTAAATATGCAATACCACGAACAGTATTCCTGACAAGATTTCAAGGTTTTTTTATTTCGCCCTGCAGAACTTTTTCATTTTCTTTTCGTGTTAATGGCCTAGCGGAAGGATAGAGGTTCGACTGTGTATAAAAACTGGGCGTGGCTTCAACCGATTTCGCTCTTTTTCACAGAAATAAGTTACCGTCCTAGAAGCTAAGCCGTTAGCAAATTTCACAAGGATTGGTAAATTTTTGTTCGAATTATGTCATTAAAATTATCCTGAACAAATTAAAAGAAAAAGGGCGGAGCCACGCCCATTTTTAAATTTTCTTTTATTTTTGTATTTTGTTGCACCATATCATTACTGGAGCTAAATCTTGACATAATTTACTTATATACTGTAAAGATATTAAATTTTTGTTAAAATTTGACTTAAAGTGGGCGTGGTCGTTCTCTGATTTTGCAAATTTTTTTAGGCACACTTATAGTAATAGGAGTAACGTTCCTGCCAAATTTAATCATGATATCTCCAACGACTGCGAAATTACAGCTTGCAAAACTTTTAAATTACGTTCTTTCAAAAGTGGGCGGTGCCACGCCCATTGTCCAAAATTTTACTTATTTTCTATTCTGCGTCATAAACTCAACTCACTTACCAAGTTTCATCGCTTTATCCTCCTTTGGTAATGAATTTCGCACTTTTTCTGTTTTTCGAAATTTTCGATATCGAAAAAGTGGGCGTGGTTATAGTCCGATATCGTTAATTTTAAATAGCGATATGAGATGAGTGCTCACGAACCTACATACCAAATTTCATCAAGATACCTCAAAATTTACTCAAGTTATCGTGTTAGCGGACAGACGGACGGACGGACATGGCTCAATCAAATTTTTTTTCGATCCTGATGATTTTGATATATGGAAGTCTATATCTATCTCGATTCCTTTATACCTGTACAACCAACCGTTATCCAATCAAAGTTAATATACTCTGTGAGCTCTGCTCAACTGAATATAAAAATACCAAGAGGATCGATTCGGCCACGTTATAAATTCCGTAGTTTATTTCTGCCGTCGGTTGAAATACATATCAACGTTCTTCTCAAATGCAAATGTATGCATATAGACCTAATTTAGGGCAGAACAACGTCTGCCGGGTCTGTTAGTTATATATATAAATAAATTAGAGGTATCCAACAGATGATGTTCTGGGTCACCCCGGTCCACATTTTGGTCGATATCTGGAAAACGCCTTCACATATACAACTACCACCACTCACTTTTAAAACCCTCATTAATACCTTTAATTTGATACCCATATCGTACAAACACATTCTAGAGTCACCCCTGGTCCACCTTTATGGCGATATCTCGGAAAGGCGTCCACCTATAGAACTAAGGCCCACGTCCTTTTAAAATACTCATTAACACCTTTCGTTTGATACCCATATTGTACAAACGCATTCTAGAGTCACCCCTGGTCCACCTCTATGGCGATATCTCGAAAAGGCGTCCACCTATAGAACTAAGCCCCACACACTTTTGAAATACTCATTAACACCTTTCGTTTGATATCCATATCGTACAAACACATTCTAGAGTCACCCCTGGTCCACCTTTATGGCGATATCTCGGAAAGGCGTCCACCTATAGAACTAAGGCCCACGTCCTTTTAAAATACTCATTAACACCTTTCGTTTGATACCCATATTGTACAAACGCATTCTAGAGTCACCCCTGGTCCACCTCTATGGCGATATCTCGAAAAGGCGTCCACCTATAGAACTAAGCCCTACGCCCTTTTAAAATACTCATTAACACCTTTCGTTTGATACCCATATTGTACAAACGCATTCTAGAGTCACCCGTGGTCCACCTTTATGCCGATATCTCGAAATGGCGATCACCTATAGAACTACAACCTCTCCCTTTTAAAACCCTCATTAATACCTTTAATTTGATACCCATATCGTACAAACGCATTCTAGAGTCACCCCTTGTCCACCTTTATGCCGATATCTCGAAAAGGCGGCCACCTATAGAACTAAGGCCCACGCCCTTTTAAAATACTCATTAACACCTTTCGTTTGATACCCATATTGTACAAACGCATTCTAGAGTCACCCGTGGTCCACCTTTATGCCGATATCTCGAAATGGCGACCACCTATAGAACTATTACCTCTCCCTTTTAAAACCCTCATTAATACCTTTAATTTGATACCCATATCGTACGAACACATTCTAGAGTCACCCCTGGTCCACCTTTATGGCGATATCTCGAAAAGGCGTCCACCTATAGAACTAAGCCCCACGCCCTTTTAAAATACTCATTAACACCTTTCGTTTGATACCCATATTGTACAAACGCATTCTAGAGTCACCCGTGGTCCACCTTTATGCCGATATCTCGAAATGGCGACCACATATAGAACTAGAACCTCTCCCTTTTAAAACCCTCATTAATACCTTTAATTTGATACCCATATCGTACAAACACATTCTAGAGTCACCCCTGGTCCACCTTTATGACGATATTTGGAAACGGCTTCCACATATAGAACTATGGCCCACTCCCTCATAAAATACTCTTTAATACCTTTCATTTGATACACATGTCATACAAACACATTCCTGGGATACCATCGGTTCATTTTTCTACATGGTTATTTTCCCTTATGTTGTTACTATAGCTCTCAACTGAGTATGTAATGTTCGGTTACACCCGAACTTAACTTTCCTTACTTGTTTTTACTACTTTTATCATTTTTAAACATTTTATATTTTTAACAATGGAGTTCTCTGTCTGATTAGTCATTTTTGAAACCACTTCAATTCTTTTATTTTTCAGTTCTTTCTGGTCTACGACATTGAATATATTGTAACGAATTTACTGCAATTCCCCTTATTTGCAATCTTCTGCTAACGTTCCTACCACTAAACTGTTGAATAAATAAATCCAATATTGAATAATGGAAAAATGGCCTTTATTAAAGTACTTCACAATAACACTTATACTTTGCAACGAATAGCTTGCTTAATAACCAAACTGATTGATAGCTCAAATGAAACTGATTTCTCGCCTTACTGTCGCGCCTTTTATACTTTTTGATTTCTCATTGCATACTTCTAGGCTTTTCCATTCCAGAACTTAGTAGTTAGTTATCAGCTACAAAATCGCCAGCCACAACTACGTTTATAACTTCTCATTTGAGTAGTACTTGCACAAATTATTGCCCTCTCTTGTGAGCAATTCAGATAAGATATATGCATTTGTGCATTGCTTCTCCGCTGCTCGTATACGTACATATGTGTAGACGCAATTATTGATTCGTTTATGTAGATACATAATGATTGATCTATGGACGTGCATGATATCACTGCTTAGCATCGGCTTAGAGATGGCAGTACCCCTTAGTGTTGCTAATATTGTAACAATATTGTCATACCATTTCGATGCTTCACTACTGCAAAATTTTATTAGAGAGTTATACCGTTTTTCCATTAATGAAGCTAATATCTTTGTTAAATGTCACTAATATTTTATAAGATTAATATGGTATCTGTATGTAATCGTGCTCTTTTTATTTAGTTGATTTATGGAAAAACGGTGTAACTCGACTTATACCATTATTCCACACATCCCCTCATATATAGATTTCCTATACTAACTGCTTTTAAAGGTCATTATTTTGCAAGTTTTTACCTATTTTAACAAAAGGTAAGTAAATACGGTAATAATTTCCTTTTTTTCTCTGTTTATATCGCAGTTATTCTTGTACCCCTTGATTGACCATCATGAGCCAAGTGTGGTGTTAGTCGGTACAGCTTTCGAAACTCCGTTGCATTCAAGTGGAATGGGTTATTTACTTCTCTAAGAAGTACTGAATTAGTAATTCTTCATCTTGTGATAAAACGTACGTACGCCAAATACTCAAATGCCATTTGATTTATAAAGCAGCTTTTCGTGTTTGAAAGTATTTAATTAAAGTTCCGATTTTCTTTTTTAACAAAAATTGCCAGAAATATTAATTTCGTGATTTTTAACGCAGCCAATTTACTTGCCGTTTATTTAACATCACAGCTGATCGTCGATAAACAAGTATCGTTACAAAATAGTTACTGAATAACGAAATCGTTATAGTTATCGATTCGCAAATAAAGCGATAGCAAATGTGGTTAAAAAAGTTAGTGAATTCCACTACTGCTACTATTTGGATCAAGGCTTATTAAAATAACAAACAAACAAACAAGAATTAAGTGTGTTTATTTTATTTTATTATTTGACTTTTAAACTTTAGTTTTTTTTTGTTTCTATAACTTTTTTTTTTAAATAACTTTTATTCTTTAGTTGATACTAATTTTAATTTTTTTTCTTTGGAACGTTGGGATATGATATATTAAAGGTATTTAAATAAAATAAATGTAAGGCGCGATAACCCCCGAAGAGATCTAAAGCCGAGCTTCTCTTCCAATTTGCGTCGTGCTCCTCTTGATTTTCCCTACTAATTGGCCGGACGGGACCTACATGTTTTATGCCGACTCCGAACGGCATCTGCAAGGCAATGAGTTTTCACTGAGAGCTTTTCATGGCAGAAATACACTCGGAGCGCTTGCCAAACACTGCCGAGGGGCAACCCCGGTTAGAAAAATGTTCTTCTAATTAAAAAAACTTGTTTCTAAAGTTTTTGATGTTGCTTTCTTCGGGGCGTGAATCCAGGATCTTCGGTGTGGTAGGCCGAGCACGCTACAATCACACCACGGGCGCCGGTATTTAGACATTTAAAATTGATAATTATACCAGTTCTAAAATAGGCAAAAATTAACGATTTTCCATGAAATGCTCGAATAAATGGCTCGCTTCAAACGCATCCTATATATGTTAACAAGAAAAAGGATATAAAGATAGTGAGTTATCCAAATATGTTAAGCAATTTATGTTTATTAAATAAACAAACTTCATAATTACCAGACAAACATTCAAACAAGTTAATACTTTAACGAAATTCGCAAAACAGATTTATTACTTTTAGAAATAGTTTATGGATTATATATGTAAATCAACTTGCTTTGTAACGCGACATGACACAGAGAATATTTAAGCCGAGCTTTACTTCGTATTTGCGTAGTGGTACTTTTAAAATTTGTGATACAATCTGGCGGCCCCGTCCCTTTATGTCTTATGCTGCCTTCGAAAGGTATTTGCAGCAGATGAATTTTCGCTCAGAAGCTTTTCATGGCAGAAATACCAAATTAATGCAAAGGGGTTGCACCGATTGTTTCTAGAAAAATCACCTTTTTAAAGATTTTGAAGCTGCATTTTACTTTCCTTAACCACAGGATCTTCGATGTGGTAGGTTAGCACGTTACCATCACACCACGGCGTCCGCTATTACGTTGGGTGCTTATTCAGAAAACTCGACTATTCCTTAATTTTTGTTAGAAGTTTATCGGAGACTGACGCAAAGTTCAATACAACCGCCGAAACACAATAGGAAAACAAAGTAAATAAAAATTATTTAAAACAGAGTCTAAAATATATAAAAAAAATAGCATAAACTAAAGTAAAATGAAATAAAAATAATAAAATAAAATAAATAAATAAATTAGTTTAAGTAAGTTAAAACAAAATAAAATAATGTGAAATAAAAACAATTAAATAAATAAAAGAAAATATAATAAAATAAAATAAAATAAAATGGAATAAAAAGATAAAATGAAATCTAAAAAATTTAACAAAAGATAATTTAGTAAAATAAAGAAAACAAGTAAGGAAGGCTAAGTTCGGGTGTAACCGAACATTACATACTCAGTTGGGAGCTGTGGAGACAAAGTAAGGGAAAATGACCATGTGGAAGGTAATAAAGAGTATTTTAAGAGGAAGTGGGCCATAGTTCTATAGATGGACGCCATTTAGGGATATCGCCATAAAGGTGGACCAGGCCTGACTCTAGAATTCGTTTGTACGATATGGTCATCAAATGAAATGTGTTAATGATAATTTTAAAAGGGAGTGGGCCTAAGTTCTATAGGTGGACGCCTTTTCGAGATATCGCCATAAAGGTGGACTAGGGGTGACTCTAGAATTTATTTTGTACGATATGGGTATCAAATGAAAGGTATTAATGAGTATTTTAAAAGGGCGTTGGCCTTAGTTCTATATGTGGACGCCCTTTCAAGATATCGCCATAAAGGTGGACCAGGGGTGACTCTAGAATTTGTTTGTACTATATGGGTATCAAATGAAAGGTGCTAATGAGTATTTTAAAAGGGAGTGGGCCTTAGTTCTATAGATGGACGCCTTTTCGGCATATCGTTATAAAAGCGGATCAGGTTTGACTCTAGAATGCGTTTTTACAATATGGATATCAAACGAAAGGTGCTAATAAGTGTTTTAAAAGGGAGTGGGCCTTAGTTCTATGGGTGGACGCCTTTTCGGGATATCGCCATAAACGTGGACCAGGGGTGACTCTAGAATGTGTTTGTACAATATGGGTATCAAATGAAAGGTGTTAATGAGTATTTTAAAAAGGCGTGGGCCTTAGTTCTATAGGTGGACGCCTTTTCAAGATATCGCCATAAAGGTGGACCAGGGGTGACTGTATAATTTGTTTGTACGATATGGGTATCAAATGAAAGGTGTTAATGAGTATTTTAAAAGGGAGTGGGCCTTAGTTCTATGGGTGGACGCCTTTTCGAGATATCGCCATAAAGGTGGACCAGGGGTGACTCTAGAATTTGTTTGTACAATATGGGTATCAAATGAAAGGCGTTAATGAGTATTTTAAAAGGGCGTGGGCCTTAATTCTATAGGTGGACGCCTTTTCAAGATATCGCCATAAAGGTGGACCAGGGGTGACTATAGAATTTGTTTGTACGATATGGGTATCAAATGAAAGGTGTTAATGAGTATTTTAAAAGGGCGTGGGCCTTAATTCTATAGGTGGACGCCTTTTCAAGATATCGCCATAAAGGTGGACCAGGGGTGACTATAGAATTTGTTTGTACGATATGGGTATCAAATGAAAGGTGTTAATGAGTATTTTAAAAGCGAGTGGGCCTTAGTTCTATGGGTGGACGCCTTTTCGAGATATCGCCATAAAGGTGGACCAGGGGTGACTCTAGAATTTGTTTGTACAATATGGGTATCAAATGAAAGGTGTTAATGAGTATTTTAAAAGGGCGTGGGCTTTGGTTCTATGGGTGGACGCCTTTTCAAGATATCGCCATAAAGGTGGCCCAGGGGTGACTCTAGAATTTGTTTGTACAATATGGGTATCAAATGAAAGATGTTAATGAGTATTTTAAAAGGGCGTGGGCCTTAGTTCTATACGTGGACGCCTTTTCAAGATATCGCCATAAAGGTGGGCCAGGGGTGACTCTAGAATTTTTTTGTACGATATGGGTATCAAACGAAAGGTGTTAATGAGTATTTGAAAAAAAAGTGGGCCTTAGTTCTATATGTGGACGCCTTTTCGAGATATCGCCATAAACGTGGACCAGGGTTGACTCTAGAATGTGTTTGTACGATATGGGTATCAAATTAAAGGTATTAATGAGGGTTTTAGAAGGGAGTGGCCCTTAGTTGTATATGTGAAGGCGTTTTCGAGATATCGCCATAATGGTGGACCAGGGCTGCTCCAGAATTTGTTTGTACGATATGGGTATCAAACGAAAGGTGTTAATGAGTATTTTAAAAGTAGTGGGCCTTAGTTCAATGGGTGGACGCCTTTTCGAGATATCGCCATAAAGGTGGACCAGGGCTGATTCTAGAATTTGTTTGTACGATATGGGTATCAAACGAAAGGTATTAATGGGTTTCGAGATATCGACCAAAATGTGGACCAGGGTGACCTAGAAGATCATCTGTCGGGTACCGCTAATTTATTTATATATGTAATACCACGAACCGTATTCCTGCCATGATTTCAAGGGCTTTTGATTTCGCCCTGCAAAACTTTTTCATTTTCTTCTACTTAATATGGTAGGTGTTCCACCCATTTTACCAAGTTTTTTTCTAAAGTTATATTTTGCGTCAATAGACCAATACAATTACCATGTTTCATCCCTTTTTTCGTAGTTGGTATATAATTATGGCATTTTTTTCATTTTTCGTAATTTTCGATATCGAAAAAGTGTGCGTGGTCATATTTGGATTTCGGCCATTTTTTACACCAATATAAAGTGAGTACAGATAAGTACGTGAACTGAGTTTAGTAAAGATATATCGATTTTTGCTCAAGTTATCGTGTTAACGGCCGAGGGGAAGGACAGACGGTCGACTGTGTATAAAAACTCGAGCTCGAGCCACGCCCATTTTGAAAATTTCTTTTATTTTTGTATTTTTTGCACCATATCATTACTGGAGTTGAATGTTGACATAATTTACTTATGTATATACTGTAAAGATATTAACTTTTCTTTTAAAATTTGACTTAAAAATTTTTTTTTTTTTAAAGTGGGCGTGGTCGTTCTCTGATTTTGCAAATTTTTATTAAGCATACATGTAGTAATAAGAGTAACGTTCCTGCCAAATTTCATCATGATATCTTTAACGATTGCCAAATTACAGCTTGCAAAACTTCTAAATTACCTTCTTTTCAAAGTGGGCGGTGCCACGCCTATTGTCCAAAGTTTTACTAATTTTCTATTCTGCGTCATAAGTTCAACTCACCTACCATGTTTCATCGCTTAATCCGTATTTGGTAATGAATTATCGCACTTTTTCGATTTTTCGAAATTTTCGATATCGAAAAAGTGGGCGTGGTTATTGTCCGATATCGTTCATTTTAAATAGGGATCTGAGATGAGTGCCCAGGAACCTACATACCAAATTTCATCAAGATAACTCAAAATTTACTCAAGTTATCGTGTTAACGGACAGATGGACAGACGGACGGACGGACATGGCTCAATCGATTTTTTTTTTTCGATACTGATGATTTTGATATATGGAAGTCTATCTATCTCGATTCCTTTATACCTGTACAACCAACCGTTATCCAATCAAAGTTAATATACTCTGTGAGCTCTGCTCAACTGAGTATAAAAATGAAATAAAATGAAAGAGACAAAATAAAAAAGATAGAATGAAATAAACTAAAAAATTAAATAAGATGAAATAAAATAAAAAAATTAAATAAAAGATGTATATTGGAACGATTCCGTCATCCCTCGTCAAATTTGGTTTTGAGACAAACCGGTTTCGGCGTTGTGCCATCATCAGTGTCGATTTTCGTTCTGATCTGTTGTTGTCGTTTGTCCTGTATTTATAGTTCGTACGTACATGAGCAGGTATTGTCAAAATTGATGCTTGTGTATATTTAGTTATGTGTATGTGCTCTGTGTTCATTCAGAACCGAGGGTGGTTTACTAATCGATTTGTGTGGCTGACTGGGGTAGGTAAAAATCCATGATTAAACGACTAAAGCCTTCTTTGTTATTTTGGTGTGTTAATTGTTTTGTGTTTATTTGTTGTTGTGTGTTTGTCTGTTGTACCTTTGTGATTACTTTGTTTCTTGTAAACAAGCTTTAAAGGCTAGAATATTGTGTCAGAAATTGTGTTTATCTGTTCGTTTATTATTCTACCGTCGAATGTTTTCTGTTTGTAGATTTCCATGTTTTCGAGTACGCTGAGACGTCGGCCTTTTACTTGTATGTGCAGAACCTTAATTGTTTTATTGATATTTGCTGGGGAAAATTCATCTTCGACCATGTGATTCACGAAGTTAGACTCGGGTATAATGTTTGGATTCCGTATTTTTTTGTTGTAATCTCTAATATGTTCTCTGAACCTCGTTCTTATTTGCCGTCCTGCTTGTCGTATGTAACTATGCTGGCATCCGCAGGTAAGCTTGTATACGCTGTGGCTGCTAAACGGATCCTCTGAGTTGGTGTTAATTCTTAGTTTTCGCCCTAGATTGTTCGATGTTTTGAATGCTGTGTTAATGCTGTATTTTTTAAAGAAGTTTGCCAATTTATATGTTGCTTTTCCAGTATAGTCATAGTCGTCCAGCTATTATTTTCCTTTTAATTATTTCCTTTTGGTTCTCCATTTGTCCTTCTGAGCTTATCTACTAGAGCTTTTTTATATCCGTTGTTTGCAGCGATATTATATATGACCTCAAGTTCTCTCTTATATGCCTCTTGTGTAAGAGGTGTTCTTTCAAGTCTATGTACCAAGTGCCTTAATGCTGTATTTTTATTGTCTTGGGGGTGATTTGAGGTATTGTGTATTATTGTGGCGGTGGCCGTTGGCTTTCTATATTATTCATAGTTAAATGTTTTGGCTTTTTATCAATATTTATCGTGAGGTGTAGATGGTTGATTACACCGTCTTTTTCAGTTTCCATTGTAAATAGTTTATATTTCCGAACTTGTTGATGTACTCAAGTACAAGCTCTTCGTTATTAGTAGTTAAAACGCATGTTATGTCATCCACATATCTAGCATAAAATGACACGCCTAATTTGGACTTCAGCTCCTGTATGTACGTTTCTTCCAGATCTTTCATGAACACTTCCATAAGAATTGCTGATTTGGGGC
Organism: Eurosta solidaginis; assembly: GCF_040869045.1. NCBI lineage: Eukaryota > Metazoa > Arthropoda > Insecta > Diptera > Tephritidae > Eurosta > Eurosta solidaginis. The sequence goes on from NC_090320.1 coordinate 294,654,951, forward strand.
TTCCCATTCCAAGACCGTTTGTTTGTCTATATATTTTATTGTTGAATTGGAAATAGTTTTGACGTAAAGTGGTTCTTAGCGTATTTGTGATTTGCATACTTTTCACTTTGTTTTTTGTATTATGAACTATTGTTGAGCTAACTATACTTTGGACGTATCCGATAGTGGTATAGATGGGTATAAATCTTTTATGTCGAAAGATACCAATTTGCTGTTCCTTGTTAGCTCTACGATCTCAAGTCTCTCTATTAGTTCTGTTGTGTTAGCTATTGCATATTTGTTCCTTAGCTCCAGAGTATCTTTCAATATCGTTTTTAAATATTTGGACAGTTTGTAACATGGTGCCGATTTAAAATTAATGATGGGCCTCATTGGCGTGTCCGGCTTGTGGATTTTTGGTAGCGCAATCAGTGGAGGAGCCGAAGGGTTCATTTGGACCAATCTATGTGCCATGTTAGAATCTACTATATTTGTTGCATTTTTTATAGCAACTTTGATGTGTTTTTGGTATTCATCTGTGGGATCCTCTCTCATTCTACGACATTTCGTTTCCTCTATGAGATTTTCGGTTTTGGATATATATTGCTCTTTTTCGATTAGCACAGTGGTGTTTCCTTTGTCCGCTTTCGTTGTGACAATATTGTTTTTCCTTAGTTTATGCCGTAGATTCTTTATTGTTTTCTCCTCTGTATTCGATTTTTGTCCATCCTGTGCTTTCACTCCCTTTTTTATGATTTCCCTGCGCATGTGTCTTGCGTGCTCCTGTTCTTCCTGTGGTATCAATGATATTGCCATCTCCGCATCTACAGTCGCTTGCTCCGTTTTTCTTACTGTATTCCGGTCCATGATATTGTGCTTCAGGCCCTTTTCGAGAAGTTGTGCCACTGTTGTGAGGTTGACGAACTTGTCATGAAACTGGTTAGTCTTTTGGTTTTGGTTAACCTCTCGTCGTCCTGCCAGCTTGTCCAATTTTCGGTTCAGCGACCTGTATTTTTGTTGTAGTTCCTGATCGACCTCTGTCTTAATGCGGTCGAAACATTCCATTAATTCAGTCGTAGGTAGTTGTTCTGCCAATCTTAAATGGATAGATAATAACTCGGCATTTTTCTCATCCTTTTTCGAGTATAAGCTATCCAACTCATATTTTAAAAAATGCTTTCCGCTTTTCTAAATGTTTTTCTGCTAGATTTGGTATTTGCCTTTATTGTTATTTTAGCAAATTTTGGAATAACATTAAATTCCAGGCATTGCTCGCCTTTGCTTTATATATTTTCAGTAGGCGTCGCTTGTAAATTTTAAGTAGTTCGTTCGCGTTCAAGTTAAAAGCCTGACAAGCAATAACTGACTTATATTGTTTTGTTGATTTTCCGACAGGATGGATAAATGATGTATATTGGAACGATTTTCCGTCACCCCTTGTCAAATTTGGTTTTGAGGAAAACCGGTTTCGGCGTTGTGCCATCATCAGTGTCGATTTTCGTTCTGATCTGTTGTTGTCGTTTGTCCTGTATTTATAGTTCGTACGTACATGAACAGGTATTGTCAAAATTGATGCTTGTGTATATTTAGTTATGTGTATGTGCTGTGTGTTCATTCAAAATTCAAAATAAAAGGATATAAAAATATATAAAATTAAATAAAAAGTATCAAACTAAATTAACAAAAATTATAAAATCAAAAGCAAAATATAATAAACTGTAATAAAAAAATATACTCAGCCCACCAAGTTTCTTTTAACAATATCACTTTTTTTTAAATTAATTTCCCTTGTTTTTCAGTGTCCCTTTTTCAATTTTAATTTTTTTGACATCATCATGTTTGGTGGCCGGAGTTTCAAAACCAGGTTCGTGTCCAGATATAGCATATGAAAGAAGCGTGAACTTAAAAGGGGTGAGTATTAAGTTCTATATACTTAAATAAATTAAGTGCCAGCTCTATAAAGCTAGGCCAATTTTATAGTTCTATGCATAGACTTTAACACAATTTTAAAAGCTTATGTTTTAATTATTTACAGTTCAAAAGTACCTGGTATTTGCAAAGTGTATATCCTTCCGAGAAGATTGTACTTTACCGCTGCCAAAAAAGTGATTACATTCTTGGAAATAGCGATAACCCTGAAGTAAAAGACTTCCAAATAAGTAATGAAGAGTAAGTATTTTTAATTGCAGGCAAAGCTTTTGGTTTTAGTTGAAAGTTACGTTGCTTTTATGGTGTTGATTTTACGACAGGGTGTAAAAGTGAAGACTTTTGTGTCAAAAGAAACTTCTTTCAAATTCCAAGTGCGTAGGTAAAATATTTGTTTCCCTTTTCGTTCTCAAAAACTAACACTGAAGATGGCACATTACCGAAGCCGGTTTGTATTAAAATCAAATTTGACAAGGAATGTTGGAAAATTGCTCCAATATACATCAATTACTTGAATTGGAACTATTTCCGCCATTCCTCGCAAGTTTGGTTTGGAGACAAACGAGTTTTGGCGTTGTGCTATCTTTACTTACATACTTAATTGGCGCTTAAGCGTTTAAACGGTTATGGCCGTCCAACAAGACACGCCAGTCGCTCCTTCTCTCTGCCAACCGGCGCCAATTGGTCACACCAAAGGAGTTTAACTCGTTTTCCACCTGGTCCTTTCAGCGGAATGGGGCCGCCTTCTACCTCTGCTTCCATAGGCGGGTTCCGATGGAAACACTTTCTTGGCCGGAGCGTCATCTTTCATTCGCATAACATGGCCTAGCCATCGCAGCTGCTGCGTTTTAATTCGCTGGATTATGGTGATCTCTGCGTGGAGCTCGTACAGCTCATCGTTAAATCTTCTTCGTTACTCGCCATCAACAACGCGTAGAGGTCCATAAATCTGTGGAAGATCTGTCCTCTCAAACACCCCAGAGCCGCTTCATCTTATGTTGCCATGGTCCATGCTTCTGCCCCATATAGCAGGACAGGTACGATAATTGACTTGTAGAGTATGATTATCGTTTGCCGAGAGAGGACTTTACTTTTCAATTGCCTACCTAGTCCAAAGTAGCATTTATTGGCAAGAGTGATTCTTCCCTGGATTTCAGTGCTGATGTTGTTGCTAGTGTTGATGCTGGTTCCCAAATAAACGAAGTCTTTTACTATTTCGAAATTATGGCTGCCAACAGCAGCGGGGTTGCCAAGGCGCATATGCGCTGACTCTATGCGCGATGACAGCAGGTACTTCGTTTAGTCTTCTTTCACCATCAGTACTATCTTTACCGCTTCTTTTTCCAGTTTGGAGTAAGCAGAACTAACGGCGCGGCTGTTTAGGCCGATGGTATAAATGTCATCAGCACATGCGAGTAGTTGCACGCTTTTATATAATATTGTTCCAGAGCGGTTAAGTTCTGCAGCTAGTACAATCGAGGGGAAGTGTGGAATAATGGTATATATATATAATCCATAAATCAACTAAATAAAAAGAGCACGATTACATACACATACCATATTAATCTTATAAAATAATAGTGATATTTAACAAAGATATTAGCTTCATTTATGGAAAAACGGTATAACTCTATAATAAAATTTTGCAGTAGTGAAGCATCGAAATGGTATGAAAATATATTCAATGCCGTAGACCAGAAAGAACCGAAAAATAAAAGAATTGAAGTGGTTTCCAAAACAACTAAGCAGACAGGGAACTCCATTGTTAAGAATAGAAAATGTTTAAAAATGATAAAGGTAGTAAAAAAACTGCTAAAAATAACAAACGGAAATAACAAATTGTTATAAGCACATCTAAATAATAGAATATAATATATTTAACAATGGTTATTAATGTATCTACTATTTTGTTTAATAGAGTATCTCAATCAAAATATTTGATATTCGATCTATGGAATAACGGTATAACTCAAAAAAAAAAAAAGAAATCATCCATTTTCTAATAAAATTATGTATATATAAAATTTGTTACTTTTTCTTATCAAAGAATCATACTATCTAAAATCCTTTCGCACAATACACTTGGAAGGATCTTATATGCGATATTAAGAAGGCTAATTCCGCGATAGTTGGTGCAGTTTGCATTATCCCCTTTCTTTGAGACTGGGCAAAGAACTCTTCGATCCCAATCGTTGGGCATGCACTCGTCCGCCTACATTTTGCGAAGAAGCTGATGCATGAGCCTTACCAACTCCTCGCCGCCGTATTTTAATAGCTCCGCATGCAATCCCTCAGCGTCCGCGGTCTTGTTGTTTTTCAATCTGGTTATTGCTTTCTTACTTCGTCATAATCGGGTGGGGGGACATTTATTCCATCATCATCGATTGCGGGATCGAGTTCGACATCCCTGCGCGGTAAATCGCTGTCTCCATTTAGGAGAGCAGAGAAGTGTTCCCTCCATAATCCAAGTACTCTCTGGATATCAGGCACAAACTTGCCGTTTTCGTTCTTACTGGAGTTTGCCCCGGTCTTAAAACCTTCCGTCTGTCGCCGAATTTTTTGGTCAATTTTTCGGGCGTTATTCTAGGTGGCTAGCAGCTCAAGCTCCTCGCACTCGCGCCTTTCTGCCTCTGCTTTTTTCTTCCTGAAAAGGCGTATCGCTTCCCTTTTTAAGTAGCGATAGCGTTCACACACTCCTCTTGTTGCACTCGCTTTTACGTAGCTCCATAGGTAACGTCTTTTCTTGTGGTTGCAACGCGGCATTTTTCATCGTACCAGTTGTTTTTCCGTGGCCGCCGGTAACCAATTTTTTTCTCGACGGCAGTACGAAGTGCTTTGGAGATATGCTCCCATTGCTCCTGCATCCCCTCAGGCTGAGTTGTGCTCGCAGCGAGCAGGTGTGAGAGTCGAGTTGAGAAATCTGTTGCGATTGCAGCCTTTCGACGTCTAACATTCCTTGTGTTTTTTGTTCCTTGGTTTTAGCCGCGCAGAGGCGGGTGCTTATTTTGGTTGCGACGAGATAATGGTCCGAGTCGATGCTAGGTCCTCGGGTCGTGCGCACATCTAAAACACTGGAGGCATGCCGTCCGTTTATCACAACGTGGTCGATCTTATTGCGAGTATTTCGATCGGGGACACCATATAGCTTGATGTATATTTTTATGCATGAACTTCGTGCTGGATGTGACCATATTTCGAGAACCGGCAAGGTCAATAAGCCTCAGCCTTGTGCTATCTTTAGTGCAATTTATTGAGAACGAAGGAAGAAAAAGATTTTAAATCCACAATTTGATTTAAAAAAAATGTCTTTCAACCCACATGACTGCACTTTTCTTTATATTATAGATACGGCCCGAATTCGAACCAATAATTTTCAATGCAGACAATTATCGCAGCGGAAAGGAGTGAGAGCAGAGTCACGCCAAAGCAGTGTACAGTATGCTCTACACTGGGACCTCGAAAACAATTGCTGCCAAGTGTTTGCCTGCATAGATGACCTAGACATGCTGGTAAGAGATAAATTTCTTGTAAAGTAAAAATTAAGCCTCAAATCAGCCAAGCAAACACTGGACTGGAGAGCTGATACAGTCCTGGTGATTAGGGTTCCGAAAATATTGATTAGGGATCTGGCGAATACTCAAAACCTCTTCGTGTTGAAGCCGTATTGAGGACGATGAGATTAAATCATGTTGTCCCTACATGCCTTAAGTGTTCAGAACTTTTTTCGGCACTAGGTTATTGGTGGTGGTACATGGTTGTTGTTGTTGTTGTTGTAGCGATTAGGTTACTCCCTGGGGAGTGTTATCGATGTGATGGTCCTTTGTCGGATTCGATACGCTCCGGTAACACAGCACCATTAAGGTGCTAGCCCGACCATCTCGGGAACGATTTACATGGCCACATTGAACCACTCCCTCCCTCCCCACCCCCAAGTTCCATGAGGAGCTTGGGGTCGCCAGAGCCTCGTCTGTTAGTGAAACTGGATTCGCCGCTCGAAGGTGAGGTTGACAATTGGGTTGGAGAAGCTATATATTGCGCTACACAACCCCTTGGTACATGGTCTAATTTAGTGGTATTTGAAAACACATCGTCGCTACGAATGAGTTCTCCATGTTGAATTCATTTACTCGAGGTGTTACTTACATAATTCCTGTTCAACCGATTTAACGGCTTTGGCCATCCAAAAAGTTGCTCCAGTCGATTTTTCATTTGACTGACGGGTGCCAATTGGTATTACAAAAGGAATTCAAATAGTTCTTTATCTGGTCCTTCCAGCGGAGAGAGCCGCCCTGTCTGAAATTTTGTTCAGTTTTGAGTTGCTGTTGTTGTTGTTGTTGTTGTAGCGATTAGTTACTCCCCGAAGGCATTGGGGAGTGTTATCGATGTGATGGTCCTTTGTCGGATACAGATCCGATACGCTCCGGTAACACAGCACCATTAAGGTGCTGGCCCGACCATCTCGGGAACGATTTATATGGCCACATTAAACCTTCAGGCCATCCCTCCCTCCCCACCCCCAAGTTCCATGAGGAGCTTGGGGTCGCCAGAGCCTCGTCTGTTAGTGAAACGGGATTCGCCGCTCGAAGGTGAGGTTGACAATTGGGTTGGAGAAGCTATATATTGCGCTACACAACCCCTTGAATCCCTTGAGTTGCTGTCCTTCCCGATTCTAGCTAGGCTGAAGGTGTTGCTCAACGTCATTTTGCACAGCCGTATAAATTTTGCGGGGAAACCAAATGCAGGCATAATGCATATAGGCTGCTCGTTTTCGTGCTGTCCAAGACGGTTTTAAACTTGACGAAGGGTAATGTGTGTCAATTCTTTTTTCGCGACTTTTTTCCATGATTTGGCGTATAGTGAAAATCTGGTCGATTGGGGATTTACCAGGTTTGTAGCTGCAGTTTGCATTATCCCACCTTGTGTAGACTGGGCAAAGAACACTTGGATTCCAAGCGTCAGACATGCGCTCCTCCGATCATATTTCGCGCATCCGATGCTATTTCGCACAAAGGCTTATACATGCGCCTTATATCAACTCCTCGTCGCCGTATTCGAATAGCTCCGCAAAAAAACCATCAGCGCCCGCGGTCTGGTTGTTTTTTAATCTGGGTATTGGTATTCTGATTTCATCATAGTCGGGTGGAGGAATATAAATTCCATAAATTCATCGATTGCGGGCTCAAGAATTCATCTTCCTTGGGCGATAGGTACATCGCTGTCTCCATGTGGATGGTCAGAGGAGTATTCCCAATATAATCCAAGTACTCTCTGAACATCGGACTAAGAACCTCATGCTGCTCGCACTCACGCCTTTCTGCCTATGCTTTTTTCCTCCTGCAAAGGCGTCTCGCTTTCTCTTTAAACTCGCAGTAGCGTTCACATGCTCTTCTTGTTGTTTACTTTGAAAATATACACAATAGTTTAACACATATTTTTCACATTTATTAGCGGGACCGCAGATCATAGAACCAGGACACTTATATTACTTTCGGATGGACAAGTTCAATCTAAATATGATGGAGACTGTATGTTATTATAATCACATCTTTTTAAGAAATTTAAACTATAACTTTTATTTATATTTTACAGCTTTGTCTCTTAATTACAAAATTATAAGTGTTGATTACGAAAAATATGTCATCTTCTATTTCTGCAACGATTTATACTCGGATAGACACTCCGGTTAGTACTTTTTGTTTTGAATAAGCATTTCGATTTGTGTCTATGTCCGAACGCCGCCAGAACAGGTCCCTATTATGCATGTTCGAATGGTCTGCAAGATCATTTCAGCGATATAAGTATAAATAGAAGCGGTTTTCTAATTGCTGGAAAATCAGTACCAGTGAAAACCTTTTCGAATCTTAAGTTTTTTGGACAATGCCTTATATTACTAAAAGTTATTTCAGCCGACTTATTCTCATTCTCGATGCCATAAAGGCAGTAAAGTAGATATAGGAGCATACGCTAGTACGACTCTCTCACATACAGGACATATATTTTAAAATGTATTGCAATATATAGTTGATCTGGCCGGTCCGTTATGACCTCACATAGGATGAATGAGTCCATAGTGCCGTGCAATGTATGGAGTAAAAAAACTTGTTTACTTATTTTTGTTTTAGTTTTATTTAAGAAACGTTTTTCGTATTTATGCTCAGCGTGCTTTGCACACAGAGTATATTAACTTTGATTGGGTAACGGTTGGTTGTACAGGTATAAAGGAATCGAGATAGATATAGACTTCCATATATCGAAATCATCAGTATCGAAAAAATTGATTGAGCCATGCCCATCCGTCTGTCCGTTAACACGATAACTTGAGTAAATATTGAGATATCTTCACCAAATTTGGTACGCCAGCTTATCTGGACCCAGTATAGATTGGTATTGAAAGTGGGCGAAATCGGATGATAACCACGTCCACTTTTTATATAAATAACATTTGGGAAAACACAAAAAACCTAATTATTTAGTAAATAATAGACCTAGAAGGTTGAAATTGGACGTGTGGACTGATATTGAGACTCTTGATAAAAATTTGAAAATTTTTTTAAAATGGGCGTGGCACCGCCCACTTGTGATAAAATCAATTTTACAAATATTATTAATCATAAATCAAAAATCGTTAAGCCCACCTTAACAAAATTCGGCAGAGAGGTTGCCTTATTTTAAGGAATGCTTTGAAGAAAAAATAACGAAATCGGTTAAGGACCACGCCAACTTTTATATAAGAGATTTTCAAAAGGGTCGTGGAAGAATAAAATAAGCTATATCTTTGCAAGAAGAGCTTTATATAAATGGTATTTCATTTCCCAACTGTATTTATAACAATAAATAGTAAAAACTTCAAATTCTAAAAAATGGGCGTGACACCGCCCCTTTTATAACTAAGCAATTTTCTATGTTTCGAGAGCCATAACTCGAAGAAAATTTTACATATCGTAACAAAATTGGGTACACATATTTTCGTTATAGCAGAAAATATTTCCAGTAAAAATGGGCGGGATCGGTTAAAGACCACGGCAACTTAGATACAAAACAAGTTTAAAACGGTTATTCTAGCCTACGATAATAAGCTAAAAATTAGCAAAAAAAAGTTTTGAATCAATGATATTTCACTTATCAAGTTTTACTGTAAGAGGAAATGGGGAGACATTTTTCTTTTAGACGGGCGGTGCCACGTGTTATGTAGAAAAGTAATTTATGTGAAATGAAATGTACAATTGAAGCTCACGCTGAGTATATATTGTTCAATTACACCCCAACTTAGACACTTTTACTTGGTATGAACAAATTTTATTATTTTTATTTTACTTCTTTACCAATTGTCTCATAAATTCTTTTTTACATTAAAAACTTTTATAGAAAAATAATTTACTTAAGATTTTTTAAGAATTAATGAGCTTAACGCCGATAAAAGACAATTGTTATTCAATTACCATTTTTGGTTTTATTGGGAAAAACTGAAAAGAAGGAAACATTTACTGGCAAAAATAATTTATTAATTTATTTGCTAAAATTTTTAAAAATTTTTGAATTTGATTTAAATAATTTATTTTGTATTATTTTTTTTAATTTAATTTTTGGAATTACTAATTTTTATACAAACATTTCCTGGCATTTCTTTTAATAATTTAATTAAATTCATTTGTTTAATTATTTTTTTTTATAAAATATTTTTTTTTTTTTTTTTCAAAAAATATGTCTACTTATTTTTATCTATTACATTTTTAAACATTTTTCAAACTACTAACTATTTTTCATTGCAATCAATGATCAAATTTATAGGTAAAAAAGATTAAATTTCTCAAATTAAGATACGTCAAACATTAAGCTAAATACAGCTGTTATGTTGGGCTTCGTGTACTTGTATTTGCAATAGGTTTTAGTTATTTTTTCTACAAACCGATGGAACGCAGAAGAAACAATGACACTGAAGATGGCCCAACATCGTAATAATTTCGACAACAAACCAAATTCGAAAATTCCCACACATATCTTTAACATAGTCCCTGAACCAAAAGTCTACGTAATGGATTAGAGTTCAACAATCCATTTATACCTTTAATAAATTTCGAAAAATGAAGGACAAATGGACGAACGTAATCACAATTTTACATATCATTCAAAAATCATATATAAACATATTTATAACATTAGTTTCTTTTCCAAAATTTAGAAAACATTTCGATATATACACGACACCTTAAACCGTCCAAAAAAGTTAAAAAAGGTTACTTGAATGCTTTAAAAGACAAAGGGATTTCCACAAAGGAACTCGTACCGGCCCTTCATAAGGATTGCGGAGGTTATGGAAAGTCAGTCACAAAGCAGCTGAAGAAGCTGCTTAAGGAACTGGAGAAACAGGCGAAAAAGGCGAAAAAGGCGCATCGTGTTAATTGCTAAATATTGTTAATTAATATCTAATTTACATTTGCATATACGTACTTGTTGTATATTAAAACCATCTAGTTAGCATTTGTACTTGTCAGTAATTTTATTATAATACTGAAATTTCTTCTCATTCTTGTAATTGCATCTGAACACAAAATATAGAATTTTTTATTACAAGTTAATATTCTTGTGGAAGTTTTTAAATGTGTAATATGTTTGTTCGATAATTCTATTGATACTTTACGATATGGCTGATCTAAAGTTGGTGATTACGAAATTTTATCGCGATAACTACGAACAGTGGAAATATAGAATGCAGCTTATAATGAAGAAGGAAAAGGTTTGGGATGTCACTGAAGGTCCTGTTTCTGAAACTCCAGATGCCTCATGGAAGCAGGGAGACACGGATGCTTCAATTATTATTGTTCAGAATAAGCTATTTGAAGAATCTGAGAAACAAAATCAACGTTTTAAATATGAGGAATCAATATATTTATATTTGTTTTGCCGGCTCGAGGTCAATTAAAATAAAATAAAGGCACCATTTTTTTGGAAAAATCTGATATATTACGGTTACTCAGCGGTAACCTTCCTGAGGGATATAAACTTCAAAATTTATATAAACAAATAACATTCTATAAACAATATGAGCAAAGCTCGCTAATTAAATACATATGATCATATTGATATAATAGTAACAGCGGAAGTATTAAAAAACAAATACTGTAAAAAATCCGAAAAAATGTTACTAAGCTTTCAAAAGCGCGCCTAAAAATTGTATCCACACTATAAGGAATAAACTACATACGGAGTGTATGTGCCTACATGGTGATTAAAAGGAATAGAAACAAAAAGGCAACTTTTAGAGACCAATTGTACAGCGAACAACGGGCTAAAGGCCTCTGCCTTTACAGTGATATGAATGTTGGAGATTCGAGTTCAATGCTCAGCTCCCGAAAAGCTAGCTGATGAAGAAGTGAAATTCAGAAACATGTCCTAGTAACCATCGCCGTTTGTCAGCCTTATAGTTTAATCGTATAGTTGGCGGAGTGTTTATAATATATAATACTAGCAGACCCGGCAGACGTTGTTCTGACCTAAATTTGGCCTATCTGCATACATTTTAATAAGCTTTTTCCGTCTAACTCTGCCCTACCCCTCTACACTTTTTCCTAGTCTTTTTATTCACTCCTCCCTCCTTCTTTTTCGCTTCATCTCCATCTTCGTCTCATTCTATCTCTTTCTCAGCCTCCTCTCTTTTCTCTTCTCTCAAGTTTTTCGCCTTCTTCTTCATCTCTTATTGCCAGACCCAGAGGGTGGTATGTATTTTGTTCCAGTCCCATTCCAAGTCTCAGTCCCAGTCCCACTCCGAGTCTCTGTCTCAGTCCCAGTCCTAGCCCTAATACCAGTCCCAGTCCGTCTCTGGTATACTTCCCGAAAAAAAAACATCGTAAATACTAATATAGACAAATTTATAAAATCGAAATTTCAGGCAAATCGAATAGGACGTATGTAAATACGTATGTGGGTATTATTAATTCTTGTCTTTATTTCGGCTTCGCATGCATATTTATCAGTTTTGCCAGGTTGATGCGATTAAATCGAATATCACAATGAACTTTAGAGCTCTCAGCAACAGCTTTCATTTAATATCCATAATACACACATTCTAGGGGTATCCGGGACCATGTTTTGGCCTATATCTCGAGACCGTGGTCACCCAGCGGTGTAAAACTTACTCTGTACTAAAGCATACATCAACAGCTTCAATTTGATACCCATAATGTAAAAACACATTCTAGGTGTATCCGGGTCCACGTTTTGGGCTATATCTCGAGACCCTAGCCTCTCAGTTTTATGAAAATTATCCTGTGCTATAGCACTCATCAACAGATTTCATTTGATATCCATATTATATAAACACATTCTAGGTGTATCCGGGTCCACGTTTTAGGCTATATCTCGAGACCCTAGCCTCTCAGTTTTATGAAAATTATCCTGTGCTTAGCACTCATAAACAGCTTTCATTTGATATCCATATTGTATAAACACATTCTAGGGGTACCCGGGTCCACGTTTTGGGCTATATCTCGAGACCCTAGCCTCCCAGTTGTATGAAAATTATCCTGTACTTTAGCACTCATCAACAGATTTCATCTGATATCCATATTGTTTAAACATATTCTAGGGGTTCCCATTTCCACGTTTTGGGCTATATCTCTACACCCTAGCCTCCCAGTTGTATGGAAATTATCCTGTACTATAGCACTTATCAACAGCTTTCATTTGATATCTATATTGTATAAACACATTCTAGGGGTACCCGGGTCCATGTTTTTGGCTATATCTCGAGACCCTAGCCTCCCAATTGAATGAAAATTGTCCTGTACTATAGCACACATCAACAGTTTTCATTTGACATCCATATTGTATAAACACATTCTAGGGGTACCCGGGTCTATGTTTTTGGCTATATCTCGAGACCCTAGCCTCCCAATTGAATGAAAAATAACCTGTACTATAGCACACATCAACAGTTTTCATTTGACATCCATATTGTTTAAACACATTCTAGGGGTACCCGGGTCCACGTTTTGGGCTATATCTCGAGACCCTAGCCTCCCAGTTGTATGAAAATTATCCTGTACTTTAGCACTCATCAACAGATTTCATCTGATATCCATATTGTTTAAACATATTCTAGGGGTTCCCATTTCCACGTTTTGGGCTATATCTCGAAACCCTAGTCACCCAGGGGTATGAAAATTATCCTGTGCTATAACACTCATCAACAGCTTTTATTGATATCCATATTTTTTAAACACATTCTAGGGGTACCCGGGTCCACGTTTTGGTCTATATCTCGAAACCCTAGCCACCTAGGGGTATGAAAATTATCCTGTGCTATAGCACTCATCAACAGCTTTCATTTGTTATCCATATTGTATAAACACATTCTAGGGGTACCCGGGTCCACGTTTTGGGCTATATCTCGAGACCCTAGCCTCTCAGTTTTATGAAAATTATCCTGTGCTTAGCACTCATAAACAGCTTTCATTTGATATCCATATTGTATAAACACATTCTAGGGGTACCCGGGTCCACGTTTTGGGCTATATCTCGAGACCCTAGCCTCCCAGTTGTATGAAAATTTTCCTGTACTTTAGCACTCATCAACAGATTTCATCTGATATCCATATTGTTTAAACATATTCTAGGGGTTCCCATTTCCACCTTTTGGGCTATATCTCGAAACCCTAGTCACCCAGGGGTATGAAAATTATCCTGTGCTATAACACTCATCAACAGCTTTTATTGATATCCATATTTTTTAAACACATTCTAGGGGTACCCGGGTCCACGTTTTGGTCTATATCTCGAAACCCTAGCCACCCAGGGGTATGAAAATTATCCTGTGCTATAGCACTCATCAACAGCTTTCATTTGTTATCCATATTGTATAAACACATTCTAGGGGTACCCGGGTCCACGGTTTTGGCTATATCTCGAGACCCCAGCCTCCCAATTGAATGAAAATTATCCTGTACTATAGCACACATCAACAGTTTTCATTTGACATCCATACTATATAAACACATTCTAGGGGTACCCGGGTCCACGTTTTGGGCTATATCTCGAGACCCTAGCCTCCCAGTTGTATGAAAATTATCCTGTATAATAGCACTCACCAACAGCTTAAATTTGATATCCATATTGTATAAACACATTCTAGGGGTACCCGGGGCCACGTTTTGGGCTATATCTCGAGACCCTAGCCTCCCAGTTGTATGAAAATTATCCTGTATAATAGCACTCATCAACAGCTTTCATTTGATATCCATATTGTTTAATCACATTTTAGGGGTACCCGGGTCCACGTTTTGGTCTATATCACGAAACCCTAGTCACCCAGGGGTATGAAAATTATCCCGTGCTATAGCACTCACCAACAGCTTTCAATTGATATCCATATTTTATATACACATTCCAGGGGTACAGGTCCACGTTTTGGGCTATATCTCGAGACCCTAGCCTCCCAGTTGTATGAAAATTATCCTTTACTATAGCACTGAACAACAGCTTTCATTTGATATCCATATTGTATAACCACATTCTAGGGGTACCCGGGTCCACGTTTTGATCTCAAGACTCTAGGCACGTAGCGAAAAAAAGGGTAGACGTTGGCCGATTCTCAGACCTACCCAATATGCTCACAAAATTTCATGAGAATGGGTTCTGCCGTTTCGGAGGAATTAAGCCTCTAAAACCGTGACAGAAGAATTTTATATATTAGATTTTCAGTGAGAAATGCTTGGAGTAATTTGTTTCTTGCTGTAAGGTGCTTGTTTTAACGAAGTTGGGGGAGTGTCCGCTCGATGCACAGTGTGCCATAAGCGGTGTTTTATGTGTAAAGGAATTTGGTCATTGTTTGACGTTTGATATATGCTGTGCCAATCGCATTTTTATACTCAGTTGAGCAGAGCTCACAGAGTATATTAACTTTGATTGGATAACGGTTGGTTGTACAGGTATAAAGGAATCGAGATGGATATAGACTTCCATATATCAAAATCATCAGTATCGAAAAAAAATTCGATTGAGCCATGTCCGTCCGTCCGTCCGTCTGTCCGTTAACACGATAACTTGAGTAAATTTTGAGGTATCTTGATGAAATTTGGTATGTGGATTCCTGGGCACTCATCTCAGATCGCTATTTAAAATGAGCGATATCGGACTATAACCACGCCTACTTTTTCGATATCGAAAATTTCGAAAAATCGAAAAAGTGCGATAATTCATTACCAAATACGGATTAAGCGATGAAACTTGGTAGGTGAGTTGAACTTATGACGCATAATAGAAAAATAGTAAAATTTTGGACAATGGGGGTGGCACCGCCCACTTTTAAAAGAAGGTAATTTAGAAGTTTTGCAAGCAGTAATTTGGCAGTCGTTGAAGATATCATGATGAAATTCGGCAGGAGCGTTACTCTTATTACAATATATCTGCTTAATAAAAATTAGCAAAATCGGAGAACGACCATGCAAACTTTTTAAAAAAATTTTTTTTAAATTCAAATTTTAAAAGAAAAGTTAATATCTTTACAGTATATAAGTAAATTATGTCAACATCGAACTCCAGTAATGATATGGTGCAACAAAATACAAAAATAAAAGAAAATTTCAAAATGGGTGTGGCTCCGCCCTTTTTCATTTAATTTGTCTAGGATACTTTTAATGCCATAAGTCGAACAAAAATTTACCAATCCTTGTGAAATTTGGTAGAGGCTTAGATTCTAGGACGGTAACTGTTTTCTGTGAAAAAGGGCGAAATCGGTTGAAGCCGCGCCCAGTTTTTATACACAGTCGACCGTCTGTCCTTCCGCCCGGCCTTTAAAACGATAACTTGAGCAAAAATCGATATATCTTTACTAAACTCAGTTCACGTACTTATCTGAACTCACTTTGTATTGGTGTAAAAAATGGCCGAAATCCGACTATGACCACGACCACTTTTTCGATATCGAAAATTACGAAAAATGAAAAAAATGCCATAATTATATACCAAATACGAAAAAAGGGATAAAACATGGTAATTGTATTGGTCTATTGACGCAAAATATAACTTTAGAAAAAAACTTGGTAAAATGGGTGTGACACCTACCATATTAAGTAGAAGAAAATGAAACAGTTTTGCAGGGCGAAATCAAAAGCCCTTGGAATCTTGGAAGGAATACTCTTCGTGGTATTACATATATAAATAAACTAGCGGTACCCGACAGATGATGTTCTGGGTCACGCTGGTTCACATTTTGGTCGATATCTCGAAAACGCCTTCACATATACAACTAAGGGTCATTCCCTTTTAAAACCCTCATTAATACCTTTAATTTGATACCCATATCGCACAAAAAAATTCTAGAGTCACCCCTGGCCCATCTTTATGGCGATATCTCGAAAAGGCATCCACCTGTAGAACTAAGGCCCACTCCCTTTTAAAATACTCATTAACACCTTTCATTTGATACCCATTTCGTACAAACAAATTCTAGAGTCACCCCTGGTCCACCTTTATGGCGATATCTCGAAAAGGCGTCCACCTATAGAACTAAGGCCCACGCCCTTTTAAAATACTCATTAACACCTTTTATTTGATACCCATATCGTACAAACAAATTCTAGAGTCACTCCTGGTCTACCTTTATGGCGATATCTCGAAAAGGCGTCCACCTATAGAACTAAGGCTCACGCCCTTTTAAAATACTCATTAACACCTTTCATTTGATACCCATATTGTACAAACGCATTCTAGAGTCACCCCTGTTCTACGTGTATGGCGATATCCCGAAAAGGCGTCCACCCATAGAACTAAGGCCCACTCCCTTTTAAAACACTTATTAAGACCTTTCGTTTGATACCCATATTGTACAAACGCATTCTAGAGTCAACCCTGGTCCACTTTTATAACGATATTCCGAAAAGGCGTCCACCTATAGAACTAAGGCCCACTCCCTTTTAAAATACTCATTAACACCTTTCATTAGATACCCATATCGTACAAACAAATTCTAGAGTCACTCCTGGTCTACCTTTATGGCGATATCTCGAAAAGGCGTCCATCTATAGAACTTAGGCCCACGCCCTTTTAAAATACCCATTAACACCTTTCATTTGATACCCATATAGTACAAACAAATTCTTTTGTCATCCCTGGTCCATCTTTATGGCGATATCTTGAAAAGGCGTCCGATTAGATATTTGTCGGAACCGGTCGGATCAGACCACTTTAGCATATATCCCGCATACAACCGATTTTTCAGATGGTTTTTGTCACATCTAACTCAATTGATCAGATTGAAACTTCAAACTTCACCATATGCTTTCGTATATCGCACATATTGTTGTCTGAAAAAATGGATTATATCGGACGTATATATAGCATATATCCCCACAATCGATCGATCAGACATTAGGTCGAACTAAAGTCTGTTTTGTACTGCCCGATTTAATCGCTGTATCAAAATGCTCCATTAAAGACATCATGAGACATTTTGATTTAGCCAAATGGTTTGAATAAGCACAGCAAGAACAGCGTATTGTACGTAATTGGTTTGCGGGGAATACACTGTGCACCAAAATGGCGATAGAGCGGGCGAGGTCTCTCCCGCCGGTCAGCATAGCCACCAAACAACCAGGAAAGTCTACGATACTGCCACTTTTAGAGCTGACAATGGCAAAACTTTTAACCCCTGCGATTTGAGGTCATGAACATGAAATTTTCTGCCCAGCTGGTAAATGTGTTCAGCAAGAACACGCTGATAGCATCGTCATTCAATAGGTGTATGCGATAGACGGAGCAGAGGAAATCGGGTCAGATACGTCACCACCGAATGTGAATGAACAAGCTCTACAAATGCTGCTATTTTCGACATTCTTGGCGACATGAACGGCCCGATATGGGAATAATAGCCGTGTTTTTTAACACGCGCGTATACGTTTCGTTTGCGCGTGTTAAAAAACGCCTATCTTCGCTTAGATAATGCTTAGGAGACCCATCTAGCGGCTGTGGTAAAACAACTAGCTACAGCAACAGGGTGTACCGAAAAGCGGAGACGCAACGCTCTGATGGCCATAAGGTATAACATATAGCTGAATCAGTTGCGATGAATTGTGGACACACATAGAATACATAGAATTAGTGTACAGGGTGAAACAAAGACACATATTTCAGTTACATCTGAGTATAATGCGTATTGAAATTTAGTAGGACAAAATTTATGCGCAGCAATTTCAGAGGTGTATTTATAGTTTGTCTCTTAGCAGTCAATATAAAGTTTAAGCGTAAACGGATATACGCGTGTTAAAAAACACGGCTAATATATGCAAAACAAAGCCACAACTAATGCACTAAGGCTGTTTGCCGGCGCCATGTTCGGAGATAAAAAGTTAAAGGTATCTGGACATCGTGGTTATAGTGTTAACAACTTTGTATTCTTTACTTTAATTTTTAAAATAATTTTTAATTGAGTTTTCATGTTAACTTAACATTTTTGAATAACTTCAAAAAAAGAAAATTCTAATTAGTTGGAAAATATTTAAACTCAAAAGTAAATAAAAGATTTTTTAAAATATCAACACGAATGTTGATATATTGGCGATCCTACCAACGATCCTGCGCAAATATTTTATTTCATTAATGACTGTAATGATTACGAAAATTTCCATTCGCTAATTTTTAATTAAAATACATTTATTATCTGAAACTATATCTGTCCGTCCTTGTATATATAATACCTCGTGCTTGTGGTAAATGATTTTTTGAACAAAAAATTTCGCAATTTTAAAGTAACTACTCTGTCATTTTTACAACTACTTAAATAGTTGCGCGAAACAGACTAAACGAACAGCCATCAGTTTGTTTACTTAAAATCCAATTTGGAAATACATTCGGCATCAACAAAAAATTATGAATTTAGTGATTATAATACGAAGCTATAATTAACTTTAAAAATATTTCGTTTTGAAAGTGCTTAAAACATTTACTATTGTGAAAATAAGTGAAAGTCCATAGACATTCGTAGATGGACTGTGTGGAAACACCCGAAAACGGAAATCAAATTTTAGCAGATTTGATGAACAAAATAGTTTAACCAATTGTTAAAACTTTTAAAGAAACAATAAAAAAATTAAAAAGTAAAATCATAGTACCATAATTGTAAATCGCACATCGATTTAAAAAAAAAATGAAACTTAAATATACTTCAATTAATAAACAATATTTTGTGCAAATTGCATATAACAGTCGCTGTAAATTCTTTATACGAAACAAAAACAAAAAATAAGTGCGGACAATCAAATAAAAACATAAAGTACTTATAGCAGAAATTTACTAGTAGACATGCTATAAATTTTATGCAACATAAATAAAAATAAAATTTTTCTACGAATCGTTAATTAATAAAGAACTCTAAAAAACAATATACTACGCTTAAAACAATGGTTAAGTTTTCCACTTCACTACAACAAGAGCTATTACAACAATTTTACGCAAAATACACACAAGAACGTATTTAAAGTATAAGACATCACGATGAAAATGATGAGATTTATAAAGAAAACAACAAAGCCATTGCATAAACAGCAACAACAATGAATTTAATTGTTATCACGTCCAAAAAACGCCATTTATTCCCTCAAAATCTCTACACTCATCAATCAAATACTTATTAATTTTAATATTTTTTTACTAATTTAATTTTATGTAAGTATAATTTTTATTTTAATATCATATTACAAATTTTCCAATTATAATTTAAATTAAAATTTTAAACCTTTTAAACTTTCAAATTTATTTTAAGATTATTTTTATATTTTAACAATTTTAATATAAATTATTTAAATTTACTTATTTTTTATATAAAATTAAATATTTTATTTAAATTGTTAACTCCCTTTCCAAAAAAAATCTTAAATATTTTCTTATTTTCAAATTTTTCATTTAAATTTCTTTTCATATGATTCTACGTTCACCAATACGAACTCGTAATTTTACAAATTCAGAAAATCAAAATATCAACCATACAAATAACATCATGACTCACAATACAACTCAAAATTCTAACATTAATACAACACAAAACAACATCTCTAAAACAACACAAAATACTTCAACACAAGATAACTTTACAAATTTTCCTTCTACTAAATCTATTAAATTACCACAATTTTGGCTAGATTGTCCTGATGCCTGGTTTTTGCTTGTTGAAGGACAATTTGAAATTAACAATATCAATGATGATAATTTAAAATTTCAAAATGTTCTAATTACTCTTCAACGAGATACTATATCTAAAATTGTAGATGTTATTAACCCTCCTCCTCTTTTTAATAAATATGATACAATCAAAAAAATTCTATGTGAAAGATTTTCTCTTAGCGAAGAAAAACGATTAGAACAATTATTTTCAAAAACTGAACTTGGTGATCGTTCACCATCTGAATTATTCAGATTTATGAAATCACTTATAGGTTCTGACTCCATAGTTAGCCAAGAATTACTCTTCAAATTGTGGATTCGTAAATTACCACAAGAAATACAAATTCATTTGACTTCCAATAATAATCAAAACAGAGACGAAATTATTATTTTAGCTGACAAACTTTTTGATTTAATCAATAAACCTCATTCTTCCAAATCTCCTGTAGTATCAAGTATAAATAATAATATTTTAGAACAATGCGTTAAAAATTTAACTGAATTAACTACAGCTATTTATCAAAATTTAAATAAAATTTCTAATGATATTAATCAATTACAAATCCGTTTAAGATCTAAAGATAGAGATAGATCTAAATCTCGAAATTTTTCAGGATCAAGAAATTTTTCAAACAATCGTAATTTTAATTCGCAAACAACTATTTGTTGGTATCACAAAAAATTTAAGAATAACGCTCTCAAATGTATACCCCCATGCAATTTTAATCAAAATCATAATTCAAATTGCGAACAAAATTTAAACTGAAACGATCCATTATGACGGTGACGGATAATGGAATTATTATTAAACCTATTCGTCGCCTATTCATATTTGATAAATTCAATAAACTTAATTTTCTTATCGATTCCGGTGCAGTTGTATCAGTTATTCCCTTTTCTAAATTTAAAATTTATAAAAGAAATTCGGATCTTACTTTGACTGCAGCAAACGGTTCTTCAATTGAAACTTTCGGTACAAAACTACTTAAAATTGATTTAGGTTTAAGAAGAGATTTTGAATTTCCATTCATTATTGCGAATATTGATACACCAATTTTAGGAGCAAACTTTTTAGAAAAATTCGGAATTATTGTCAATATTAAAAATAAAGAAATAATAGATTCTACTACAAAAATTAAAGTTGCTGGATCTTCTGGATTTTCTGATATTTTCTCACTCAAAATTCCTATTGTCGAAAATAAGTTTTCAAAATTACTTAATGAATTTCCATCTATTACCTGTGAACCAGATTATACTAAAAAAGTTAAACACCATACGGTTCACAGGATAGAAACAAAAGGTATTTTACCATTTTCGAAACCCAGACGTCTTGATCCAATCAAACTTAAAATTGCTAAAACTGAATTTGAATTTTTAGTTAAAACGGGTATATGCAGACCCTCAAATTCTCCTATTGCATCTCCACTTCATCTCGTTCCTAAAAAAGAACCAAATGATTGGAGACCTTGCGGAGACTATCGAAGACTTAATTTTATTACTACACCAGATCGGTATCCTTTACCACATATTCACGATTTAACAATTGATTTAAAAAACAAACAATTTTTTTCCAAAATTGATCTTGTGCGTGCTTACTACCAAATTCCAATGGCAGAAGAAGACACTCATAAAACTGCAATAACTACCCCTTTTGGAATGTTTGAATTCGTAAGAATGTCTTTCGGTTTACGAAACAGTGCTCAAACTTTCCAACGCTTTATTAATGAAGTATTTTCTGATTTCGATTTTGTATTTACATACATTGATGACATTCTTATTGCCAGTGATAATGAAGATCAACATATAAATCATTTAAAATCAGTTTTCAAAAGACTTGAAGAATATAATTTAAATATCAAACCTTCAAAATGTACTCTCGGTGTAAATAAATAAAATTTTTTAAGTTACGAAATTTCAGGCGAAGGTATTAAACCATCTTTAGATAGAATTGAAATCATAACAAATTTTAAAAAACCAATTTCTATAAATAAATTACAAAAATTTTTAGGTATGATAAATTACTATCACAGATATATTAAAATGTTAGCAACAGAACTTAGTCCTCTGCATGAAATGTTAACACATGCAATTAAAAACAAACTCAAACAATTAAATTGGACAAATGAAACCACAACAGCTTTCGAAAATGTTAAAAAACTTTTTGCTAAAAATACTTTACTTACACATTTCGACAAAAATGGTATTTTATCATTAGCAGTAGATGCATCAAATGTTGCTATTGGAGCAGTTCTTCAACAAACTAGCAATAATATACTAGAACCCTTAGCTTATTTTTCAAGAAAATTAACTACAACAGAAACTAAATACTCAACATTTGATCGTGAACTTTTGGCTATTTATAACTCAATAAAACATTTTAAACATTTTCTTGAAGGTAGAACTTTTACAATTTATACTGATCATAAACCTTTAATTCATGTTCTAAATTCTAAAGTAGATAGATCTCCTCGTCAACTACGTCATCTTGAATATATTGCTCAATTTACAAATGATATTCAATATATACGTGGAAAAGACAACATAGTTGCCGACACACTTTCCCGTATTCCAGAAATAAATGCAATTTCAACTCAAGATATAAATTTAGAAACTTTATATAAAGAACAGCAAACTGATACATTTTTACAAAAAACCATTTCTGATCAAAATTCTAAAAATAATTTAAAAGAAATTCATATTCCAGTTATTAATTTAAATATATGGTGTGATGTTTCTCTACAACCTTTTCGACCTTATGTTCCACATTCTATGAGAAGAATTATATTTGACAAAATTCACTCATTATCTCATCCAAGTATAAGAACAACTAGAAAATTAATTCAAAATAAATATTATTGGCCTAACATGCGTAAAGAGATTAACGATTGGACTTCATCTTGCATCAATTGTCAAAAATTCAAAATTTCAAGACATACTAAATCTCCTATCCAAAAAATTCAAATACCATCAGGCCGTTTTGAACATATTCATATGGATATTGTTGGACCTCTTCCAGTTTCAAATGGAAATTGTTATATTTTAACAATTATTGACAGATTTTCACGTTGGCCTGAAGCTTATCCACTTAAAGATATTTCAACAAATACTATAGTAAAAACTTTTATTCAAAATTATATACCACGATTTGATTCATTGAATATTACAGTAGATCAAGGTTCACAATTCACCTCAAAATTTTTTACGGAATTAACTAAACTTTTAGGTTCTCATAAAATTCATACATCTCCTTACCATCCCCAAGCAAATGGCATGATAGAGAGATTTCATCGAACTTTAAAAGCAGCAATTATAGCATCAAACGACTCGGTTCATTGGTCTGACATTTTACCATTCATTCTACTTGGTTTACGAACTTCTATTAAAGAAGATTTAAAATGTTCATCTGCTGAACTTGTTTATGGCCAAACACTTAGAATACCTGTGAATTAATTATTTCAAATAGTAATAAAGAACATGATTTTTCTAATGACGCTCTTCATAAAATAAGAGAATATTTTTCGCTTGTTCGTTCTAAAGTTTTTCATCATAACAAAGAAAATTTTTTCGTTCCTAAACAATTAGAAAATTGTGAGTATGTTTTTGTTAAAGTTCTTCGTAAATCTAATTTAGAATCACCTTATGAAGGACCTTTTAAAGTTATCTCTAAGAAACATAAAACATTTACAATTCAATACAAAGATACTATTAAAAATATTTCAATTGATTTACTTAAACCAGCAAACATACTTATTAACACTAATTTAAATACAAATACATTAAACAACAAAAAACAAAAAAAGGTTACATTTAATATTAATTAATAATTTGTTTGTTTCAAATTTTCTTGGAGGGGGAGTAAATATAGTGTTAACAACTTTGTATTCTTTACTTTAATTTTTAAAATAATTTTTAATTGAGTTTTCATGTTAACTTAACATTTTTGAATAACTTCAAAAAAAGAAAATTCTAATTAGTTGGAAAATATTTAAACTCAAAAGTAAATAAAAGATTTTTTAAATATCAACTTGAATGTTGATATAGTGGTGTGGTGGAAGCGTGCTCCGCCTACCACACCGAAGGTCCTGAGTTCAACACCAGGGCAAAGTATCATCAAATATTTAGAAACAAGTTTTTTCAATTAGAGAAAGGTTTTTCTAATCGGGATCGTTATGACCATATGAAATACACGCAACGTCAAATTTAAATGATTACACTGTCAACGAGATTGAAAATTACTTTTATTTAAAATTTTCGCATCAGGGTTGAGTCATTTTGAAATGAAACAAATAGAAATAAGAAATAAAAAATTATTCATCATTTAAAATTTTCTGATTGATGAATAAAAAATTATTTTTATACTCAGCTGAGCAGGGCTCACAGAGTATATTAACTTTGTTCGCATAACGGTACCCCTTAACGCCATAAAGTAATCGAGATAGATATAGACTTCTATATATCAAAATGATCTGGGCGAAAAAAGAAATTCATTTAGCCATGTCCGTCCGGCCGTCCGTAAACACGATAACTTGAGTAAATTTTGAGGTTTCTTAATGAAATTAGGTATGTAAGTTCCTGGGTACTAATCTCAGATCGCTATTTAAAATGAACGAAGTCGGACTATAACCACGCCCACTTTTTCGACATCGAAAATTTCTTAAAACCGAAAAATTGCGATAATTCATTACCAAAGATGGATAAAGTGATGAAACTTGGTAGGTGGGTCGACTTTATGACGCAGAATAGAAAATTAGTAAACTTTTGGACAATGGGCGTGACACCGCCCACTTCTAAAAGAAGGTAATTTAAAAGTTTTCCAAGCTATAATTTGGCAGTTCTAAAGAAAAATTATAAAAATCGGATGAAGAACACGCCCACTTTAAAAAAAAATTTTAAAAGTCAAACTTTAACAAAAAATTTAATATCTTTACAGTATATAAGTAAATTATGTCAACATTAAACTCCAAAAATGATATGGTGCAATATATACAAAAATAAAAGAAAATTTCAAAATGGGCGTGGCTCAGCCCTTTTTAACTTAATTTGTCTAGAATACTTTAATGCCATAAGTCGAACAAAAATTTACCAATCTATGAGAAATTTGGCAAAAGCATAGCTTCTATGATGATAACTGTTTTCTGTGAAAATGGACGAAATCGGTTGAAGGCACGCCCAGTTTTTATACACAGTCGACCGTTTGTCCTTCCGCTCGTCCGCTGACACGATAACTTGAGCAAAAATCGATATATCTTTAAGACATATTTGTTCTGTGCAGTACGTCTCCCGACGCATGGAGTATGCTGAGGTGGAAAAACTTAGTCACTTTATGTGGTTTCAAAACAACCTTCATGCTGGGTAAGTGAGGTTCTTCCACTGAGGTAACGACCACCTAACATCCGCTGAATGAACAATGATCCACTCCTATGGTCAAAGCCTCCTGACATAGACAGCTTTCTTGCACTCCCATTAGAGGATTGTGATGACCATTCCTAGATAAAAGCTCCCCCATTGGATGGAATTAGTTAATATAGTAGCAACAGTAACACACCCAAGGGACAATTCATAGAAAATTTTCTCTTAACACGAAAATTTACCAAAAAAATGGACATTTCCCTGAACGACGAAAATAAAAATCGATAGGCTTCCGTCTTCGCAGTCACTAAGCGGTTGATCGTCTTGGATTCAAAGAACAGATGAGGCGGATGTTGTAAAGTTCTTCAGAAGGGAGAGATGAGGAGGAGTACCATACATCTTGATACTTAAATGGAAGAGATCGGTGTGAAATCTAAAATATTCGCGAAATGGTCCCAAATTGTTCCAGATATAGCCCTAAAGTGAAATCGATATTATGCCTAACTGACTCTAAAAGACATTTTTCAATTTGTCGAACTTTTGGCAGGCAATTGGAAAACTGAGCTGGGTTATCCTTGAATAAAATCAAACTGGATACGAATACCCAGAAACCATATCTTCATCTCATAATAAATAATAGTTTAAAAAAACTAAAAAAAAACCCGCTTTTATAGCTAACCGAACTAAAAAATAGAAGATAAATTTCAATTAAAAGGAGTTTATATACAGATTAAAAAGCGTGGGGTGCATTTGACTACATTTCATATCTTTCCTCTCAGATAGTTGCCAATAGAATGATTGTAACATTCAATATCAAGCACCCCACGCTTTTTACTCTGAATTAAATTATTCTGTTAATAACTTAAATTTTATTATAATTTTATTAACACGCTTTTATTAGCTTGGCCTGTATGTAGCTATGTATCTATGTATCCATGTATGTATGTAACGGAATCTTTGAGCTTAATTTTCACCGGTTTCTAGAAGTCTGATTAATTTTAAACTTTCCATACGTATCAAGGACCGATGACAATGCAATTATTTGTGGACTGATTCCTATTATCCTTATTAAGACCGCCAGGATTGATAAATTCTTTTACAGATCCTCTGTAGTGGAGTAAGAGAGATAGAGCTAGCGCGCGATCTGCGCATGTCTGCAGTGTCTGGTTTATTTACTCTTGCGCTCGGGCACTCGGCACAGCAAAACGGAGGCAGATACTTTTTCAAGGTAGTTGCATTCTCACCTTGTTCATCCGTTATACATGCGTCGTAGGTACAAATGAGTAAAATACTCACAAATTACCGTATATAATGTTTATAAAATATATAAATTATAATAACCATGAGTCACAAAAGTCTTCTTAATCAACAAATAATCGACCATAAATTTCGATCTATTTATTTTACGGAACAAAATTTGGTAAACACCAAAGCTTTGAAATTACAGTCGGTAAAGAAGGAATTTTATCAGATCAAAAAATGTGTAATATTAGAGTCTTATTGATTAAAGTACAAAATAACACTTCTGAATTAGAAAAAACACAAGACCGGGTCTTTAATTGACTAGACGTGTGGGAAAATGGCTCATTGCTTCTTAATTGTGTCAGTATATTCCACTGTCATCTCTCTTCGTGACGAGAGTATTTATCCTCGCCAATAACCACGTGGGGTCAGAACCCACTAACGCAATTTGATGCCAATTTGGGGCGCAGATTGGTGTCAGATTGGCTGCAAAAATTGCAATGCAACATTTGCCCGCAAACTGCATGCCGATTGACAGCAAACTGGACGGTAACGATAGATGTCTCAAGTTAGACGGCAAACATTGATGCCTCTTTGTAAGCAAACTGACAGCAGATCTTGACATTGTAATTTTTGAAGCTAATCTGATATCAATCTGCGGCTCAGATTGACAACCAACTGCGTCAGTAGATTGATGTCAATCTGAGAACAAAGTCTGAAAAATCATGTTTTGCAGTCAATTTGACTGCTGTTTGTCCCCAATCTCTGCATAGCAGATTTTGCATTGCAGGCGTGGTTATTGGGGCTGATTACTTTTTGTTTCAAAGATCATTCCGGCATAGCTTTGTTCCTACAGTCGATATAGAAGGAATTAATTATAATTTCAACATATCTAACCACAAATTCTTACCGAATAAAGAAACAATAACAAATTTTAATTCAGAAAAACAAGCCGGTAGTTTAACTAACTATTCATATGGAAAAAAGCCCGATTGAGTCTTAATCGTTTCGGTATATTCTGTAGTTACCTCTTCGTTCCGGGAGTGGGTAATTTGCGCGCCCGCTGCCTCCGTGGATGTGGTATCGCTTTTCAGGCTCCCTCCCCGTTCTCTCCTAAGTTCTTACTCCCGAATACTTCTGTTTTAAGGACGATTTCTGCATAGCTTTGGTTTTACAGTCGATAAGGAAGGAATTTGAAAATTCCAAATCATTAATTCGGACCGACAAAAAATGTTGCAAAAAAATTAATAAACATTTGTTTTTGTTTAATAAATTAGAAAACTTTTTGAAAAAAAAAAAAACTATAATTTAGAAAAAATATTGAAGCTTTTGATTTAAAGTAAGAAAATAATATATATATATATATAAATGAATTGTCTTTCATACGACCGCAATGTCTGCCCAAACGGCTAAGCTGATCTCAACTGTAAAAAGTAGTTTCTTGAACCTTTTTGTGGAAAGTTTATAGATAAAAAAAATTCAAAAATGTTTGATTTTGCAGCCGAAAAATGCGGAAAGCTGAGATCTCAAGATTTCGCATTTTTCTTGCGTTTTCAGTACATTGTATGCCACTAAACTATCAAACCGCTGAGCCGATTTGGTTTGTTTTTGGAACATGCGTCAGCGCTTTAAAGGAAAACGTTCCTACCATAAATTGACTACCGGGGTACCGCTGGAGTCCCGACCCCAGCTTTTGGAGATATAGGTCATAGAATATCTTTGTACGATATGGGTATCAAATGATAGGTATTGATGAGAGTTTTAACAAGGATGTTAAACCGGGTTCATACGAGAACCCATTCCCGGAATATCGACCAAAATGTGGACTAGGGGTGACGCTAGGATGCTTTTATACGATATGGGTATTAAATTAAAGGTATTGTATAAGTCTTTCGCTAACAATATGCCCTGTATTTAGGAAAAGAGGGTGCACACGGGTTTCATGAAATATATATATATATTTGATTAAAATTAAAACTTTTCAAATATAAACAATTTTACAAAAAATGAATTTGTTTAAATATTCAAACACTGCGCGACGGCGGGCGGGCGAAAAACTGAAAGAATGACGCAGGCACGAACGATGCGTGTTGGTGGGCAGTTTTAGATAAACTGATTTGATTGTGCACTGTGGTAATCAGCGAACACAGCTGAGCTGCACTTGCGGGGTCTGGCCGGGTGTTGCCAGACGGAGGGGGGCGGACTTAGTCCGAAAATTGGATCATGTTTTCAACACCCTCCCCCAAATTTTGGTTATAGGTTCCTTCGATCAACGGAAAGGTTTTAGGATAAAAATAATTTCGATATATAAAAGGGGAGTGGCACCTCCCATACAAATGGAATCTTTGCTACTGCATAACTTTGAAGGTATACATGCCAGAACATTGAAATTCAGTAAGGAGTTTTATCAGGTCAATCCCTAACACCACCAAGAAAATGTGGAATTGAGAAAAGGGGGCGTGGCACCTCCCATACAAATGGAATATATCATACTGTATATCTTTGTATATTAATTTTGTCTGTGTATTAATGTTAGGAAAATGAAAATTGGTAAGGAGCTATATGACGTTAAGTTCTAAAACCTCAAGTAAAATGTGGAAGGGGGAAAAGAGAGGCGTGGCACCTTCCCTACAAATGAGATTTTTCAGAACTATAGCTGCCGTACATACTTAAGTTATTTTAACACCTAAAGTTTGACTGCATTGTTGAGTTTGGCTGTTATGCCTTTTGGACGTTTAGTAATCTGCCGCCGTTAGAAAAATTGGTTGTCTTCAATCTATCTACATCTATATATATAAAAATCAAATTCTGTGTGTGTGTGTGTGTCTTCGCTATGGAAATGTATTTCCCACACTTCAATCATCACCAAATTTTGTTATAGGTTCCTTCGATCAACCGGAAGGTTTTAGGCTAAAAATAATTTCGATATATAAAAGGGGCGTGGCACCTGCAATACAAATGGAATCTTTGGTACTGCATAACTTTGAAGGTATACATGCCAGAACATTGAAATTCAGTACGGAGTTATATGAGGTCAATCCCTAACACCACCAAGAAAATATGGAATTGGGAAAAAGGGGGCATGGCACCTCCCATACAAATGGAATATATTATACTTATAAGGAAAAACTATGGCTGCCGTACAAACTTAAGTTATTTTAACACCTAAAGTTTGACTGCATTATTGAGTTTGGCGGTTATGCCTTTTGGACGTTTAGTAATCTGTCGCCGTTAAAAAAATTGTTTAGCTTCAGTCTATCTACATCTTAGTATATGAAAAACACGTGTCACAACATTTTTGGGCGCGATGGACTCCTAAACTACTGAACCGGTTTTGAATTTGTTTTGCACCCAGTGTGTAGTTTGATCTAACTTGAGATATAGGATAGGTTATATCTCAGCTTGTAGTCGAAATATTATTTTATTGCACATTTTTTTATTTGTTTATAGGTAATAATAAAATGTTACGTATACGCAGTGGTACACCTCTTTTCAGTTGGTATGGATATATTTGTGCACGTGCTTAAATAACTTTACATACATATAATATATTTATGTAGGATTATCTCATTCGGTAGGATATTTATGTTTTAATTAAATTATTTTGTGTAGCTACTTGTTGTATGAAACACTTTATAATTTCAAATCTATTTCATTGAAAATTATCAAGTGTGCTTTTGAAATGCAAACAATATTTTTTCAGTTTGTAACGAGGAATTCAAGCGAGGCATATACGGTTACGCATACGAAAATAATTAAAATAATTTTTGGTGAAATAATTAATTTCTTTAAGAAATATTATTTTAAAAAATAACTATAAAATATAAATTTGTTAACTAATTCAATTTAAAAAAAAATGAATGTAAAATAAAGAAAGGAAAAAAATTAAACCTTAAATTACATTATATTTTTAATTAACAAATCCTACATAATTGGGGGCTCGTCTAATTGTGCCGAAATTCGGGATGTTTTTTAAATATTTGTCCAAAAAACGATATGCGTAAATCTGTTACGGTCAAGAAAACAGCCGTATGAAAATATTTTTTATTTGATAATGTGAGATGTATCTTTTGAAAAGAGGTGCTGAAAATTCCGAAACATAACCTCAGAAAAGGGTGTTCCAAATTGAGACAAAAAAAAGAAGAAAATGTGTGAAAAGCGTTCATATGCACAAAAAAAAAAGTAAACGAACATATGCATTTGCGTATGTGATAAAAGAAAATAATTTGTTATAACTATTTCGCATCGTTTATAGCATATGATAATAATTGTAGAATGTGTTATTTGTATGTGCGTTTGCGATAAACAATACATGGTATAAGAAAGAATTTCATTATAACTATTTTGTATCAACAGTTAAAAGCACGTAATGAATTATAGAATACGATATTTGTGAAAAGAATTCGATATTTTCCAAAAGAATGGCGAATTTAGTGAAATATTCGCCTTGAAAGAGTGTTAAATAAATTCTGAGAAAGTTCATGCGATAAAATATTGCTACAAAAATGAGAGTCATTATTTTACATATAAATACGAATGCTTTGAAAAAGAAGAGTGAGCAGTTGCAATAGAATAAGAATATTGCGCACGAGACAAAATATTGTAGTGAAACAAAAATTTGGAAAACGAAACGGCGAATTTAAATAAAAGAAATTAGTTATTGGAGAGTTTTGTGAAAAGGCGAATTGACAGTGAAACATATTTCAAAAAGTAAATAGAAAAGAATTGAAATATTTTATGACAGAATAAATAAAGATGAAAAACAAGTGAAAGCGAAAACAGAAATAAGTAACTACGAAGCAAAACGAATCAATCATGTATGCATGAATAAACAATTTAAAATGAGGAATCAAAAATTGTCCGAATCGGGAATAAAATTGAGACAACAATCAACTGACTGGTGAAAATTTGGAAGCAGCCTATTTGAAGATATTTATGATTCTTTGATTTTAATACATATTAGTTATTTTTGCATGAAATAGCTTTGAATGAAATAGTTTTGCATTTTATAATTTGTGTGTGATAAAAACCGAATTAATTTGGGTTTACAAATATATATACATATATATACATCTATATATATAATTTTTTTTTTTTTTTTGTATTAAATTGCGTGATTATTAGATACTAAATATGGTTGCACAATCTATTCGTTCAATGTCAGTAGTGGAATTGAGAGAATTTAATTTAGATACAGTGGGGCGGAAGCAAACTCTTTGTAACCGTTTAATGGAACATCTTGGGGTAGGTGATGTTGTAAGTGATGATGAGTCGTCAAACTCAGATTTTGTTGAAGCAATTGCAGATAGGCAATTGAGTAGGAATTCTAGAAAAGTTAATTTTACATTGCGAGATATTCAGGATAGTGTAAATTCGTTCTCTGGAGACGATCACTATGATGTTAACCATTGGGTTCGGGAATTTGAAGATATTGCCGACACAGTGGGTTGGGATGATTTGCAAAAATTTGTGTATGCAAAGCAATTGTTGCGGGGTGCAGCTAAATTATTTGTGAGAGGTTTAGTGTCTGTAAGAGGTTGGACGACACTTAAAGAAACATAAATTGATGAATTTGGGAAACATTTAAGTGTGGCAGAAGTTCATAAAATAATGAGGCAGAGGCAAAAACGACCAAAAGAGAGTCTTAATGAGCATCTGTATGCCTTGATTGAGATAGGTAGTCCAATACAGGTAGATGAAGCTAGTGTGATAGAATATTTTATTGATGGAATACCCGATTCTCGGTTAAACAAAGCAGTTTTATATGACGCTACAAATTTAAGAGTATTAAAAGAAAAGATTCGGGTTTATGAGAAAATTCGAGGATCTTATTTATTGATGAGCAAATCGATGTCTGGTTAAAAGACGGGATAATTGTTCCGAGCACATCTGAGAATGCAGCTCCAGTAGTTCTAGTCCCTAAGAAAGATGGAACTAAACGTCTGTGTTGTGATTATAGGAAAATAAATGAAAAGATAGTGCGGGACAATTTTCCTATGGCCCTGATAGACGAAGTTCTAGAGCAGTTGCAAGGTGCAAATATTTTTACTACATTGGATTTAGCTAATGATTTTTTCCATGTGCCTATAGAACCGAATTCACGTAAGTATACGGCTTTTGTTACACATTGTGGGCAATTCGAATTTTGTTATGTGCCATTTGGGATTTCTAACTCTCCTGCAGTGTTTTGCCTATACATTCAGGCAGTATATCGCGATTTATTAAAAGATGGTACAGTAATAATTTATATGGATGGTATCGTGATTCCAGCCAAGGATATCGATGAAGGAATTAATAAATTTAAAAGGGTCTTAGATGTTGCTATGAAATATGGATTAAAGATTAAGTGGGCAAAGTGTCAGTTTCTCACAGAACAAATTTCATTTTTAGGTTATATAATCAAGGATGGTAAGATTTTACCTTCCGAATGTAAAACAAAAGCAATACGTGATTTTCCAGTTCCAAAGAATAGGAAAGAGTTGCAACGATTTTTGGGTCTAACGTCTTATTTTAGACGGTTTATTAACAAATACGCAGAAATAGCAAAACCTCTGTCAGATTTGCTTAGAAAGGATGTGAAATTTGTAATAGCCGATGATCAGATTTTAGCTATTAAGGAGTTGAAACATGGGATGGTGGTAGCTCCTGCTCTTAAATTATATAATCCAAATGCTATAACGGAAATACATACGGATGCTTCAAAATATGGATACGGTGCAGTATTGATGCAAAAAGACTCAGAGGATCAAAATTTTCATCCTGTTGAATATTTAAGTCGCAAAACTACGTCATGCGAGGAGAAATATTGCTCATACGAGTTAGAAGTTTTAGCTATTATTCAGGCGTTAAAGAAGTGGCGAGTGTATCTTAAAGATATTCGGTTTAAGATAGTCACTGACTGCAATGCTTTCGCTGTGACTATGAATAAAGTTGACATGCCAGACAGGGTTATGCGGTGGTCAATGTACTTACAACAGTTTGATTATTCGGTTGAACATAGAAGTGGAACTCAGATGAAACATGTGGATGCCCTCAGTCGTGTGTATTGTCTGTTATTAGTCGAAGATTCATTAAAAGTTAGACTTGAACAGGCTCAGAGTAGGGATGAATGGATTAGAGTAGTGAAGAAAGTACTTAAAAAGGATGTTTACGACGATTATTTTGAGAAGAATGGAATTTTGTATAAGGACATGAATAAAGAGCTTTTAGTAGTTCCAGAAGATATGGAGGATGAAATTATAAAAATTGCGCATAGACAGGGTCATGTAGGGACTAAAAAAACACAGGAGCTGTTGCAAAATAGGTACTATATTCCAAAATTAAACGAAAAGGTGGGTAGAATAGTGAAAAGTTGTATTGAATGTATCATGATGGACGCGAAAGCTGGAAGAAAGAAGGCTTGTTAACGCCAATTGACAAAGCTTCAGAACCTTTAGGAACATATCATATAGATCACGTTGGTCCTTTGTCAGAAACTCGGAAGAAATATAATTACATTCTTGTTGTTGTGGATAGTTTTTCTAAATTTGTATGGTTGTACCCTACAAAATCGACAGGTGCCGACGAAGTGGTAGAACGCTTGCGAAAACAATCAATAAATGTTGGTAACCCAAGACGTATTATTACAGACAGGGCTTCAGCATTTACTAGTCAACAGTTTCAAGCATATTGTGTCAGTGAAAATATACAGCATTTAATGATAACAACTGGTGTTCCCCGTGGCAATGGGCAAGTTCAACGCATGCACAGGATAATCATTCCAATGGTTAGTAAATTGTGTTTGGAAAATCCAACTCAATGGTATCGTCATGTAGATGAGGTTCAACGCTTAATTAATAATACTCCTCCGCGTAGTACAAAAGTAACGCCTTTTAAAATACTAACGGGATTAGACATGCGCACAGCTGAAAACCAAGATTTACGAGAGTTATTAGAGAACCTGGAATTAGATTAATTAAATGAAGAAAGAGAACGCGTTAGGTCTGAGGTTAAAGAAAACATCAGCAAAATGCAGGAAGAAAACCGTAAAACTTTCAATCGTAATCGTAGAATAGCTAATAAATACAAAATAGGAGATTTAGTAGCTATAAAAAAGACACAATTTGGTGTATGTACTAAACTTAGGGCTCGTTTTCTTGGGCCATATAAAGTCACAGATGTTCTAAATCATGATAGGTATAATGTGCAGAAAGTAGGAGAGCATGAAGGACCTAACAAAACAACTTCAGTGGCAGAGTTCATGAAACCATGGGAACCTATCATTCGGGGCGAATGACTGTCAGGATAGCCGAATGTAGGATTATATCATTCGGTAGGATATTTATGTTTTAATTAAATTATAGTGTGTAGCTACTTGTTATATGAAACACTTTATAATTTCAAATCTATTTCATTGAAAATTATCAAGTGTACTTTTGAAATGCAAACAATATTTTTTCAGTTTGTAACGAGGAATTCAAGCGAGGCATATACGGTTACGCATACGAAAATAATTAAAATAATTTTTGGTTAAATATTTAATTTCTTTAAAAAATATTATTTTAAAAAATAACTATAAAATATAAATTTGTTAACTAATTCAATTTAAAAAAAATGAATGTAAAATAGAGAAAGGAAAAAAAAATAAAACCTTAAATTACATTCTATTTTTAATTAACAAATCCTACATTTATATATATAGCACATCACCAGGGCCGGCGAGAGGGGGGCCGGGGTTTCTAAGGGGGCCCGCGATTTGAAGTACTAAGACATTTTTTTTAATTCAGGAGATTCTATAGTTGTTCTAAGTGCAATTTTTAAGCCGAATTTCAAAAGCAACGAATGTCTGCATTTCGCTTTAATATTATAGTGAAGTGTGAAAAATAAAAATCTATATATATCACTCTGACTCGGAGTGGGACTGGGACTGGGATTGGAATAAAATACATACAAGCCTCTGGGACAGGCAATAAGGGATGCAGAAGAAATAGAAAGAGTTGAGAGAAGAGAAAAGAGAGAAGGAGATTGAGAAAGAGATAGAATGAGAAGAAGATGGAGATATATGAAGCGCAAAAGACGGAGGGAGGAGTGAATAAAAGGATTAGGAAAAAGTGAAGAGGGGGGAGGGCAGAGTCAGACGGAAAAAGTTTATTCAAATGTATGCAGATAGGCCAAATTTAGGGCAGGGCAACGTCTGCCGAGTCTTCTAGTCCTCTATAAAAATCAAATTCTGTGTGTGTGTTCCCTATGAAAACGTGTTTGCCATACTTCAATCATCACCAAATTTTGGCTCTAGGTTCCTTCGATCAAGCCGAAAGTTTTTCATATTTCATATTTCAGAATTAAGAATTTTAAATTTGAATGTTTTTGTTTTTTGTCTATTCGAACGAAATGATCATGTTAACAAAATCAATGATCGCATTCAAAACCAATTTCCTGGTGAAGTGACGAAATATAAATCAATCGACACAGTTACAGATAAAGATAAAATTGTGAATTATCCAAATGAATTTCTAAACTCCTTAGAACCAAAAGGAATGCCTGCGCATATATCAGCTTTGAAAATCGGCTCACCAGTAATGCTTCTTCGGAATTTAAACCCACCAAAATTGTGCAATGGAACCAGACTTTGCGTTTAGAAATTAATGAAGAATGTAATCGAAGCAACAATCATCAGCGGTAAAAACAAAAGTGAAGATGTGCTCATACCACGAATCCCAATGATTCCTACAGATTTGCCATTAAATGTTAAGCGCTTACAGTTTCCTGTACGCCTTGCTTTTGCAATTAGAATCAACAAAGCACAAGGACAATCGCTTATTGTTGCAGGCTTAAATTTAGAGAGTCCCTGCTTTTCCCATGGCCAGCTATATGTTGCTTGCTCTAGCGTTGGAACACCAAAAAATTTTTTTATCTTTGCACCGAACGAAAAAACCAAAACTATTGTGCACCCACATGCATTACAATAAGATACAAGAATAAAATGTTTTAACAGAAAGTTTCACAAAATGTGCGTACAAAATTCAATTCAATTTACAGAACAATAAATTAAATTATCAACAAACAAAACAGAAAAAATAACGCAACATTCATTCGATCTCGGGCGTTACAACGTACGCCGCATATAGGTAGATTTTAGACATTTAGGCGGCCATAATTGAATTTCTGAAAGTTGCAACAATAACAAACAAAAAGCACTCCCATAGCTTAAGAATATACAGGGGAACAATAATTCTACCCCTTCCCATCCATCGCATACCTGGCGTCAAGTAATCGGAATTTAGCTATTTTTGAAAAGCGTGTTATATTTTTTATTTTAACCTATGTGAAATCGCATGTTTTAACATGAATATTTTAAGTTTTAAGCCAATTGAATTGAGTAATTGTGATGGGTTCTGATATTTCAGGTAAATACTTTATATTATTATTATCTATATATATAAAAATGAAATGATGTTCGTTCCTGTCCATGTTTTGGGGCCGATACAAGGCCAATTTCATTCGTTCTTTTTTCATATTATAGGGATCAAATAGGGGAAGGTTTTTAGCAAAAAAATGTTTAAAAAATGTCTAGGGTCCTTAGATATAGGTCAAAATGTGGACCCGGATAACCCTACGATGTGTTTGTATAATATGGGTACCAAATGGAAGCTTCTGATGAGTACTTTAATATGGGGTACTTTTCGTACCCCTGGGTGACTAGGGTCTCGAGATATAGGCCAAAACGTGGACCCAGATAGCCCTAGAGTGTGTTTATACAATATGGATATCAAATGAAAGCTGTTGATGAGTTCTTTAGCAGAGGGTACTTTTCATACATCTGGGTGAATAGGGTCTCGAGATATTGCCCAAAACGTTATCGATATCGAAATCGTTATCGCTGTCGATATCGAAATCGATATCAAAATCGTTGCCGACATTATTACCCGTACCCATCCATACCCTACATTTTACATCTTACATCTTACATCTTACACCCTACATTTATTCATATCAATGATTGATTCGTGAAAATGAAGAATCCCATATCCATACCATCCTACATATACATACCCATACCCAACCATACCTTACATCTTACATCTTACATCATATATCCCTCATATCCATACCATCCCCCATATACATACCCATACCCACGCATACCTTACATCTTACACTTACATCTTACATCTTACATTCAAATTCCCCCGTACCGCAAGCAAAGATGCTTGCACATCAAAAATATTCACATATGATAATAATAATCTAACAAATGTGATTTTTTTTTTAATTCAGGCGCAGAAAAGAAAAAAAAGTTTGCGCTATGAATTATATTCATATCGATTAATGATTCGTGAAAATGAAGAATCTCACATTATGAAATGCAGAAGATTGTTCCACCAATTTGTCGCGGATATGTATGCAAAAATTGAGACCATGCGCTTAAACTATATCAAATTCAACCAGACTAAGTTATGGTCCGAGGAATACATTCGCTTACGGTAGAATAACATCGGTAGAATGATCATATTACCAGCAATATATACTGCTAGCCCGCGACACACGCATGAATATGCACAGGATGCCACGGCGTGTGTTCTCGCTTATGGACGGCCGGATCTGTTTTGTACTTTTACATGTAATCCGCAATGGAGAGAAATCAAAGACCATTTGTTTCCTGGCCAATCCTCAATAGATCGACACGACATAACTGCACGTATTTTCAAACTAAAACTAAAATCACCTATGGACTTTATTATCAAACATAGAGTGTTTGGAGAGGTGCGTTGTTATATGTATTCCGTTGAATGGCAAAAGCGGGGATTACTGCACGCACACATTTTGATTTGGTTGGTTGATAAAATTACACCGGATCAAATTGATAGTGTGATATCAGCTGAAATACCAGATCAAACGATTGATCCAGATTTGTTCGAAGTCGTCACAAAAGATATGATGCATGGACCTTGCGGTGCATTGAATGTGAACTCTCCGTGCATGATTGATGGAAAATGTTCGAAGCGATGCCCATGAGCATTAATTTCGGATACGGCCACATGTGACGATGGATATTCGGCATATCGTCGTCGATCCACTGATGACAATGGTAAGTCAACGATAATTAAGATGGGAAATCAAAATGTTGAAGTTGACAATCGTTGGATTGTTCCATATTGTCCATTGTTGTCCAAAACATTCAAAGCGCATTTTAACGTGGAATACTGTAGTTCCGTTAAATCAATTAAATACATTTGCAAATATGTAAATAAAAGAAGCGATATGGCTGTATTCGGTGCAGTCCAAAATGACAATGACGAGATTAAAAATATCAAATGAAACGTTATAGAAGCTGTAACGAAGCGATATGGCGAATTTTTTAATTCCCAATACACGAAAGACATCCAACAGTCGTTCATTTAGCGGTTCACCTTGAAAATAGCCAACGCGTTATTTTACTCGTGAAAACGCAGCGCTTAGAGCAACAAGCGCACCGTCTACAACTTTGACTGCCTTTTTTCATTTATGTCAATCGGACGATTTTGCAAGAACATTGCTATATGCAGAAGTGCCACAATATTTCACATGGGATAAATCCAGGAAAACGAAGGCGAAGACAAGGAAAACCAGTTCAAGGTCGTCCTAATGTGTTCTCAACAGATGCATAAGGACGCATTTATGCAGTTCATCCAAATAATGCTGAGTGTTTTTACTTGCGATTGTTGTTAATTAATGTTCGTGGCCCAACATCATTTCAAGTTTTAAGAAAAATTAATGGTGAATTGTGCGCTACATATCGCGAAGCATGTCAACAATTAAACTTGTTGGAGGATGATAAGCATTGCCGTTTCAGCTGTAATAGCCAGTCCACATCAAATACGAACATTATTTTCGATAATAATTGCAATGTGCTCCCCCCCATCTAATCCAATGGAATTATGGAATAATTTCAAAGATTATATGGTAGATGATATTTTAAACCAAATGCGTCGAAATACTGCAAATTATGAGTTGGAATTCTCATTGGAAATTTACAATGAAATATTGATAAGGCTTGACGACATTTGTTTGTCGATGTCAAGCAAATCGTTAGTACAATTGGACATGCCAGCAGCAAATCGTCCAATGCATGATATGTTCAATCGAGAACTGGAGCGTGAATACCATTATGATTGTAATGAACTAAACACATTTGTACCATCAAATTTAACGAAACTGAATGACCAACATGTCTATGATGCAATCATGAATAATGTTAGCCATGGAACTGGTAGATTGTTTTCTTTGGATGCTTCTGGGGGAACAAGCAAGACCTTTTTGATTTCACTGATTTTAGCAACAATTCGATCAGATAATAACGTTGCATTGCCACTCGCTTCTTCCGGAATTGCGGCTACATTACTGGAAGGCGGTCCCACAGCACATTCTGCATTGAAGTTGCATTTGAATATGCAGGTAAATGAAACACTAACATGTAATAATTCGAAATCATCTGTAATTGAAAAGTTCTTAAAGTATGTAAGCTCATCGTATGGGACGAATGTACTATGGCACACAAGAAATCATTGGAAGCACTTGATATAACTTTGAAAGATCTACAAGGAAGCCAAACAGTCTTTTGAGGTGAAATGATTTTATTGGCTGGAGATTTCAGACAAACATTATCTGTGATCCCAAAACCCACTGCTGCAGATGAAATCAATACATGTTTAAAATCATCGTATTTATGGAGACATGTAAACACGCTTACACTTACTACAAACGTACGTGTTCAACTACAAAACGATAAGTCAGCAGCTGAATTTTCACAGCAATTACTGAAAATCGGAAATAGCCAAATGTCGTTCGATCCAACAGGAATGATTACATTGCTTAACAATTTCTGCACTTTTGCACAGTCTAAATAAAGAGGCATTGATACACAGTGTATTTCCAAACATTGTTCAACATTACAAAAACTATGATTGGCTCAGCGAAAGAGCAATTTTAGCTAGCAAAAATAAAGACGTCAGTGGTATAAATGCAGCTATTCTGGATCAACTATCTGGTGGCAAAGTTGAATATAAGTCAATGGATAATATTACTGATCAAGATGGTGTCGTAAATTATCCAACTGAATTCTTAAACTCACCCAATTTGCCAGGCCTACCACCTCATAATTTACGATTAAAAATTGGAGCATCGATTATTATGCTGCGCAACATTAACGTGCCAGGACTTTGCAATGGTACCAGACTCGCTGTGAAGAAGCTAATGGGTAACGTTATCGAAGCACCAATTTTGAAAGGGAAGTACAAAGCAGAAGACGTTTTGATACCCAGAATTCCACTGATTTCGACGGACTTACCATTCGATTTCAAACGTTTGAGCACACCAGACGTTGTTTTTCGCTTATGTTAATTACTATGTTCTTGCATAAGGCATCGACCAGTTTGTTGTTTTTACGTTTGAGATCGTTTGTAGGTTCCTTTCTTAGTGTTTTGTAAGTATTTTTATCTTCCAGTATCCTTTCCATCTTGCCTAAGTATACGTCTTGTAAAGAACCACTGTTTTATTTCTCTTGTCCGCGTCAGTGACTATGCTATTTTTGTGCATATTTAAGAACTGTTTTGTTCTATTAAAAGTTTCCAATATGAATCTTTCTGTGGGATTGAACCTTCCTCCCCGTTTCAAATGTAAAATAACATTACTACGTTTGTTTCTTGCTATGTCTCTGTTCTTGTCGTCGTCTAACTTTATATTATTTGCTCCATTTCCGCAATTATTGTTGTAGGTTTGAGATTTTTTGTTGTTGGTGGTATCGCGAACTTCCTTCCAAGTGAAAGCAACTATTTTACCTCGTACGGAAAAACTATGCCAGTTTTATTTACGAACCAATCGTTGTTAAAACATAAACTAAAACAGCAACAAATTTACAACTTAGGTATGTTTAATTTTGTAGTATGTTTAGTTTCTACTTCCTTAATGACTCTCTGATATAGATAGTGTTGGCTGTCCGTAAACGTCTGAAATTCTGTTTCGCGTATGTCTCGTTTTAAACTCTGTGACGCGTGGTATGTATTATTTCTAGTTACTTTGATGTTGATGTTCATTTGTGTAATCTCTATATTAAGTATTTTGTTAAGAAAATTACGTTTTGAGGTCTCCAATTGCTGTTTAACCTTGTGAGAGGTTGTAGTGATCGCTATACTTTTGGTGACATTGTTTAGATGAGTTGGGATTAGACCATACTTCTTGCATTCCAACAAAAATTTAAGTTGTCTCGTAAACCTGGTCAATTTTTGTTTTTGTTTGCTATAACGTTTCAGTGTTTTGCAGGTATTCTGTACATATTTGTATTTCATGTGTTCGTAATAATTTTTCATTGTTGGTTTAGTGTTGTTGATATGTTTGTAATAAAAATGATCAAAAGTATATCGGCAGGCCTTCCGAAACCAAAAGAAACCTTCGGCTCTGAAATAACACACAACAACAACACATGCTTGGCTTATAAATCGAAACGCACTCTACAAAGCGTGTTCACAAAAACAAAAAGCCCTATCCCACATTTACAACAAAACAATATCGTTTACCAAATAGCATGTAAAGGGAATGATAAAGAATAATAGCC
Source organism: Eurosta solidaginis (assembly GCF_040869045.1). Lineage (NCBI taxonomy): Eukaryota > Metazoa > Arthropoda > Insecta > Diptera > Tephritidae > Eurosta > Eurosta solidaginis. The sequence continues at coordinate 294,697,165 of NC_090320.1, forward strand.
GTGTTTTTTTACACGCGTATACGTTTCGTTTGCGCGTGAAAAAAAACGCCTATCCTCGCTTAGATAATGCTTAGGAGACCCATCTAGCGGCTGTGGTTAAACAACTAGCTACAGCAACAGGGTGTACCGAAAAGCGGAGACACAACGCTCTGATGGCCATAGGGTATAACATATAGCTGAATCAGTTGCGATGAATTGTGGACACACACAGAATACATAGAATTAGTGTAGAGGGTGAAACAAAGACACATATGTATATCAGTTACATTTGAGTATAATGCATATTGAAATATGCGCAGCAATTTCATAGGTGTATTTAAAATTTGTCGCTTAGCAGTCCATATAAAGTTTAAGCCTAAACGGATATACGCGTGTTAAAAAACACGGCTAATGTAACCAAATATATATAGGTACAACAAAACATACACTAGGTGTTCGGCTCAAAGAGCATGGGTCGGACATTAACAAAATAGAAAACAATACAGCTCCCTCTCAGCACACACCGAAAGCGGGAATTCAGCTGATCTGTCCAATGTGAAAATATTGGATAAAGAAACGAGGGATAAAGTGAAGTAAAGGATTCACAACAGAAATGAGAAACAGGACTGTCAACAGAAAAGAAGATACAGCTGACATCTCCGCTGCATACCTATTATGCATATAATCATTTTTTTACTATTTCTCTTTTTTGTATATATGTATGTATGTATATTAACCTGGGTCTATTTGTATGGACGAAAGTTAACCGATATCGCGCCATCGATTTTTCGATAGGATTTGGGCTCAGGAATAAAAGTTCCACTACGCATACTCAAAAAAATTATTTTCGAGCCTGCGAAAAAAATGACGAAAGGGTAAATTTTTCGACCAAAACACTCCTCTTAACCAAAAAATTATTATTTTTTTTTAAACTCTAGTCGAAACGTTGGCGGTAACAGTTTTTTGAAAAAAAAAAATATATTTGGTGGTTTTTGGTCGCGAAATTGACCCTTTCGCCATTTTTTTTCGCAGGCTCGAAAATTATTTTTTTGGGAACTTTTTTTCCTGAGCCCAAATCCTATCGAAAAATCGATATCCGTTAATAAATCGACCCAGTCTAATGTATATGCATACGTACTAACAAACGTATGTATACGTATCCAAGTTGTTTTTGACAAGTGTACTACAAACATCAAGTACCATACTTATTTATATATTTAATTTAACTTTTTTACGATACGCTGCACAATGTATACAATTTGCAACAAAAAATCGTATTCTTTTGACGCCTTGATGTAGCTGGTGATACACATGTTTAAATACATATATAATTGTTAATAATTCTATCCAAACAATTTCCACCTTTGTAATTTTACATTTTATTTTCATGTTTTCATTGTTGTTAGCTGTGCTTTTTTTTCACCTAGGTATATACGTTTGCGCTAAACTTTACATGGACTGCGAAGCGGTAAACTTTAAATACACCTCTGAAATTTCTGCGCATAAAGTTAGTACTACTAAATTTCAATACGCATTATACTCAGATGTAACTGAAATATGTGTCTATGTTTCACCTCTACACTAATTCTTTGTATCATCTTTTAAAATGGTGTGTGTCCATAATCCATCGCATCCGATTCAGCTATATGTTATACCCTATAGCCATCAGAGGGTTGTGTCTCCGCTTTTCGGTACACCCTGTGCTGTAGCTGTAGTTATTTTACCACTGCCGCTACGTAAACGTATACGCGTGTGAAAAAAAACACGGCTCATATATACATAACTGACATATTGGGCGTGTTTTTTTTTACACGCGTATACGTTTCGTTTGCGCGTAAAAGAAACGCTTATCCTCGCTTAGATAATACTTAGGAGACCCATCTAGCGGCAGTGGTTAAACAACTAGCTGCAGCGCAGGGTGTACCGAAAAGCGGAGACACAACCCTCTGTTGTATATCTGTGTATAACATATAGCTGAATCAGTTGCGATGAATAGTGGACACGCATAGGATACATAGAATTAATGTAGAGGGTGAAACATAGACACATCTTTCAGTTACATCTGAGTATAATGCGTATTGAAATTTAGTAGTACTAACTTTATGCGCATAAATTTCAGAGGTGTATTTAAAGTTTAACGCTTAGCGTTAACGTATATAGATGTAAAAAAACACAGGTATTGTTGTACAAGATTTGTATGGAAAATAATCAAGAAGCAATCAGCTGTTGGGATAACAACACCTGGTACTAAATTTTCCTTGGTTTTAATTGATAGGTACTTCCAATATTTCAAAACAATTTTTCTAATCTTCAATAAATAAAACAACTTTTTGGAATGAGATGAAGTGAGATGTCATGTTGCTTAAAAAGTGTCGCCGTGTGTAAATATGATAAGCAAATCCAAAGACAAATTGCCGGTAATCAGCAGTGAACTTAATTATCGCTTTTGACGTTGTGTGACAAGCCGTTTTTTATTGATTTGACCAAAATTGTCCAAGCGAAAACCAAGCTATAGATTGTTACAACGTTGATATAGTCATTTGCAAAGTATTTAATGTTGGGAATAGGTGAGAACTTCTGAAGGTTTAATGTCACTTAATTTATTTTCCAAAAAAATACTTCTTTGTTGATTTTTGAACAGGTGAAAAATATCTTAAAACAGTTTTTTTCTTTTTGTTCAAATAAATAGGTGATTAATCTTAAAACCTCATAATTGAAACCTTAATTAATGTGTTTTGTTTGCTTTGTATAAACAAATGGCAAAAACTAGAAAAATAGAACTTGAATTTCAGAAATCATAGCGGACAATTGTCCCTAATATTAATCGTTTAACTTGCAATATGTATTCTAGTGTTCTTTGTCATACACAAATATAAATCTTTCTGGCCGCCCGCAAAATGTTTATGTATGAACATGAATAAATAAAACATACAGTCCAGCGGCGATCGAAAAACGACCAAAATCGGCGGCGTATATCTCTAGTATATACTATATAAACCCGATCTCTATCATTTATTTAGACAACAATATATGCTATTTACGTAAGCATTTGGTGAAATTTCAAGTTTCTAGCTGTTAAAATGGGGCAGAAATTACGAAAAGTTACTTATCTGAACAATCGATTGTTCTGCCCTAATTTTGGTCTATCTGCATACATTTTAATAAGCTTTTTCCGTCTAACTCTGTCCTCCCCCTCTTCACTTTTTCCTAATCCTTTTATTCACTCCTCCCTCCGTCTTTTTCGCTTCATCTATCTCTATCTTCGTCTCATTCTATCTCTTTCTCAATCTCCTTCTCTCTTTTCTCTTCTCTAAATTTCTTCTCATTCTTCTGCATCCTTTATTGCCTGTCCCAGAGGGTGGTATGTATTTTATTCCAGTCCCAGTCCCAGTCGCACTCCGAGTCTCAGTCCCAGTCCTAGTCCTAATCCCAGTTCCAGTCCGTCTCTGGATAATATATTACTCTGAACTAAAGCACTCATCAACAGTGGAAGGCTGCTGGAATTCGGAACAATTTCGTTCCTTGGAATGAAACGCGATTTTAGTTGGTTTATAATAATGTCCAATAATTATTATAATCGATAAAATATGTATGTTCAATTTGCTCATCTTCGCAAAGCTCATAAAAATGGCGTTGTACCAGTCTCTGGCGAGTTTTAGAAAATTAAAGGGTGATGGACCATTTTTCTGCTACAATTCATTAAAATTCATGTCGATACCTTTCCAATTCTTCTCGAAAAATTTTCAAACGTTTTAAGGCATTTGAAAGATCCGTGCCTTTAGACTGATCCGTCGCTTTAGAGGCTGCGTCGATAGTAAGTAGGATATTGAAATGGAAAACCAATAATATAACAAATTTTTAGTTTTCGATCTTCTTTTTAAATGAAACACCTTAATTTTTTTCACTTGATTTGCAATTTAACAGAATATTTTTCTTGGCGCTTTTTGGACTTCAACAAACCGGACTTTTAAAACAAGAACGACATCATAACGTTCTGCCCATCTTGTAATTTATTTAGTATTATTGAATTTGAAGACTCACTTTCTTTATTATATATAAAACTTGATAAAATATTCCATCTTTTGATACTATGCTTAAAAAAATTATAACATTTTTGAAATGTTTCAAAAAAAATTTGCACAACTATCAATAATTTCTCTCACTTGTAAAGTGTATATCTTTAAAAATTAATCAACATATTTTTGTTTAGTTTGTTTGAAGGGCTTAACGATAACTTGAAATTGTATATGGTCTTTACTTTCCTTAAACAGAACTTATAAAAATATACTTTTCAAATAAAATAAAATACTCAGGTACAATTTGAAAAAATATTTTTGAGCTCGAGGCCTGATGGCCCGGGGGTCCATGGCATTTTTTCAGCCCTGTCACCCTATTTTTACGCCACTTCTTTACACGTTACACAACTCAATAATAGATACATGAATAGATCTTTAAATAGTACCCATAAGAAACTGCATCATCATTTTTTTATTGAACCTTCGAGAAATCAAAAGGGGACAGGTGCTGTATATGATCCATCAAGCTGGAAAAGCAACTAGACAAAAGCGTGCGGCTGCAAAATTTATAACATCATATGCAAAGCCAACGATATTACACTCACAAAGTGTCTAATATCTCTAAAGAGAAGACTTGAAGCTCATGATGGGCATTCTAACTGGACACTGCCTTCTGGCGTCACACACCTATTTCTTAGGCCTTGGTAGTAACAGAAGGTGTAGGAAATGTGAGCTGCAGGAAGAAACAGTTAAGCAGTTAAGCACGTTCTGCATTCGTGTCCTGCGCTACCCAGGTTACGGCTCCAATTCTGTTTTTTTGTTAAACTGTTTTTATTGAACTTTTTTTTTTGATTTGAAACACAAATTTTTAATGTTTTAATTAATAGCTTTCAAAACTTTCAAATTAACTTCTTTTAAAAGTGGGCGGTGCCACACCCATTGTCCAAAATATTACTAATTCTCTATCCTGTGTCATAAGGTCAACCCACCTACCAAGTTTCATCGCTTTATCCTTGTTCGGTAATGAATTATCGCACTTTTTTGAAATTTTCGATATCGAAAAAGTGGGCGTGGTTATAGTCTGATTTCATTCATTTTAAACAGCGATCTGAAATGAGTGCTCAGGAACTTACATACCAATTTTCATTAAGATACCTCAAAATTTACTCAAGTTATCGTGTTAACGGACAGACGGACGGACGGACATGGCTAAATGAATTTCTTTTTTCGCCCAGATCAATTTGATATATAGAAGTCTATATCTATCTCGATTAGATTATGCCGTTACGGGGTACCGTTATATGAACAAAATTAATATACTCTGTGAGCTCAGCTCAGCGTGCCTAAAGCGTATTGGTGATGAAGGCTTAGCACCCTTCGAAACGGATCTATCTGCGTAGCTACGGCAGGTTGTCTGAAAAAATTTCTACTTACTATTCCAAAAACAAAATACAATTTTTCAATTATAGAAAAATTCAAAAATAACAATAATTATCATTAGAAAAAAAAATGTTGTTCTGGCCTTGAGCTCGAATCGAACCTTGAAGCATTTATCTGTAGGCCGATAAAAACAAAAACAATTGTCTAGTAAAAATGGATAAGATTGGTTAAGGACCAATTTTATATAAATGACTTTAAAAAGGGTCGTAGGCAAAAATAATAAGTTAAATCTTAGCGAAAAATAGTTTTATACCAATCGCACTTTGTGCCATTATAACAAGAAATGGGAAAAAATTCAAATCTTTAAAAATGGGCGTGGCACTGCCCATTTCTTACAATGCATTTCCCAACGTTTCTGGAGCCATAACTCGGCGAAAAATTTGGTGCACATGTATGACTTTTCACAGTAAATATTTTCAGTAAAAATGGACTAAATCGGTTAAGTCGCCTTCTTTTATATAAAAGATTTTGTAAAAGTGCGTAGATGCAGGTAATAAGCTATTTCTAATAAATTTTGGAAATTTTCGTTAATAACCCTGCCCTTTTTTTGTAGTAACGCTTTTTAGTACAATGGCACTTGTATATTTATGTTTATTGTTCTCTTATATATTTATTTTAAAATAAACAGTAGGGAAATCCCCTTATCTGAAGGAAAACTGCATTATTACCCGCTCAAGTTCATTGGTGTTAGCCTCTGTATCCCTTTTGCTTCCTTTAAACGGAAATTAGTTCAGAGTAGAACCATTTGTATATGTATTATTGCGCAGCCTTGTAACACTATTAAGCACATAAAACAAACAACAACAGCATTTCAAGTGTACAGCTGGGTATGTAGTGTTCGTTTTCACCCGAACTTAGACTTCCTTACTTGTTTAAACTGTTTTTATTGAAGATTTTTTTTTTTTTTTTGATTTGAAACACACATTTTTATAATTTTTATTCATATTTCCAATAATTCACAATCCTTTAATAAAAAAAACAATTTTTTTAATGAAATGAAATGAAATGTCAAACTGTTGCTTAAAAGGAGTCGCTATGTGTAAATATAATAAGCAATTCCAAAAGAGAAGTTGCCATAATCAGCAACCAAACATTTTGTGTGGAAACGGCGACTTATTGACCAATTGAATTGTAGCTTTGTAGTCAAAGCGGATGGCAAAACCATTTGACGTTGTATGACAAGCCGTTTTTTTTTTTATTTGACCAAATTAGTGATCAAATTCGACCAAGTGAAAACCAATCATAGATTGTTATAAAGTTAATTTAGTCATTTGCAAAGTATTTGATATTGGGAATAGGTGAGAATTTCTGCAGTTTAAATGCCACTTTATTATTTATTTTCCAAGAAATACTTCTTTGTTTACTTTTGAACAGGTGAAAAATATCTTAAAAATAGTTTCATTTTTTTGTTCAAATAAACAGGTGCCCAATTTTAAAACCTCATAATTGAAAGCTTAATTAATGTGCTTTTGTTTGCTTTGTATAAACAAACGGCAAAAACTAGAAAAATAATAACTTAAAAATAACAAAATATTTCCCAATGAACCCACAGCAAAAAAAAAAGTATTAAAGTCAGTGACTAAAGTTGAAAGGGTTTCGGAACATTATTTTATTTTTTTGTATCCTTCGACCGATCCCTTTCATGTTTATAACTAAATCCTTTACTGTACGAATGAATTAGGTATATTAACGAAACAAATGTAAGACCTAGATACTAAGGCATCGAGCTCCGGGAATTCCCATCCCTTCACAGCTTTCTTTAGATTGTACATAACTCAATAATAGATAGCACCCATAAGAAACTGCATTATCGTTGTTTTTATGGAACATTCGCTGACAACGTACATTCGTATGTATTAGCCGCAATCTTGCAGGCCCAGAAATGGGATTTGCGTCTTGTCATTGCGATAGTGCCTATGCATATATTTATGAAATTAATTAAGTAAATAAATTAAGAAAAGTATTATTTTTCACCAAATAAAAATTATTAAGAATTCATGAGCTTAACACCGGCTTATAATAATTGAATATTCAATTATTATATTTTTCTAAGAGAAACTGAAAAGAAAGAACAAATCATTTACTGGCATATTGCGGTGGTACCATTTCGAAAACCGCCACGAATTCATCGTCCCCTGCAAAAGTAGCGAGTACTCCATGCTTGAATGTATGAGTGCGAGTGCTCCAAAATTAACCACAATTCATACAAAAAATATGGTCCAATTAACATTGCGATGTCCTAGGACTGAACCATATACTCCAGCTCAGCTTTACATCAGAGTAATCCTGGAGTACCCACAATCCAATAAACATCGTGTAGTGATTACAATCGTTAAAAACGCGCAATGATCGGATTACAATATGTTCGTGTAGAAACATGAGTTGGTCCATTGCTGCATTACAGTGGAGTATAAAGGTAAGTACCCCAGTGGACCACATGATCCAACGTTTTTTGCAGGGTACTAGCTCAAAGTCGATAAAGAAGTTCATGGTCAAAATCCACGCTAAAATTTTGTGTTCATTTATTTCACAACCAATTTCATTATGATGATGGGACGCCAGTCGGCAAACGAAAATAAAATGCCAACATGTTAGCAAATGAAATTTTCATGGTAAATGGGTTATTAAAGTTTTCATTTATTGGTCAACTTAGTTGTCACTTTGTAGTCAAAATGGACGGCAAACCATTTGACGTAGTATAAAAAAATGTTTTTGCTGACATAATCAAGCGTTACAATGTTTGCCAAATTCAGTTGCATAGCGGAAAGGCGAACTCACTTAAACTTGATACTGCTTTCATGTTGGCTTAATTTTAAAAAAATTCACTATTAATATGGGATAGCCCAAATCCGTATTTTCCTTTTCATTTTATTAGTTAGCTTGCACCTACTTCAACAGAACGAAGGGGTGTTGATTTACGAATCACACAGTCATACTTCTTGGCACTACAGCACGCAGCATAAATGGTTAATAGTTCATCATTGAGGCATACTTTTGCCTGGATTAGGCTGGAAGGGCTGGGACTGCAACGTGGACTTTGACTGGGACTGGGAATAAGGGATGGATAAGGATAAGAACTAGAAAAAGAAAAGAGTGACTGAGAAAGAGATGGAGTTAAATGAAGATAGATCGGAAAAGACGGAGAGGGAGAAAGAGATGCATAGAAAGAGAAAGGCAGAAGGAGGAGTGAATAAAAGGATAAGAAAAAGGGGGTGGGAGAGTAAGAGATAAAAACTTCTTAAAACTTATATAGATAGATCAAAGTTAGGGCAGAACAACGTCTGCCACGTCTGCTTATATTTATAGATAAAAGAGATGAAAATTGATTTTTTCACTTTTAAAACTTTTTATGTTCTGCTTGCTTGGCGCATTTTCAATATACGCAAAAAAGTGTACGAATGAGATAAATTAAACAATACGTGTCTCTTAAAGGTAAATAATTTATTTTTTGAGCTTATAATTGCCTTTTCATAGCACTTTAAGGAAACCAAACTAGTATTGTGTGTTATTGAATCATAAAAACCAATAAGTTTTAGAACAAAAATTAATACCCAGAACAAAAAACGAACTGTGCTGAACGGCCAACAATCGGATGAAAAGCGCGACATTTAGTACTCACATTTGTAGCGCTTAGGTTCGAGCTATATTTAAATCAATTAATTAAAGGCTGCGACAATTTCAAACCACCTGCGATTGAATTAGACCTTTTTAAAGCGTTTCTATTTGGTTCATTCTTAGGTGGTTCTGAAATAGTCGCAAACTTTTATTAATTAATTTAAATCCATATTGTTCAGACTTCAGCGCTGTTGATACAAGTGTGGCTACCACTGTCCCGATATGCATCCGATTATCATAATTTCGGAGGTAGTAATTAAGGGCCGTCTTACTATCTCCAGTTAAGCTAGATTATATGTGCAGGATAGCTACCTAGCAGATGGATCCATTTGACATTTATGTTTTCACCAACACAGGATGACCAACCAAGGGTTAAATCAATAAGCAGAAAACAATACATCCCACGTCGATGGCACTACGCTACCGACTGTCCTACACCCCAAAATCTTGGGTGTGACGTTTGATCAGGATCTACATTTTGGTGCGCACGCAACCGCAATTGTTCCAAGAATTCAGAGCCGTAATAAAATCCTCAAATCCCTTGCTGGCCGTACCTGGGGAAAAGATAAAGAAACGCTCTTGACCACATACAAAGCAATTAGCCAGCCGATTACGTGCTACGCGTCACCCATATGGTCGCCAAGCCTAAAAACCAACCACTGGAAGAAACTACAGGCCTGCCAAAATACTGCTCTCAGAATCGCCACGGGCTGTCTTCTTATGTCCCCAGAACACCATCTGCATAATGAGGCGAGAATACTCCCCATCAGGGAGAGAAATGAGATGCTGACCAAACAGTTTCTGTTGAATACCCAGAAACCTGGGCATCCCAACAGACATCTGATTGACGAACCAACACCGCCTAGGGGCCTAAGGAGTCATCTCCGTGAGCATTTTGAGGAAATACGGCACCTGAGAACCCAGCCGTATGAAGCGAAAAAACACAAGCAGGTCCTTGGTGAACTCCATAGACAGGCGTCGGACCTTTATGTCGGGAATTGCCCGGTGAATCCAGTACTTGAAGAAAAATATCCAGAACTCGCAGAAGAGGAACGCATACTCCCCAGGGAAACGCGTATCACTCTTGCTCAACTTCGTTCTGGATACTGTAACAGGTTAAACTCTTACCTATCCAGAATCAACCCCGACATACAAAATGTATGCCCCGCTTGCAATGTGTCCCCACATGACACCAACCATCTCTTTAATTGTAATGTGGAACCAACGCCTCTAACACCCCTTTCCTTATGGTCCACCCCTGGTGAAACGGCAAGTTTCCTTGGACTCCCGTTAGAGGATATTGATGACAATTTGTGATCGATCGCGGCTATTAGGTGGGGCGAGCATTGCTACAACAACAACAACAACAATACATCCTTTGTAAATACACGAAAATTTGCCAAACAGTTTATTTTTTTTTACACTGTGTTACGAAATGCACATCATAGAGACGCGAGTATGTAGAAAATGGAAATTTGTATATGTATCTGAGAAAAATTTACGGACATAAACCTATTGCGAAACTGTCGCTTTGTGTGTCTCTGATTTTTTATGTAGGGTATATACAATGTTACTCGAACTTAGGCTACTTACCGTTTTTGTTTTTTTATTTGGAATGGTATAATCTGTTTTGTGTTTGTGTGGAATTTTCGCTAAAAAAAATCGGCATAGAGTACAAGTATAAAAGGTGTGAAAAATTTTAATATGACATTGTCAGTTTAAGTGTAGAAGACTTAAGTGATATATATTTGGTTCTGATCTTTACAAGATAATACTATACAAAATGCTAAAACATCAGTTTGCTATGTAAGTAACTAAATTATATTATACATTCAGAAAAAAATAGTGTTGTAAATTAAAAGATATTTTAATAATCAATTAGATATATAAGCAAAGGACATACTGCTATATGTCCTTTTGGTTTAAATTTTGAGAAATATATACATCCTGTTTTTGAATTTTTCCTGTGTTTAAATCAGATCGTGAAACAGCTATTGGTATAGGTCCTAGAAAGCTTTATCAAGAGGACGGTGTAATTTTATAAGATAGGTCCTGGTTTTAAATATTATTTCTCAGTTTGGTCGTTAAACGCAATGGACGCATATAGTTTATGTGAGGTCCTCACGGACCAGCCAGTTCAATCTAACATAACCTTATTGAGCTCGATGAATCTGATTTCTGATAGGCTATTGGCTACATTCAATGCGTTCACACTCAAACAAAATTTAAAAATACCAAGAGGATCGATTCGGCCACGTTATAAATTCCGTAGTTTATTTCTGCCGTCGGTTGAAATACATATCAACGTTCCCCTGCCAGCAATTATTACACAATTTTATCGCCTAACACTAAGAAGTAAATAATCCAATACGTTTTGCAGTTACTAGGGCGATATAAATATTCATTTCATAAACAAACAATAAATACTTTACCAGAAATTTTTCCTTCAAGCAGATATTCAGGCTATCATCAACTCTAACGTTTAGAATTTTCCTTTGTTTTAATATTTTATTGCGGTGAATGGTCCAAACAGAGATTTTTTGGAAACATTTGAGAGTTGAGCAAAACCAAAAATTTTTCTCTAATCTATTTATTCGCAGGGACATACTTTCGTACTTTTATTTATGCGACACAAATGCATTTCCATTTTTCATTATTTGACTTCCTAGAAGCGCTTGCTGTTAACCCAGCTGCTGCAAGACATAGGCGAGGGTATCCCCCTTTTACCTCTCAAATGTCTTCAAAGGTTTTTATCCAGTTCTGCCGTAAGATTTTCTCGCATTATGAATCTTCTTAGCCAATTTCAACTATCCAAAAAATTTTATCGAATTTGTTGTGATACAGAAATACTATCTTTCTCGACACATTTCGTCTTATCAATCTAGTAAATTTTATTCCTATAGAAATTTCCACATGCTGTCTCTCTTCGTATATTAACTTCGTTTCACTTTGGGGGAACAGTTCTTCGCGAAAAGTGACAACAGTTTGGAACAGCATCCAAATTTATAATTTTCATTCGTTTTCTTCTAAATTTTGTATTCGGTGACATGAATACTTTTTTACTAAAGAGCTGTAAATTTTGAGACTTTTTCTATTTTAAATAATATTTTTTGAGAAATATTTGTAATAAAAATGTTTAACATTCTAGTAAAAAAAAATACGCAAACTTTTATCAATGCCAGGTCAAATTTCATTACAATAAAAATCCTAAACTCACCTCTTGTACTATTTGGATCAAGGTTTATTAAAATAACAAACAAACAAACAAAAATTAAGTGCGTTTATTCTATTTTATTGTTTGACTTTTAAATTTTAGTTCTCCCTTCTGTTTCTATACCTTTTTTATACTCAGTTCAGCAGAGCTCACAGAGTATATTAACTTTGATTAGATAACGGTTGGTTGTACAGGTATAAAGGAATCGCGATAGATATAGACTTCCATATATCAAAATCATCAGTATCGAAAAAAAATTCGATTGAGCCATGTCCGTCCGTCCGTCCGTCCGTCAACACGATACTAGAGTAAATTTTGAGGTATCTTGATGAAATTCGGTATGTAGGCTCCTGGGTACTCATCTCAGATCGCTATTTAAAATGAACGATATCGGACTATAACCACGCCCACTTTTTCGATATCGAAAATTTCGAAAAATCGAAAAAGTGCGATAATTCATTACCAAATACGGATTAAGCGATGAAACTTGGTAGGTGAGTTGAACTTATGACGCAGAATAGAAAACTAGTAACATTTTGGACAACGGGCGTGGCACCGCCCACTTTTAAAAGAAGGTAATTTAGAAGTTTTGCAAGCTGTAATTTGGCAGTCGTTGAAGATATCATGATGAAATTTGGTAGGAACGTTACTTTTATTACTTTATGTATGAATTATAAAAATTAGCAAAATCGGAGAAGGACCACGCCCAATTTAAAAAAAAAAATTTTTAAGTAAAATTTTAACAAAAAATTTAATATCTTTACAATATATAAGTAAATTATGTCGACATTCAACTCCAGTAATGATATGGTGCAACAAAGTACAAAAATAAAAAAAATTTTCAAAATGGGCGTGGCTCCGCCCTTTTTCATTTAATTTGTCTAGGATACTTTTAATGCCATAAGCCGAACAAAAATTTACCAATCCTTGTGAAATTTGGTAGAGGCTTAGATTCTAGGACGATAACTGTTTTCTGTGAAAAAGGGCGAAATCCGTTGAAGCCACGCCCAGTTTTATACACAGTCGACCGTCTGTCCTGCCGCTCGGCCGTTGACACGATAACTTGAGCAAAAATCGATATATCTTTACTACTCTCAGTTCACGTACTTATCTGAACTCACTTTGTATTGGTGTAAAAATTGGCCGAAATCCGACTATTACCACGCCCACTTTTTCGATATTGAAAATTACTAAAATGACAAAAATGCCATAATAATATACCAAATACGAAAAAAGGGATAAAACGTGGTAATTGGATTGGCCTATTGTTGCAAAATATAACTTTAGAAAAAAACTTTTTAAAATGGGTGTGACACTTACCATATTAAGTACAAGAAAATGAAAAAGTTTTGCAGGGCGAAATCAAAAGCCCTTGGAATCTTGGAAGGATAACTGTTCGTGATATAACATATATAAATAAATTAGCGGTACCCGACAGATGATGTTCTGGCTCACCCTAGTCCACATTTTGGTCGATATCTAGAAAACGCCTTCACATATACAACTACCACCACTCCCTTTTAAAACCCTCATTAATACCTTTAATTTGATAACCATATCGTACAAACAAATTCTAGAGTCACCCCTGGTCCACCTTTATGGCAATATCACGAAAAGGCGTCCAGCTACAGAACTAAGGCCCACGCCCTTTTAAAATACTCATTAACACCTTTCATTTGATGCCCATATTGTACAAACGCATTCTAGAGTCACCCCTTGTCCACGTTTATGGCGATATCCCGAAAAGGTGTCCACCCATAGAACTAAGGCCCACTCCCTTTTAAAATACTCATTAACACTTTTTATTCGATATCCGTATTGTACAAACGCATTCTAGAGTCACCCCTGGTCCACGTTTATGGCGATATCTCGAAAAGGCGTCCACTTATAGAACTAAGGCCCACTCCTTTTTAAAGTACTCATTAACACCTTTCATTTGAAACCCATATCGTATAAAAAAATTCTAGAGTCACCCCTGGTCCACCTTTATGGCGATATCTCGAAAAGGCGTCCACCTATAGATCTAAGACACACGCCCTTTTAAAATACTCATTAACACCTTTCATTTGATACCCATATCATACAAACAAATTCTAGAGTATCCCCTGGTCCACCTTTATGGCGATATCTCGAAAAGGCGTCCACCTATAGAACTAAGGCCCACTCCCTTTTAAAATACTCATTAAAACAATTCATTCGATATCCATTTTGTACAAACGCTTATAGAGTCACCCCTGGTCCACGTTTATGGCGATATCCCGAAAAGGTGTCCGCCCATAGAACTAAGCCCTGGTCCACCTTTATGGCAATATCACGAAAAGGCGTGAACTAAGACCCACTCCCTTTTAAAATACTCATTAACACCTTTCATTTGATACCCCGTATTGTACAAAAGCATTCTAGAGTCAACCCTGGTCCACCTTTATAACGATATTCCGAAAAGGTGTCCACCTATAGAACTAAGGCCCACTCCCTTTTAAAATACTCATTAAAACTATTCATTCGATATCCATTTTGTACAAACGCTTATAGAGTCACCCCTGGTCCACGTTTATGGCGATATCCCGAAAAGGTGTCCGCCCATAGAACTAAGCCCTGGTCCACCTTTATGGCAATATCACGAAAAGGCGTCCACCTATAGAACTAAGGCCAACTCCCTTTTAAAATACTCATTAACACTTTTCATTTGATACCCATATCATACAAACAAATTCTAGAGTCACCCCTGGTCCACCTTTATGGCGATATCCCGAAAAGGCGTCCACCCATTGAACTAAGACCCACTCCCTATCACGAAAAGGCGTCCACCTATAGAACTAAGGCCAACTCCCTTTTAAAATACTCATTAACACTTTTCATTTGATACCCATATCATACAAACAAATTCTAGAGTCACCCCTGGTCCACCTTTATGGCGATATCTCGAAAAGGCGTCCACTTATAGAACTAAGGCACACGCCCTTTTAAAGTACTCATTGACACCTTTCATTTGATACCCCGTATTGTACAAAAGCATTCTAGAGTCAACCCTGGTCCACCTTTATAACGATATTCCGAAAAGGCGTCCACCTATAGAACTAAGGCCCACTCCCTTTTAAAATACTCATTAAAACTTTTCATTCGATATCCATTTTGTACAAACGCATTCTAGAGTCACCCTTGGTCCACGTTTATGGCGATATCCCGGAAAGGTGTCCACCCATAGAACTAAGGCCCACTCCCTTTTAAAATACTCATTAACACTTTTCATTCGATATCCATTTTGTACAAACGCTTCTAGAGTCACCCCTGGTCCACCTTTATGGCAATATCACGAAAAGGCGTCCACCTATAGAACTAAGGCCAACTCCCTTTTAAAATACTCATTAACACTTTTCATTTGATACCCATATCATACAAACAAATTCTAGAGTCACCCCTGGTCCACCTTTATGGCACTATCACGAAGAGGCGTCCACCTACAGAACTAAGGCCCACGCCCTTTTAAAATACTCATTAACACCTTTCATTTGATACCCATATTGTACAAACGCATTCTAGAGTCACCCCTGGTCCACGTTTATGGCGATATCCCGGAAAGGTGTCCACCCATAGAACTAAGGCCCACTCCCTTTTAAAATACTCATTAACACTTTTCATTCGATATCCATTTTGTACAAACGCATTCTAGAGTCACCCCTGGTCCACCTTTATGGCAATATCACGAAAAGGCGTCCACCTATAGAACTGAGGTCAACTCCCTTTTAAAATACTCATTAACACTTTTCATTTGATACCCATATCATACAAACAAATTCTAGAGTCACCCCTGGTCCACCTTTATGGCAATATCACGAAAAGGCGTCCACCTATAGAACTAAGGCCAACTCCCTTTTAAAATACTCATTAACACTTTTCATTTGATACCCATATCATACAAACAAATTCTAGAGTCACCCCTGGTCCACCTTTATGGCGATATCTCGAAAAGGCGTCCACTTATAGAACTAAGGCACACGCCCTTTTAAAATACTCATTAACACCTTTCATTTGATACCCCGTATTGTACAAAAGCATTCTAGAGTCAACCCTGGTCCATCTTTATAACGATATTCCGAAAAGGCGTCCACCTATAGAACTAAGGCCCACTCCCTTTTAAAATACTCATTAAAACTTTTCATTCGATATCCATTTTGTACAAACGCTTCTAGAGTCACCCCTGGTCCACCTTTATGGCAATATCACGAAAAGGCGTCCACCTACAGAACTAAGGCACACGCCCTTTTAAAATACTCATTAACACCTTTCATTTGATACCCATATTGTACAAACGCATTCTAGAGTCACCTCTGGTCCACGTTTATGGCGATATCCCGAAAAGGTATCCGCCCATAGAACTAAGGCCCACTCCCTTTTAAAATACTCATTAACACCTTTCATTTGATACCCATATTGTACAAACGCATTCTAGAGTCAACCCTGGTCCACCTTTATAACGATATTCCGAAAAGGGGTCCAACTATAGAACTAAGGCCCACTCACTTTTAAAATACTCATTAAAACTTTTCATTCGATATCCATTTTGTACAAACGCATTCTAGAGTCACCCCTGGTCCACCTTTATGGCAATATCACGAAAAGGCGTCCACCTACAGAACTAAGGCACACGCCCTTTTAAAATACTCATTAACACCTTTCATTTGATACCCATATTGTACAAACGCATTCTAGAGTCACCCCTGGTCCACGTTTATGGCGATATCCCGGAAAGGTGTCCACCCATAGAACTAAGGCCCACTCCCTTTTAAAATACTCATTAACACTTTTCATTCGATATCCATTTTGTACAAACGCATTCTAGAGTCACCCCTGGTCCACGTTTATGGCGATATCCCGGAAAGGTGTCCACCCATAGAACTAAGGCCCACTCCCTTTTAAAATACTCATTAACACTTTTCATTCGATATCTGTATTGTACAAACGCATTCTAGAGTCACCCCTGGTCCACCTTTATGGCAATATCACGAAAAGGCGTCCACCTATAGAACTAAGGCCAACTCCCTTTTAAAATACTCATTAACACTTTTCATTCGATATCCATTTTGTACAAACGCATTCTTGAGTCACCCCTGGTCCACGTTTATGGCGATATCCCGGAAAGGTGTCCACCCATAGAACTAAGGCCCACTCCCTTTTAAAATACTCATTAACACTTTTCATTCGATATCCGTATTGTACAAACGCATTCTAGAGTCACCCCTGGTCCACCTTTATGGCCATATCACGAAAAGGCGTCCACCTATAGAACTAAGGCCAACTCCCTTTTAAAATACTCATTAACACTTTTCATTCGATATCCATTTTGTACAAACGCATTCTAGAGTCACCCCTGGTCCACGTTTATGGCGATATCCCGGAAAGGTGTCCACCCATAGAACTAAGGCCCACTCCCTTTTAAAATACTCATTAACACTTTTCATTCGATATCCGTATTGTACAAACGCATTCTAGAGTCACCCCTGGTCCACCTTTATGGCAATATCACGAAAAGGCGTCCACCTATAGAACTAAGGCCAACTCCCTTTTAAAATACTCATTAACACTTTTCATTTGATACCCATATCATACAAACAAATTCTAGAGTCACCCCTGGTCCACCTTTATGGCAATATCACGAAAAGGCGTCCACCTACAGAACTAAGGCCAACTCCCTTTTAAAATACTCATTAAAACTTTTCATTCGATATCCATTTTGTACAAACGCTTCTAGAGTCACCCCTGGTCCACCTTTATGGCAATATCACGAAAAGGCGTCCACCTATAGAACTAAGGCCAACTCCCTTTTAAAATACTCATTAACACTTTTCATTCGATATCCATTTTGTACAAACGCATTCTAGAGTCACCCCTGGTCCACGTTTATGGCGATATCCCGGAAAGGTGTCCACCCATAGAACTAAGGCCCACTCCCTTTTAAAATACTCATTAACACTTTTCATTCGATATCCGTATTGTACAAACGCATTCTAGAGTCACCCCTGGTCCACCTTTATGGCAATATCACGAAAAGGCGTCCACCTATAGAACTAAGGCCAACTCCCTTTTGAAATACTCATTAACACTTTTCATTTGATACCCATATCATACAAACAAATTCTAGAGTCACCCCTGGTCCACCTTTATGGCGATATCTCGAAAAGGCGTCCACTTATAGAACTAAGGCACGCGCCCTTTTAAAATACTCATTAACACCTTTCATTTGATACCCCGTATTGTACAAAAGCATTCTAGAGTCAACCCTGGTCCACCTTTATAACGATATTCCGAAAAGGCGTCCACCTATAGAACTAAGGCCCACTCCCTTTTAAAATACTCATTAAAACTTTTCATTCGATATCCATTTTGTACAAACGCATTCTAGAGTCACCCCTGGTCCACCTTTATGGCAATATCACGAAAAGGCGTCCACCTTGTTACGTGAGATGTGCATCAGCCTTTAGGTAGAACGGAAAAGTAAATGTTTCAAAACTGGCACATCCATGCGTGACAGATAAATACTCAAAAATTTGCGAACACACCATGCCTGCAAATGGCTGTCACAGCTAAGTTAGCGTTGCTCGATTTCCGGCCTTTTAAAACAGGCAGCCGAACGAACAACACGCAAAAGAAAACGAAAGGTAAGAATGGGCAAACCTCATGTAAAAAGGTAGCTAATGCTAACAAACAAATTCTTTTATGCAGAAATATATACGTGCGTGCAATGAACCATCACCTGGCACCACGGAGAAAGAGGGCAATAAAAGGATTCACCCACTGCGGAGCAGAAAAATAAGGATTACGCCATCATTCGCAAGTTGCGGCATCACATCCACGCAGTGGCACAGCGGATAGGCATACTAAGGCATACGGCGGCGCATACCACAACCCCCTGGACAGACAACGAGCGTCAGCATATTCACCAGCAACACCAGTGTCATTGGTCCAGCAACATTAAATACATATAAGTGCGCATTCAGGGCGCTGTCCGCCTAAGCAGAACAGTAAATAATGAGTAAGCCCAATCAACAAAACTTGTAAGTGTTCTGTTTCGTAGCATAGACAGCGCGCAGAGGTTGGCAAGTGAGAGAATCACGTACGACCAGTTTCTCAAGATTTGCGAATTTTGCGCTCAGCCGCTATAAGCGTTGGCAGAGGGCATGTGGCGCGCTGGCCATTGAATCTTTATATACATGCCATGAACGGGCACGCTCTAACAAATTTCGGCGAGAGCGAAGTGCACACACGCAGTTAGACACTTCCACCACCATCAATGCGACACACCGACACGAGCGAGCGATAGCAGATCGTAGTTAATAACTAGCTATAAGTACAAATAAGTATCGATTCATGCCAGTGGATTGCATGGGCTATGAGCATGCGTTTATAGGGTAAATAGCGCATACGTTCAAGCGCACATGCCACGCAATAATAAATAGCCCCTGAAATTCTCTGTCCGTTGTGAATTACAGATATATGTACCCATATGATTGCCTAGGAAAACATGCAAGAAATTAACATAGACTGCAAGCGCGCAGTAGTGTAGAAATAGGGCTCGGGCCAAAAGGGACTTATTGAGTGCGAAAAAAGCGCACATTCCGCTAGCTCATAACTAGGCGTGAGGTAGTGCGATTATTAAACAAAGTAACAATAGCTCAATTTGCGTGTAAGTGGCTAAGAAAAATTCAATTCTTGTTCTGATCTATGTGTGTACGCGTGTGTATCTTGGCGCGATGTCTGTCCATGAACCGTATTGATAGCGCATAATTTGTGTGTATGATATACGCTGGGATCAGTAAAGGGATCTTGTTTTACTACTCTTCAAATGATTCATTGCCGATGGATATACACACGTATGTATATATGTGCATATGCTCAGGCGGACGAGCAATGAAATAAAACTGCCTGTCGGTACAGCGATTTGTACGGGTCAGTAGGTACGCTTATATCTATATACATGCGGATTGCTGAATGAATATTGTGTATTGATTCTCTTGAGTAAGTAATTATGTCACAGGTGGTCGCTTGCATTTGCATATCCATTTGATCGACATCATATCCAGTAATCAAAGTACCAGGTCTAGGCAGTATACCGGATGCGATAGTAAGCACAATTGTATCCATACATGTATATATATATGAACGTATCTATATATCTAGAATGTATTTAGTTGACAACGAGCCTGAAGCAAGGCGAACAAATGTAAACGTAGACTACAGAGCCGTGTGTGGAGGTTTCTTTTCTGGTTTTTTTTGATCACTCTCTTAGGATAACCATGGTTATATATATGTAGCTGATGATAAGCAGATATGCATATATGCATACGTACATGAACTCAACGTCATATTTAATAAGTAGTTAGCAGGCGTTAGTGAGCATAATTCCGTCCATATATATAGACACATTTATCTAACACAAACACAATACATCCAATGTGAAAATTGATGATTAACCTAGTTTTAAGACCAACCCATACAATCGCAGCGTGGACTGCAGAGTCCCATGTTGAAGTTTTTTTTTGAATTCACTCTTTATGAATGATTACCTGATAGCTCATGCACATATATGCCATATTTGTGCGCTTGCTTAACTTGACATTTAATAGATGACTAGTCTACCTGGGTAAGCGTAGTCGTACATACATACATGCGGGAACATTTGATTAATAGGAATTTGATTCCATTCAAGGTATAAGGGGTCAATGGACCCGGGTCGAGACAACCCCGTATGAGAGCGGGCCATGGGAATTCATATTGCAGTTTTTTTTCTATACTGAACAAACAACCAATCATAAACATAAATGCCTGTACGTAGGCATGTGCTAATATTGTAGCCAATGTACAATCAGTGTGTGTGTAATCACACTCAGGCCCATGTGTGCAGACATGGTTAGTTACTAAGAATGTAATATAATCCAAAGGATAGATTAATAACGAGCTTGATATGAGACAGCTCAGCTAAAGTAAGCGGAAGAAATTTAAATTTGAATGAGTTTTTTTTTTGAAGGAATTAATAGGAATAAAAAGTAACTTAGGATAAGGGTGGTAGTAGCGTTAGGGTGATAAGAGAGAGTAATGGAGCAATGTATTAGATAATAAGTTATACATGTTCTAGACAAGTGATACATATTAAAAGAAATGAATTTCTAAGTACAAACGAAGTGGTGTGTGATGATTGGGGGTGAAGTGGGTGATCGCCTCGGCTAGACAGACGGACGAATGGACGGGTGTTTGGCATTAGGGTCGACCAATACTGGCCACGGTCGACAATGGCAGGGAGGGTTAATGAAAGCAGAAGGGCCAATCTCGATTCCATGGAGATGAACTGCATCGACGATGAAGGCGCATCATGAGAGTGGACACTCGAGTTATAGGGTAGGTATTCCACCATCGACATAGCACAAGGGTACGAAATTTTTCTTTTTGTTGTCAACCTGTGGTTAATTGTCACCAGCATCGATCTACACAGACCCACCCCAATCCGGCGAGCTCAGTCGATAACGCAAGCGTACCCAGCGGATCGTCAGGCCATGGCATTTCTTTTTTTGAGATGCCCTTAGCCATAACCCAGGTAACCTCACTGGTAATAGGTAACACCAATGGTAGGTGAATGAACCAGGTCAGACGAGTAACAAAAGAAATGGCGCCCAACGTGGTTGGCCCGAGAAGGGCAATCACGAAAACAAAATTCAAAATTGAGGATTCGCGAGTTGTTCACAATTATGATGCATCATTCATTTGGACAGGAAGACTTTGGACGTTAAATAGGGGGATTACTGTTGGCAGCTTATTAGACGGTTCGTTAAGTCTTATAAATGTGTCAGCGGGTGTTTATTACATTTTTTTTATAGGGCAGAATCAGCTACTAACTATCGGGTCATTAACCGGATTTTATGAGGTAGATTTTGCGGCAAGGCGGGTATCTCATCGGCGAGGCAGCTACTGCCAATGGGCTGTACGCTCACGTTGGCATGAGGTAGGTTCTCAGAGATACACGATGGAAGGATCGGGAGGGGCGTCTTATCGACGAGGCGGCTACTACGTAAGGGGTATATGCTCACTTTCGTATGAGGTAGCCTCCCGATGACCCACTCCGGTAGGACTTCGTGTCCAGCCCATTAGGATGAGGGTCAAATCCTTTTGGTTGTGGACACAAATAATAGGGGACAGGGGGGAACGAAACAGGACAGGACGAAGTAGTTGAGGCAGGTCACCCAAAGCCTAAATCATTACACACACGACAACGAGTATATTTTTTTGTTTTTTTATTATATTGATCATCAATTAGGAAGAAAAGATAGGAAGTTAGAAGAGTTTATTTTTCTCAAATTCAGCATACAAAGGTGTATGCGTAAACACATTGAATTTTACATATACAAATTTTTACAAACATTCAATACCAAACCAATCTCAGCCATGACTAGGAAAGGGAAAAGGAAGACAAGGTTGAGTGAAAGAGAGAATGCGTTGACGGGAAGGGAGCATAGTGCTTCGAAGTCAACGGAAGAACGCGAGAGTGGAGAGGAAGAGGAGCAATTATCCTCGGGGAAGCCGGCGCCTCAGGCATCAGTTTCTCAAACTAGGCAAAGGGTAGTCCCGGTCGCTACCCCAGAAACAAGTTTAGTAGATAAGGTGGGTGGTGAACTGCTGCAAAAGTTCGAAGCAATGTTTTTTCAATATCAGCTGGATGTTAATCGCACGACGGCGGACGCGATACGCGAAGCCATGAACGGGGTGCGAAGGGACGTCAGATCCTTGGGGGAACGAATCTCCAAAGTGGAGAAGACTCGCGAAGGCGCACAGCCAATCGCGGCGATGCCCCTGGAGAATGCTGATACTTCTTCAGCGCTGGGTCAAGGCGAGAATGCTGGGAAAGAGGAAGAGCAGGCTGCTACGGATCGACCAGGATTCACTGGCCGAAGGCTGCTCACACCATCTCCACAGAAGGAACGCAATTACTCGGACATTAACAAAAACAAATTTAAGACAATTAGGGACTGGGGGTTGAAATATGATGGCGGCATCAAGTCAATTCCCATTGAACGATTTTTGTTCAGGGTAGAGACTCTGCAAAGACGACACGGCATATCATCAAACGACCTGTACGCGAGCTTCCATCTTCTGCTAACTGGAGCCGCGCAGGAATGGTTCTGGCTATATATGGAGGAACGCACAGGTGAGGAGGAAGATGGATTCACTCATCTCAGAGAGGCACTCCTGGATCATTTCCGCAAGGCGGACTGTGACGAGGAAATTCGGCAAGCAATGAACGAGAGGAAGCAAGAACACCGAGAATCGTTCGATAACTTTTATGCGTGCGTGAGAGGCATGGCACTTACCATGAAATCTCCGATGGCGGAGGGGAGCTTGGTCAACCTCATGCGTAGGAACCTGAAATCAAGAATCAAAAATCTCATATTCGGTTGCCAGATAACAACACTCGCGGAGTTGAAAACACAGTGTAGGCGAGCGGAAAAGCATTTGGACGAATACGAGCGGAAGTTTACAAAGAGGACGACCATTGAAGAGATCGATCTGCCACAGGGGGAGGAATGTGAAAACGGAGACCGAGGACCATTGCTGGAAGCTTTCGAAAGAAAGGAGCGTGGGAGCAAGAGGAATGAGCATTTTAGGAAGAAGGCAGACCTAACGGTGACCGAAAAGTCGGGCGAACAAAGATGCAACTCACATTTTCACAATTTAAAATGCTCAAGTGTAACCAGGAGGGTGCCAGGTTTGTGATGTGTGGAGAATGCGGGCAGGAAAACCACTTCCCTGGCGAAAGTACCGGGAAATCCGGCCAGGAGAAGAAGCTCCCGGAGAACAATCAGCAGACAAAGTCATCCTAAGACGAGAAACATCGGAACCGACATCAGCACCGATACCAACTGGAGCTACATTCCACACATTACAGGACAGGGAGAGACGGTATCAAGAAGTGAGGAGAAGGATATTCGGAACGTCGAAAAACGGCGCCAGTAGCTGTGCCTTGGGAAGAAGACGAAGGCGCGCTAAGAAGATTGAAAAGCTACGACGAAAGACTCGAGAACATAAAATAATGAAACGGGCAATAGCGGCGACAATAATCAGAAGTGATGTGGATCGCCGACCGTATGCGGAAGTCATCATCGAAGGAGAGCCAATGACGGGGTTGTTGGATAGCGGGGCTTCTGTAAGCTGTTTGGGAGGAACGGCCATTGGACGATTCAGCGGAAAGAGAACGTATCTGCTGAACGAGGAGCTGAAAACGGCTGATGGGAAAGGACAAGCAGTAGTGGGGAAAATAGATGCAAACGTGACTTGGCGAGGGAGGTCGGCAGTACTAAGTTTATATCTGGTGCCGAGCCTCAAGCAAGCACTCTATTTAGGCATGGACTTTTGGGAAGCATTCGATCTACTTCCAACAGTGGTCTCGGAGATAAGCGTAGAGCAGTCGGGTATGGTCGAACTAACTCCAAGGGAGCTGCGAGAGTTAGATAATGTCAAGAGCCTTTTTCCATCATCCGCGAAGCTTGGACTGGGGAAGACGCATCTGACGGAACATCGGATCGAGGTCTACGATGAGACGGTGCCTGTGAAGCAGCGGTATTATCCGATGTCACCGGTTAAGCAGAGGTGTGCATACGAGGAAATAGACCGCATGCTTAGCCTCGGCGTTATAGAAGAGAGCAATAGCGCGTGGAGTTCCCCAATTGTGTTGGTACAAAAACCTGGGAAAAACCGGCTTTGCGTGGACATGCGGAAGCTCAATGAGCGTACGAAAAAAGATGCGTATCCAACTCAGCACGTGGAGGGAATCCTCAGTCGGCTGCGCGACACATTTTTCATAACTGGCATTGACTTGAAGGATGCCTTTTGGCAGATCCCTTTGGAGGAGCAGTCGCGGGAGAAGACGGCCTTCACCGTCCCAGGGCGGCCCCTCTATCATTTTAAGGTGATGCCCTTCGGGCTTTGCAATGCCAGTCAGAGGCTGTGCCGACTAATGGATCGTATTATTCCATCACGATTGAGGGACAATGTCTTTGTGTATATTGACGACCTACTCGTTTGCTCACCAGATTTTGCGACTCACATGCAACACCTCTCGGAAGTGGCCGAATGCCTGTCAAAAGCAGGGTTAACCATAAATCTGCAGAAATCCAAATTTTGTCAGAAAGAGATTCGGTATCTGGGATTCATCATAGGGCAAGGCGAATTGAAAACTGATCCTTGGAAGGTACAGGCCATGCTCGACTTCCCAGTGCCCAAGACCTTGAAACAGCTAAGGCGTTTCCTTGGACTAACAGGGTGGTATAGAAGGTTCATCCCAAACTTTGCCACCGTGTCCGCACCTCTTACGGACTGCTTAAGAAAAAAGAAGGAATTTAGCATGACACCGGAAGCCATTGCTGCATTCGGGCAGCTGAAAAGCGACTTGGCTTCACCAAAAGTCCTGGTAAACCCGAACTTTTCGAAACATTTTTATATTCAATGCGACGCGTCCACTACTGGCATCGGAGCCGTACTCTTCCAGCTGGACGACGAGGGGAATGAACGTCCAATTTCATACATATCCCAGAAGCTGAATTCAGCGCAAAGAAATTATACGATAACCGAGCTCGAATGCCTGGCCGCCGTAATGAGTGTGAAGAAGTTTCGTCCTTACGTCGACGGTACCCCATTCACGATCATCACGGATCACATGAGCCTCAAATGGCTTATGAGCCAACAAGATCTTTCCGGGCGACTAGCGCGGTGGAGCCTCAAATTACAGGGCTTTGACTTTACGATAATCCATCGGAAAGGAGCGCAGAACATCGTACCAGATGCACTAAGTAGAGTACACATGGACGAGATAGACGGAACAGGACTCGAGACGGACATATCGCTGGATGAGGAGGAATTTCAATCGGAGAGCTATCAGCAGCTGGTGAAGGCGGTGGAGGAGAACACTGAGCGACTACCGGATGTGAAAGTCGTGGACAAGGTAATCTTTAAGCGGACAGGATTTAGGAGAGGCGAAGAGGTGGAAGACAGCCTCTGGAAAATCTGGGTACCAGAAGGACTGAGGAATGAATTGGTACGGCGTTTGCACAGCGGAGTAGCAGCGGGCCACGGAGGCATATATAAAACGGTACATCGTCTGCAAAGCAGGTACTATTGGCCGGGGATGGTCGCGGCAGTGCGAAGCTTTATAGGACAGTGCGAGATATGCAAGTGCAGCAAGGCGTCGAATCAGTTAAGCCGTCCGCTGATGGGAGCGCAAACCGAATCCGAAAGAGTATTTCAGCGGCTATATATTGATTTTTGTGGGCCATATCCGCGCTCGCGCGAGGGAAATTGTTATATATTTGTAGTACTCGATCATTATTCAAAATTTCCACTGTTGAAACCTATGAGGAGTGCTACGGCCAAAGGGGTGATCCAATACCTAGAGAACGAGGTATTCCATGTTTTTGGGGTTCCGGAATTCGTGCACTCGGACAACGGCCGACAGTTCATTTCTGAGACATTCCAAGACTTCCTCACGGGGTACGGCATTAAGCACGTAAGAACGGCGGTATACTCACCTCAGTCAAATGCCTCGGAAAGGGTCAACCGATCACTCCTAGCCATAATCAGGTCGTACATCGAGGATGGAGACCAAAGGTCGTGGGACACGCACATATCCAAAGCAGCTTTCGCACTCCGTAGCGCAGTTCACGAGGCTATACAAATGGAGCCATATAGAGCGGTCTTTGGTCAGAGCATGGTCCAGCATGGAGAAGCCTACGCATTGCTCCGCAAAATCGAGCAGGTCGCTGATTCAGATACGGAGCTTGTGCCCAAAGATCTCCGGCTCAAGCTGCTAAGGGATAGGATATCTCGAAGTCTGAGGTTGGCGCATGAGAAGGGCCGCAAGGCCTACAACATGCGAGCCAGATCGATAACCTACGCGGTAGGGCAGATTGTGTATCGGAGAAGCTTTCGGCAAAGTAACGCGGTGGAGGGTTTCAATGCAAAACTGTCCTCGAAATATACCAGGGCAGTGATTGTGCGACGTGTCGGACAATGTTTGTACGAGTTGGCGGATATGAAGGGTAGGATCCTGGGGGTTTTCCACGCCAAAGACATCAGGGTTTGACTCAAGGACGCGGGTTCGAGCCCCACATGGATGAACATCTCCCCTCTTTCGAGCTCATCGACTCACCAAAAGCCTCCTCGATTAGCTCGCCCTGTTACGTGAGATGTGCATCAGCCTTTAGGTAGAACGGAAAAGTAAATGTTTCAAAACTGGCACATCCATGCGTGACAGATAAATACTCAAAAATTTGCGAACACACCATGCCTGCAAATGGCTGTCACAGCTAAGTTAGCGTTGCTCGATTTCCGGCCTTTCTAAAACAGGCAGCCGAACGAACAACACGCAAAAGAAAACGAAAGGTAAGAATGGGCAAACCTCATGTAAAAAGGTAGCTAATGCTAACAAACAAATTCTTTTATGCAGAAATATATACGTGCGTGCAATGAACCATCACCTGGCACCACGGAGAAAGAGGGCAATAAAAGGATTCACCCACTGCGGAGCAGAAAAATAAGGATTACGCCATCATTCGCAAGTTGCGGCATCACATCCACGCAGTGGCACAGCGGATAGGCATACTAAGGCATACGGCGGCGCATACCACAACCCCCTGGACAGACAACGAGCGTCAGCATATTCACCAGCAACACCAGTGTCATTGGTCCAGCAACATTAAATACATATAAGTGCGCATTCAGGGCGCTGTCCGCCTAAGCAGAACAGTAAATAATGAGTAAGCCCAATCAACAAAACGGGTAAGTGTTCTGTTTCGTAGCATAGACAGCGCGCAGAGGTTGGCAAGTGAGAGAATCACGTACGACCAGTTTCTCAAGATTTGCGAATTTTGCGCTCAGCCGCTATAAGCGTTGGCAGAGGGCATGTGGCGCGCTGGCCATTGAATCTTTATATACATGCCATGAACGGGCACGCTCTAACAAATTTCGGCGAGAGCGAAGTGCACACACGCAGTTAGACACTTCCACCACCATCAATGCGACACACCGACACGAGCGAGCGATAGCAGATCGTAGTTAATAACTAGCTATAAGTACAAATAAGTATCGATTCATGCCAGTGGATTGCATGGGCTATGAGCATGCGTTTATAGGGTAAATAGCGCATACGTTCAAGCGCACATGCCACGCAATAATAAATAGCCCCTGAAATTCTCTGTCCGTTGTGAATTACAGATATATGTACCCATATGATTGCCTAGGAAAACATGCAAGAAATTAACATAGACTGCAAGCGCGCAGTAGTGTAGAAATAGGGCTCGGGCCAAAAGGGACTTATTGAGTGCGAAAAAAGCGCACATTCCGCTAGCTCATAACTAGGCGTGAGGTAGTGCGATTATTAAACAAAGTAACAATAGCTCAATTTGAGTGTAAGTGGCTAAGAAAAATTCAATTCTTGTTCTGATCTATGTGTGTACGCGTGTGTATCTTGGCGCGATGTCTGTCCATGAACCGTATTGATAGCGCATAATTTGTGTGTATGATATACGCTGGGATCAGTAAAGGGATCTTGTTTTACTACTCTTCAAATGATTCATTGCCGATGGATATACACACGTATGTATATATGTGCATATGCTCAGGCGGACGAGCAATGAAATAAAACTGCCTGTCGGTACAGCGATTTGTACGGGTCAGTAGGTACGCTTATATCTATATACATGCGGATTGCTGAATGAATATTGTGTATTGATTCTCTTGAGTAAGTAATTATGTCACAGGTGGTCGCTTGCATTTGCATATCCATTTGATCGACATCATATCCAGTAATCAAAGTACCAGGTCTAGGCAGTATACCGGATGCGATAGTAAGCACAATTGTATCCATACATGTATATATATATGAACGTATCTATATATCTAGAATGTATTTAGTTGACAACGAGCCTGAAGCAAGGCGAACAAATGTAAACGTAGACTACAGAGCCGTGTGTGGAGGTTTCTTTTCTGGTTTTTTTTGATCACTCTCTTAGGATAACCATGGTTATATATATGTAGCTGATGATAAGCAGATATGCATATATGCATACGTACATGAACTCAACGTCATATTTAATAAGTAGTTAGCAGGCGTTAGTGAGCATAATTCCGTCCATATATATAGACACATTTATCTAACACAAACACAATACATCCAATGTGAAAATTGATGATTAACCTAGTTTTAAGACCAACCCATACAATCGCAGCGTGGACTGCAGAGTCCCATGTTGAAGTTTTTTTTTGAATTCACTCTTTATGAATGATTACCTGATAGCTCATGCACATATATGCCATATTTGTGCGCTTGCTTAACTTGACATTTAATAGATGACTAGTCTACCTGGGTAAGCGTAGTCGTACATACATACATGCGGGAACATTTGATTAATAGGAATTTGATTCCATTCAAGGTATAAGGGGTCAATGGACCCGGGTCGAGACAACCCCGTATGAGAGCGGGCCATGGGAATTCATATTGCAGTTTTTTTTCTATACTGAACAAACAACCAATCATAAACATAAATGCCTGTACGTAGGCATGTGCTAATATTGTAGCCAATGTACAATCAGTGTGTGTGTAATCACACTCAGGCCCATGTGTGCAGACATGGTTAGTTACTAAGAATGTAATATAATCCAAAGGATAGATTAATAACGAGCTTGATATGAGACAGCTCAGCTAAAGTAAGCGGAAGAAATTTAAATTTGAATGAGTTTTTTTTTTGAAGGAATTAATAGGAATAAAAAGTAACTTAGGATAAGGGTGGTAGTAGCGTTAGGGTGATAAGAGAGAGTAATGGAGCAATGTATTAGATAATAAGTTATACATGTTCTAGACAAGTGATACATATTAAAAGAAATGAATTTCTAAGTACAAACGAAGTGGTGTGTGATGATTGGGGGTGAAGTGGGTGATCGCCTCGGCTAGACAGACGGACGAATGGACGGGTGTTTGGCATTAGGGTCGACCAATACTGGCCACGGTCGACAATGGCAGGGAGGGTTAATGAAAGCAGAAGGGCCAATCTCGATTCCATGGAGATGAACTGCATCGACGATGAAGGCGCATCATGAGAGTGGACACTCGAGTTATAGGGTAGGTATTCCACCATCGACATAGCACAAGGGTACGAAATTTTTCTTTTTGTTGTCAACCTATGGTTAATTGTCACCAGCATCGATCTACACAGACCCACCCCAATCCGGCGAGCTCAGTCGATAACGCAAGCGTACCCAGCGGATCGTCAGGCCATGGCATTTCTTTTTTTGAGATGCCCTTAGCCATAACCCAGGTAACCTCACTGGTAATAGGTAACACCAATGGTAGGTGAATGAACCAGGTCAGACGAGTAACAACCTACAGAACTAAGGCACACGCCCTTTTAAAATACTCATTAACACCTTTCATTTGATACCCCGTATTGTACAAAAGCATTCTAGAGTCAACCCTGGTCCACCTTTATGGCAATATCACGAAAAGGCGTCCACCTATAGAACTAAGGCCCACTCCCTTTTAAAATACTCATTAAAACATTTCATTCGATATCCATTTTGTACAAACGCTTCTAGAGTCACCCCTGGTCCACCTTTATGGCAATTTCACGAAAAGGCGTCCACCTACAGAACTAAGGCACACGCCCTTTTAAAATACTCATTAACACCTTTCATTTGATACCAGTATTGTACAAACGCACTCTAGAGTCACCCCTGGTCCACGTTTATGGCGATATCCCGGAAAGGTGTCCACCCATAGAACTAAGGCCCACTCCCTTTTAAAATACTCATTAACACTTTTCATTTGATACCCATATCATACAAACAAATTCTAGAGTCACCCCTGGTCCACCTTTATGGCGATATCTCGAAAAGGCGTCCACTTATAGAACTAAGGCACGCGCCCTTTTAAAATACTCATTAACACCTTTCATTTGATACTCCGTATTGTACAAAAGCATTCTAGAGTCAACCCTGGTCCACCTTTATAACGATATTCCGAAAAGGCGTCCACCTATAGAACTAAGGCCCACTCCCTTTTAAAATACTCATTAAAACTTTTCATTCGATATCCATTTTGTACAAACGCATTCTAGAGTCACCCCTGGTCCACCTTTATGGCAATATCACGAAAAGGCGTCCACCTACAGAACTAAGGCACACGCCCTTTTAAAATACTCATTAACACCTTTCATTTGATACCCATATTGTACAAACGCATTCTAGAGTCACCCCTGGTCCACGTTTATGGCGATATCCCGGAAAGGTGTCCACCCATAGAACTAAGGCCCACTCCCTTTTAAAATACTCATTAACACTTTTCATTCGATATCCATTTTGTACAAACGCTTCTAGAGTCACCCCTGGTCCACCTTTATGGCAATATCACGAAAAGGCGTCCACCTATAGAACTAAGGCCAACTCCCTTTTAAAATACTCATTAACACTTTTCATTTGATACCCATATCATACAAACAAATTCTAGAGTCACCCCTGGTCCACCTTTATGGCAATATCACGAAAAGGCGTCCACCAACAGAACTAAGGCCAACTCCCTTTTAAAATACTCATTAAAACTTTTCATTCGATATCCATTTTGTACAAACGCTTCTAGAGTCACCCCTGGTCCACCTTTATGGGAATATCACGAAAAGGCGTCCACCTATAGAACTAAGGCCAACTCCCTTTTGAAATACTCATTAACACTTTTCATTTGATACCCATATCATACAAACAAATTCTAGAGTCACCCCTGGTCCACCTTTATGGCGATATCTCGAAAAGGCGTCCACTTATAGAACTAAGGCACGCGCCCTTTTAAAATACTCATTAACACCTTTCATTTGATACCCCGTATTGTACAAAAGCATTCTAGAGTCAACCCTGGTCCACCTTTATAACGATATTCCGAAAAGGCGTCCACCTATAGAACTAAGGCCCACTCCCTTTTAAAATACTCATTAAAACTTTTCATTCGATATCCATTTTGTACAAACGCATTCTAGAGTCACCCCTGGTCCACCTTTATGGCAATATCACGAAAAGGCGTCCACCTACAGAACTAAGGCACACGCCCTTTTAAAATACTCATTAACACCTTTCATTTGATACCCATATTGTACAAACGCATTCTAGAGTCACCCCTGGTCCACGTTTATGGCGATATCCCGAAAAGGTATCCGCCCATAGAACTAAGGCCCACTCCCTTTTAAAATACTCATTAACACTTTTCATTCGATATCCGTATTGTACAAACGCATTCTAGAGTCACCCCTGGTCCACCTTTATGGCAATATCACGAAAAGGCGTCCACCTGTAGAACTAAGGCCAACTCCCTTTTAAAATACTCATTAACACTTTTCATTTGATACCCCGTATTGTACAAAAGCATTCTAGAGTCAACCCTGGTCCACCTTTATGGCAATATCACGAAAAGGCGTCCACCTATAGAACTAAGGCCAACTCCCTTTTAAAATACTCATTAACACTTTTCATTTGATACCCATATCATACAAACAAATTCTAGAGTCACCCCTGGTCCACCTTTATGGCGATATCTCGAAAAGGCGTCCACTTATAGAACTAAGGCACGCGCCCTTTTAAAATACTCATTAACGCCTTTCATTTGATACCCATATTGTACAAACGCATTCTAGAGTCACCCCTGGTCCACGTTTATGGCGATATCCCGAAAAGGTATCCGCCCATAGAACTAAGGCCCACTCCCTTTTAAAATACTCATTAACACTTTTCATTCGATATCCGTATTGTACAAACGCATTCTAGAGTCACCCCTGGTCCACCTTTATGGCAATATCACGAAAAGGCGTCCACCTATAGAACTAAGGCCAACTCCCTTTTAAAATACTCATTAACACTTTTCATTTGATACCCCGTATTGTACAAAAGCATTCTAGAGTCAACCCTGGTCCACCTTTATGGCAATATCACGAAAAGGCGTCCACCTATAGAACTAAGGCCAACTCCCTTTTAAAATACTCATTAACACTTTTCATTTGATACCCATATCATACAAACAAATTCTAGAGTCACCCCTGGTCCACCTTTATGGCTATATCTCGAAAAGGCGTCCACCCATTGAACTAAGACCCACTCCCTTTTAAAATACTCATTAACACCTTTCATTTGATACCCCGTATTGTACAAAAGCATTCTAGAGTCAACCCTGGTCCACCTTTATGGCAATATCACGAAAAGGCGTCCACCTATAGAACTAAGGCCAACTCCCTTTTAAAATACTCATTAACACTTTTCATTTGATACCCATATCATACAAACAAATTCTAGAGTCACCCCTGGTCCACCTTTATGGCGATATCTCGAGAAGGCGTCCACCCATTGAACAAAGACCCACTCCCTATCACGAAAAGGCGTCCACCTATAGAACTAAGGCCAACTCCCTTTTAAAATACTCATTAACACTTTTCATTTGATACCCATATTATACAAACAAATTCTAGAGTCACCCCTGGTCCACCTTTATGGCGATATCTCGAAAAGGCGTCCACCCATAGAACTAAGGCCCACTCCCTTTTAAAATACTCATTAACACTTTTCATTCGATTTTCGTATTGTACAAACGCATTCTAGAGTCATCCCTGGTCCACCTTTATGGCGATATCTTCAAAAGGCGTCCACCTATAAAACTAAGGCCCACTCCCCTTTAAAATACTCATTAACACCTTTCGTTTGATTCCCATATCGTACAAACAAATTTTAGAGTCAGCCCTGGTCCACCGTTATGGCGATATCGCTAAATGGCGTCCATCTATAGAACTATGGCCCACTCCCTCTTAAAATACTCTTTAATACCTTCCATTTGATACACATGTCATAAAAACACATTCCATGGTTACCCTAGGTTCATTTTTCGACCTCTTATTTTGTCTTCATAGCTCTCAGCTGAGTATGTAATGTTCGGTTACATCCGAACTTAGCCTTCCTTACTTGGTTTTTTTTTTTCAAAATAACTTTTTTTCTTTAGTTGATATTAATTTAAATTTTTTCTTCCTTTGGGACGTTGGGATTTGTTATATTAAAAGTATTTAGACATTTAAAATTGATAACGAGACCAGTTCTAAAATCGGCAAAAATTAACGATTTTCCATGAAATGCTCGAATAAATGGCCCGCTTCAAACGCATCCCATATCTGTTAACAAGACAAGGGATTTAACGATAGTGTGTTATCCAAATATGTTAAGCAATTTTTGTTTATTAAATAAACAAACTTCAATATTACCAGACAAACATTCAAACAAGTTAATACTTTACCGAAATTCGCAAAACAGATTTACTACTTTTAGAAATACTTTAGGGATTATATATGTAAATCAACTTGCTTTTATGTATTTGTGGTTACGCGATATGACACCGAAAATATTTAGGCCGAGCTTTGCTTCATGTTTGCGTCGTGCTACTTTTAAAATTTGTGATACAATCTAGCGGCCCCGTCCCTACATGCCTTATGCTGACTTCGAAAGGTATTTGCAAGGAGATGAATTTTCGCTCAGAAGCTTTTCATGGCAGAAATACCAAATTAATGCAAATGGGTAGCGCAGATTTTTCTAGAACAATCACATTTTTTAAAGATTTTGAAGCTGCATTTTACTGTCCTTAACCACAGGATCTTCGATGTAGTAGGTTAGCACGTTACCATCACATCACGGCGTCCGCCATTACATTGGGTGCTTATTCAGAAAACTCGACCATTCCTTAATTTTTGTTAGAAGTTTATCGGAAACTGACGCAAAGTTCAAGACAACCGCCGAAACAAAATAGGAAAATAAAATAAATAAAAATAATTCAAAACAGAGGCAAAAATATATAAAAAAATAGCATAAACTATGATAAAATAAAATTAAAATAATTAAATTAAATAAATAAAGAAATTAATTTAAATAAGTTAAACATTAATAAAAAAATGTGGAATAAAAACAATAAAATAAAATAAAATATAATAAAATATAATAATATAAAATTAAAATAAAAATAATAGTTAAAATAAAATTTTATTTAATAAACCAAACTTAGATAATATAAAATCTAAAAAAATTTAACAAAAGACAATTTAGTAAAAAAAAATGAAATAAAATGAAAGACACAAAATAAAATAAAATAAAAAAGTTAAAACATAGCTGGTGAATTATGTGTTTTACGTCAGTATAAATAGGCTTCTGACCATTATTTCCTTAGTGCAAAGTTAAATTAAACTCCACTATTTCGGCTCAACGTTTCACTAAGCATCATAGCTTCTTCAGGAGCGAAGCTGAATTTATTTAGTAACTTTTATCACAACCAAGTAATTTTATCACAAATACAATGTACATAAATGAGAGCTATTAAAAGAAATTTCGGTTAGAATCAAGCAAACAGATTTTTTAGTAAAAAACTTACATATATAAATGTATGTATCCCTAGATTACATCGAAGGCGTCATAAATTGCACAATTTTAGTATAAACTAACTTATGCATGAAAATTAAAAGTATGAAATTGGTACTAGTAATATGTAGTACACTTGTCATTATGCTGGTCTTTGATCATCAAACATAATTGGTATGTTTTGTTTACATATGTACGTATGTATGAAAGGATGTGTTCAGTGAATACCTAAGAATGTGAAAATGTAAACAAAAACTTTATAAACATAAAAGATATACGGCGAAGATGTCAGCTGTGTCTTCCTTTCTATTAACAGTTCTATCTCTATTTTGCATAATTCTTAAGCTTTCTGTTGTGTATCTCCCTTTTTCCCGCCTTTCCTTGTCAAAAAGCCCTATCACCCTTTCACAACACAACAATAGCCGTGTTTTTAACACGCGCGTATACGTTTCGTTTGCGCGTGTAAAAAAACGCCTATCTTCGCTTAGATAATGCTTAGGAGACCCATCTAGCGGCTGTGGTTAAACAACTAGCTACAGCAACAGGGTGTACCGAAAAGCGGAGACGCAACGCTCTGATGGCCATAGGGTATAACATATAGCTGAATCAGTTGCGATGAATTGTGGACACACATAGAATACATAGAATTAGTGTAGAGGGTGAAACAAAGACACATATTTCAGTTACATCTTAGTATAATGCGTATTGAAATTTAGTAGGACAAAATTTATGCGCAGCAATTTCAGAGGTGTATTTATAGTTTGTCTCTTAGCAGTTAATATAAGCCGTGTTTTTTAACACGCGTATATCCGTTTACGCTTAAACTTTATATTGACTGCTAAGAGACAAACTATAAATACACCTCTGAAATTGCTGCGCATAAATTTTGTCCTACTAAATTTCAATACGCATTATACTCAGATGTAACTGAAATATGTGTCTTTGTTTCACCCTGTACACTAATTCTATGTATTATATGTGTGTCCACAATTCATCGCAACTGATTCAGCTATATGTTATACCCTATGGCCATCAGAGCGTTGCGTCTCCGCTTTTCGGTACACCCTGTTGCTGTAGTTAGTTGTTTTACCACAGCCGCTAGATGGGTCTCCTAAGCATTATCTAAGCGAAGATAGGCGTTTTTTAACACGCGCAAACGAAACGTATACGCGCGTGTTAAAAAACACGGCTATAAAGTTTAAGCGTAAACGGATATACGCGTGTTAAAAAACACGCCTAATATAGTATACGAAATACCTGGTGAAGGAACCGAGAACGAAAAATTTAATAAAATATATATAGGTACAACAAAGCGCACCTTGGGTATTCGACTCAAAGAACATTAGTCGGATATTAATAAAAAGAAAAACAAGTAAGGACGGGACTGTCTTCGGCTATGCCGAAGACTTCATACCTTTCATGAATGGGTCTAAACAATAATCTTATCTCGTTTGTAATCTGCGAATAATCGGATGTATAAGATAAGAAATATCTAGTGAACAGATCTACATACCTAAACGATTTTTAAGATAAATATAAAATAACAAATAGGTAGGTCTTTGTGTGAGGATGCAAAGCTTCACGTTTTTTGTGGTCTGCATGTAAAAACTGTGACCACGAATCACGTATTTCAAAAATATATGAAGTAAACGTAACTATTTGATGAAATTTGATTAATTTTGCAGCTTCTATGCGTAAAAAAGGGGCAAAAATGACAGTTTATATGAAGTATATAATATATATACCACCGATCTCTATGATTTTTTCAGACAACAATATATGCTATATACGTAAGCATTTGGTGAAATTTCAAGCTTCTAGGTGTTAAAATGGGGCCGAAATCGCAAAAAAAAATATATATATACTATATATATATACTATATATACCATCATATATATATTATATATATCACCGATCTCTATGATTTTTTGACACAACAATATATACCATATTCGTAAGCAATCGGTGAAATTTGAAGCTTATAGCTGTTAAAATGGGGTAGAAATTGAGAAAAGTTTCTTATCTGAACAATCGGTTGTATGATATATATACTATATATACAACCGATCTCTATGATTTTTTCAGACAACAATATATGCCATATACGTAAGCGTTCGGTGAAATTTGAAGCTTCTAGCTGCCCAAATTGCGAAAATATATATATATACTATATATATATACTATATATACCACCATATATATACTATATATACCACCGATCTGTATGAGTTTTTCAGATAACAATATATGCTATATACGTAAGCACTCGTTGATATTTGAAGCCTCTAGCTCTTAAAATAGGGCAGTAATTACGAAAAGTTTCTTATCTGAACAATCGGTTGTGGGGGATATATACTATATATACGACCGATCTCATCAATTTTTTCAGGCAACAATATGTGCAATATACGAAAGTATATGGTGAAGTTTGAGGCTTCAATCTGTTAAATTGAGTAAGATATTACAAAAATCCTCTTTTTCTGAAAAATCGGTTCTATGGAGGATATATGCTATAGTGGTCCGATCCTCTTCAACCTGATTATTTCGGTATACTTAATGGTGGGTCTATCTATTTTCCTTTAAGGACTTACAATTTTGGGTTTCGTGACGAAATTAATATACCATTTCATTTTCATGAAAGGTATAATAATACAGCACTACCGCAACACACAACCGGAAGCGGACATTCTGTTGATCTACGTAAAGCGAGAATATTGGACAAGGAAAGGCGGGAAAAAGTGAGATACACAACAGAAAGCTTAAGAATTATGCAAAATAGAGATAGAACTGTTAATAGAAAGAATGACATCTTCGCCGCATTCCTTTTATGTTTATTATAAAGTTTTTGTTTACATTTTCACATTCTTAGGTATTCACTGAACACACCCTTCATACATACGTACATATGTAAAAAAAAACCGAAATTTCTTTTAATAACTTTCTTTTACGTACATTATTGTTGTGATAAAATTACTTGGTTGTGATAAAAATTACTAAATAAATTCAGTTTCGCCCCTGAAGAAGCTAAGATGCTTAGCGAAACGTTGAGCCGAAATAGTGGAGTTTAATTTAACTTTGCACTAAGCAAACAAAGCAGGCGGCCACCGTGGTGTGATGGTAGCGTGCTCCGCCTATCACACCGTATGCCCTGGGTTCAACTCCCGGGCAAACAAACATCAAAATTTTAGAAATAAGATTTTTCAATTAGAAGAAAATTTTTCTAATCGGGGTCGCCCCTCGGCAGTGTCTGGCAAGCGCTCCTATTGTATTTCTGCCATGAAAAGCTCTCAGTGAAAACTCATCTGCCTTGCAGATGCCGTTCGGAGTCGGCATAAAACATGTAGGTCCCGTCCGGC
The DNA here is from genome assembly GCF_040869045.1 of Eurosta solidaginis. Taxonomy (NCBI): domain Eukaryota; kingdom Metazoa; phylum Arthropoda; class Insecta; order Diptera; family Tephritidae; genus Eurosta; species Eurosta solidaginis. Next base: position 294,736,237 of record NC_090320.1, read on the forward strand.
CAATTTGTAGGGAAGAATCAAGAGGAGCACGACGCAAATTGGAAGAGAAGCTCGGCCTTAGATCTCTTCGGAGGTTATCGCGCCTTACATTTATTTTTTAAGCAAACAATGGTCAAAAAGCCTATTTATACTGACGTGAAATAAAAAAAATGGTATGAAATAAACTAAATAATGAAATAAAATAAGATGAAATAAAATAAGATAAAATTTACAAATTTTTAACAGCATGCATTGCTAATAAGATCTACCACCATCTAAAGACGCAAAATATCCTTGCTATTGAACAGAAAGGTTGTGTAAAAAATTCCCAAGGATGCAAAGAGCAGCTTCTTATAGACTCCATTGTAATGGAACAAGCATACCACAAATAAAGAAATATATATACGACATATATCGACTACAAGAAAGCCTATGACAGTGTACCCAACTCATGGTTAACTGAGGTGCTAAAAGTGTATAAACTAGCTCCAAACATAATAACTACTCTTGAATATCTTGCTAATATATAGAGATAACACTTAATCTAAAAACAAAAAATGGACTACAAAGTATTTCCACGATACCCATTAGAAGAGGCATACTACAAGGAGATAGCTTAAGTCCTCTTTGGTTCTGCCTCGCGCTTAATCCACTATCGACCTTGATTAATGATACCAAAAATGGATTTAACATAAAAGGAAGAGAAGGTGCATCGGAGAAGGTCTCACACCTCCTCTATATGGACGATAGTAAGTTATACGCAGGGCCCGAGCGGCACATGAATGAGTTCCTTCAAATAACCGAAGATTTCTCACGAGATATTTGTATGACATTTGGACTAGATAAATGTAAAAGACTGAGTGTTCAGCACGGAAATGTAGTAACGCATAATTTTCCCTTAGCGAATAATGAAAAAATAGATGCATTAGAAGCAGATGAGTCCTATAAATACCTAGGTTATATGCAGGCCAGAAGAATACATCATAATGTCATGATACAGAACATCACTGACTTCTTCCTATATAGAACAAGATCAATCCTTAAATCCTGTCTTAATGACAGGAATTTATTTAAAGCAATAAACACGTTTGCGATACCAGTGCTAAAGTATAGTTTCGGAGTATTAAAATGGTCTTACACGCAGTTGGAAGGTGTTAAAAGAGCGAGTCGAACACAGCTCACAATACGGGGCACATCACCCGAAATCTGCAGTGGAGAGAATAAACTTATCTAGAAGTCTAGGAGGGCGTGGCCTGATAGGTATCCAACATCTTTATAAAAAAACAGATCGCAAACCTACGCCAGTATTTCTTAGGGCAGAACACAGCACTACACCAAGCTGCATGCGGAGCGGATAAAAACTATACGCTTTTAAACCTGTTTAATCTCGACATACAGAATAAAGAAAGCGATTCTATTCATACAGCACTACTCATTGATGAGTGGAAAAAGAAAACACTCCATGGCAGACACCCCCATTCATTAAGCCAACCAGGGATCGATACCGTTGCTTTAAACCTATGGCTGAAGAATTCCGGATTCTTTATGGAAAATGAGGGCCTCATGATAGCAATACAGGACCAAGTCATTGCCACAAAAAATTACTTAAAATACATTGTACGCGCTGAAATTGGCAGTGACAAATGCAGGAAGTGCCAACAGCAGTCGGAAACAATACAGCACATAACAGGAGCTTGCGTTATGCTCGCAGCAACAGACTATTTAGCAAGATAGCGAAAATCGTTCACCAGCGCTTGGCAATCCGTACGAATCTGTTTCCGTATTATAAATATACTCTCTCGGCAGTACTAGAAAGTAGCGAATATAAACTATACTGGGACCGCACTATATTTACAGATAGAAGTATACCCCATAACAGACCAGATATAGTCCTATTAGAAAAGAAAGAAAATAGCGCGTATTTAATTGATATTGGGGTTCCCAATACGAACAACTTGAAAGACATGCACACAGAAAAGAAAAGAAAGTACATAGGACTTGCTCAGGAAATGAAGCTGTTATGGCACCTTGACAAAGTAAGCATAGGGCCAGTAATCATCTCATCAACAGGCGTGGTACACAAAACTCTTATGACGCACCTGGAGATACTAAAATTAGAAGATAAGCTTCTACCTATCCGAAAGGCAGTAATTCCATCAACAACATCCATTGTTCGTTCGTTTTTAGATACTGACATGTAATTTACAGATTATTATGAATTTACATATGTATATTTAGTATAAATGGTTTTATATGTCTTGTTGTATACAACCGATGTATAATGTATAGCCCAAAGTGGTGCTCAAGGAAGAAACAAATAAAATAAAATAAAAAAAAGATAAAGTTTTTCACTCTAAATAAAAGAATATAAAAATATATAAAATTAAATAAAAAGTTTCAAACTAAGTTAAAAAAAATATAAAGTCAAAAGCAAAATATAATAAAATAATATACTCAGCCCACCAAGTTTCTTTTAACAATATCACTTTTTTTAAAATTAATTTCCTTGTTTTTCAGTGTCCCTTTGTCAGTTTTTATTTTTTTGACATCATCATGTTTGGTGGCCGGAGGACTTACAAAACCAGGTCGGTGTCCGAAAATAGCATATAACAAAAAATTGGACTTAAAAGGGGTGAGTATTAAGTTCTATATACTTAAATAAATTAAGTCCCAGCTCTATAAAGCTAGGCCAATTTTATAGTTCTATGCATAGACCTTAACACCATTTTCAAAGCTTATGTTTTAATTATTTACAGTTAACAGGCACCTGGTATATGCAAAGTAGTTTCGAGAAGATTGACCTTAATCGATGCCAAAAATCTGATTACAGTCTTGGAGATAACGATGAGCCTCTAGTACAAAACTTCCAAATAAATAGATTAGAGTAAGTATTTGTAATTGCAGGTAAAGCTTTTGGATTTAGTTGAAAGTTATGTTGCCTTTTATGTTGTTGATTTTACGACAGGGTGTAAAAGTGAAGACTTTTGTGTCAAAAGAAACTTTTTTCAAATTCCAAGTGCATAGATAAAATATTTGTTTCACTTTTCGTTCTCAAAAACTAACACTGAAGATGGCACATTACCGAAGCCGGTTTGTATTCAAATCAAATTTGACTAGGACTGATGGAAAATTGCTTCAATATACATCAATTACTTGAATTGGAACCATTTTCCGCCATTCTTTGTCAAGTTTGGTTTGGAGACAAACCGGTTTCGGCGTTATGCTATCTTTACTTACTTACCTAATTGGCGCTTAAGCGTTTACACGATTATGAACGTCCAACAAAGCGCGCCAGTCGCTCCTTCTCTCTGCCAACCGGCGCCAATTGGTCACACCAAGGGAGTTTAATTCGTTTTCCACCTGGTCCTTCCAGCGGAATAGGGGCCGCCCTCTACTTCTACTTCCATAGGCGGGTTCCGATAGAAAAACTTTCGTGGCTGGATCGTCATCTTTCATTCGCATAACATGGCCTAGCCAGCGCAGCTGTTGTGTTTTAATTCGCTGGATTATGTTGATATCTGCGTATAGCTCGTACAGCTCATCGCTAAATCTTCTTCGTTACTCGCCATCGCCAACGCGTAGAGGTACATAAATCTTTCGTAGATCTTTCCTTTCAAACACCCCCAGAGCCGCTTCATCTTATGTTGTCATGATCCATGCTTCTGCCGCATAAAGCAGGACGCGTACGATAACTGACTTGTAGAGTATGATTTTCGTTTGCCGAGAGAGGACTTTACTTTTCAGTTACCTACCTAGTCCAAAGTAGCATTTATTGGCAAGGGTGATTATTCGCTGGATTTCAGAGCTGATGTTGTTGCTAGTGTTGATGCTGGTTCCCAAATAAACGAAATCTTTTACTATTTCTAAATTATGGCTGCCAACAGCAGCGTGGCTGCCGAGGCGCATATGCGCTAACTCTTCGCTCGATGACAGCAGGTACTTTGTTTTGTTCTCATTCACCATCAAACCCATCTTTACCGCTTCTTCTTCCAGTTTGGCGAAGCAGAATTAACGGCGCGGATATTTAGGCCGATGATATAAATGTCATCAGTATATGCCAGTAGTTGCACGCTTTTATAGAATATTGTTCCAGAGCGTTTAAGTTCTGCAGCTAGTATAATTTTCTCCAGCATCAAATTAAAGAAATCGCTCGATATGGGCTCAACCTGTCTGAAACCTCGTTTAGTTACGAACGGCTCGGAGAAGTCCTTCCCAATTCTGACTGAGCTGATGGTGTTGCACAACGTCAATTTGCACAGCCGTATAAATTTTGCGGAGAAACCAAATTGAGACATAGCGGCATATAGGAGCTCCATTTCGTGCTGTCGAAGGCGGCTTTAAAATCGACGAAGAGGTGATGTGTGTCGATTCTTTTTTCGCGGTTTTTTCCAAGATTTGGCGCATTGTGAATATCTGGTCATTGGTAGATTTAACAGGTCTGAAGCAGCACTGATCAGGTTCAGTCAGACGATTCACGGTGGGCTTCAATCTTTCGCAAAATACGCTTGACCGGACCTTATATGCGATATTAAGAAGGCCAATTCCGCGATAGTTGGTGCAGTGTGCAATATCCCCTTTCTTGTGTACAAAAAATACTTTGGACAAAGAACGCTTAGATTCCAATCGTCGGGCATACACTCGTCCGCCCACATTTTGCGAAGAAGCTGATGCATGCGCCTTACCAACTCCTCGCCGCCGTATTTTAATAGCTCCGCAATTCATCAGCGTCCGCGGCTTTTTTGTTTTTCAATCTGGTTATTGCTATTCTGATTGCGTCATAGTCGGATGGAGGAACATTAATTCCATAAATTCATCGATTGCGGGCTCAAGAATTCATCTTCCTTGGGCGATAGGTACATCGCTGTCTCCATTTGGAAGGTCAGAGGAGTATTCCCAATATAATCTAAGTACCCTCTAAACATAGGACTAAGGACCTCATGCTCCTCGCACTCATGCCTTTCTGCCTATGCTTTTTTCCTCCTGCAAAGGCGTCTCGCCTCCTCTTTAAACTCGCAGTAGCGTTCACATACTCTTCTTGTTGTTTAATTTGAAAAAATACACAACAGTTTAACACATTTTTTTCACATTTATTAGCGGGTCCGCAGAATGTAAAACCGGAAAACTTATATTCCATTCGGATGGACAATTTCAACTTATGTATGGTAAAATAAGTATGTTATTATAATCATATCTTTCTAAGATATTTAAACTATAACTTTTATTTATATTTTGCAGCTTTGCCTTTTCATTACAAAATTCTAAGTGTTGATTACGAAAAATATATTATCTTCTATCTCTGCGAGAATATAGAATCGGATAAACACACCGGTTAGTATTTTTTGTTTTGAATAAACGTTTCGATTTGTGTCTGTGTCCGAACGCCGCCAGAACAGGTCCCTGTTATGAATATAGAAACGGTTTTCTAATTGGTGGAAAATCAGTGTCAGTGAAAACCTTTTCGAATCTTAAGTTTTTTGGACAATGTCTTATTTTACTAAAAGTTATTTCAGCCGACTTATTCTCATTCTCTATGCGATAAAGGCAGTAAAGAAGATATAGGAGCACACGCTAGTACGACTCTCTCACATACAGGACATATATTTATAATGTATTGCAATGTATAGTTGACCTGGCCGGTCCGTTATGACCTCATGGATCAATGAGTCCATAGTGCGGTGCAATAATTGGAGTAAAAAAACTGTTTACTTATTATACTCAGCGTGCTTTGTACACCGAGTATATTAACTTAGATTGGATAACGGTTGGTTGTACAGGTATAAAGGAATCGAGATAGATATAGACTTCCATATATCAAAATTATCCGTGTCGAAATAAAATTGAATTCAGCCATGTCCGTCCGTCCGTTCGTCTGTTAGCACGATAACTTGAGTAAATATTGAGATATCTTCGCCAAATTTTCTACACTAGCTTATCTGGACCCAGGATAGATATGTGTTGAAAACGAGCGAAATCGGATGATAACCACGCCCACTTTTTATATATAAAACATTTTGGAAAACCCAAAAACCCTGATTATTTACTAAATAATACACCTAGAATGTTGAAATTTGACATGTGGACTGATATTGAGAATCTTGATAAAAATTTGAAAAAAATTTTTTAGATGGGAGTGGCAGCGCCCACTTATGATAAAATCAATTTTACAAATATTATTAATCATAAATCGAAAATCGTTAAACTTACCGTAACAAAATTCGGCAGAATGGTTGCCTTTATTATAAGGAATGCTTTGAAGAAAACTTAAAGAAATCGGTTAAGGACCACGCCCACTTTTATATAAAAGATTTTTAAAAGGGTCGTGGACGAATAAAATAAGCTATATCTTTGCAAAAAAAAGAGTTTAAATCAATGGTATTTCATTTCGCAAGTGAATTTATAACAATAAATAGGAAAAACTCCAAATTTCAAAAAATGGGCGGTGCACCGCCCCTTTTATAACTAAGCAATTTTCTATGTTTCGGGAGCCATAACTCGAAGAAAAATTAACATATCGTAATTTATTTGTGTACACATATTTTCCTTATAGCGGAATATATTTCTAGTAAAAATGGGCGGGATCTATTAAAGACCGCGGCAACTTAGATATAAAACAAGTTTAAAAGGGTCGTAGACTAGAATAATAAGCTATAATTTAGCAAATAGTAGTTTTGGATCAATGATATTTCACTTATCAAGTTTTACTGTAAGAGGAAATGGGGAGATATTTTTCTTTTAAACGGGCGGTGCCACGTGTTATGTAGAAAAGTAATTTATGTGAAATGAAATTTACAATTGAAGCTCACGCTGAGTATATAATGTTCGGTTTAACCCGAACTTAGACACTTTTACTTGGTATGAACAAATTTTATTATTTTTATTTTACTTCTTTACCAATTGTCTCATAAATTCTTTTTTACATTAAAAACTTTTAAAGAAAAATAATTTACTTAAGATTTTTTAAGAATTAATGAGCTTAAAGTCGATAAATGACAATTGTTATTCAATTATTATTTTTAGTTTTATTGGAAAAAACTGAAAAGAAGGAAACATTTACTGGCATATTGCGATGGTACCATTTCGAAAACTTCTTTGCAGTTTTTTCTAATAAAACCAAAAATAATAATTGGATAACAATTGTCATTTATCGACTTTAAGCTCATTAATTCTTAAAAAATCTTAAGTAAAATTGAATACACCATTAAAGATACAAACATATGAAAAATAATTTATTAATTTATTTGCAAAAATTTTTAGAATTTTTTGAATTTGATTTAAATAATTTATGTTGTATTATTTTTTTAATAAAATTTTTTAAATTAATAATTTTTATACAAACTTTTCCTGCTATTTCTTTTAATAATTTAATTAAATTTATTTGTTTGACTATTTTTTTTATAAAATATTTTTGTTATTTTTTTTTTCAAAAAATATGTCTACTTATTTTTATCTAATACATTTTTAAACTACTAACTATTTTCCATTGCAATCAACGATCAAATTTATAGGTAATAAAGAATAAATTTATTTTGCGGATTTTTCCGAGCAAGCAACAGAACAAAAATTCTCAAAACTTGTAGAAAAATTCAGCTACCAATTTGATTTTCTGCATTGTTCAACTTTTGAAAGCAAACACGATTTTAGAAATTTTTCAAACTTCACTATAACTTAACAAACATATAAGAAAATCGTTTTTGTTCCACAATATTCCGGCCATGTTTGTGAAGGGTTTGAGAACTCTAATTGAAAATCTCAAATTAACGTTAGCCGTATTCTAAAATGGTGCTGTGACTCGCACAGAGGAACACCCGGCACAATAGTTACGAGAGGCTGAAGGGGGCCTCGAATACTCTAAACCAAAAGCGCAAGGGGAGGACGACGACGTCACGACGTAGGTGCTGTAGGGGGACAGACAGCCCAATGGTGCTGCAAGTCCTACAGATAAACCACCAGCACAGCAAAGTGGCGTCGAGCGAACTCCTCCTAACCCTGCAGGGGGGTTCGTTTGACGTGGCGCTGATCCAGGAGCCGTGGCTCTCATCGGGAGGAAAGGTTTCTGGACTTAGCGCGCGCGGGTTTGGCGTTTACTACGCGCAAACGGAAGGACGAGTGCGAGCTGTGTAATGGTAAGGAAACAGCTGCATTCATATATGCTGCCTAATTACACTACTGAAGACTTCGTAGTGGTGGCCGTTGAGGAAAAGAATAAGCAGGCATTTATCCTGGCGTCCTGCTACATGGCCCTTGCTGCGGAGGTTCACCGATGAAGTGCAAAAGGCTAGTACAGGAGGAAGGGCGCAAAGGGCGGTTGGTCAAAGGCGCCGATGCAAATGCGCACCACAATGCGTGGGGAGGAGCAGATACGAACGAGAGAGGCGAATCTCTATTTTGTTACATCCTGCAAACCAATTTGCATATAGCCAACAGGGAAAATGTCCCTACAAAAATTGGTCCAACATTCAGTAATGTTCTGGATATTACATTGAGCTCCGAGCGTGATATATCAAGGTATGATTGGATGGTTCTTGATAGACCATCCTTCTCCGACCATGCGTATATCAGCTTCAGCATCCCCCTAAAGAGGGTAGAGAAGGGAGGAACCTTTAGAAACCCTAGGTCAATGAACTGGACTAAATTCCAGGAACAGGTAGAAACAAAACTGGGACAACCCAAAGAAGTTGCCAATGTGGAGGAACTGGAGGAGTCGAATGAATTCCTAACAAGGACGCTTATGACTGCGTATAACAAAGCTTGCCCTCTAACAACATTCAGAGGAAAAGCAAAGCCGCCATGGTGAAGCAATGAGCTGAGTCTTCTAAGAAGACAGGTAAGAGAAATGATGAGGCTCGCAAAGACCGCGGAAAGCGAAGCTTGTCGGGACGAATACAGGGGTCTACATAGGATCTGGAAGCGTGAAATTTCCAGGGCGAAGAGAATCTTCTGGAAAAGTTTCTGTACGGACATCGAGTGCTCCAGCGAAACAGCACGTTCGAAAAAAGTCCTAGCAAGGGGAAATATAGTCCAGGCACTAATAAAGAAAGAGGACGGGGAATGGTCACGTAGTAGTGAGGAATCCCTTAAGGTGCTACTTGACACACATTTTCCATCGGGGACGGTTTAGAGGCAGCAGACATCACTCACACTTCGATCACGGAGCGGGTAATGCCGGGCTTGGTGACCGATACCAAGATCGAATGGGCAGTGAACACGTTTTCTAAGTTTAAATCGCCGGGCCAAGACTGTATATTCCCGGCTATGCTACAAGTTTCAAGTATGGCGGTCGTGGAATGACTTAAAACAATATTCGATGGGTGCATAAGGCTGAATCATGTACCGCACTCTTCGAGAACTGCTCGTGTAGCGTTCCTACCAAAGGCGGGAAGATCGGTCACGTGTATCCCAAAGACTATAGACCCATTAGCTTAACATCATTTCTGCTCAAAACCTTTGAGAGGCTGATAGATGTGTACATAAAGTCCAACGTGGATGAAAAGCTGCTGTCCACAACACAGCATGCGTACACCAAAGGCAAGTCGGTAGACACCGCATTGCATAGGGTGGTAATAAGCATAGAGAAATCCCTGGAATGTAACGAGTATGCTATAGGAGTCTTCTTGAACATTGCCGGGGCTTTCAATAATGTTTCTAAACGGGCGATTATGGATGGTCTTAATTACATTAAAGTACATCCCGCCTTAATCAGATGGATCGGCTGCTTGTTATATTGCAGGAGAATTACATCACAATGGGGATATTTCGAGGCCACGAAATCAGTAGACAGGGGCACACCGCAGGGAGGGGTGCTATCACCTCTGCTGTGGACGCTGGTCATCAACCAACTGCTCAGGCGATTCGATGAGGGACCCGTAAAACTTACGGCCTACGCCGATGACGTTCCAATTGTCATAAGTGGAAATTGCCTTCCAACGATTAGTTCTTTGATGGATCGGGCGCTTCGGGATATTCATACCTGGGCATCTAATGTCGGATTGAAAGTCAATGCGGAGAAGACGTATATGGTCTTGTTTACAAAGAGGTACAAGGTCCCAAAGTGGACCAGGCCTAAGTTAGGAGGAGTGACCTTACAGGAGAAACCTTGCACAAAATATCTAGGAATCATCCTAGACAGTAAGCTGTCATGGAAGCTTAATTTGGAGGAGAGGGTGAAGAAGGCCTCAACGGCACTCCATGCATGTAAACGAATGCTGGGGTGTACGTGGGGCTTATCGCCCTCACTTTCTCATTGGGTTTTTACAGCGATTGTAAGCCCTATTCTATACTATGGAGTTCTTGTTTGGTGGAAAGCCACACAAAAAACAACATAACTCAACCAATTAGAGGGGGTATGCAGACTATCGATGTTTAGCATTACGGGAGCCCTGAAAACAACCCCCACGGCTGCACTGTATGCCATTCTGCACACTCCACCTGTAGACCTGGTAGCAAAGAACAAAGTATTAACAACCGCAACCAGGCTCGGTGCCTCGGGGCAGCTTGAGCGCCGACCATATGGCCATAGTAGTATAGCGTCATCAATCATAAGACGAACAGGCTACCTGATTCCCTATCTGCGCTTCGAGAAAGATCTTAAGCCCCAATAGAGGTGAACGGTTGGCGCAAGGCGAAGGAGTAGGGTCTGCGGTATACTGTGCTGATCCGGAAATAAACAGATCCTACAGGCTGCCGGATTACTGTAGCGTTTTCCAAGCAGAAATATTAGCCGTAACCAAAGCAGTAGAAACCCTGGAAGAGAATAGCTTAAGCTGCAACCGCGTTAACATTTATATTGACATTCATGCGGCAATTAAGGCAATAATCTCGCATAGCACAGCATCTAGATGCGTGTTAGAGTGTAAGCGATCTCTGGAGAGAATCGGGACAGCGAGAAGCATACATCTATATTGGGTCCCAGGGCATATGTGAATAGATGGGAATGAAAAAACGGATGAACTAGCTAAAACGGGCGCATCCCTTGAAGCTTGCTCCGTAGACGTCCCAATTAGACTGGGCGAGATTAAGCGAAAGCGAGAGGTGCACATGATCGACCAAGCGGGAAAGGCGTGGGTTCAAGCGCGGGGCTGTGAAGTGTCTAATATTATGTGTAGGTCTTACAATCTTAGACTAACAAAGTTGCTTCTATCATTAAAAAGAGAGGACTGTAGACTCATGACGGGTATCCTGACTGGGTACTGCCTTCTGGCGTCATATGCCTTTAAATTAGGCTTGGTCAGTGATAGCAGATGTAGGAAGTGCCGGTTGGAGGAAACGATCGAGCACGTTCTGTGCTCATGCCCTGCACTTGCCAGGCTAAGACTCCAGCTTTTAGGAGTGACACAGCTGTCATATCTAGAAGCAGCAAGTTGCTTAAGTCCTAGGAAGCTTCTAGTATCTGCCAAGATGATGGAGTTATTTTATAACATAGGTCCTGCCTTTTGATAGGGTTTTTCAGTTTGGTCGTTAAAACAAACTTCTGGTAACACTACGGACTTATTCAGTCTATGTGAGGTCCTCATGGACCGGCCAGTTCAACCTAACCTAACCTTGTTCTCAACGTTAGCTCTAGAAAAATCGCAAATTTTGAATATGGGATTTTCGCTAACTCTCAAATTAAGATACGTCAAAAATTAAGCTAAATACAGCTGTTATGTTGGGCTTCGTGTAGTTGTATTTGCAATAGGTTTTAGCTATTTTTTCTACAAAACGATGGAAAGCAGAAAAAACAATGACACTGAAGATGGCCCAACATCGTAATAATTTCGATAACAAACCAAATTCGGAAATTCCCACACATATCTTTAACATAGTCCCTGAACCAAAAGTGTACGTAATGGATTAGAGTTCAACAATCCATTTATACTTTAGTAAAATTCGAAAAATGGAAGACAAATGCACGAACGTAATCGCAATTTTACATGTCATTCAAAAATCACATATAAACATATTTATAACATTAGTTTCTCTTCCAAAATTTAGAATACGTTTTTATACATACACGAGACCTTGAACCATCCGATAAAGTTAAAGAAGATTACCTGAGTGCTTTAAAAGCCAAAAAGATTTCCCAAGTGGAACTCGTACCGGCCCTTCATAAGGATTGCGGAGATTATGGAAAGTCAGTCACAGATCAGCTGAAGAAGGTGCAGCAGGAGCTGCATAAGAAAAATGCGAAAAAGGGGCAAGGTCTTGATTTCTAAATATTTTTGATTTATATCTAATTTACATTTGCATATACATACTGTTATATTAAAAATATCTAGTTAACACTTGTAATTGTCAGTAATTTTATTATAATACTGAAATTTCTTCTCATTCTTGTAATTGGATCTGAACACAAAATATAGAATTTTCTTATTACAAGTTAATATTTTTTGTGAAATTTTTTAAATGTGTAATATGTTTGTTCGATAATTCTATTGATACCTTACGATATGGCTGATCTAAAGTTGGCGATTACGAAATTTTATCGCGATAACTACGACCTGTTCGGCGGCCACCGTTGTGTGATGGTAGCGTGCTCCGCTTATACCCCAGACCTGTAAAGTACTGAGTACATATTTGTACTAGTACCAAATAAGTACAAGTACTCAAGTACTTCAAATCTAAGTACCAAGTATAAGTACTGCAGTACTTGTACTTCGAATCCGAAAGTACAAGTCGATATACTTACGAAATACTTGCAAGTACACGAAAGTACTTTTTCTGATAAAATATGTCAGTTTGATTCATAAATGGAAAATCAAAATACGAGTAAAATTCATATTAGAAAGCAACAAGAAATGAAACAACATATTAAAGAAGTATAAATTGTACAGCAGCTAGCAATATTAAAGTAATTTTGTGTTTGCCTTCATTAGTACTAGCTTTTCAAACGAAAAGTCCGTCATTGATTGCTTTCTAGGACTATAAACAATGCCTGCTAAAGAAAATAAACACTCTACTGGGTCGGAGGAAGCTGTCGGCGTATTCATTTTGAGTGATAGGTCACCATTAAAATACCTGTAAAACTTTTCTTCAACCATTTTGTCAAAGTTAGGTGATCGTAAGGGTGCTGGTTGATCCACTTCAAAACCGTTCAATACTTATCAAAGTACTTCGAAAGTACTTACACGTACTTTACTTGTACTTCAACAATTCAAGTACAAGTACATCGATACTTATACTTGTACTCATTTTTCGAAGTACTGAAGTACTGATACTTGTACTTGTACTGGTACTTTTTCTTTACAGGTCTGCTATACCCTGGGCAAAGGAACATCAAAATTTTAGAAATTAAGTTTTTCAATTAGAAGAAAATTTTTCTAAGCGGGGTCGCCCCTCGGCAGTATTTGACAAGCGCTCCTAGTGTATTTCTGCCATGAAAAGCTCTCAGTGAAAACTCATCTGCCTTACAGATGCCGTTCGGAGTCGCGATAAAACATGTAGGTCCCGCCCGGCCAATTTGCAGGGAAAATCAAGAGAGGCACGACGCAAATTGGAAGAGAAGCTCCGCCTTAGATCCCTTCGGAGGTTATCGCGCCTTAAATTTATTTATTTTATAACTACGAGCTGTGGAAATATAAAATGCAGCTTATTATGGAAAAGAAAAAGGTTTGGGATGTCATTGAATGTCCTGTTCCTGAAACTCCAGATACCTCATCGAAGCAGGGAGACACGGATGCTTCAATTATTATTGAACCGGCGGTTGAAGTTACGCAAATGGTGCGGATAAGCAGCTGTAAGTATGCAAAATATGATTGGTCTGTCTTGCAGTTTACCGAGCACATGTTACGTTGATCACGGCGCTAGATTTGAAGAATCTGAGAAACAAAATCAACGTTTTAAATATGCGTAATCAATATATTTATATTTGTTTTGCCGGCACGAGGTCAATTAAAATAAAAGAAAGCCACCAGTTTTTTTTTTTTTTTTTAATCCGAATCAGCGGTGACTCCTCAGATATATAAACTGCAAAATTTATATAAAAAAATAACATTCTATAAACAAAATATTGATAAAAACAAGTAACAATAAATGAATAACAGTATATAAGTCAATTATGTGAACATTCAACTCCAGTAATGATATGGTGCAACAAAATACAAAAATAAAAGAAAATTTTAAAATGGGCGTGGCCCAGCCCTTTTTAATTTAATTTATCTGGAATACTTTTAATGCAATAAGTCGAACAAAAATTTACCAATCCATGAGAAATTTAATAAGGGCATAGGTTCTATGATAATAACTGTTTGCTGTGAAAATGGACGAAATCGGTTGAAGACACTTCCAGTTTTTATACACATTCGACCGTCTGTCCTTCCGCTCGGCCGTTAACACGATAACTTGAGCAAAAATCGATATATGTTTAAGACATATTTGCTCTTGGTCTGAGCAGTACGTCTCCCGACGCGTGGAGTATGCTGGGGTGGAAAAATTGAGTCACTTTATGTGGTTTCAAAACAACCTTCATGCTGGGTAAGTGAGGTCCTTCCACTGAGGTAACGACCACCTAACATCCGCTGAATGAACAATGATGCGATGGTCAAAGCCTGTTGACATATACAGCTTTCTTGCACTCCCATTAGAGGATTGTGATGACCATTCCTAGATAATAGCTCCCCCATTGGAAGGAATTAGTTAATATAGTAGCAACAGTAACACATCCAAGGGACAATTCATATAAAAATTTCTCTTAACACGAAAATTTACCAAAAAATGGACATTTCCCTGAACGACGAAACTGGAAAATCGATAGGCTTCCGTCTTCGCAGTCACTAAGCGGTTGTTCGTCTTGGATTCAAAGAACAGATGAGGCGGATGTTGTAAAGTTCTTCAGAAGGGATAGATGAGGAGGAGTACCATACATCTTAATACTGAAATGGAAGAGATCGGTGTGAAATCTAAAATATTCGCGAAATGGTCCCAAATTTGTCCAGATATAGCCCTAAAGTGAAATCGATATTATGCCTAACTGACCCTAAAAGACATTTTTCAATTTGTCGAATTTTTGGCAGGCAATTGGAAAACTGAGCTGGGTGATCCTTGAATAAAATCAAACTGGATACGAATACCCAGAAACCATATCTTCATCTCATCATAATAAATAATAGTTTAAAAAAACTAAAAAAACACGTTTTTATAGCTAACCGAACTAAAAAATAGAATATAAATTTCATTTAAAAGGGTTTTATGTAACAGTAGTAGAAGGTCAAACAATCATTTATAGTTAATCGCCTCAAAATAAAATTGTAATAAAATTTAAGTTATTAACAGAATAACATAATTCAGAGTAAAAAGCATGGGGTGCAGTTGACTACATTTCATATCTTTCCTCTCAGATAGTTGCCAATAGAATGATTGTAACGTTCAATATCAAGCACCTTACGCTTTTTACTCTGAATTAAATTATTCTGTTAATAACTTAAATTTTATTGTAATTTTATTAACACGCTTTTATTAGCTTGGCCTATATCTATATATGTATCTATGTATCCATGTATGTATGTAACGGAATCTTTGAGCTTAATTTTCATCGGTTTCTAGAAGTCTGATTAATTTTAAACCTTGGATAGGTATCAAGGACCGATGACAATGCAATTATTTGTGGACAGATTCCCATTATCCTTATTATGACCGCCAGGATTGATAAATTCTTTTACAGATCCTCTGTAGTGGAGTAAGAGAGATTGAGCTAGCGCGCGATCTGCGCACGTCTTTCGCTCGGGCACTCGGCACAGCAAAACGGAGGCAGATACTTTTTCAAGGTAGGTGCATTCTCACCTTGTTCATCCGTTATACATGCGTCGTAGGTACAAATGAGTAAAATACTCACAAATTACCGTATATAATATTTATAAAATATATGAATTATAATAACCATGAGTCACAAAAGTCTTCTTAATCAACAAATAATCAGACCATAAATTTCGATCTATTTATTTTACGGAACAAAATTTGGTAAACACCAAAGCTTTGAAATTACAGTCGGTAAACAAGGAATAACTTATAAGATAAAAAAATGTTTAATATTAAAGTCTTCTTGATTAAAGTACAAAATAACACATCTGAATTAGAAAAAAACAAGACCGGGACTTTAATTGACTAGACGTGTGGGAAAATGGCTCATTGCTTCTTAATTGTGTCAGTATATTCCACTGTCATCTCTCTTCGTGACGAGAGTATTTATCGTCGCCAATAGCCATGTGAGGTCAGAACCCACTAACGCAATTTGATACCAATTTGGGGCGCAGATTGGTGTCAGATTGGCTGCAAAAATTGCAATGCAACATTTGCCAGCAAACTGCATGCAGATTGACAGCAAACTGGACGGTAACGATAGATGTCTCAAGTTAGACGGCAAACATTGATGCCACTTTGTAAGCAAACTGACAGCAGATCTTTACATTGTAATATTTGCAGCCAATCTGATATCAATCTGCGGCTCAGATTGACAACCAACTGCGTCAGTAGATTGATGTCAATCTGAGAACAAAGTCTGAAAATTCATATTTTGCAGTCAATTTGACTGCTGTTTGTCTCCAATCTCTGCATAGCAGTTTTTGCATTGCAGGCGTGGTTATTGGGGCTGATTACTTTTTGTTTCAAAGATCATTCCGGCATAGCTTTGTTCCTACAGTCGATATAGAAGGAATTAATTATAATTTCAACATATCTAACCACAAATTCTTACCGAATAAAGAAACAATAACAAATTTTAATTCAGAAAAACAAGCCAGTAGTTTAACTAACTATTCATATGGAAAAAAGCCCGATTGAGTCTTAATCGTTTCGGTATATTCTGTAGTTACCTCTTCGTTCCGGGAGTGGGTAATTTGCGCGCCTGCTGCATTCGTGGATGTAGTATCGCTTTTCAGGCTCCCTCCCCATTCTCTCCTAAGTTCTTACTCGCGATTACTTCTGTTTTAAGGACGATTTCTGCAAAGCTTTGGTTTTACAGTCGATAAGGAAGGAATTTGAAAATTCCAAATCATTAATTCGGACCGACAAAAAATGTTGCAAAAAAATTTAGTAAACATTTGTTAGAATAAGAATATTGCGCACGAGATAAAATATTGTAGTGAAACAAAAATTTGGAAAACGAAACGGCGAATTTAAATAAAAGAAATTAGTTATTGGAGAGTTTTGTGAAAAGGCGAATTGACAGTGAAACATATTTCAAAAAGTAAATAGAAAAGAATTGAAATATTTTATGACAGAATAAATAAAGATGAAAAACAAGTGAAAGCGAAAACATAAATAAGTAACTACGAAGCAAAACGAATCAATCATGTATGCATGAATAAACAATTTAAAATGAGGAATCAAAAATTATCCGAATCGGGAAGAAAATTGAGACAACAATCAACTGACTGGTGAAAATTTGGAAGCAGCCTATTTGAAGATATTTATGATTCTTTGATTTTAATACATATTAGTTATTTTTGCATGAAATAGCTTTGAATGAAATAGTTTTGCATTTTATAATTTGTGTGTGATAAAAACCGAATTAATTTGGGTTTACAAATATATATACATATATATACATCTATATATATAATTTTTTTTTTTGTGTATTAAATTGCGTGATTATTAGATACTAAATATGGTTGCACAATCTATTCGTTCAATGTCAGTAGTGGAATTGAGAGAATTTAATTTAGATACAGTGGGGCGGAAGCAAACTCTTTGTAACCGTTTAATGGAACATCTTGGGGTAGGTGATGTTGTAAGTGATGATGAGTCGTCAAACTCAGATTTTGTTGAAGCAATTGCAGATAGGCAATTGAGTAGGAATTCTAGAAAAGTTAATTTTACATTGCGAGATATTCAGGATAGTGTAAATTCGTTCTCTGGAGACGATTACTCTGATGTTAACCATTGGGTTCGGGAATTTGAAGATATTGCCGACACAGTGGGTTGGGATGATTTGCAAAAATTTGTGTATGCAAAGCAATTGTTGCGGGGTGCAGCCAAGTTATTTGTGAGAGGTTTAGTGTCTGTAAGAGGTTAGACGACACTTAAAGAAAAATAAATTGATGAATTTGGGAAACATTTAAGTGTGGCAGAAGTTCATAAAATAATGAGGCAGAGGCAAAAACGACCAAAAGAGAGTCTTAATGAGTATCTGTATGCCTTGATTGAGATAGGTAGTCCAATACAGGTAGATGAAGCTAGTGTGATAGAATATTTTATTGATGGAATACCCGATTCTCGGTTAAACAAAGCAGTTTTATATGACGCTACAAATTTAAGAGTATTAAAAGAAAAGATTCGGGTTTATGAGAAAATTCGAGGATCTTATTTGTCGTCAAACAAAAATAATCCATCGAATAGTCTTAAAATGTTAGAAGATAAATCAAAAGAGGGGAAAAAAATGTGTTTCAAGTGTGGTTCTGAATCTCATTTAGCGAAGGGTTGTAGTGAAACGGGAATAATTTGTTTCAAGTGTAAACAAAAGGGACATTTCGCAAAAGATTGTAAAGGAAATCAGACAATAAAGTCAGGGAGAAGTGAACAGGTGAATACTCTTGAGAAAACAGTCTTGAAAGGAAATAGGAAAAGTAATATGATTTTCACGGATATCGACATAGGGGGTAATATTTTTAATGCATTGGTTGATACTGGAATTGAGCTTTGTATTATTCGATATGATACCTTAATAACGATTGGGAATATTGAATTAGATAACGAGATATTTCAGTTAAGTGGCATTGGGGAAGGTAGAATAACAACAGTTGGTTCTTTTGATACGGATGTGAAGCTCGATGATATTATTGTGAAAGTAACTTTCTACGTTGTGAGGAAGATAGATACGGTATTTTCAGTAATATTAGGCAGTAGTCTTTTTGAGAAGATTGACATGATTATCGGACAATCAGGTGTAACGTCTAAAAAGAAGGGGTTATTAGAATCATTGCAAGGGAAAAAGTCAGTTAATAATTTTGATAACTCTGAACAAAATGATCTTTTTCAAGAATTTTTTACATTGTTGTGCAATAATATTGAGTGTGAAGTTCCTAAAATAGATCTAACTTATCTTCCAAAGCCAACTGCATTGATAATAGAAAATTTAATTGATGATTTCAAGCCAAACAAACATGAGATATCTCCAATTGAGATGAAAATTGTTGTAAAGGATGATATTCCTGTATACCAATCTCTGCGTAGGGTGTCTTTTGGTGATAGGAAATATATTGATGAGCAAATCGATGTCTGGTTAAAAGATGGGATAATTGTTCCGAGCACATCTGAGTATGCAGCAGTAGTTCTAGTCCCTAAGAAAGATGGAACTAAACGTCTGTGTTGTGATTATAGGAAAATAAATGAAAAGATAGTGCGGGACAATTTTCCTATGGCCCTGATAGACGAAGTTCTAGAGCAGTTGCAAGGTGCAAATATTTTTACTACATTGGATTTAGCTAATGGTTTTTTCCATGTGCCTATAGAACCGAATTCACGTAAGTATACGGCTTTTGTTACACATTGTGGGCAATTCGAATTTTGTTATGTGCCATTTGGGATCTCTAACTCTCCTGCAGTGTTTTGCCTATACATTCAGGCAGTATATCGCGATTTATTAAAAGATGGTACAGTAATAATTTATATGGGTGATATCGTGATTCCAGCCAAGGATATCGATGAAGGAATTAATAAATTTAAAAGGGTCTTAGATGTTGCTATGAAATATGGATTAAAGATTAAGTGGGCAAAGTGTCAGTTTCTCACAGAACAAATTTCATTTTTAGGTTATATAATCAAGGATGGTAAGATTTTACCTTCCGAATGTAAAACAAAAGCAATACGTGATTTTCCAGTTCCAAAGAATAGGAAAGAGTTGCAACGATTTTTGGGTCTAACGTCTTATTTTAGACGGTTTATTAACAAATACGCAGAAATAGCAAAACCTCTGTCAGATTTGCTTAGAAAGGATGTGAAATTTGTAATAGCCGATGATCAGATTTTAGCTATTAAGGAGTTGAAACATGGGATGGTGGTAGCTCCTGCTCTTAAATTATATAATCCAAATGCTATAACGGAAATACATACGGATGCTTCAAAATATGGATACGGTGCAGTATTGATGCAAAAAGACTCAGAGGATCAAAATTTTCACCCTGTTGAATATTTAAGTCGCAAAACTACGTCATGCAAGGAGAAATATTGCTCATACGAGTTAGAAGTTTTAGCTATTATTCAGGCGTTAAAGAAGTGGCGAGTGTATCTTAAAGATATTCGGTTTAAGATAGTCACTGACTGCAATGCTTTCGCTGTGACTATGAATAAAGTTGACATGCCAGACAGGGTTATGCGGTGGTCAATGTAGTTACAACAGTTTGATTATTCGGTTGAACATAGAAGTGGAACTCAGATGAAACATGTGGATGCCCTCAGTCGTGTGTATTGTCTGTTATTAGTCGAAGATTCATTAAAAGTTAGACTTGAACAGGCTCAGAGTAGGGATGAATGGATTAGAGTAGTGAAGAAAGTACTTAAAAAGGATGTTTACGACGATTATTTTGAGAAGAATGGAATTTTGTATAAGGACATGAATAAAGAGCTTTTAGTAGTTCCAGAAGATATGGAGGATGAAATTATAAAAATTGCGCATAGACAGGGTCATGTAGGGACTAAAACAACACAGGAGCTGTTTTAAAATAGGTACTATATTCCAAAATTAAACGAAAAGGTGGGTAGAGTAGTGAAAAGTTGTATTGAATGTATCATGATGGACGCGAAAGCTGGAAGAAAGAAGGCTTGTTAACGCCAATTGACAAAGCTTCAGAACCTTTAGGGACATATCATATAGATCACGTTGGTCCTTTGTCAGAAACTCGGAAGAAATATAATTACATTATTGTTGTTGTGGATAGTTTTTCTAAATTTGTATGGTTGTACCCTACAAAATCGACAGGTGCCGACGAAGTGGTAGAACGGTTGCGAAAACAATCAATAAATTTTGGTAACCCAAGACGTATTATTACAGACAGGGGTTCAGCATTTACTAGTCAACAGTTTCAAGCATATTGTGTCAGTGAAAATATACAGCATTTAATGATAACAACTGGTGTTCCCCGTGGCAATGGGCAAGTTCAACGCATGCACAGGATAATCATTCCAATGGTTAGTAAATTGTGTTTGGAAAATCCAACTCAATGGTATCGTCATGTAGATGAGGTTCAACGCTTAATTAATAATACTCCTCCGCGTAGTACAAAAGTAACGCCTTTTAAAATACTAACGGGATTAGACATGCGCACAGCTGAAAACCAAGATTTACGAGAGTTATTAGAGAACCTGGAATTAGATTAATTAAATGAAGAAAGAGAACGCGTTAGGTCTGAGGTTAAAGAAAACATCAGCAAAATGCAGGAAGAAAACCGTAAAACTTTCAATCGTAATCGTAGAATAGCTAATAAATACAAAATAGGAGATTTAGTAGCTATAAAAAAGACACAATTTGGTGTATGTACTAAACTTAGGGCTCGTTTTCTTGGGCCATATAAAGTCACAGATGTTCTAAATCATGATAGGTATAATGTGCAGAAAGTAGGAGAGCATGAAGGACCTAACAAAACAACTTCAGTGGCAGAGTTCATGAAACCATGGGAACCTATCATTCGGGGCGAATGACTGTCAGGATAGCCGAATGTAGGATTATATCATTCGGTAGGATATTTATGTTTTAATTAAATTATAGTGTGTAGCTACTTGTTATATGAAACACTTTATAATTTCAAATCTATTTCATTGAAAATTATCAAGTGTACTTTTGAAATGCAAACAATATTTTTTCAGTTTGTAACGAGGAATTCAAGCGAGGCATATACGGTTACGCATACGAAAATAATTAAAATAATTTTTGGTTAAATAATTAATTTCTTTAAAAAATATTATTTTAAAAAATAACTATAAAATATAAATTTGTTAACTAATTCAATTTAAAAAAAATGAATGTAAAATAGAGAAAGGAAAAAAAAATAAAACCTTAAATTACATTCTATTTTTAATTAACAAATCCTACATTTATATATATAGCACATCACCAGGGCCGGCGAGAGGGGGGCCGGGGTTTCTAAGGGGGCCCGCGATTTGAAGTACTAAGACATTTTTTTTAATTCAGGAGATTCTATAGTTGTTCTAAGTGCAATTTTTAAGCCGAATTTCAAAAGCAACGAATGTCTGCATTTCGCTTTAATATTATAGTGAAGTGTGAAAAATAAAAATCTATATATATCAAACTGACTCGGAGTGGGACTGGGACTGGGATTGGAATAAAATACATACAAGCCTCTGGGACAGGCAATAAGGGATGCAGAAGAAATAGAAAGAGTTGAGAGAAGAGAAAAGAGAGAAGGAGATTGAGAAAGAGATAGAATGAGAAGAAGATGGAGATATATGAAGCGCAAAAGACGGAGGGAGGAGTGAATAAAAGGATTAGGAAAAAGTGAAGAGGGGGGAGGGCAGAGTCAGACGGAAAAAGTTTATTAAAATGTATGCAGATAGGCCAAATTTAGGGCAGGGCAACGTCTGCCGAGTCTTCTAGTCCTCTATAAAAATCAAATTCTGTGTGTGTGTTCCCTATGAAAACGTGTTTGCCATACTTCAATCATCACCAAATTTTGGCTCTAGGTTCCTTCGATCAAGCCGAAAGTTTTTCATAATTCATATTTCAGAATTAAGAATTTTAAATTTGAATGTTTTTGTTTTTTGTCTATTCGAACGAAATGATCATGTTAACAAAATCAATGATCGCATTCAAAACCAATTTCCTGGTGAAGTGACGAAATATAAATCAATCGACACAGTTACAGATAAAGATAAAATTGTGAATTATCCAAATGAATTTCTAAACTCCTTAGAACCAAAAGGAATGCCTGCGCATATATCAGCTTTGAAAATCGGCTCACCAGTAATGCTTCTTCGGAATTTAAACCCACCAAAATTGTGCAATGGAACCAGACTTTGCGTTTAGAAATTAATGAAGAATGTAATCGAAGCAACAATCATCAGCGGTAAAAACAAAAGTGAAGATGTGCTCATACCACGAATCCCAATGATTCCTACAGATTTGCCATTAAATGTTAAGCGCTTACAGTTTCCTGTACGCCTTGCTTTTGCAATTAGAATCAACAAAGCACAAGGACAATCGCTTATTGTTGCAGGCTTAAATTTAGAGAGTCCCTGCTTTTCCCATGGCCAGCTATATGTTGCTTGCTCTAGCGTTGGAACACCAAAAAATTTTTTTATCTTTGCACCGAACGAAAAAACCAAAACTATTGTGCACTCACATGCATTACAATAAGATACAAGAATAAAATGTTTTAACAGAAAGTTTCACAAAATGTGCGTACAAAATTCAATTCAATTTACAGAACAATAAATTAAATTATCGACAAACAAAACAGAAAAAATAACGCAACATTCATTCGATCTCGGGCGTTACAACGTACGCCGCACATAGGTAGATTTTAGACATTTAGGCGGCCATAATTGAATTTCTGAAAGTTGCAACAATAACAAACAAAAAGCACTCCCATAGCTTAAGAATATACAGGGGAACAATAATTCTACCCCTTCCCATCCATCGCATACCTGGCGTCAAGTAATCGGAATTTAGCTATTTTTGAAAAGCGTGTTATAGTTTTTATTTTAACCTATGTGAAATCGCATGTTTTAACATGAATATTTTAAGTTTTAAGCCAATTGAATTGAGTAATTGTGATGGGTTCTGATATTTCAGGTAAATACTTTATATTATTATTATCTATATATATAAAAATGAAATGATGTTCGTTCCTGTCCATGTTTTGGGGCCGATACAAGGCCAATTTCATTCGTTCTTTTTTCATATTATAGGGATCAAATAGGGGAAGGTTTTTAGCAAAAAAATGTTTAAAAAATGTCTAGGGTCCTTAGATATAGGTCAAAATGTGGACCCGGATAACCCTACGATGTGTTTGTATAATATGGGTACCAAATGGAAGCTTCTGATGAGTACTTTAATATGGGGTACTTTTCGTACCCCTGGGTGACTAGGGTCTCGAGATATAGGCCAAAACGTGGACCCAGATAGCCCTAGAGTGTGTTTATACAATATGGATATCAAATGAAAGCTGTTGATGAGTTCTTTAGCAGAGGGTACTTTTCATACATCTGGGTGAATAGGGTCTCGAGATATTGCCCAAAACGTTATCGATATCGAAATCGTTATCGCTGTCGATATCGAAATCGATATCAAAATCGTTGCCGACATTATTACCCGTACCCATCCATACCCTACATTTTACATCTTACATCTAACATCTTACACCCTACATTTATTCATATCAATGATTGATTCGTGAAAATGAAGAATCCCATATCCATACCATCCTACATATACATACCCATACCCAACCATACCTTACATCTTACATCTTACATCATATATCCCTCATATCCATACCATCCCCCATATACATACCCATACCCACGCATACCTTACATCTTACACTTACATCTTACATCTTACATTCAAATTCCCCCGTACCGCAAGCAAAGATGCTTGCACATCAAAAATATTCACATATGATAATAATAATCTAACAAATGTGATTTTTTTTTTAATTCAGGCGCAGAAAAGAAAAAAAAGTTTGCGCTATGAATTATATTCATATCGATTAATGATTCGTGAAAATGAAGAATCTCACATTATGAAATGCAGAAGATTGTTCCACCAATTTGTCGCGGATATGTATGCAAAAATTGAGACCATGCGCTTAAACTATATCAAATTCAACCAGACTAAGTTATGGTCCGAGGAATACATTCGCTTACGGTAGAATAACATCGGTAGAATGATCATATTACCAGCAATATATACTGCTAGCCCGCGACACACGCATGAATATGCACAGGATGCCACGGCGTGTGTTCTCGCTTATGGACGGCCGGATCTGTTTTGTACTTTTACATGTAATCCGCAATGGAGAGAAATCAAAGACCATTTGTTTCCTGGCCAATCCTCAATAGATCGACACGACATAACTGCACGTATTTTCAAACTAAAACTAAAATCACCTATGGACTTTATTATCAAACATAGAGTGTTTGGAGAGGTGCGTTGTTATATGTATTCCGTTGAATGGCAAAAGCGGGGATTACTGCACGCACACATTTTGATTTGGTTGGTTGATAAAATTACACCGGATCAAATTGATAGTGTGATATCAGCTGAAATACCAGATCAAACGATTGATCCAGATTTGTTCGAAGTCGTCACAAAAGATATGATGCATGGACCTTGCGGTGCATTGAATGTGAACTCTCCGTGCATGATTGATGGAAAATGTTCGAAGCGATGCCCATGAGCATTAATTTCGGATACGGCCACATGTGACGATGGATATTCGGCATATCGTCGTCGATCCACTGATGACAATGGTAAGTCAACGATAATTAAGATGGGAAATCAAAATGTTGAAGTTGACAATCGTTGGATTGTTCCATATTGTCCATTGTTGTCCAAAACATTCAAAGCGCATTTTAACGTGGAATACTGTAGTTCCGTTAAATCAATTAAATACATTTGCAAATATGTAAATAAAAGAAGCGATATGGCTGTATTCGGTGCAGTCCAAAATGACAATGACGAGATTAAAAATATCAAATGAAACGTTATAGAAGCTGTAACGAAGCGATATGGCGAATTTTTTAATTCCCAATACACGAAAGACATCCAACAGTCGTTCATTTAGCGGTTCACCTTGAAAATAGCCAACGCGTTATTTTACTCGTGAAAATGCAGCGCTTAGAGCAACAAGCGCACCGTCTACAACTTTGACTGCCTTTTTTCATTTATGTCAATCGGACGATTTTGCAAGAACATTGCTATATGCAGAAGTGCCACAATATTTCACATGGGATAAATCCAGGAAAACGAAGGCGAAGACAAGGAAAACCAGTTCAAGGTCGTCCTAATGTGTTCTCAACAGATGCATAAGGACGCATTTATGCAGTTCATCCAAATAATGCTGAGTGTTTTTACTTGCGATTGTTGTTAATTAATGTTCGTGGCCCAACATCATTTCAAGTTTTAAGAAAAATTAATGGTGAATTGTGCGCTACATATCGCGAAGCATGTCAACAATTAAACTTGTTGGAGGATGATAAGCATTGCCGTTTCAGCTGTAATAACCAGTCCACATCAAATACGAACATTATTTTCGATAATAATTGCAATGTGCTCCCCCCCCATCTAATCCAATGGAATTATGGAATAATTTCAAAGATTATATGGTAGATGATATTTTAAACCAAATGCGTCGAAATACTGCAAATTATGAGTTGGAATTCACATTGGAAATTTACAATGAAATATTGATAAGGCTTGACGACATTTGTTTGTCGATGTCAAGCAAATCGTTAGTACAATTGGACATGCCAGCAGCAAATCGTCCAATGCATGATATGTTCAATCGAGAACTGGAGCGTGAATACCATTATGATTGTAATGAACTAAACACATTTGTACCATCAAATTTAACGAAATTGAATGACCAACATGTCTATGATGCAATCATGAATAATGTTAGCCATGGAACTGGTAGATTGTTTTCATTGGATGCTTCTGGGGGAACAAGCAAGACCTTTTTGATTTCATTGATTTTAGCAACAATTCGATCAGATAATAACGTTGCATTGGCACTCGCTTCTTCCGGAACTGCGGCTACATTACTGGAAGGCGGTCGCACAGCACATTCTGCATTGAAGTTGCCTTTGAAAATGCAGGTAAATGAAACACTAACATGTAATAATTCGAAATCATCTGTAATTGAAAAGTTCTTAAAGTATGTAAGCTCATCGTATGGGACGAATGTACTATGGCACACAAGAAATCATTGGAAGCACTTGATATAACTTTGAAAGATCTACAAGGAAGCCAAACAGTCTTTTGAGGTGAAATGATTTTATTGGCTGGAGATTTCAGACAAACATTACCTGTGATCCCAAAACCCACTGCTGCAGATGAAATCAATACATGTTTAAAATCATCGTATTTATGGAGACATGTAAACACGCTTACACTTACTACAAACGTACGTGTTCAACTACAAAACGATAAGTCAGCAGCTGAATTTTCACAGCAATTACTGAAAATCGGAAATAGCCAAATGTCGTTCGATCCAACAGGAATGATTACATTGCTTAACAATTTCTGCACTTTTGCACAGTCTAAATAAAGAGGCATTGATACACAGTGTATTTCCAAACATTGTTCAACATTACAAAAACTATGATTGGCTCAGCGAAAGAGCAATTTTAGCTAGCAAAAATAAAGACGTCAGTGGTATAAATGCAGCTATTCTGGATCAACTATCTGGTGGCAAAGTTGAATATAAGTCAATGGATAATATTACTGATCAAGATGGTGTCGTAAATTATCCAACTGAATTCTTAAACTCACCCAATTTGCCAGGCCTACCACCTCATAATTTACGATTAAAAATTGGAGCATCGATTATTATGCTGCGGAACATTAACGTGCCAGGACTTTGCAATGGTACCAGACTCGCTGTGAAGAAGCTAATGGGTAACGTTATCGAAGCACCAATTTTGAAAGGGAAGTACAAAGCAGAAGACGTTTTGATACCCAGAATTCCACTGATTTCGACGGACTTACCATTCGATTTCAAACGTTTGAGCACAATAGACGTTGTTTTTCGCTTATGTTAATTACTATGTTCTTGCATAAGGCATTGACCAGTTTGTTGTTTTTACGTTTGAGATCGTTTGTTGGGTCCTTTCTTAGTGTTTTGTAAGTATTTTTATCTTCCAGTATCCTGTCCATCTTGCCTGAGTATACGTCCTTGTACAGTACCACTGTTTTATTTCTCTTGTCCCCGTCAGTGACTATGATGTTTTTTTGCATATTTAAGAACTGTTTTGTTCTATTAAAAGTTTCCAATATGAATCTTTCTGTGGTATTGAACCTTCTTCCCCGTTTTAAATGTAAAATAACATTACTAAGTTTGTTTCTTGCTATGTCTTTGTTCTTTTCGTCGTCTAAACTTTATATTATTTGCTCCATTTCCGCAATTATTGTTGTAGGTTTGAGATTTTTTGTTGTTGTTGGTATCGCGAACTTCCTTCCAATTGAAAGCAACTATTTTACCTCGTACAGAAAAACTATGCCAGTTTTATTTACGAACCAATCGTTGTTAAAACATAAACTAAAACAGCAACAAATTTACAACTTAGGTATGTTTAATTTTGTAGTATGTTTAGTTTCTACTTCCTTAGTGACTCTCTGATATAGATAGTGTTGATTGTCCGTAAACGTCAGAAATTCTGTTTCGCGTATGTCTCGTTTTAAACTCTGTGACGCGTGGTATGTATTATTTCTAGTTACTTTGATGTTGATGTTCATTTGTGTAATCTCTATATTAAGTATTTTGTTAAGAAAATTACGTTTTGAGGTCTCCAATTGCCGTTTAACCTTGTGAGAAGTTGTAGTGATCGCTATATTTTTGGTGACATTTTTTAGATGAGTTGGGATTAGACCATACTTCTTGCATTCCAACAAAAATTTAAGTTGTCTCGTAAACCTGGTCAATTTTTGGTTTTTGTTTGCTATAACGTTTCAGTGTTTTGCAGGTATTCTTTACATATTTGTATTTCATGTGTTCGTAATAATTTTTCATTGTTGGTTTAGTGTTGTTGATATGTTTGTAATAAAAATGATCAAAAGTATGATATCGGCAGGCCTTCCGAAACCAAAAGAAACCTTCGGCTCTGAAATAACACACAACAACAACACATGCTTGGCTTATAAATCGAAACGCACTCTACAAAGCGTGTTCACAAAAACAAAAAGCCCTATCCCACATTTACAACAAAACAATATCGTTTACCAAATAGCATGTAAAGGGAATGATAAAGAATAATAGCCGTGTTTTTTTACACGCGTATACGTTTCGTTTGCGCGTGAAAAAAAAACGCCTATCCTCGCTTAGATAATGCTTAGGAGACCCATCTAGCGGCTGTGGTTAAACAACTAGCTACAGCAACAGGGTGTACCGAAAAGCGGAGACACAACGCTCTGATGGCCATAGGGTATAACATATAGCTGAATCAGTTGCGATGAATTGTGGACACACACAGAATACATAGAATTAGTGTAGAGGGTGAAACAAAGACACATATGTATATGAGTTACATTTGAGTATAATGCATATTGAAATATGCGCAGCAATTTCATAGGTGTATTTAAAATTTGTCGCTTAGCAGTCCATATAAAGTTTAAGCCTAAACGGATATACGCGTGTTAAAAAACACGGCTAATGTAACCAAATATATATAGGTACAACAAAACATACACTAGGTGTTCGGCTCAAAGAGCATGGGTCGGACATTAACAAAATAGAAAACAATACAGCTCCCTCTCAGCACACACCGAAAGCGGGAATTCAGCTGATCTGTCCAATGTGAAAATATTGGATAAAGAAACGAGGGATAAAGTGAAGTAAAGGATTCACAACAGAAATGAGAAACAGGACTGTCAACAGAAAAGAAGATACAGCTGACATCTCCGCTGCATACCTATTATGCATATAATCATTTTTTTACTATTTCTCTTTTTTGTATATATGTATGTATGTATATTAACCTGGGTCTATTTGTATGGACGAAAGTTAACCGATATCGCGCCATCGATTTTTCGATAGGATTTGGGCTCAGGAATAAAAGTTCCACTACGCATACCCAAAAAAATTATTTTCGAGCCTGCGAAAAAAATGACGAAAGGGTAAATTTTTCGACCAAAACACTCCTCTTAACCAAAAAATTATTTTTTTTTTTTTTAAACTCTAGTCGAAACGTTGGCGGTAACAGTTTTTTGAAAAAAAAAAATATATTTGGTGGTTTTTGGTCGCGAAATTGACCCTTTCGCCATTTTTTTTCGCAGGCTCGAAAATTATTTTTTTGGGAACTTTTTTTCCTGAGCCCAAATCCTATCGAAAAATCGATATCCGTTAATAAATCGACCCAGTCTAATGTATATGCATACGTACTAACAAACGTATGTATACGTATCCAAGTTGTTTTTGACAAGTGTACTACAAACATCAAGTACCATACTTATTTATATATTTAATTTAACTTTTTTACGATACGCTGCACAATGTATACAATTTGCAACAAAAAATCGTATTCTTTTGACGCCTTGATGTAGCTGGTGATACACATGTTTAAATATATAATTGTTAATAATTCTATCCAAACAATTTCCACCTTTGTAATTTTACATTTTATTTTCATGTTTTCATTGTTGTTAGCTGTGCTTTTTTTTCACCTAGGTATATACGTTTGCGCTAAACTTTACATGGACTGCGAAGCGGTAAACTTTAAATACACCTCCGAAATTTCTGCGCATAAAGTTAAAAAAAAAAAATGTAAGGCGCGATAACCTCCGAAGAGATCTAAGGCCGAGCTTCTCTTCCAATTTGCGTCGTGCTCCTCTTGATTTTCCCTACAAATTGGCCGGACGGG
The DNA here is from genome assembly GCF_040869045.1 of Eurosta solidaginis. Lineage (NCBI taxonomy): Eukaryota > Metazoa > Arthropoda > Insecta > Diptera > Tephritidae > Eurosta > Eurosta solidaginis. The sequence continues at coordinate 294,766,717 of NC_090320.1, forward strand.
ACCTACATGTTTTATGCCGACTCCGAACGGCATCTGCAAAGCAGATGAGTTTTCACTGGCAGCTTTTCATGGCAGAAATACACCCGGAGTGCTTGCCAAACACTGCCGAGGGGCGACCCCGGTTAGAAAAATTTTCTTCTAATTGAAAAATCTTATTTCTAAAATTTTGATGTTGCTCTGCCCGGGAGTTGAACCCAGGGCATACGGTGTGATAGGCGGAGCACGCTACCATCACACCACGGTGGCCGCGCATAAAGTTAGTACTACTAAATTTCAATACGCATTATACTCAGATGTAACTGAAATATGTGTCTATGTTTCACCTCTACACTAATTCTTTGTATCATCTTTTAAAATGGTGTGTGTCCATAATCCATCGCATCCGATTCAGCTATATGTTATACCCTATAGCCATCAGAGGGTTGTGTCTCCGCTTTTCGGTACACCCTGTGCTGTAGCTGTAGTTATTTTACCACTGCCGCTACGTAAACGTATACGCGTGTGAAAAAAAACACGGCTCATATATACATAACTGACATATTGGGCGTGTTTTTTTTTACACGCGTATACGTTTCGTTTGCGCGTAAAAGAAACGCTTATCCTCGCTTAGATAATACTTAGGAGACCCATCTAGCGGCAGTGGTTAAACAACTAGCTGCAGCGCAGGGTGTACCGAAAAGCGGAGACACAACCCTCTGTTGTATATCTGTGTATAACATATAGCTGGATCAGTTGCGATGAATAGTGGACACGCATAGGATACATAGAATTAATGTAGAGGGTGAAACATAGACACATCTTTCAGTTACATCTGAGTATAATGCGTATTGAAATTTAGTAGTACTAACTTTATGCGCAGAAATTTCAGAGGTGTATTTAAAGTTTAACGCTTAGCGTTAACGTATATAGATGTAAAAAAACACAGGTATTGTTGTACAAGATTTGTATGGAAAATAATCAAGAAGCAATCAGCTGTTGGGATAACAACACCTGGTACTAAATTTGCCTTGGTTTTAATTGATAGGTACTTCCAATATTTCAAAACAATTTTTCTAATCTTCAATAAATAAAACAACTTTTTGGAATGAGATGAAGTGAGATGTCATGTTGCTTAAAAAGTGTCGCCGTGTGTAAATATGATAAGCAAATCCAAAGACAAATTGCCGGTAATCAGCAGTGAACTTAATTATCGCTTTTGACGTTGTGTGACAAGCCGTTTTTTATTGATTTGACCAAAATTGTCCAAGCGAAAACCAAGCTATAGATTGTTATAACGTTGATATAGTCATTTGCAAAGTATTTAATGTTGGGAATAGGTGAGAACTTCTGAAGGTTTAATGTCACTTAATTTATTTTCCAAAAAAATACTCCTTTGTTGATTTTTGAACAGGTGAAAAATATATTAAAAACATTTTTTTTTTTTTGTTCAAATAAATAGGTGATTAATCTTTAAACCTCATAATTGAAACCTCAATTAATGTGCTTTGTTTGCTTTGTATAAACAAATGGCAAAAACTAGGCAGACAAAATTTGAATTTCAGAAATCATAGCGGACAATTGTCCCTAATATTAATCATTTAACTTGCAATATGCATTCTAGTGTTCTATGTCATACACAAATATAAATCTTTCTGGCCGCCCGCAAAATGTTTATGTATGAACATGAATAAATAAAACATACAGTCCAGCGGCGATCGAAAAACGACCAAAATCGGCGGCGTATATCTCTAGTATATATTATATAAACCCAATCTCTATCATTTATTTAGACAACAATATATGCTATTTACGTAAGCATTTGGTGAAATTTCAAGTTTCTAGCTGTTAAAATGGGGCAGAAATTACGAAAAGTTACTTATCTGAACAATCGATTGTTCTGCCCTAATTTTGGTCTATCTGCATACATTTTAATAAGCTTTTTCCGTCTAACTCTGTCCTCCCCCTCTTCACTTTTTCCTAATCCTTTTATTCACTCCTCCCTCCGTCTTTTTCGCTTCATCTATCTCTATCTTCGTCTCATTCTATCTCTTTCTCAATCTCCTTCTCTCTTTTCTCTTCTCTAAATTTCTTCTCATTCTTCTGCATCCTTTATTGCCTGTCCCAGAGGGTGGTATGTATTTTATTCCAGTCCCAGTCCCAGTCGCACTCCGAGTCTCAGTCCCAGTCCTAGTCCTAATCCCAGTTCCAGTCCGTCTCTGGATAATATATTACTCTGAACTAAAGCACTCATCAACAGTGGAAGGCTGCTGGAATTCGGAACAATTTCGTTCCTTGGAATGAAACGCGATTTCAGTTGGTTTATAATAATGTCCAATAATTATTATAATCGATAAAATATTTATGTTCAATTTGCTCATCTTCGCAAAGCTCATAAAAATGGCGTTGTACCAGTCTCTGGCGAGTTTTAGAAAATTAAAGGGTGATGGACCATTTTTCTGCTACAATTCATTAAAATTCATGTCGATACCTTTCCAATTCTTCTCGAAAAATTTTCAAACGTTTTAAGGCATTTGAAAGATCCGTGGCTTTAGACTGAAGCGCTTTAGAGGCTGCGTCGATAGTAAGTAGGATATTGAAATGGAAAACCAATAATATAACAAATTTTAGTTTTCGATCTTCTTTTTAAATGAAACACCTTAATTTTTTTCACTTGATTTGCAATTTAACAGAATGGTTTTCTTAGTGCTTTTTGGACTTCAACAAACCGGACTTTTAAAACAAGAACGACATCATAACGTTCTTCCCATCTAGTAGTTTATTTAGTATTATTGAATTTGAGGACTCACTTTCTTTATTATATATAAAACTTGATAAAATATTCCATCTTTTGATACTATGCTTAAAAAAAATTATAACATTTTTGAAATGTTTCAAAAAAAATTTGCACAACTATCAATAATTTCTCTCACGTGTAAAGTGTATATCTTTAAAAATTAATCAACATATTTTTGTTTAGTTTGTTTGAAGGGCTTAACGATTAACTTGAAATTGTATTATGGTTTTTACTTTCCTTAAACAGAACTTATAAAAATATACTTTTCAAATAAAACAAAATACTCAGGTACAATTTGAAAAAATATGTTTGAGTTCGAGGCCTCATGGCCCGGGGTTCCATGGCATTTTTTCAGACCTGTCACCCTATTTTTACGCCACTTCTTTACACGTTACATAACTCAATAATAGATACATGAATAGATCTTTAAATAGTACCCATAAGAAACTGCATCATCATTTTTTTATTGAACCTTCGAGAAATCAAAAGGGGACAGGTGCTGTATATGATCCATCAAGCTGGAAAAGCAACTAGACAAAAGCGTGCGGCTGCAAAATTTATAACATCATATGCAAAGCCAACGATATTACACTCACAAAGTGTCTAATATCTCTAAAGAGAAGACTTGAAGCTCATGATGGGCATTCTAACTGGACACTGCCTTCTGGCGTCACACACCTATTTCTTAGGCCTTGGTAGTAACAGAAGGTGTAGGAAATGTGAGCTGCAGGAAGAAACAGTTAAGCAGTTAAGCACGTTCTGCATTCGTGTCCTGCGCTACCCAGGTTACGGCTCCAATTCTGTTTTTTTGTTAAACTGTTTTTATTGAACTTTTTTTTTTGATTTGAAACACAAATTTTTAATGTTTTAATTAATAGCTTTCAAAACTTTCAAATTAACTTCTTTTAAAAGTGGGCGGTGCCACACCCATTGTCCAAAATATTACTAATTCTCTATCCTGTGTCATAAGGTCAACCCACCTACCAAGTTTCATCGCTTTATCCTTGTTCGGTAATGAATTATCGCACTTTTTTGAAATTTTCGATATCGAAAAAGTGGGCGTGGTTATAGTCTGATTTCATTCATTTTAAACAGTGATCTGAAATGAGTGCTCAGGAACTTACATACCAATTTTCATTAAGATACCTCAAAATTTACTCAAGTTATCGTGTTAACGGACAGACGGACGGACGGACATGGCTAAATGAATTTCTTTTTTCGCCCAGATCAATTTGATATATAGAAGTCTATATCTATCTCGATTAGATTATGCCGTTACGGGGTACCGTTATATGAACAAAATTAATATACTCTGTGAGCTCAGCTCAGCGTGCCTAAAGCGTATTGGTGATGAAGGCTTAGCACCCTTCGAAACGGATCTATCTGCGTAGCTACGGCAGGTTGTCTGAAAAAATTTCTACTTACTATTCCAAAAACAAAATACAATTTTTCAATTATAGAAAAATTCAAAAATAACAATAATTATCATTAGAAAAAAAAATGTTGTTCTGGCCTTGAGCTCGAATCGAACCTTGAAGCATTTATCTGTAGGCCGATAAAAACAAAAACAATTGTCTAGTAAAAATGGATAAGATTGGTTAAGGACCAATTTTATATAAATGACTTTAAAAAGGGTCGTAGGCAAAAATAATAAGTTAAATCTTAGCGAAAAATAGTTTTATACCAATCGCACTTTGTGCCATTATAACCAGAAATGGGAAAAAATTCAAATCTTTAAAAATGGGCGTGGCACTGCCCATTTCTTACAATGCATTTCTCAACGTTTCTGGAGCCATAACTCGGCGAAAAATTTGGTGCACATGTATGACTTTTCACAGTAAATATTTTCAGTAAAAATGGACTAAATCGGTTAAGTCGCATTCTTTTATATAAAAGATTTTGTAAAAGTGCGTAGATGCAGGTAATAAGCTATTTCTAATAAATTTTGGAAATTTTCGTTAATAACCCTGCCCTTTTTTTGTAGTAACGCTTTTTAGTACAATGGCACTTGTATATTTATGTTTATTGTTCTCTTATATATTTATTTTAAAATAAACAGTAGGGAAATCCCCTTATCTGAAGGAAAACTGCATTATTACCCGCTCAAGTTCATTGGTGTTAGCCTCTGTATCCTTTTTGCTTCCTTTAAACGAAAATTAGTTCAGAGTAGAACCATTTGTATATGTATTATTGCGCAGTCTTGTAACACTATTAAGCACATAAAACAAACAACAACAGCATTTCAAGTGTACAGCTGGGTATGTAGTGTTCGTTTTCACCCGAACTTAGACTTCCTTACTTGTTTAAACTGTTTTTATTGAAGATTTTTTTTTTTTTTGATTTGAAACACACATTTTTATAATTTTTATTCATATTTCCAATAATTCACAATCCTTCAATAAATAAAACAATTTTTTTAATGAAATGAAATGAAATGAAATGTCAAACTGTTGCTTAAAAGGAGTCGCTATGTGTAAATATAATAAGCAATTCCAAAAGAGAAGTTGCCATAATCAGCAACCAAACATTTTGTGTGGAAACGGCGACTTATTGACCAATTGAATTGTAGCTTTGTAGTCAAAGCGGATGGCAAAACCATTTGACGTTGTATGACAAGCCGTTTTTTTTTTTATTTGACCAAATTAGTGATCAAATTCGACCAAGTGAAAACCAATCATAGATTGTTATAAAGTTAATTTAGTCATTTGCAAAGTATTTGATGTTGGGAATAGGTGAGAATTTCTGCAGTTTAAATGCCACTTTATTATTTATTTTCCAAGAAATACTTCTTTGTTTACTTTTGAACAGGTGAAAAATATCTTAAAAATAGTTTCATTTTTTTGTTCAAATAAACAGGTGCCCAATTTTAAAACCTCATAATTGAAAGCTTAATTAATGTGTTTTGTTTGCTTTGTATAAACAAATGGCAAAAACTAGAAAAATAATAACTTAAAAATAACAAAATATTTCCCAACGAACCCACAACAAAAAAAAAAGTATTAAAGTCAGTGACTAAAGTTGAAAAGGTTTCGGAACATTATTTTATTTTTTTGTATCCTTCGACCGATCCCTTTCATGTTTATAACTAAATCCTTTACTGTACGAATGAATTAGGTATATTAACGAAACAAATGTAAGACCTAGATACTAAGGCATCGAGCTCCGGGAATTCCCATCCCTTCACAGCTTTCTTTAGATTGTACATAACTCAATAATAGATAGCACCCATAAGAAACTGCATTATCGTTGTTTTTATGGAACATTCGCTGACAACGTACATTCGTATGTATTAGCCGCAATCTTGCAGGCCCAGAAATGGGATTTGCGTCTTGTCATTGCGATAGTGCCTATGCATATATTTATGAAATTAATTAAGTAAATAAATTAAGAAAAGTATTATTTTTCACCAAATAAAAATTATTAAGAATTCATGAGCTTAACACCGGCTTATAATAATTGAATATTCAATTATTATATTTTTCTAAGAGAAACTGAAAAGAAAGAACAAATCATTTACTGGCATATTGCGGTGGTACCATTTCGAAAACCGCCACGAATTCATCGTCCCCTGCAAAAATAGCGAGTACTCCATGCTTGAATGTATGAGTGCGAGTGCTCCAAAATTAACCACAATTCATAAAAAAAATATGGTCCAATTAACATTGCGATGTCCTAGGACTGAACCATATACTCCAGCTCAGCTTTACATCAGAGTAATCCTGGAGTACCCACAATCCAATAAACATCGTGTAGTGATTACAATCGTTAAAAACGCGCAATGATCGGATTACAATATGTTCGTGTAGAAACATGAGTTGGTCCATTGCTGCATTACAGTGGAGTATAAAGGTAAGTACCCCAGTGGACCACATGATCCAACGTTTTTTGCAGGGTACTAGCTCAAAGTCGATAAAGAAGTTCATGGTCAAAATCCACGCTAAAATTTTGTGTTCATTTATTTCACAACCAATTTCATTATGATGATGGGACGCCAGTCGGCAAACGAAAATAAAATGCCAACATGTTAGCAAATGAAATTTTCATGGTAAATGGGTTATTAAAGTTTTCATTTATTGGTCAACTTAGTTGTCACTTTGTAGTCAAAATGGACGGCAAACCATTTGACGTAGTATAAAAAACCGTTTTTGCTGACATAATCAAGCGTTACAATGTTTGCCAAATTCAGTTGCATAGCGGAAAGGCGAACTCACTTAAACTTGATACTGCTTTCATGTTGGCTTAATTTTAAAAAAATTCACTATTAATATGGGATAGCCCAAATCCGTATTTTCCTTTTCATTTTATTAGTTAGCTTGCACCTACTTCAACAGAACGAAGGGGTGTTGATTTACGAATCACACAGTCATACTTCTTGGCACTACAGCACGCAGCATAAATGGTTAATAGTTCATCATTGAGGCATACTTTTGCCTGGATTAGGCTGGAAGGGCTGGGACTGCAACGTGGACTTTGACTGGGACTGGGAATAAGGGATGGATAAGGATAAGAACTAGAAAAAGAAAAGAGTGACTGAGAAAGAGATGGAGTTAAATGAAGATAGATCGGAAAAGACGGAGAGGGAGAAAGAGATGCATAGAAAGAGAAAGGCAGAAGGAGGAGTGAATAAAAGGATAAGAAAAAGGGGATGGGAGAGTAAGAGATAAAAACTTCTTAAAACTTATATAGACAGATCAAAGTTAGGGCAGAACAACGTCTGCCACGTCTGCTTATATTTATAGATAAAAGAGATGAAAATTGATTTTTTCACTTTTAAAACTTTTTATGTTCTGCTTGCTTGGCTCATTTTCAATATACGCAAAAAAGTGTACGAATGAGATAAATTAAACAATACGTGTCTCTTAAAGGTAAATAATTTATTTTTTGAGCTTATAATTGCCTTTTCATAGCACTTTAAGGAAACCAAACTAGTATTGTGTGTTATTGAATCATAAAAACCAATAAGTTTTAGAACAAAAATTAATACCCAGAACAAAAAACGAACTGTGCTGGACGGCCACAAATCGAATGAAAAGCGCGACATTTAGTACTCACATTTGAAGCGCTTAGGTTCGAGCTATATTTAAATGAATTAATCAAAGGCTGCGACAATTTCAAACCACCTGCGATTGAATTAGACCTTTTTAAAGCGTTTCTATTTGGTTCATTCTTAGGTGGTTCTGAAATAGTCGCAAACTTTTATTAATTAATTTAAATCCATATTGTTCAGACTTCAGCGCTGTTGATACAAGTGTGGCTACCCACTGTCCCGATATGCATCCGATTATCATCATTTCGGAGGTAGTAATTAAGGGCCGTTTTACTATCTCCAGTTAAGCTAGATTATATGTGCAGGATAGCTACCTAGCAGATGGATCCATTTGACATTTATGTTTTCACCAACACAGGGTGACCAACCAAGGGTTAAATCAATAAGCAGAAAACAATACATCCTTTGTAAATACACGAAAATTTGCCAAACAGTTTATTTTTTTACACTCTGTTACGAAATGCACATTACAGAGACGCGAGTATGTAGAAAATGGAAATTTGTATATTTATCTTAGAAAAAAGTGACGGACATAAACCTATTGCGAAACTGTCGCTTTGTGTGTCTCTGATTTTTTATGTAGGGTATATACAATGTTACTCGAACTTAGGCTACTTACCGTTTTTGTTTTTTTATTTGGAATGGTATAATCTGTTTTGTGTTTGTGTGGAATTTTCGCTAAAAAAAATCGGCATAGAGTACAAGTATAAAAGGTGTGAAACATTTTAATATCACATTGTCAGTTTAAGTGTAGAAGACGTAAGTGATATATATTTGGTTCTGATCTTTACAAGATAATACTATACAAAATGCTAAAACATCAGTTTGCTATGTAAGTAACTAAATTATATTATCCATTCAGAAAAAAATAGTGTTGTAAATTAAAAGATATTTTAATAATCAATTAGATATATAAGCAAACGACATACTGCTATATGTCCTTTTGGTTTAAATTTTGAGAAATATATACATCCTGTTTTTGAATTTTTCCTGTGTTTAAATCAGATCGTGAAACAGCTATTGGTATAGGTCCTAGAAAGCTTTATCAAGAGGACGGTGTAATTTTATAAGATAGGTCCTGGTTTTAAATATTATTTCTCAGTTTGGTCGTTAAACGCAATGGACGCATATAGTTTATGTGAGGTCCTCACGGACCAGCCAGTTCAACCTAACATAACCTTATTGAGCTCGATGAATCTGATTTCTGATAGGCTATTGGCTTCATTCAATGCGTTCACACTCAAACAAAATTTAAAAATACCAAGAGGATCGATTCGGCCACGTTATAAATTCCGTAGTTTATTTCTGCCGTCGGTTGAAATACATATCAAAGTTCCCCTGCCAGCAATTATTACACAATTTTATCGCCTAACACTAAGAAGTAAATAATCCAATACGTTTTGCAGTTACTAGGGCGATATAAATATTCATTTCATAAACAAACAATAAATACTTTACCAGAAATTTTTCCTTCAAGCAGATATTCAGGCTATCATCAACTGTAACGTTTAGAATTTTCCCGTGTTTTAATATTTTATTGCGGTGAATGGTCCAAACAGAGATTTTTTGGAAACATTTGAGAGTTGAGCGAAACCAAAAATTTGTCTCTAATCTATTTATTCGCAGGGACATACTTTCGTACTTTTATTTATGCGACACAAATGCATTTCCATTTTTCATTATTTGACTTCCTAGAAGCGCTTGCTGTTAACCCAGCTGCTGCAAGACATAGGCGAGGGTATCCCCCTTTTACCTCTCAAATGTCTTCAAAGGTTTTTATCCAGTTCTGCCGTAAGATTTTCTCGCATTATGAATCTTCTTAGCCAATTTCAACTATCCAAAAAATTTTATCGAATTTGTTGTGATACAGAAATACTATCTTTCTCGACACATTTCGTCTTATCAATCTAGTAAATTTTATTCCTATAGAAATTTCCACATGCTGTCTCTCTTCGTATATTAACTTCGTTTCACTTTGGGGGAACAGTTCTTCGCGAAAAGTGACAACAGTTTGGAACAGCATCCAAATTTATAATTTTCATTCGTTTTCTTCTAAATTTTGTATTCGGTGACATGAATACTTTTTTACTAAAGAGCTGTAAATTTTGAGACTTTTTCTATTTTAAATAATATTTTTTGAGAAATATTTGTAATAAAAATGTTTAACATTCTAGTAAAAAAATACGCAAACTTTTATCAATTCCAGGTCAAATTTCATTACTATTTGAAAAATCCTAAACTCACCTCTTGTACTATTTGGATTAAGGTTTATTAAAATAACAAACAAACAAACAAAAATTAAGTGTGTTTATTCTATTTTATTGTTTGACTTTTAAATTTTAGTTCTCCCTTCTGTTTCTATACCTTTTTTATACTCAGTTGAGCAGAGCTAACAGAGTATATTAACTTTGATTAGATAACGGTTGGTTGTATAGGTATAAAGGAATCGCGATAGATATAGACTTCCATATATCAAAATCATCAGTATCGAAAAAAAATTCGATTGAGCCATGTCCGTCCGTCCGTCCGTCCGTCAACACGATACTTGAGTAAATTTTGAGGTATCTTGATGAAATTCGGTATGTAGGCTCCTGGGCACTCATCTCAGATCGCTATTTAAAATGAACGATATCGGACTATAACCACGCCCACTTTTTCGATATCGAAAATTTCGAAAAACCGAAAAAGTGCGATAATTCATTACAAAAGACAGCTAAAGCGACGAAACTTGGTGGATGAGTTGAACTTTTGACGAAGAATAGAAAACTAGTAACATTTTGGACAATGGGCGTGGCACCGCCCACTTTTAAAAGAAGGTAATTTAGAAGTTTTGCAAGCTGTAATTTGGCAGTCGTTGAAGATATCATGATGAAATTTGGCAGCAACGTTACTCTTATTACTTTATGTACGCTTAATAAAAATTAGCAAAATCGGAGAAGGACCACGCCCAATTTAAAAAAAAAAAATTTTAAGTAAAATTTTAACAAAAAATTTAATATCTTTACAATATATAAGTAAATTATGTCGACATTCAACTCCAGTAATGATATGGTGCAACAAAATACAAAAATAAAAGAAATTTTCAAAATGGGCGTGGCTCCGCCCTTTTTCATTTAATTTGTCTAGGATACTTTTAATGCCATAAGTCGAAAAAAAATTTACCAATACTTGTGAAATTTGGTAGAGGCTTAGATTCTAGGACGATAACTCTTTTCTGTGAAAAAGGGCGAAATCGGTTGAAGCCACGCCCAGTTTTTATACACAGTCGACCGTCTGTCCTGCCGCTCGGCCGTTAACACGATAACTTGAGCAAAAATCGATATATCTTTACTACTCTCAGTTCACGTACTTATCTGAACTCACTTTATATTGGTGTAAAATATGGCCGAAATCCGACTAATGACCACGCCCACTTTTTCGATTTTTAAAATTACTAAAAATGAAAAAAATTCCATAATAATATACCAAATACGAAAAAAGGGATGAAACGTGGTAATTGGGTTGGCCTATTGTTGCAAAATATAACTTTAGAAAAAAACTTTGTAAAATGAGTGTGACACTTGCCATATTAAGTACAAGAAAATGAAAAAGTTTTGCAGGGCGAAATCAAAAGCCCTTGGAATCTTGCAAGGATAACTGTTCGTGATATTACATATATAAATAAATTAGCGGTACCCGACAGATGATGTTCTGGCTCACCCTGGTCCACATTTTGGTCGATATCTAGAAAACGCCTTCACATATACAACTACCACCACTCCCTTTTAAAACCCTCATTAATACCTTTAATTTGATACCCATATTGTACAAACGCATTCTAGAGTCACCCCTGGTCCACGTTTATGGTGATGTCCCGAAAAGGCGTCCACCCATAGAATTAAGGCACATTCCCTTTTAAAATACTTATTAACTCCTTTCGCTTGATACCCCGTATTGTACAAAAGCATTCTAGAGTCAACCCTGGTCCACCTTTATAACGATATTCCGAAAAGGCGTCCACCTATAGAACTAAGGCCAACTCCGTTTTAAAATACTCATCAACACCTTTCATTTGATACCCATATTGTACAAACGTATTCTAGAGTCACCCCTGGTCCACGTTTATGGCGATATCCCGAAAAGGTGTCCACCCATAGAACTAAAGCCCACTCCCTTTTAAAATACTCATTAACACTTTTCATTCGATATCCTTTTTGTACAAACAAATTCTAGAGTCACCCCTGGTCCACCTTTATGGAAATATCACGAAAAGGCGTCCACCCATAGAACTAAGGCCCACTCCGTTTTAAAATACTCATCAACACCTTTCATTTGATACCCATATTGTACAAACGTATTCTAGAGTCACCCCTGGTCCACGTTTATGGCGATATCCCGAAAAGGCGTCCACCCATAGAACTAAGGCCCACTCCGTTTTAAAATACTGATCAACACCTTTCATTTGATACCCATATTGTACAAACGCATTCTAGAGTTACCCCTGGTCCAGGTTTATGGCGATATCTCGAAAAGGCGTCCACTTATAGAACTAAGGCCCACTCCTTTTTAAAATACTCATTAACACCTTTCATTTGAAACCCATATAGTATAAAAAAATTCTAGAGTCACCCCTGGTCCACCTTTATGGCGATATCTCGAAAAGGCGTCCACCTATAGAACTAAGGCCCACTCCCTTTTAAAATACTCATTAAAACTTTTCATTCGATATCCATTTTGTACAAACGCATTCTAGAGTCACCCCTGGTCCACCTTTATGGCAATATCACGAAAAGGCGTCCACCTACAGAACTAAGGCCCACGCCCTTTTAAAATACTCATTAACACCTTTCATTTGATACCCATATTGTACAAACGCATTCTAGAGTCACCCCTGGTCCACGTTTATGGTGATGTCCCGAAAAGGCGTCCACCCATAGAATTAAGGCACATTCCCTTTTAAAATACTTATTAACTCCTTTCGCTTGATACCCCGTATTGTACAAAAGCATTCTAGAGTCAACCCTGGTCCACCTTTATGGCAATATCACGAAAAGGCGTCCACCTATAGAACTAAGGCCAACTCCCTTTTAAAATACTCATTAACACTTTTCATTTGATACCCATATCATACAAACAAATTCTAGAGTCACCCCTGGTCCACCTTTATGGCTATATCTCGAAAAGGCGTCCACCCATTGAACTAAGACCCACTCCCTTTTAAAATACTCATTAACACCTTTCATTTGATACCCCGTATTGTACAAAAGCATTCTAGAGTCAACCCTGGTCCACCTTTATGGCAATATCACGAAAAGGCGTCCACCTATAGAACTAAGGCCAACTCCCTTTTAAAATACTCATTAACACTTTTCATTTGATACCCATATCATACAAACAAATTCTAGAGTCACCCCTGGTCCACCTTTATGGCGATATCTCGAGAAGGCGTCCACCCATTGAACAAAGACCCACTCCCTATCACGAAAAGGCGTCCACCTATAGAACTAAGGCCAACTCCCTTTTAAAATACTCATTAACACTTTTCATTTGATACCCATATCATACAAACAAATTCTAGAGCCACCCCTGGTCCACCTTTATGGCGATATCTCGAAAAGGCGTCCACCCATAGAACTAAGGCCCACTCCCTTTTAAAATACTCATTAACACTTTTCATTCGATTTTCGTATTGTACAAACGCATTCTAGAGTCATCCCTGGTCCACCTTTATGGCGATATCTTCAAAAGGCGTCCACCTATAAAACTAAGGCCCACTCCCCTTTAAAATACTCATTAACACCTTTCATTTGATTCCCATATCGTACAAACAAATTTTAGAGTCAGCCCTGGTCCACCGTTATGGCGATATCGCTAAATGGCGTCCATCTATAGAACTATGGCCCACTCCCTCTTAAAATACTCGTTAATACCTTCCATTTGATACACATGTCATACAAACACATTCCAGGGTTACCCTAGGTTCATTTTTCGACCCCTTATTTTGTCTTCATAGCTCTCAGCTGAGTATGTAATGTTCGGTTACACCCGAACTTAGCCTTCCTTACTTGGTTTTTTGTTTTTCAAAATAACTTTTTTCTTTAGTTATATTAATTTTAATTTTTTCTTCCTTTGGGACGTTGGGATTTGTTATATTAAAAGTATTTAGACATTTAAAATTGATAATGAGACCAGTTCTAAAATCGGCAAAAATTAACGATTTTCCATGAAATGCTCGAATAAATGGCTCGCTTCAAACGCATCCCATATCTGTTGACAAGAAAAATAATACAAAGATAGTGTGTTATCCAAATATGTTAAGCAATTTTTGTTTATTAAATAAACAAACTTCAATATTACCAGACAAACATTCAAACAAGTTAATACTTTACCGAAATTCGCAAAACAGATTTACTACTTTTAGAAATAGTTTAGGGATTATATATGTAAATCAACATGCTTTTATGTATTTGTGGTTACGCGACATAACACCGAGAATATTTAGGCCGAGCTCTACTTCATGTTCGCGTCGTGCTACTTTTAAAATTTGTGATACAATCTGGCGGCCCGTCCCTACATGCCTTATGCTGACTTCGAAAGGTATTTGCAAGGAGATGAATTTTCGCTCAGAAGCTTTTCATGGCAGAAATACCAAATTAATGCAAAGGGTTTGCCCCGATTGTTTCTAGAGCAATCACATTTTTAAAGATTTTGAAGCTGCATTTTATTGTCCTTAACCACAGGATCTTCGATGTGGTAGATTAGAACGTTACCATCACACCACGGCGTCCGCCATTACATTGGGTGCTTATTCAGAAAACTCGACCATTCCTTAATTTTTGTTAGAAGTTTATCGAAGACTGACGCAAAGTTCAAGACAAGCGCCGAAACAAAATAGGAAAATAAAATAAATAAAAATAATTTAAAACAGAGGCTAATATATATAAAAAAATAGCATAAACTAAGTAAGATAAAATAAAATTAAAAAATTAAAATAATTAAATAAAATAAATAAAGAAATTAATTTAAGTAAGTTAAAAATTAATAAAAAAAATGTGGAATAAAAACAATAAAATAATAGAAAATATAATAAAATGAAATAAAACAAAATAAAATGTAATAATATAAAATTAAAATAAAAATAGTAATTGAAATAAAATTTTATTTAATAAAACAAACTTAGATAATATAAAATCTAAAAAAAATTAACAAAAGATAATTTAGTAAAATACAGAAAAAAAATGAAATAAAAGGAAAGACACAAAATAAAATGAAATAAAAAAGTTAAAAGATAGCTGGTGAATTATGTGTTTTACGTCAGTATAAATAGGCATCTTTACCATTATTTGCTTAGTTAAATTAAACTCCACTATTTCGGCTCAACGTTTCGCTAAGCATCATAGCTTCTTCAGGAGCGAAGCTGAATTTATTTAGTAACTTTTGTCACAACCAAGTAATTTTATCACAACAACAATGTACATAAATGAGAGCTATTAAAAGAAATTTCGGTTAGAATTAAGCAAACAGATTGTTTAGTAAAAAACTTACATATATAAATGTATGTAGTGGTAGTAGTAGTAGTAGTTTATTATTCATTTTGCTTATATCTACACAAATTTTAAATATAATTACAATAAGGCAAAGTATTAATATAAGAAAAGTTAGGGCATTTTATATGTTATGCAAAACATAGTGTCAAATGCCAATCCTATTTTTGTTAATAATACAGTGGGGTGGACTGTTAAATTAATGGTAAATTTTTACATGAGGTTATAAAGATAACAAAATAACAAAACTTGTAAATTCATAACAAAATTGTGTACATAAGGTGGGTTGAGTAAAAGTGAATAGTATTCAAAAATAAACAGAAGAAATTAATTAAATTACAACTCTTAAGAAATCAAATTTTTAATTATCTGTCCGAAGCAAAACTTCTATTTCGAGATACGACCTGCTTAGAAGGAAGGATTTCACATATTTTAAAAACGGGCGAAGATTTCTTAAGGCCCGAACTTCTGCTGGTAGTGCATTGAATAGTTTACGAGACACTATTGTATAAAATTTGTTAGAGTGTGTGGTTCTCCAAGAAGGCACAGCGACGGTGTTGTTTGTGTTTCTCCTCATATTATATACTTCAGATGCCATGCTTTCCAGATAACCACATCTAAGGAAAAAAACTTTTAAAACTTTAAAATAATATAGGTCTCTCACTGGAAGAATGAGTAACCTTCTAAAAAGCTCCCTTAAGGATTGCATTCGGGTCACCTTGCATATTTTCCGTATTACAAACTTTTGCAATGTTATAAGGGTTGAATTTTGTTCAAGCTGGCGCCTCCCCAACAGGTGATTCCATGTAGCAATTTTGAGTGAAATAATGCGTAGTAAACTGTTTTCATAGCTTTACTAGTGTATCTCCCTTTTTCCCGCCTTTCCTTGTCAAAAAGCCCTTTCTTTCCTCCTTTCACAACACAACAATAGCCGTGTTTTTTAACACGCGCGTATACGCTTCGTTTGCGCGTGTAAAAAAATGCCTATCTTCGCTTAGAAAATGCTTAGGAGACCCATCTAGCGGCTGTGGTTAAACAACTAGCTACAGCAACAGGGTGTACCGAAAAGCGGAGACGCAACGCTCTGATGGCCATAGGGTATAACATATAGCTGAATCAGTTGCGATGAATTGTGGACACACATAGAATACATAGAATTAGTGTAGAGGGTGAAACAAAGACACATATTTCAGTTACATCTGAGTATAATGCGTATTGAAATTTAGAAGGACAAAATTTATGCGCAGCAATTTCAGAGGTGTATTTATAGTTTGTCTCTTAGCAGTTAATATAAAGTTTAAGCGTAAACGGATATACGCGTGTTAAAAAACACGGCTAATATAGTATACGAAATACCTGGTGAAGGAACCGAGAACGAAAAATGTAATAAAATATTGTAACGAATTTGCTGCAAATCCTCTTATTTGCAATCCTCTGCTAAGTTCGAATCACTAAACTGTTGAATAAATAACTCCAATTTGTAATAATGCAAAATGGCCTTTATTAAAGTACTTCACAATACACTCAAACTGTGCAACGAATAGCTTGCTTAATAACCACACTGATTGATAGCTCAATGAAACTCTACTATTCAAAATAATACTGCTATTGCTCGCTAGATATCGTCTTAATCGCAACTGCTTGACAACTCAAATCAAACTGAATTACTTATTACTCGCTTGCCCCGATTTAATAGTTTACGCTGCATACTTCTAGGCTCTTCGATTTCCAGAACTTACTAGTTGTTTCGGCTACAAAATCGCCAGCCACAACTACGTGCACAAATTATTGCTCTCTCTTGTGACAACTCAGATAAGATATATGCATGTGTTTGTGCATTGCCGCTCCGCTGCTCGTATACGTACATATGTGTAGACGCAATTATTTATTCGTTTATGTAGATACATAAAGATTGAATTATTGATGTGAATGTTTGTAATTTACAGTCTCTCGCGCGCACATAGGCATATAAGTAAATGCATTTGTGTGTGACATCTCTCTGGGCTGCCTTGTATATGTGTATACTTGATTTAATTATTAACGTAAATACTGCTTGGCATGGCCTTAGCATCGCCTTAGTAATGGGATAATTTAGTTATGCTAATATCCGTGACACTGCCCTCCACCTAAGTCTGATCGTCCCGATCAGACAAATCTCTCGATCTAAACGTTGCTAGCCTTTCCAAATGGACCACCTTCATTTTGGTTCGTGGTTTACCGATGGTCTGTATGCGGTACACTACATCGTTGATCCGTTTTACAACTTTGTATGGGCTTTCCCAATTACACTGCAATTTCGGGAACAAACCTTTTTTACGTTGTGGGTTGTATAACAGCACCAAATCTCCTTCCTGAAAACCTTCTGAATTAATTGCTTTATCATATCTGGCTTTCATCTTGTCGCTCATAATCTTTGTTCGTTGCCTTATCAGATCATGTATTTCTCTTAGCTCTTCTTCCAAATCACTAGTGGATTTCCTGACATTTCTCTCCGAATTGGCATCTATCCCAAACTTCAAATCAGCTGGCAGTCTAAGGTCATTGCCAAAAATTACTTTTGCAGGGGTTTGGCCCGTTGTCTCATGCACTGCTGATCGGTAAGCCATCAAGAATAATGGTATGCGGGTATCCCATTCTTTATGGTACTTGTCCACTACTTTCCTTAAGTGCTCCTCCAATGTTCTATTGAATCGTTCTACCATACCATCGGATTGAGGATGCAATGCAGTTGTCCGTGTTTTTCGAATGCCCAATGACTTACACATTTCCTGGAACACAGCTGATTCGAAATTCCTGCCTTGGTCAGAATGTAACTCCATTGGTACACCATACCTTGCAACCCAATTGTTTATAAACACTTCTGCTACCGTTTCCGCTTCTTGATTTGGGATTGGGTATACCTCTGGCCATTTGCTGAAATAATCCATAACTACCAGTACATATTTGTTTCCGCCGTTGCTAGTAGGAAATGGACCGGCGACATCCATAGCGATCCTTTCAAATGGCGCACCTGAGTTATATTGCTTCATCTGGCCATGACTTCGTGTTCTGGGCCCTTTCGCTCTGCTGCAAACCTCGCAGTTCGCAATCCACTCAGTGACTGACTGACGGCAACCAACCCAATAGAATCTCTGTTTAATCTTCTCGAGCGTCTTCGTGATTCCAAGATGACCTCCGCTTGGACCATTATGCAGCTCGCTGAGCACATCAGGAATCCTCTTTCTGGGAACAACTATCAGTTTATTCTTGTATTTACCATCCTCACTCTCCCATACTCGATGAAGGCAACCGGATATCAATTCTAAACTGTTCCACTGTGCCCAATATGACTTCGCAATGGGACTTTCTGCTGACATCTCTTCTCTGTTTGGTCTTTCATTTCGTTCGAGCCCTTGCATAACACGTGACAGATCTGCATCTTCTAGCTGGCACTTTCTTAGCTGTTCCTTGTCCCATTCATCTGTACATGTTATAGTCATTAGCCGGACATCTATAATGTCTTCTTTAGTTTCGGCTTTTGAACAGTGCTTGCATTCCAAACTACATGGTCTTCGTGACATTGCATCGGCATTTCCATGGGTACTACCTTTTCGATGCTCAATGGAAAAGTCATAGCTTTGTAGTCGCTCGATCCACCGTGCCAATTGTCCTTCCGGATTACGGAACTGCAGTAGCCATTTTAAAGCTGCGTGATCTGTCCTGACACGGAATCGCTGGCCGTAGAGGTATTTGTGAAAATGTTTAACGCACTCTACCAATGCCAACAGCTCTCTCCGCGTAACGCAGTAGTTCCTCTCTAGTTTTCCAATCGAACGGCTGTAACATGCAACTACCTTCTCCTGTCCATCGACCAGTTGTGATAAAACGCCTCCTATAGCATATCCACTCGCATCTGTATCTAGAATAAATGTTGCTCCTGGAATCGGATATGCTAACATTGGGGCAGTGCACAAACGCTCCTTCAATGTTTGGAAAGCCACTTCTTGCTCCTTCTTCCATTCAAAAGCTTTATTTTTTCTTGTAAGCTCATGGAGGCTATGGGCTACGCTGGAAAAATGTTGTACAAATCGGCGGTAATATGTGCACAGCCCAAGGAAACTTCTTAATTCATGTAGGTTCTGTGGTCTTGGCCAATCCTTTACAGCCTCTATCTTTTCGTTCGCAGTGCAGATGCCCTCTGTCGTTACCTTGTGACCCAAATAATTTACTTCCTTTTTAAACAGCGCACACTTTTTGGGACTTAACTTCAGACCAGCGCCAGCTATTCTTTGGAAAACTTCCTCCAAGTTCTTAAGATGTTCATCGAAATTCTTGCCCAATACGATGATGTCGTCCAGGTACACCAAGCATGTTTTCCAATGTAGTCCTTTCAATACCTGATCCATGAGTCTCTCGAAAGTAGCTGGTGCATTACATAGTCCAAAGGGCATTACTGTAAATTGCCAAAGACCATATCCGACGCTGAAGGCTGTTTTCTCTTTGTCTTCCTCCTTTACCTCCACTTGCCAGTAGCCGCTTTTCAAGTCCAGCGTGGAAAACCATTTCGTACCAGAGAGCGAGTCCAGAGTGTCGTCAATTCTTGGCAATGGGTAGCTATCCTTTTTCGTAACGTCATTCAACTTCCGGTAGTCCACGCAAAACCTCATTTTTCCATCCTTCTTCTTTACAAGTACTACCGGTGAGCTCCAGGGACTAGCTGATGGTTCGATGACGCCGCTGTCGCTCATTTCTTGTATAATTTGACTCACAACTTGCCGCTTCGCCAGTGGAACACTACGTGGAGCTTGACGGATCGGCCTCCCATCTCCAGTGTCAATTTGATATTTCACAACGTTGGTGCGGCCTGGTTTAGAACCATCCTGGTCAAATATGTTCGCGTACTTTAGGAGCAGTTGTTTTGCCTTACTCTGATATGCTTCCTCTAGCCCCTGCGTCCATGCCGTGATGTCATTTGAAAGATTAGTATTACTAGCTGAAACGTGTTCCTGGAGCTGTTCACAGTTAATAACTACTTCAGCCTCTTGGCATTTTCCCAAAATAGCTCCTTTAGTCAGTTTGAGTGGTGAATTGAACTCATTGAGTACTCTTACCGGAACACGTCCATCTTGTTTTGTCATAGCCAGGGTTTTTCCTACAAGTATGTTCAGTGCTGATTTGTTTGCTGCTTCGACAACCCACAATTTGTTTGTCCCACAACCTCCATCAACCTTTGCCCAGATGACTGCTTCGGATTTTGGTGGTATTCGCTGACTCTCTTCCACCAGCACTCGTTTACTGCTGTAGCATCTCTCGTAGCCGAAATTAAGTGGTACATCCATGTTCTTATATCGCATCGTCTTGCTTTGCATGTCGATCTTGATGCCCTGGTCGATTAAGAAGTCCACTCCAATTATGATTTCATCAACAATCTCTGCCACTATAAAACTGTGTACTACCGTGACGTTCCCAATTGCGACTTCACATGATACTTCTCCTAGAACCGTGCTGTCTTCTCCAGTGGCTGTACGCAATCTTGCTCCATGCAATGGTGTTATCTTCTTGTTGACTAAATTCGCTCGAATGATGGAATGAGATGCACTCGTATCTACAGTCAGTAAACGTTCCTTTCCATCCACATGTCCTCCGACAGTAAGATTGTTTGACCTTCTTCCAATTTGTGAGATAGAGATTATGGGGCATTCAATTGAGGGAGCCAGCTGTCGCCCCTTGCGGCTGACTCGCTTTAGTTTAACGATTGTGTGGACTTGGAGATTTGCTCATCTCCTTCAACTCTGCGTTTACGGCCACCCACATTGTTGGGGCTATTGGGACCGGTGCTGCAATGTCGTGCAATATGACCTGGGTTGCCGCACTTGAAACATTTAATAACTCCGGCATTTTTCTGTTGTGATCCCTTCAGTGCTTCCAAAATTGTGTCTACCCATTCTGACCTTTCTACTTCTACACGATGAGCCTTATATGCTGGTTTACTTAATAGGGAGGCAGTTTCCTGGGTCAATGCATGTGATACCGTTTCAGCAAATGTTTGCTTTGGGTTCGCGTATGTGGCTCGCTTCGTTTCGACGTCCCGTATGCCATTTATAAAGCTCTGAATCTTCACTCTTTCCGTGTATTCCACGGGTGCATCCGCATTTGCAAGATGAGCCAATCTTTCAATGTCCGAAGCAAACTCCTGCAAAGTCTCGTTAGCTTTTTGGTAGCGGTTTTGCAATTCTATTTGAAATATCTGTTTCCTGTGTTCGCTTCCGTATCGCCGTTCTACAGCAGTCATCAATGCGTCATAACTGTTCCGTTCGTACTCTGGAATAGTCTGTAAGATTTCGGCAGCTGGTCCTTTCAATGCTACGAAGAGTGCGGCAACTTTATCTTCCACATTCCAGTTGTTCACTGCTGCGGTCTTCTCAAACTGTAGCTTAAAGACCTGGAAAGGAACAGAACCATTTGTTGAAATTTGAAGCCTCTAGCTCTTAAAATAGGGCAGTAATTACGAAAAGTTTCTTATCTGAACAATCCGATCTCATCAATTTTTTCAGGCAACAATATGTGCAATATACGAAAGTATATGGTGAAGTTTGAGGCTTCAATCTGTTAAATTGAGTAAGATATTACAAAAATCCTCTTTTTCTGAAAAATCGGTTCTATGGAGGATATATGCTATAGTGGTCCGATCCGGCCGGTTCCGACAAATGTCTAATCGGACACCGAAATACACCAGCTCACCAAATTTTATCAAGATATCTCAAAAATTGAGGGACTAGTTTGCATACAAACAGACAGACGGACAGACGGACATGGCTAAATCAGCTCAGCTCTTCAACCTGATTATTTCGGTATACTTAATGGTGGGTCTATCTATTTTCCTTTAAGGACTTACAATTTTGGGTTTCGTGACGAAATTAATATACCATTTCATTTTCATGAAAGGTATAATAATACAGCACTACCGCAACACACAACGGAAAGCGGACATTCTGTTGATCTACGTAAAGCGAGAATATTGGACAAGGAAAGGCGGGAAAAAGTGAGATACACAACAGAAAGCTTAAGAATTATGCAAAATAGAGATAGAACTGTTAATAGAAAGAATGACATCTTCGCCGCATTCCTTTTATGTTTATTATAAAGTTTTTGTTTACATTTTCACATTCTTAGGTATTCACTGAACACACCCCTTCATACATACGTACATATGTAAAAAAAAACCGAAATTTCTTTTAATAACTTTCTTTTACGTACATTATTGTTGTGATAAAATTACTTGGATGTGATAAAACTTACTAAATAAATTCAGTTTCGCCTCTGAAGAAGCTAAGATGCTTAGCGAAACGTTGAGCCGAAATAGTGGAGTTTAATTTAACTTTGCACTAAGCAAATAATGGTCAAAAAGCCTATTTATACTGACGTGAAATAAAAAAAATGGTATGAAATAAACTAAATAATAAAATAAAATAAGATGAAATAAAATAAGATAAAATTTACAAATTTTTAACAGCATGCATTGCTAATAAGATCTACCACCATCTAAAGACGCAAAATATCCTTGCTATTGAACAGAAAGGTTGTGTAAAAAATTCCCAAGGATGCAAAGAGCAGCTTCTTATAGACTCCATTGTAATGGAACAAGCATACCACAAATAAAGAAATATATATACGACATATATCGCCTACAAGAAAGCCTATGACAGTGTACCCAACTCATGGTTACCTGAGGTGCTAAAAGTGTATAAACTAGCTCCAAACATAATAACTACTCTTGAATATCTTTCGAGTATATGGAGATAACACTTAATCTAAAAACAAAAAATGGACTACAAAGTATTTCCACGATACCCATTAGAAGAGGCATACTACAAGGAGATAGCTTAAGTCCTCTTTGGTTCTGCCTCGCGCTTAATCCACTATCGACCTTGATTAATGATACCAAAAATGGATTTAACATAAAAGGAAGAGAAGGTCCATCGTATAAGGTCTCACACCTCCTCTATATGGACGATAGTAAGTTATATGCAGGGCCCGAGCGGCACATGAATGAGTTCCTTCAAATAACCGAAGATTTCTCACGAGATATTTGTATGACATTTGGACTAGATAAATGTAAAATACTGAGTGTTCAGCACGCAAATGTAGTAAAGCATAATTTTCCCTTAGCGAATAATGAAAAAATAGATGCATTAGAAGCAGATGAGTACTATAAATACCTAGGTTATATGCAGGCCAGAAGAATACATCATAATGTCATGATACAGAACATCACTGACTTCTTCCTATATAGAACAAGATCAATCCTTAAATCTGGTCTTAGTGGCAGGAATTTATTTAAAGCAATAAACACGTTTGTGATACCAGTGCTAAAGTATAGTTTCGGAGTATTAAAATGGTCTTACACGCAGTTGGAAGGTGTTAAAAGAGTGAGTCAAACACAGCTCACAATACGGAGCACATCACCCGAAATCTGCAGTGGAGAGAATAAACTTATCTAGAAGTCTAGGAGGGCGTGGCCTGATAGGTATCCAACATCTTTATAAAAAAACAGATCGCAAACCTACGCCAGTATTTCTTAGGGCAGAACACAGCACTACACCAAGCTGCATGCGGAGCGGATAAAAACTATACGCTTTTAAACCTGTTTAATGTCGACATACAGAATAAAGAAAGCGATTCTATTCATACAGCACTACTCATTGATGAATGGAAAAAGAAAACACTCCATGGCAGACACCCCCATTCATTAAGCCAACCAGGGATCGATACCGTTGCTTCAAACCTATGGCTGAAGAATTCAGGATTCTTTATGGAAACTGAGGGCCTCATGATAGCAATACAGGACCAAGTCATTGCCACAAAAAATTACTTAAAATACATTGTACGCGCTGAAATTGGCAGTGACAAATGCAGGAAGTGCCAACAGCAGTCGGAAACAATACAGCACATAACAGGAGCTTGCGTTATGCTCGCAGCAACAGACTATTTAGCAAGACATAACGGCGTAGCGAAAATCGTTCACCAGCGCTTGGCAATCCGTACGAATCTGTTTCCGTATTATAAATATACTCCCTCGGCAGTGCTAGAAAGTAGTGTCAGGAATGTCCAAATGGATTAAAATGAATAGTCTCACTACGTTTATAAAAGTAATACATGTATTTATTTATTTAATTAACAAAAGGTTTAGGTTAAATTATAATTCAAATGTTAAGGAAATTGATTGTACCACGAACTGACTACCGTTCTACTTCACAGTCAACCAGCGAATGCCCTCACTGCTCTCACAAGCAAACTGTCGGTGACAGTAGCGAATATAAACTTTACTGGGACCGCACTATATTTACAGATAGAACATACCCCATAACAGACCAGATATAGTCCTATTAGAAAAGAAAGAAAATAGCGCGTATTTAATTGATATTGGGGTTCCCAATACGCACAACTTGAAAGACATGCACTCAGAAAAGAAAAGAAAGTACATAGGACTTGCTCAGGAAATGAAGCTGTTATGGCACCTTGACAAAGTAAGCATAGGGCCAGTAATCATCTCATCAACAGGCGTGGTACCCAAAACTCTTATGACGACCCTGGAGAAACTAAAATTATAAGATAAGCTTCTACCTATTCAAAAGGCAGTAATTCCATCTCCATTGTACGTTCGTTTTTAGATACTGACATGTAATTTACAGATTATTATGAATTTACCTATGTATATTTAGTATAAATGGTTTTATATGTCTTGTTGTATACAACCGATGTATAATGTATAGGCCAAAGTGGAGCTCAAGGAAGAAACAAATAAAATAAAATAAAATTAAAAAAAGATAAAGTTTTTCACTTTAAATTAAAGAATATAAAAATATATAAAATTAAATAAAAAGTATCAAACTAAGTTAAAAAAAATATAAAATCAAAAGCAAAATGTAATAAAATGTAATAAAATAATTTACTCAGCCCACCAAGTTTCTTTTAACAATATCACTTTTTTATACTCAGTTGAGCAGAGCTCACAGAGTATATTAAGTTTGATTGGATAACGGTTGGTTGTACATGTATAAAGGAATCGATATAGATATAGACTTCCATATATCAAAATAATCAGGATCGAAAAAAAATTTGATTGAGCCATGTCCGTCCGTCCGTCCGTCCTTTAACACGATAACTTGAGTAACTTTTGAGGTATCTTGATGAAATTTGGTATGTAGGTTCCTGAGTACTCATCTCAGATCGCTATTTAAAATGAACGATATCGGACTATAACCACGCCCACTTTTTCGATATCGAAAATTTCGAAAAACCGAAAAAGTGCGATAATTCATTACAAAAGACAGCTAAAGCGACGAAACTTGGTAGATGAGTTGAACTTATGACGCAAAATAGAAAATTATTAAAACTTTGGACAATGGGCGTGGCACCGCCCACTTTTAAAAGAAGGTAATTTAACACTTTTGCAAGCTGTAATTTGGCAGTCGTTGAAGATATCATGATGAAATTTGGCAGGAACGTTACTCCTATTACTATATGTACGCTTAATAAAAATTAGCAAAATCGGAGAAGGAACACGCCCACTTTTAAAAAACAATTTTTTTTTAAGTAAAATTTTAACAAAAAATTTAATATCTTTACAGGATATAAGTAAATTATGTCAACATTCAACTCCAGTAATGATATGGTGCAACAAAATATAAAAATAAAAGAAAATTTCAAAATGGGCGTGGCTCTGCCCTTTTTTCATTTAATTTGTCTAGGATACTGTTAACGCCATATGTCTAAGCTTTGGGCAATTGAGGGCGAGCAGTTTATTAAGAGTTATAAATGAGTAATTTTATGTGCTTGTAAGCGTATGAGTCGTGGCACAGTGGCTGACGTACCCGACCAAACGCCCGGGGTTGCGGGTTCAACTCCCACCAAGCATTCCTTTTTTTTAAATTTATAAATTATTATTATTAATGGACTGTATTGAGTTTATGGGGTTTTTGCTTTAATGTATTACATTTATTGAGTTGGGTAGTTTTAGTGTTATTGGTGTATTTAAGTCATGGGAGGATGCATAGCATCAGTACACCTTTATTTATTTGTGTTTATTTTAAGGGGTTTAGTTTATTAAGTTGGGTAGTTTTAGTGTTATTGGTGTGTTTAAGTCATGGGAGGATGCATAGCATCAGTACACCTTTTATTTATTTAATTTGGGGGCGAGCACTGGGGGCTCTGAGGCTTCGCTCTACTAAGCCACCTCATCCTCTATTTGAAGAACCCTTTAAAATGTGATATGGAGGCGAGCACGGGACGGCTCTGAGGTATTGGCACCCCATTTTCTACTAGAAAAACCTCTATTTATTTAATTTGGGGCGAGCGTTGGGCACTCTGAGGTTTCGCTCTAATGAGCCACCTCATCTTCTATTTGAAGAACCCCTTCAAAGTGTGATATGGAGGCGAGCACTGGGCTCTGATGTATTAGCACACCATCCGAAGAACCTCGATTTTAATTAAAAAACTCAAACTATGTCTTTAGAATATTTCACTAACCAGTTGAGAATTACAAGCACACTCAATGGCTACTGAAACAAACGAACGAAAAATGTTCATAGTTTAAGTCGCTTAAACATACTCCCCCCTTAGACGGCTTAGTCGTCTAATGAAACTTCCATACGAGCCAGTAATCCAGCTCGAAGGACCATGTCTAAGCTTTGGGCAATTGAGGGCGAGCAGTTTATTAAGAGTTATAAATGAGTAATTTTATGTGCTTGTAAGCGTATGAGTCGTGGCACAGTGGCTGACGTAACCGACCAAACGCCCGGGGTTGCGGGTTCAACTCCCACCAAGCATTCCTTTTGGTCCTTCGAGCCGGATATGAACCAGCCCTACGACAGTTCCACGGCATGGAACGTTCCCTCTCAAAAAAGGGCGATCTCAAGCAGCAGTACGACCAGGTACTCGAAGAATATCTGTCCCTAGGCCACATGGAAGAATGCAGTCCCAACGAAATAGAATCCCTGGGTAAATACTGCTCATTCTATCTCCCTCACCATGCAGTCGTAAGGCCAGACAAAAAGACAACAAAAGTCAGAGTTGTGTTCAACGCCTCCAAAAAGTCGGGTTCCGGTCACTCCTTCAACGATGTTTTATGTACCGGACCAACCCTCCAACCCGATCTCCGACTTATGTTGCTGAAATGGCGAACATATAAATATGTGTTTAATGGCGATGTCGAGAAAATGTACCGCCAAATTCTCTTGCACCCCGATGACCGAGACTACCAACGGATAATATTCCGAACCCCCGAACACAGTCCAATAAAGGACTACAAGTTAAAAACGGTCACCTTCGCGGTTAACTGCGCGCCTTTCCTGGCTATTCGCACTCTACACGAGCTGGCGAAAGACATAGCCGATTCCCATCCACGCGCAGCCCCAATACTAAAATCCGAGACGTATGTTGACGATATTTTATCTGGCAGTCATGATCTTCAATCAGCCGAGCAATCCCTAACAGAGACCATAGACGCTCTCAATTCAACCGGCTTTCCCCTAAAAAAGATCACGGCAAACCATCCCAACATCCTCCAAAAAATAGCGAAAACTGATCTACTGAAACAAACGAACGAAAAATGTTCATAGTTTAAGTCGCTTAAACACCATAAGTCGAACAAAAATTACCCAATCCTTTTGAAATTTGGTACGGGCATAGATTTTATGATGTTAACTGTTTTCTGTGAAAATGGGCGAAATCGGTGGATGCCACGCCCAGTTTTTATACACAGTCGTCCGTCTGTCCTTCCGCATGGCAGTTAACACGATAATTTGAGCAAAAATCGGCATATCTTTAATGAACTTAGTTCACGTGTTTACTTGAACTCACTTTATCTTGGTATGCAAAATGAACGAAATCCAACTATGAACACGCCCACTTTTTCGATATCGAAAATTATGCAAAATGAAAAAATGTCATAATTCTATACCAAATACGAAAAAAGGGATGAAACATGGTAAGGTAATTGGATTGTTTTATTGACGCGAAATATAACTTTAGAAAAAACTTTATAAAATGGTTGTGACGCCTACCATATTAAGTAGAAGAAAATGAAAAAGTTCTGCAGGGCGAAATAAAAAACCCTTAAAATCTTGGCAGGTATTACATATATAAATAAATTAGCGGTATCCAACAGATGATGTTCTGGGTCACCCTGGTCCACATTTTGGTCGATATCTGGAAAACGCCTCACACCACTCCCTTTTAAAACTCTCATTAATACCTTTAATTTGATAGCCATATCGTACAAACTCATTCTAGAGTCACCCCTGGTCCACCTTTATGGCGATATCTCAAAAGGCGTCCACCTATAGAACTAAGCCCCACGCCCTTTTAAAATACTCCTTAACACCTTTCATTTGATACCCATATCGTACAAACATATTCTAAAGTCACCCCTGGTCCACCTTTATGGCGATATCTGGAAAAGGCGAACACCTATAGAACGAAGGCCCACTCCCTTTTAAAAATACTCATTAACACCCCTCATTTGATACCCATATCGTACAAACAAAGTCCAGAGTCACCCCTGGTCCACCTTTACTGCGATACCTCGAAAAGGCGTCCACCTATAGAACTAAGGCCCACTCCCTTTTAAAATACTCATTAACTCTTTCGTTTGATACCCATATTGTACAAACAAATTCTAGGGTCACCCCTGCTCCACCTTTATGGCGATATATCGAAACGGCGTCCACCTATGGAACTAAGGATTAATCCCTTTTAAAATACTCATTAACACCTTTCTCTTGATACCCATATTGTACAAACAAATTCTAGGGTCACCCCTGGTCCACCTTTATGGCGATATCTCGAAACTGCGACCACCTATGGAACTAAGGATTACTCCCTTTTAAAATACTCATTAACACCTTTCGATTGATACCCATATTGTATAAACAAATTCTAGGGTCACCCCTGCTCCACCTTTATGGCGATATCTCAAAACGGCGTCCACCTATAGAACTAAGGATTACTCCCTTTTAAAATACTCATTAACACCTTTCATTTGATACCCATATTGTACAAACAAATTATAGAGTCGCCCCTGGCCCACCTTTATGGCGATATCTAGAAACGGCGTCCACCTATGGAACTAAGGATTACTCCCTTTTAAAATACTCATTAACACCTTTCTTTTGATACCCATATTGTACAAACAAATTCTAGGGTCACCCCTGCTCCACCTTTATGGCTATATCTCGAAACGGCGTCCACCTATGGAACTAAGGATTACTCCCTTTTAAAATACTCATTAACACCTTTCTTTTGATACCCATATTGTACAAATAAATTCTATGGTCACCCCTGGTCCACCTTTATGGCGATATCTCGAAACGGCGTCCACCTATGGAACTAGGGATTACTCCCTTTTAAAATACTCATTAACACCTTTCATTTGATACCCATATCGTACAAACGCATTCTAGAGTCACCCCTGGTCCACCTTTATAGCGATATTTCGAAACGGCGTCCACCCATAGAACTAAGGCCCACTCCCTTTTAAAATGCTCATTAGCACCTTTCGTTTGATGCCCATATTGTACAAACAAATTCTAGGGTCACCCCTGGTCCACCTTTATGGCGATATCTCGAAACGGCGTCCACCTATGGAACTAGGGATTACTCCCTTTTAAAATACTCATTAACACCTTTCATTTGATACCCATATCGTACAAACGCATTCTAGAGTCACCCCTGGTCCACCTTTATGGCGATATCTCGAAACGGCGTCCACCTATGGAACTAGGGATTACTCCCTTTTAAAATACTCATTAACACCTTTCATTTGATACCCATATCGTACAAACGCATGCTAGAGTCACCCCTGGTCCACCATTATGGCGATATTTCGAAACGGCATCCACCTATAGAACTAAGGCCCACTCCCTTTTAAAATACTCATTAACACCATTCGTTTGATGCCCATATTGTACAAACAAATTCTAGGTTCACCCCTGGTCCACCTTTGTGGCGATATCTCGAAACGACGTCCACCTATGGAACTAAGGATTACTCCCTTTTAAAATACTCATTAACACCTTTCATTTGATACCCATATCGTACAAACGCATTCTAGAGTCAACCCTGATCCACCTTTATGGCTATATCCCTAAATGGCGTCCACCTATAGAACTATGGCCCACTCCCTCATAAAATACTCTTTAATGCCTTTCATTTGATACACATTCCAGGGTTTCCCTCGGTTCATTTTCCTACATGGTTATTTTCCCTTATGTTGTCATCATAGCTCTCAACTGAGTATGTAATGTTCGGTTACACCCGAACTTAACCTTCCTTACTTGTTTAAAATTAATTTCCCTTGTTTTTCAGTGTCCCTTTGTTAATTTTTATTTTTTTGACATCATCATGTTTGGTGGCCGGAGGACTTACAAAACCAGGTCGGTGTCCGAAAATAGCATATAAGAAAAAATTGGACTTAAAAAGGGTGAGTATTAAGTTCTATATACTTAAATAAATTAAGTGCCAGCTCTATAAAGCTAGGCCAATTTTATAGTTCTATGCATAGACTTCAACACCATTTTCAAAGCTTATGTTTTAATTATTTACAGTTCACAGGTACCTGGTATATGCAAAGTAGTTTCGATAAGATTAGCTTTGACCGATGCCAAAAGTCTGATTACAGTCTTGGAGATAACGATGAGCCTCAAGTAAAAAACTTCCAAATAAGTAGATTAATGTAAGTATTTTTAATTGCAGGCAAAGCTTTTGGTTTTAGTTGAAAGTTATGTTACCTTTTATGTTGGTGATTTTACGACAGGATGTAAAAGTGAAGACTTTTGTGTCAAAAGAAACTTTTTTCAAATTCCAAGTGCATAGGTAAAATATTTGTTTCCCTTTTCGTTCTCAAAAACTAACACTGAAGATGGCACTTTACTGAAGCCGGTTTGTATTCAAATCAAATTTGACAAGGAATGATGGAAAATTGCTTCAATATACATCAATTACTTGAATTGGAACCATTTTCCGTCATTCCTTGTCAAGTTTTGTTTGGAGACAAACCGGTTTCGGCGTTATGCTATCTTTACTTACGTACCTAATTGGCGCTTAAGCGTTTACACGATTATGAACGTCCAACAAAGCGCGCCAGTCGCTCCTTCTCTCTGCCAACCGGCGCCAATTGGTCACACCAAGGGAGTTTAATTCGTTTTCCACCTGGTCCTTCCAGCGGAATAGGGGCCGCCCTCTACTTCTACTTCCATAGGCGGGTTCCGATAGAAAAACTTTCGTGGCTGGATCGTCATCTTTCATTCGCATAACATGGCCTAGCCAGCGCAGCTGTTGTGTTTTAATTCGCTGGATTATGTTGATATCTGCGTATAGCTCGTACAGCTCATCGCTAAATCTTCTTCGTTACTCGCCATCGCCAACTCGTAGAGGTACATAAATCTTTCGTAGATCTTTCCTTTCAAACACCCCCAGAGCCGCTTCATCTTATGTTGTCATGATCCATGCTTCTGCCGCATAAAGCAGGACGCGTACGATAACTGACTTGTAGAGTATGATTTTCGTTTGCCAAGAGAGGACTTTACTTTTCAGTTACCTACCTAGTCCAAAGTAGCATTTATTGGCAAGGGTGATTATTCGCTGGATTTCAGAGCTGATGTTGTTGCTAGTGTTGATGCTGGTTCCCAAATAAACGAAATCTTTTACTATTTCTAAATTATGGCTGCCAACAGCAGCGTGGCTGCCGAGGCGCATATGCGCTAACTCTTCGCTCGATGACAGCAGGTACTTTGTTTTGTTCTCATTCACCATCAAACCCATCTTTACCGCTTCTTCTTCCAGTTTGGCGAAGCAGAACTAACGGCGCGGATATTTAGGCCGATGATATAAATGTCATCAGTATATGCCAGTAGTTGCACGCTTTTATAGAATATTGTTCCAGAGCGTTTAAGTTCTGCAGCTAGTATAATTTTCTCCAGCATCAAATTAAAGAAATCGCTCGATAGGGGCTCAACCTGTCTGAAAACTCGTTTAGTTACGAACGGCTCGGAGAAGTCCTTCCCAATTCTGACTGAGCTGATGGTGTTGCACAACGTCAATTTGCACAGCCGTATAAATTTGGCGGAGAAACCAAATTGAAACATAGCGGCATATAGGAGCTCCATTTCGTGCTGTCGAAGGCGGCTTTAAAATCGACGAAGAGGTGATGTGTGTCGATTCTTTTTTCGCGGTTTTTTTCCAAAATTTGGCGCATTGTGAATATCTGGTCATTAGTAGATTTAACAGGTCCGAAGCCGCACTGATCAGGTCCAGTCAGCCGATTCACGGTGGGCTTCAATCTTTCGCAAAATACACTTGACCGGACCTTATATGCGATATTAAGAAGGCCAATTCCGCGATAGTTGGTGCAGTGTGCAAAATCCCCTTTCTTGTGGACAAAAAATACTTTGGACAAAGAACACTTAGATTCCAATCGTCGGGCATACACTCGTCCGCCCACATTTTGCGAAGAAGCTGATGCATGCGCCTTACCAACTCCTCGCCGCCGTATTTTAATAGCTCCGCAATCTATCAGCGTCCGCGGCTTTTTTGTTTTTCAATCTGGTTATTGCTATTCTGATTGCGTCATAGTCGGATGGAGGAACATAAATTCCATAAATTCATCGATTGCGGGCTCAAAGAAATCATCTTGCTTGGGCGATAGGTACATCGCTGTCTCCATTTGGAAGGTCAGAGGAGTATTCCCAATATAATCTAAGTACTCTCTAAACATCGGACTAAGGACCTCATGCTCCTCGCACTCATGCCTTTCTGCCTATGCTTTTTTCCTCCTGCAAAGGCGTCTCGCCCCCTCTTTAAACTCGCAGTAGCGTTCACATACTCTTCTTGTTGTTTAATTTGAAAATATACACAACAGTTTAACACATATTTTTCACATTTATTAGCGGGTCCGCAGAATGTAAAACCGGAAAACTTATATTCCATTCGGATGGACAATTTCAAGTTAAATATGGTGAAATAAGTATGTTATTATAATCATATCTTTCTAAGAAATTGAAACTATAACTTTTATTTATATTTTGCAGCTTTGCCTTTTCTTTACAAAATTCTAAGTGTTGATTACAAAAAATATATTATCTTCTATTTCTGCGAGAATATAAAATCGGATAAACACACCGGTTAGTATTTTTTGTTTTGAATAAACATTTCGATTTGTGTCTGTGTCCGAACGCCGCCAGAACAGGTCCCTATTATGCATGTAGAAACGGTTTTCTAATTGGTGGAAAACCAGTGCCAGTGAAAACCTTTTCGAATCTTAAGTTTTTTGGACAATGTCTTATTTTACTAAAAGTTATTTCAGCCGACTTATTCTCATTCTCTATGCGATAAAGGCAGTAAAGAAGATATAGGAGCACACGCTAGTACGACTCTCTCACATACAGGACATATATTTTAAAATGTATTGCAATGTATAGTTGACCTGGCCGGTCCGTTATGACCTCATGGATCAATGAGTCCATAGTGCGGTGCAATAATTGGAGTAAAAAAACTTTTTTACTTATTATACCCAGCGTGCTTTGTACACAGAGTATATTAACTTAGATTGGATAACGGTTGGTTGTACAGGTATAAAGGAATCGAGATAGATATAGACTTCCATATATCAAAATTATCAGTATCGAAATAAAATTTGATTCAGCCATGTCCGTCCGTCCGTCCGTCCGTCCGTTCGTCTGTTAGCACGATAACTTGAGTAAATATTGAGATATCTTCACCAAATTTGCTACACTAGCTTATCTGGACCCAGGATAGATGGGTATTGAAAATGAGCGAAATCGGATGATAACCACGCCCACTTTTTATATATAAAACACTTTCGAAAACCCAAAAACCTGATTATTTAGTAAATAATACACATAGAATGTTGAAATTTGACATTGGGACTCTTGACAAAAATTTGGAAACATTTTTTTAAATGGGAGTGGCAGCGCCCAGTTATGATAAAATTAATTTTACAAATATTATTAATCATAAATCGAAAATCGTTAAACTTACCGTAACAAAGAGAGGTTGCCTTTACTATAAGAAATGCTTTGAAGAAAAATTAACGAAATCGGTTAAGGACCACGCCCACTTTTATATAAAAGATTTCTAAAAGGGTCGTGGACGAATAAAATAAGCTATATCTTTGCAAAAAAAGAGTTTAAATCAATGGTATTTCATTTCCCAAGTGAATTTATAACAATAAATAGGAAAAACTCCAAATTTTAAAAAATGGGCGGTGCACCGCTCCTTTTATGACTAAGCAATTTTCTATGTTTCGTGAGCCATAACTCGAAGAAAAATTAACATATCGTAATTTATTTGTGTACACATATTTTCTTTATAGCGGAATATATTTCTAGTAAAAATGGACGGGATCGGTTAAAGACCACGGCAACTTAGATATAAAACAAGTTTAAAAGGGTCGTAGACTAGAGCAATAAGCTATATCTTAGCAAATAGTAGTTTTGAATCAATGATATTTCACTTATCAAGTTTTACTGTAAGAGGAAATGGGGAGATATTTTTCTTTTAAACGGGCGGTGCCACGTGTTATGTAGAAAAGTAATTTATGTGAAATGAAATGTACAATTGAAGCTCACGCTGAGTATATAATGTTCGGTTTCACCCGAACTTAGACACCCCTTACTTGTTATTAACAAGTTGTAAAAGTTTTTAATTTTTTTTTTTTAACTCTTTACCAATTGTCTCATAAATTCTTTTTTACATTAAAAACTTTTATAGAAAAATAATT
This sequence comes from Eurosta solidaginis, assembly GCF_040869045.1. NCBI lineage: Eukaryota > Metazoa > Arthropoda > Insecta > Diptera > Tephritidae > Eurosta > Eurosta solidaginis. The sequence continues at coordinate 294,801,837 of NC_090320.1, forward strand.
TACTTAAATTTTTTTAAGAATTAATGAGCTTAAAGTCGATAAATGACAATTGTTATTCAATTATTATTTTTGGTTTTATTGGAAAAAACTGAAAAGAAGGAAACATTTACTGGCAAATTGCGATGGTACCATTTCGAAAACTTCTTTTCAGTTTTTCCTAATAAAACCAAAAATAATAATTGAATAACAATTGTCATTTATCGACTTTAAGCTCATTTATTCTTAAAAAATCTTAAGTAAATTGAACACGCCATTAAACACACAAACATATGAAAAATAATTTATTAATTTATTTGTAAAAATTTTTACAATTTTTTGAATTTGATTTAAATAATTTATGTTGTATTATTTTTTTTAATAAAATTTTTTGAATTACTAATTTTTATACAAACTTTTCCTGCTGTTTCTTTTAATAGTTTAATTAAATTCATTTGTTTAATTATTTTTTTTATAAAATATTTTTGTTATTTTTTTTTTTTTTTTTTCAAAAAATATGTCTACTTATTTTTATCTAATACATTTTTAAACATTTTTCAAACTACTAACTATTTTCCATTGCAATAAGTGATCAAATTGATAGGTAATAAAAAATAAATTTATTTTGCGGATTTTTCCGAGCAAGCAACAGAACAAAAATTCTCAAAACTTGTAGGAAAATTTAGCTCCCAATTTGATTTTCTGCATTGCTCAACTTTTGAAAGCAAAGACGGTTTTGAAAAATTTTCAAACTTCACTACGACTTAAGAAACATGTAAGAACATCTCTTTGATTCCAGACTATTCCATGTTTGTGATGGTTGTGAGAACTCTAATTGAAAATCTCAAATTAACGTTAGCCTTATTCTAAAATGGTGCTGTGACTCGCACAGAGGAACACCCGGCACAACAGTTACGAGAGGCTGAAGGGGGCCTCGAATACTCTCAACGAAAAGCGCAAGGGGAGGACGACGACGTCACGACGTAGGTGCTGGAGGGGCACAAACAGCCAAATGGTGCTGCGAGTCCTACAAATAAACCTCCAACACAGTAAAGTGGCGTCGAGCGAACTCCTCCTAACCCTGGAGGGGGGTTCGTTTGACGTGGCGCTGATTCACGAGCCGTGGCTCTCATCGGGAGGAAAGGTTTCTGGACTTAGCGCGCACGTTTTTGGCGAACAGCTGCAATCATATATGCTGCCTAATTACACTACTGAGGACCTCGTAGTGGTGGCCGTTGAGGAAAAGAATAAGCAGGCATTTATCCTGGCGTCCTGCTACATTGCCCGTGCTGCGGAGGTTCCACCGATGAAGTGCAAAAGGCTAGTACAGGAGGAAAGGCGCAAAGGGCGGTTGGTCAAAGGCGCCGATGCAAATGCGCACCACAATGCGTGGGGAGGAGCAGATACGAACGAGAGAGGCGAATCTCTATTTTGTTACATCCTGCAAACCAATTTGCATATAGCCAACAGGGAAAATGTCCCTACAAACATTGGTCCAACATTCAGTAATGTTCTGGATATTACATTGAGCTCCGAGCGTGACATAACAAGGTATGATTGGATGGTTCTTGATAGACCATCCTTCTCCGACCATGCGTATATCAGTTTCAGCATCCCCCTAAAGGGGGTAGAGAAGGGAGGAACCTTTAGAAACCCTAGGTCAACGAACTGGACTAAATTTCAAGAACAGGTAGAAACAAAACTGGGACAACCCAAAGAGGTTGCCAATGTGGAAGAACTGGAGGAGTCGAATGAATTCCTAACAAGGACGCTTATGACTGCGTATAACAAAGCTTGCCCTCTAAGAACATTCAGAGGAAAAGCAAAGCCGCCATGGTGAAGCAATGAGCTGAGTCTTCTAAAAAGACAGGTAAAAGAAATGTTGAGGCTCGCAAAGACCGCGGAAAGCGAAGCTTGTCGGGACGAATACAGGGATCTACTTAGGATCTGCCAGCGTGAAATTTCCAGGGCGAAGAGAATCTTCTGGAAAAGATTCTGTACGGACATCGAGTGCTCCAGCGAAACAGCACGGTTGAAAAAAGTCCTAGCAAGGGGAAATATAGCCTAGGGACTAATAAATAAAGAGGACGGGGAATGGCCACTTAGTAGTGAGGAATCCCTTAAGGTGCTACTTCACACACATTTCCCATTGGGGACGGTTTAGAAGAGCCAGCAGACATCACTCACACTTCGATCACGGAGCAGGTAATGCCGGGCTTGGTGACCGATACCAAGACAGAATGGGCAGTGAAAACGTTTTCTAAGTTTACATCGCCGGGCCAAGACTGTATATTCCCGGCTATGCTAAAAGTTTCAAGTATGGCGGTCGTGGAATGGCTTAAAACAATATTCGATGGGTGCATAAGGCTGAATCATGTACCGCACTCTTCGAGAACTGCTCGTGTAGCTTTCCTACCAAAGGCGGGAAGATCGGTCACGTGTATCCCAAAGACTATAGACCCATTAGCTTAACATCATTTCTGCTCAAAACCTTTGAGAGGCTGATAGATGTGTACATAAAGCCCAACGTGGATGAAAAGCTGCTGTCCACAACACAGCATGCGTACACCAAAGGCAAGCCGGCAGACACCGCATTACATAGGGTGGTAATAAGCATAGAGAAATCCCTGGAATATAACGAGTATGCTATAGGAGTCTTCTTGAACATTGCCGGGGCTTTCAATAATGTTTCTAAATGGGCGATTATGGTTGGTCTTAATTACATTAAAGTACATGCCGCCTTAATCAGATGGATCGGCTGCATGTTATATTGTAGGAGAATTACATCACAATGGGGATATTGCGAGGCCACGAAATCAGTGGACAGGGGCACACCGCAGGGAGTGGTGCTATCACCTCTGCTGTGGACGCTGGTCATCAACCAACTGCTCAGGCGATTCGATGAGGGACCCGTAAAACTTACGGCTTACGCAGAGGACGTTGCAATTGACATAAGTGGAAATTGCCTTCCAACGATTAGTTCTTTGATGGATCGGGCGCTTCGGGATATTCATACCTGGGCATCTAATGTCGGGTTGAAAGTGAATGCTGAGAAGACGTATATGGTCTTGTTTACAAAGAGATACAAGGTCCCAAATTGGACCAGGCCTAAGTTAGGAGGAGCGACCTTACAGGAGAAACCTTGCAAAAAATTTCTAGGTATCATCCTAGACAGTAAGCTGTCATGGAAGCTTAATGTGGAGGAGAGGGTGAAGAAGGCCTCAACGGCACTTTATGCATGTAAAAGAATACTGGGGTGTACGTGGGGCTTATCGCCCTCTCTTTCTCATTGGGTTTTTACAGCGATTGTAAGCCCTATTCTATACTATGGAGTTCTTTTTTGGTGGAAAGCCACACAAAAAACAACATACCTCAACAAATTAGAGGGGGTATGCAGACTATCGATGCTTAGCATTACGGGAGCCCTGAAAAAAACCCCGACGGCTGCACTGTATGCCATTCTGCACACTCCACCTGTAGACCTGGTAGCAAAGAACAAAGCATTAACAACCGCAACCAGGCTCGGTGCCTCGGGGCAGCTTGAGCGCCGACCATATGGCCATAGTAGTATAGCGTCATCAATCATAAGACGAACAGGCTACCTGATTCCCTATCTGCGCTTCGTGAAAGATCTTAAGGCCACAATAGAGGTGAACGGTTGGCGCAAGGCTGCACAAATGGCAGACGGGGCGATACATGTGTACACAGATGGTTCCAAAGTAGTGGAAGGAGTAGGGTCTGCGGTATACTGTGCTGATCCGGAAATAAACAGATCCTACAGGCTGCCGGGTTACTGTAGCGTTTTCCAAGCGGAAATATTAGCCGTAACCAAAGCAGTAGAAACCCTGGAAGAGAATAGCTTAAGCTGCAACCGCGTTAACTTTTATATTGACAGTCAAGCAGCAATTAAGGCAATAATCTCGCATAGCACAGCATCTAAATGTGTGTTAGAGTGTAAGCAATCTCTGGAGAGAATCGGGACAGCGAGAAGCATACATCTATATTGGATCCCAGGGCATATGCGAATAGATGGGAATGAAAAAGCGGATGAACTAGCTAAAAAGGGCGCATCCCTTGAAGCTTGCTCCGTAGACGTCCCAATTAGACTGGGCGAGATTAAGCGAAAGCGAGATGTGCACATGATCGACCAAGCGGTAAAGTGTGGGTTCAAGCGCGGGGCTGTGAAGTGTCTAAGGTTATGTGTAGGTCTTACAACCTTAGACTAACAAAGTTGCTTCTATCATTAAAAAGAGAGGACTGTAGACTCATGACGGGTATCCTGACTGGGTACTGCCTTCAGGCGTCACATGCCTTTAAATTAGGCTTGGTCAGTGATAGCAGATGTAGGAAGTGCGGGTTTAGGAGTGATACAGCTGTCATATCTAGAAGCAGCAAGTGGCTTAATTCCAGGAAGCTTCTAGTATTTGCAAAGAGGATGGAGTTGTTTTATAACATTGGTCCTGGCTTTTGATAGGGTTTTTCAGTTTGGTCGTTAAAAAAAACTTCTGGTAACACTACGGACTTATTCAGTCTATGTGAGGTCCTCATGGACCGGCCAGTTCAACCTAACCTAACCTTGTTCTCAACGTTAGCTCTGGAAAAATCGCAAATTTTCAATATGGGATTTTCGCCAACTCTCAAATTTAGATACGTCAAACATTAAGCAAAATACAGCTGTTATGTTGGGCTTCGTGTAGTTGTATTTGCAATAGGTTTTAGCTATTTTTTCTACAAAACGATGGAAAGCAGAAAAAACAATGACACTGAAGATGGCCCAACATCGTAATAATTTCGATAACAAACCAAATTCGAAAATTCCCACACATATCTTTAACATATTCCCTGAACCAAAAGTGTACGTAATGGATTAGAGTTCAACAATCCATTTATACCTTTAATAAATTTTGAAAAATGGAGGACAAATGCACGAACGTTATCATAGTTTTACATGTCATTCAAAAATCACATATAAACATATTTATAACATTATTTTCTCTTCCAAAATTCAGAATACGTTTGGATACATACACGAGACCTTGAACCATCCGATAAAGTTAAAAAAGGTTACTTGAAAGCTTTAAAAGCCAAAAAGATTTCCGGAGAGGAACTCGTACCGGCCCTTCATAAGGATTGCGGAGGTTATGGAGAGTCAGTCACAGATCAGCTGAAGAAGGTGCAGCAGGAGCTGCGTAAGAAATATGCGAAAAAGGGGCAAGGTCTTGATTTCTAAATATTTTTGATTTATATCTAATTTACATTTGCATATATGTACATACTTTTATATTAAAAATATCTAGTTAACACTTGTAATTGTCAGTAATTTTATTATAATACTGAAATTTCTTCTCATTCTTGTAATTGGATCTGAACACAAAATATAGAATTTTCTTATTACAAGTTAATATTTTTTGTGAAATTTTTTAAATGTGTAATATGTTTGTTCGATAATTCTATTGATACTTTACGATATGGCTGATCTAAAGTTGGCGATTACGAAATTTTATCGCGATAACTACGACCTGTTCGGCGGCCACCGTTGTGTGATGGTAGCGTGCTCCGCTTATACCCCAGACCTGTAAAGTACTGAGTACATATTTGTACTAGTACCAAATAAGTACAAGTACTCAAGTACTTCAAATCTAAGTACCAAGTATAAGTACTGCAGTACTTGTACTTCGAATCCGAAAGTAAAAGTCGATATACTTACGAAATACTTGCAAGTACACGAAAGTACTTTTTCTGATAAAATATGTCAGTTTGATTCATAAATGGAAAATCAAAATACGAGTAAAATTCATATTAGAAAGCAACAAGAAGTGAAACAACATATTAAAGAAGTATAAATTGTACAGCAGCTAGCAATATTAAAGTAATTTTGTGTTTGCCTTCATTAGTACTAGCTTTTCAAACGAAAAGTCCGTCATTGATTGCTTTCTAGGACTATAAACAATGCCTGCTAAGGAAAATAAACGCTCTACTGGGTCGGAGGAAGCTGACGGCGTATTCATTTTGAGTGATAGGTCATCATTAAAATACCTGTAAAACTTTTCTTCAACCATTTTGTCAAAGTTAGGTGATCGTAAGGGTGCTGGTTGATCCACTTCAAAACCGTTCAATACTTATCAAAGTACTTCGAAAGTACTTACACGTACTTTACTTGTACTTCAACAATTCAAGTACAAGTACATCGATACTTATACTTGTACTCATTTTTCGAAGTACTGAAGTACTGATACTTGTACTTGTACTGGTACTTTTTCTTTACAGGTCTGCTATACCCTGGGCAAAGGAACATCAAAATTTTAGAAATTAAGTTTTTCAATTAGAAGAAAATTTTTCTAAGCGGGGTCGCCCCTCGGCAGTATTTGACAAGCGCTCCTAGTGTATTTCTGCCATGAAAAGGTCTCAGTGAAAACTCATCTGCCTTACAGATGCCGTTCGGAGTCGCGATAAAACATGTAGCTCCCGCCCGGCCAATTTGCAGGGAAAATCAAGAGAGGCACGACGCAAATTGGAAGAGAAGCTCCGCCTTAGATCTCTTCGGAGGTTATCGCGCCTTAAATTTATTTATTTTATAACTACGAGCTGTGGAAATATAAAATGCAGCTTATTATGGAAAAGAAAAAGGTTTGGGATGTCATTGAATGTCCTGTTCCTGAAACTCCAGATGCCTCATCGAAGCAGGGAGACACGGATGCTTCAATTATTATTGAACCGGCGGTTGAAGTTACGCAAATGGTGCGGATAAGCAGCTGTAAGTATGCAAAATATGATTGGGCTGTCTTGCAGTTTACCGAGCACATGTTACATTGATCACGGCGCTAGATTTGAAGAATCTGAGAAACAAAATCAACGTTTTAAATATGCGGAATCAATATATTTATATTTGTTTTGCCGGCACGAGGTCAATTAAAATAAAAGAAAGCCACCAGTTTTTTTATACCTTTCATGAAAATGAAATGGTATATTAATTTCGTCACGAAACCGAAAATTGTAAGTCCTTAAAGGAAAATAGATAGACCCACCATTAAGTATACCGAAATAATCAGGTTGAAGAGCTGAGTTGATTTAGCCATGTCCGTCTGTCCGTCTGTCTGTTTGTATGCAAACTAGTCCCTCAATTTTTGAGATATCTTGATAAAATTTGGTGAGCGGGTGTATTTGGGTGTCCGATTAGACATTTGTCGGAACCGACCGGATCGGACCACTATAGAATATATCCTCCATACAACCGATTTTTCAGAAAAAGAGGATTTTTGTATATCTTACCCAATTTAACAGATTTAAGCTTCAAGCTTCACCATATACTTTCGTATATTGCACGTATTGTTGCCTGAAAAAATTGATGAGATCGGTCGTATATATAGTATATATCCCCCACAAACGATTGTTCAGATAAGGAACTTTTCGTAATTACTGCCCTATTTTAAGAGCTAGAGGCTTCAAATTTCAACGAATGCTTACGTATATAGCATATATTGTTGTCTGAAAAAATCATAGAGATCGGTAGTATATATATTATATACCCCATATAGACTCTAATTTTTGCCTCCTTTTTACGGCTAGAAGCTTCAAAATTCATCAAATTTCATCAAATAGTTACGTTTACGTCATATATTTTTGAAAGACGTGATTCGTACTCATAGTTTTTACATGCAGACCACAAAAAACGTGAAGCTTTGCATCCTCACACAGATTACCTACCTATTTTTTATTTTATATTTATCTTAAAAATCGTTAAGGTATGTAGATCTGTTCACTATATATTTCTTATCTTATACATCCGATTATTCGGAGATAACGAGCGGGATAAGATTATTGTTCAGCCCCATTCATGAAAGGTATGAAGTCTTCGGCACAGCCGAAGACAGTCCCGTTCTTACTTGTTTTTTTTTTTTAATCCGAATCAGCGGTGACTCTCCTCAGATATGTAAACTGCAAAATTTATATAAACAAATAACATTCTATAAACAAAATATTGATAAAAACAAATAACAATAAATGAATAACAGTATATAAGTCAATTATGTGAACATTCAACTCCAGTAATGATATGGTGCAACAAAATACAAAAATAAAAGAAAATTTTAAAATGGGCGTGGCCCAGCCCTTTTTAATTTAATTTATCTGGAATACTTTTAATGCAATAAGTCGAACAAAAATTTACCAATCCATGAGAAATTTGGCAACGGCATAGCTTCTATGATAATAACTGTTTGCTGTGAAAATAGACGAAATCGGTTGAAGACACTTCCAGTTTTTATACACATTCGACCGTCTGTCCTTCCGCTCGGCCGTTAACACGATAACTTGAGCAAAAATCGATATATGTTTAAGACATATTTGCTCTTGGTCTGAGCAGTACGTCTCCCGACGCGTGGAGTATGCTGGGGTGGAAAAATTGAGTCACTTTATGTGGTTTCAAAACAACCTTCATGCTGGGTAAGTGAGGTTCTTCCACTGAGGTAACGACCACCCGCTGAAAGAACAATGATGCACTCCGATGGTCAAAGCCTGTTGACATAGACAGCTTTCTTGCACTCCCATTAGAAGATTGTGATGACCATTCCTAGATAATAGCTCCCCCATTGGATGGAATTAGTAAATATAGTAGCAACAGTAACACACCCAAGGGACAATTCATAGAAAAATTTCTCTTAACACAAAAATTTACCAAAAACAAGTAAGGAAGGTTAAGTTCGGGTGTAAACGAACATTACATACTCAGTTGAGAGCTATGGTGACAAAATAAGGGAAAATAACCATGTAGGAAAATGAACCGAGGGAAACTCTGGAATGTGTTTGTATGACATGTGTATCAAATGAAAGGCATTAAAGAGTATTTTATGAGGGAGTGGGCCATAGTTCTATAGGTGGACGCCATTTAGGGATATCACCATAAAGGTGGATCAGGGTTGACTCTAGAATACGTTTGTACAATATGTGTATCAAACGAAAGGTGTTAATGAGTATTTTAAAAGGGAGTAATCCTTAGTTCCACAGGTGGACGCCGTTTCGAGATATCGCCATAAAAGTGGACCAGGGGTGACCCTAGAATTGGTTTGTACGATATGGGTATCAAATTAAAGGTATTAATGAGGGTTTTAAAAGGGAGTGGTGGTAGGTGTATAGGTGGTCGCCTTTTCGAGATATCGCCATAAAGGTGGACCAGGGTTGACTCTAGAATACGTTTGTACAATATGTGTATCAAACGAAAGATGTTAATGAGTATTTTAAAAGGGAGTGATCCTTAGTTCCACAGGTGGACGCCGTTTCGAGATATCGCCATAAAAGTGGACCAGGGGTGACCCTAGAATTTGTTTGTACGATATGGGTATCAAATTAAAGGTATTAATGAGGGTTTTAAAAGGGAGTGGTGGTAGGTGTATAGGTGGTCGCCTTTTCGAGATATCGCCATAAAGGTGGACCAGGGGTGACTCTAGACTTTGTTTGTACTATATTTGTATCAAATGAAAGGTATTAATGAGAGTTTTAAAAGGGAGTGGTGTGAAGTCGTTTTCCAGATATCGACCAAAATGTGGACCAGGGTGATCCAGAACATCATTTGTCGGGTACCGCTAATTTATTTATATATGTAATACCACGAACAGTATTCCTTGCAAGATTCCAAGGGCTTTTGATTTCGCCCTGCAAAACTTTTTCATTTTCTTCTACTTAATTTGGTAGGTGTCACACCCATTTTACAAAGTTTTTTTTCTAAAGTTATATTTTGCGTCAATAAACTAATCCAAATACCATGTTTCATCCCTTTTTTCGTATTTGGTATAGAATTATGGCACTTTTTTCATTTTTCGTAATTTTCGATATCGAAAAAGTGGGCGTGGTCATAGTCGGAGTTCAGATAAGTACGTGAGCTAAGTTCAGTAAAGATATGTCGATTTTTGCTCAAGTTATCGTGTTAACGGCCATGCATGCCCCTACCAAATTTCAAAAGGATTGGGAAATTTTTGTTCGACTTATGGCATTAAAAGTATCCTAGACAAACTAAATGAAAAAGGGCGGAGCAACGCCCATTTTGAAATTTTCTTTATTTTTTGTATTTTGTTGCACTACGTCATTACTAGAGTTGAATGTTGACATAATTTACTTATATACTGTAAAGATATTAAATTTTTTGTTAAAATTTTACTTTTAAAAAAAAACTTTTTTAAAAGTGGGCGTGGTACTTCTCCGATTTCGCTAATTTTTATTAAGCGTACATACAGTAATAGGAGTAACGTTCCTGCCAAATTTCATCATGTTATCTTCAACGACTGCGAAATTACAGCTTGTGAAATTTTAAATTACCTTCCTTTAAAAGTGGGCGTTGCCACGCCCATTGTCCAAAATTTTACTAATTTTCTATTCTTCGTCATAAGCTCAACTCACCTACCAGGTTTCATCGCTTTATCTGTCTTTGGTAATGAATTATTGCACTTTTTCGGTTTTTCGAAATTTTTGATATCGAAAAAGTGGGCGTGGTTATAGTCCGATATCGTTCATTTTAAATAGCGATCTGAGATGAGTGCTCAGGAACCTACATACCAAATTTCATCAAGATACCTCAAAATTTACTCAAGTTATCGTGTTAACGGACGGACGGACGGACATGACTCAATCAAATTTTTTTTCGATTGATTTCGATGATTTTGATATATGGAAGTTTATATCTACCTCGATTCCTTTATACCTGTACAACCAACCGTTATCCAATCAAACTTAATATACTCTGTGAGCTCTGCTCAACTGAGTATAAACAAGTAAGGAAGGTTAAGTTCGGGTGTAACCGAACATTACATACTCAGTTGAGAGCTATGGTGACAACATAAGGGAAAATAACCATGTAGGAAAATGAACCGAGGGAAACCCTGGAATGTGTATCAAATGAGGCATTAAAGAGTATTGTATGAGGGAGTGGGCCATAGTTCTATAGGTGGACGCCATTTAGGGATATAGCCATAAAGGTAGATCAGGGTTGACTCTAGAATGCGTTTGTACGATATGGGTATCAAATTAAAGGTGTTAATGAGTATTTTAAAAGGGAGTAATCCTTAGTTCCATAGGTGGACGCCGTTTCGAGATATCGCCACAAAGGTGGACCAGGGGTGACCCTAGAATTTGTTTGTACAAAATGGGTATCAAAAGAAAGACGTTAATGAGTATTTTAAAAGGGAGTAATCCTTAGTTCCATAGGTGGACGCCGTTTCGAGATATCGCCTTAAAGGTGGACCAGGAGTGACCCTAGAATTTGTTTGTACAATATGGGCATCAAACGAAAGGTGTTAATGAGTATTTTAAAAGGGAGTGGGCCTTAGTTCCATAGGTGGACGCCGTTTCGGGATATAGCCATAAAGGTGGACCAGGGGTGACTCTAGAATGTGTTTGTACGATATGGGTATCAACCGAAAGGTGTTAATGAGTATTTTAGAAGGGAGTAATCCTTAGTTCCATAGGTGCACGGCGTTTCGAGATAACGCCATAAAGGTGGACCAGGGGTGACCCTAGAATTTGTTTGTACAATATGGGTATCAAAAGAAAGGTGTTAATGAGTATTTGAAAAGGGAGTAATCCTTAGTTCCATAGGTGGACGCCGTTTCGAGATATCGCCATAAAGGTGGTCCAGGGTGACTCTAGAATGTGTTTGTACGATATGGGTATCAAACGAAAGGTGTTAATGAGTATTTTAGAAGGGAGTAATCCTTAGTTCCATAGGTGCACGCCGTTTCGAGATAACGCCATAAAGGTGGACCAGGGGTGACCCTAGAATTTGTTTGTACAATATGGGTATCAAACGAAAGGTGTTAATGAGTATTTTAGAAATGAGTAATCCTTAGTTCCATAGGTGCACGCCGTTTCGAGATAACGCCATAAAGGTGGACCAGGGGTGACCCTAGAATTTGTTTGTACAATATGGGTATCAAACGAAAGGTGTTAATGAGTATTTTAAAAGGGAGTAATCCTTAGTTCCATAGGTGGACGTCGTTTCCAGATATCGCCATAAAGGTGGAGCAGGGGTGACCCTAGAATTTGTTTGTACAATACGGGTAACAAAAGAAAGGTGTTAATGAGTATTTTAAAAGGGAGTAATCCTTAGTTCCATAGGTGGACGCCGTTTCCAGATATCGCCATAAAGGTGGACCAGGGGTGACCCTAGAATTTGTTTCTACAATATGGGTATCAAAAGAAAGGTGTTAATGAGTATTTTAAAAGGGAGTAATCCTTAGTTCCATAGGTGGGCGCCGTTTCGAGATATCGCCATAAAGGTGGACCAGGAGTGACCCTAGAATTTGTTTGTACAATATGGGCATCAAACGAAAAGTGTTAATGAGTATTTTAAAAGGGAGTGGGCCTTAGTTCTATAGGTGGACGCCATTTCGAAATATCGCCATAAAGGTGGACCAGGGGTGACTCTAGAATGTGTTTGAACGATATGGGTATCAAATTAAAGGTATTAATGGGGGTTTTAAAAGGGAGTGGTGCTCGCATTTTCGAGATATCGCCATAACGGTGGGCCAGGGGTGACCCTAGAATTTGTTTTTACAATATGGGTATCAAAAGAAAGGCGTTAATGAGTATTTTAAAAGGGAGTAATCCTTAGTTCCATAGGTGGACGCCGTTTCCAGATATCGCCATAAAGGTGGAGCAGGGGTGACCCTAGAATTTGTTTCTACAATATGGGTATCAAAAGAAAGGTGTTAATGAGTATTTTAAAAGGGAGTAATCCTTAGTTCCATAGGTGGACGCCGTTTCGAGATATCGCCAAAAAGGTGGGCCAGGGGTGACTCTAGAATTCGTTTGTGCAATATGCAAGATTTCAAGGGTTTTTTATTTCGCCCAGCAGAACTTTTTTATTTTCTTGTACTTAATATGGTAAGTGTCACACCCATTTTACAAAGTTTTTTTCTAAAGTTATATTTTGCATCAATAGACCAATCCAATTACCACGTTTCATCCCTTTTTTCGTATTTGGTATAGAATTATGGCATTTTTTCATTTTTCGTAATTTTCGATATCGAAAAAGTGGGCGTGGTCATAGTCGGATTTGGTTCATTTTTCATACCAAGATAAAGTGAGTTCAAGTAAGCACGTGAACTAAGTTCATTAAAGATATGTCGATTTTTGCTTAAGTTATCGTGTTAACGGCCATGCGGAAGGACAGAGGGACGACTGTGTATAAAAACTGGGCGTGGCATCAACCGATTTCGCCCATTTTCACAGAAAACAGTTAACGTCATAAAATCTATGCCCCTACAAATTTCAAAAGGATTGGTTAATTTTTGTTCGACTTATGGCGTTAAAAGTATCCTAGACAAATTAAATGAAAAAGGGCGGAGCCACACCCATTTTGAAATTTTCTTTTATTTTTGTATTTTGTTGCACCATATCATTACTGGAGTTGAATGTTGACATAATTTACTTATATACTGTAAAGATATTAAATTTTTTGTTAAAATTTTACTTTAAAAAAAAATTTTTTTTTTAAAGTGGGCGTGGTCCTTCTCCGATTTTGCTAATTTTTATGAAGCATACATATAGTAATAGGAGTAACGTTCCTGCCAAATTTCATCATGATATCTTCAACGACTGCCAAATTACAGCTTGCAAAACTTTTAAATTACCTTCTTTTAAAAGTGGGCGGTGCCACGCCCATTGTCCAAAATTTTGTCATAAGTTCAACTCATCTACCAAGTTTCGTCGCTTTAGCTGTCTGTGAGCTTTGCTCAACTGAGTATAAAAATGGACATTTCAATGAACGACGAAAATGGGAAATCGGTAGCTTCCGTATTCGTAGTCACTAAGCGGTTGACAGACTACGTTCGTCTTGGATTCAAAGAACAGATAAGGCGGATGTTGTAAAGTTCTTCAGAAGGGAGAGATCAGGAGTAGGACCATACATCTTCATACTGAAATAGAAGAGATCGGTGAGAAATCTAAAATATTCGCGAAATGGTCCCAAAGTGGTCGAGATATAGCCCTAAAGTGAAATCGATATTATGCCTAGCTGACCCTAAAAGACATTTTTCAATTTGTCGAAGTTTTGGCAGGTAATTCGAAAACTGAGCAAGGTGATCCTTGAAAAAAATCAAACTGGATACGAATACACAGAAACGATATTTCCATCTCATCATATTAAAAATATACGAGCTGTACCCGAAATAAATTCTTAAGCTCTGGGAAAGCGCGATGGATAACGACCATTCATGCTGCCATGCAAGTTTACAAAACGAAGTGTGTATATAAATCCTATCAAGCGTGCTCCATCAACAATGCCCTTAAAGCAAGGCAGCCAACTTACAGCCAAGGCTTATGATCCAGATAGGTAGTACAATTATGTGCACATACAAAAAAAATTTTTCTTGGTTTTTTTTTTTTTTTCAATAACCCAAGTGCGTTCGCCGTATCTCATTTGTAAACCGCCACCGCAACCGCGGTTCCCTACTCCTTGTTGCACTGTGAACCTCTTCTATTTTTCAAGCTGCGTTAAAACTGTTAAGAGTACCATAATCATTAAACAAAAGCAAAAAAAATAATTACACATAAATGCCTGCACAACAACAAAGCAACAATAATAGCTACAAAATATGCAATAATGATATGCACAAAAGCAAAAACAAGATTTAAAACAAAAAAGATAATAATAACGCACGTGAGTGACAACCGAACAGTAACCAAAAGGTAGCAACAAAAAACAAAAAAAAAATTACAGCAGCAGCAACAACAACTAACCGGCAGCCAGCAATGAGTGCGAAACAGCAGCCGGCGGTAGGCAGGCAATCCAAGTCAGCAACAGCAACAACAATAAGAGTTATTCCAAACCAAACCAACTTTGACATAAAATAAAAACTACAGCAAAGTCAAATAACTATAACTAAAGTAGCAACAATAGCAACAACAACATCAACAACTATTGTCAGCTCTCAGTCAAACGGCAGCCAAGAGTTGGCAGCCACAGTCATAAAATGGTAGCAATATCAAGTTTTATGTACTGCAAAGGGTAATCCATGCAATGTGCCGCCGCACACTCAACTTCGTCAGTACTCCACTTCGCCACAGTTTCAACATACCACGCTCCCTTCCGCTCGACAAACGCCTTACAGTGGAACTCACGCCATAATTCCGCATGCTTAGCACTGCCTCTTCTCTACGGCAGGTAAGCCTTAAAGTTTATTATTAAAGTGGTGGTGGTAGAAAATCAAACAAACTCAAACAGGAACAGTGGGGTTAGAGACGACGAAATAAGCTTGAATAAAGCTGCGGAAGCGATCCGATCGGAACATAAAATACGAAACTACGAAACAAATTAAAACAGAACTGAAACAAAGAGGAAACGAGACGTACTCGTATTCGAAAAGAAAGCGAGATAAAAGTGACTTGGCTTAACTGACCGGTCCGTGAGGACCTCATATAAATTGAATGAGTTCATACTAAAACGGAACTAATCGCGAAGCGTGAAGAAAATGACAAACAAGTTGGAAGAAACGGAAGACAATGTGACAAAAAACCCCGACACAAATGAGATGAAAACGAGACGAGAACTAAACTATAATTAAAGTAATCCCAATCAAATAGTGAACGAAATAATTTTGAAAACGAAATTGTGACAAAGGTAGGTATAGACGAAAACGAATGGAGACGAAATGAATCGTAGGGAAATAAAATAAAACGTAAAACGATATGAAAACAAGTAAGGAACGTTAAGTTCGGGTGTAACCGAACATTACATACTCAGTTGAGAGCTATGGTGGCAACATAAGGGAAAATAACCATGTAGGAAAATAAACCGAGGGAAACCCAGGAATGTGTTTGTATGACATGTGTATCAAATGAAAGATATTAAAGAGTATTTTAAGAGGGAGTGGGCCATAGTTCTATAAGTGGACGCCATTTAGGGATATCGTCAAAAAAAGGTGGATCAGGGTTGACTCTAGAATTTGTTTGTACGATATGGGTATTAAATGAAAGGTGTTAATGAGTATTTTAAAAGGGAGTGGGCCTTAGTTATATGGGTGGACGCCTTTTCGAGATATCTTTTGTACAATATGGGTATCAAATGAAAGGGGTTAATGAACATTTTAAAAGGGAGTGGGCCTTAGTTCTATGGGTGGACGCCTTTTTGAGATATCGCCATAAAGGTGGACCAGGGGTGACTCTAGAATGCGTTTGTACAATATGGGTATCAAACGAAAGGCTTTAATGAGTATTTCAAAAGGGCGTGGTGTTTAGTTCTCAAGGTGGACGCCTTTTCGAGATATCGCCATAAAGGTGAACCAGGGGTGACTCTAGAATGTGTTTGTACGATATGGGTATCAAATTAAAGGTATTAATGAAGGTTTGAAAAGGGAGTGGTGGTAGTTGTATAGGTGGTCGCCTTTTCGAGATATCGCCATAAAGGTGGACCAGGGGTGACTCTAGAATGCGTTTGTACAATATAGGTATCAAACGAAAGGTGTTAATGAGTATTTTAAAAGGGGGTGGTGGTAGTTGTATAGGTGGTCGCCTTTTCGAGATATCGGCATAAAGGTGGACCAGGGGTGACTCTAGAATTTGTTTGTACGATATGGGTATCAAATGAAAGGTGTTAATGAGTATTTTAAAAGGGAGTGATCCTTAGTTCCATAGGTGGACGCCGTTTCGAGATATCGCCATAAAGGTGGACCAGGGATGACCCTAGAATTTGTTTGTACGATATGGGTATCAAATGAAAGGGGTTAATGAGCATTTTAAAAGGAAGTGGGCCCTCGTTCTATAGGTGAACGCCTTTTCGAGATATCGCCATAAAGGTGGACCAGGGGTGACTCTAGAAAGCGTTTGTACAATATAGGTATCAAACGAAAGGTGTTAATGAGTATTTCAAAATGGCGTGGGCCTTAGTTCTATAGGTGCACGCCTTTTCGAGATATCGCCATAAAGGTGGACCAGGGGTGACTCTAGAATTTGTTTGTACGATATGGGTATCAAATGAAAGGTGTTAATGAGTATTTTAAAAGGGAGTGATCCTTAGTTCCATAGGTGGACGCCGTTTCGAGATATCGCCATAAAGGTGGACCAGGGATGACCCTAGAATTTGTTTGTACGATATGGGTATCAAATGAAAGGGGTTAATGAGCATTTTAAAAGGAAGTGAGCCTTAGTTCTATAGGTGAACGCCTTTTCGAGATATCGCCATAAAGGTGGACCAGGGGTGACTCTAGAATGCGTTTGTACAATATAGGTAGCAAACGAAAGGTGTTAATGAGTATTTCAAAATGGCGTGGGCCTTAGTTCTATAGGTGCACGCCTTTTCGAGATATCGCCATAAAGGTGGACCAGGGGTGACTCTAGAATTTGTTTGTACGATATGGGTATCAAATGAAAGGTGTTAATGGGTATTTTAAAAGGGAGTGATCCTTAGTTCCATAGGTGGACGCCGTTTCGAGATATCGCCATAAAGGTGGACCAGGGATGACCCTAGAATTTGTTTGTACGATATGGGTATCAAATGAAAGGGGTTAATGAGCATTTTAAAAGGAAGTGGGCCTTAGTTCTATAGGTGAACGCCTTTTCGAGATATCGCCATAAAGGTGGACCAGGGGTGACTCTAGAATGCGTTTGTACAATATAGGTATCAAACGAAAGGTGTTAATGAGTATTTCAAAATGGCGTGGGCCTTAGTTCTATAGGTGCACGCCTTTTCGAGATATCGCCATAAAGGTGGACCAGGGGTGACTCTAGAATGTGTTTGTACGATAAGGGTATCAAATTAAAGGTACTAATGAGGCTTTTAAAAGTGAGTGGTGGTAGTTGTATATGTGAAGGCGTTTCCCAGATATCGACCAAAATGTGGACCAGGGTGACCCAGAACATCATCTGTTGGGTACCGCTAATTTATTTATATATATAATACCACGAACAGTATTCCTGCCAAGATTCCAAGGGCTGTTGATTTCGCCTTGTAGAACTTTTTCATTTTTTTCTACTTAATATGGTAGGTGTCACACCCATTTTACAAAGTTTTTTTTCTAAAGTTATATTTTGCGTCAATAAACTAATCCAAATACCATGTTTCATCCCTTTTTTCGTATTTGGTATAGAATTATGGCACTTTTTTCGTTTTTCGTAATTTTCGATATCGAAAAAGTGGGCGTGGTCACAGTCCGATTTCGGCCATTTTTATACCAATACAAAGTGAGTTCAGATAAGTACGTGAACTGAGCTTAGTAAAGATATATCGATTTTTGCTCAAGTTATCGTGTTAACGGCCGAGCGGAAGGACAGACGGTCGAATGTGTATAAAAACTGAGCGTGGCTTCTACCGAGTTCGCCCTTTTTCACAAAAATAAGTTACTGTCCCAGAATCTAAGCCCCTACCAAATTTCACAAGGATTGGTTAGTTTTTGTTCGACTTATGGCATTAAAAGTATCCTAGACAAATTAAATGAAAAAGGCCCATTTTGAAATTTTCTTTTATTTTTGCATTTTGTTGCACCATATCATTACTGGAGTTGAATGTTGACATAATTTACTTATATACTGTAAAGATATTAAATTTTTTGAAAAAAATTTGACTTAAAAAAAAAAATTTTTTTTAAAGGGGGCGTGGTGGTTCTCCGATTTTGCTAATTTTTATTAAGAATACATATAGTAATAGGAGTAACGTTCCTGCCAAATTTCATCATGATATCTTCAACGACTGCCAAATTACAGCTTGGAAAAAAATTTTAAATTACCTTTTTTAAAAGTGGGGGGTGCCACGCCAATTGTCCAAAATTTTACTAATTTTCTATTCTGCATTATAAGTTCAACTCACCTACCAAGTTGCATCGCTTTATTCGTCTTTGGCGCCCAATTATCGAACTTTTGCGGTTTTTTGAAATTTTCGATATCGAAAAAGTGGGCGTGGTTATAGTCCGATATTGTTCATTTTAAATAGCGATCTGAGATGAGTGCTCAGGAACATACACACCAAATTTCATCAAGATACCTCAAAATTTACTCAAGTTATCGTGTTAACGGACGGACGGACGGACGGGCGGACGGAAGGACATGGCTCAATCAAATTTTTTTTCGATCCTGATGATTTTGATATATGGAAGTCTATATCTATCTCGATTCCTTTATACCTGTACAACCAATTGAGTATAACAAGCGACGGAAACAGACAAACGAATGTGGGATAGTAAAACGGAAACATAAAGGAACTAAACCCAAGGTCGTCAGCTAGTGAAATAATTATTCGCAACAACAAACATTCTTGCACACGTCTTGTCTCGTTGCTCGTTTATCAACGACAGTGGTTTACGCCGGTTTTACTTTTACCAACGGAACTTAAGGAAAAACATGTAAGGAAGTCTAAGTTTGGGTGATACCGAACACTACATACCCAGCTGTACACTTTAAATGATGTTCTTGTTTGTTTTGTGTGCTTAATAGTGTTACAAGGCTACGCAATAATACATATACATATGGTTCTATTCTGAACAAATTTTTCTTCGAGTTATGGCTCCCGAAACATAGAAAATTGCTTAGTCATAAAAGGGGTGGTGCCACGCCCATTTTTTAAATTTGAAGTTTTTCCTATTTATTATTATAAATTCACTTGGGAAATGAAATACCATTGATAGATATAAAGCTCTTTTTTGCAAAGATTTAGCTTATTTTATTCGTCTATGACCCTTTTAAAAATCTTTTATATAAAAGTGGGCGTGGTCCTTAACCGATTTCGTTAAAATTTCTTCAAAGCATTCCTATAGGCGGCCACAGTGGTGTGATGGTAGTGTGCTCCGCCTACCACACCGTATGCCCTGGGTTCACACCCCGGGCAAAGCAACATCAAAATTTTAGAAATAAGGTTTTCAATTAGAAGAAAATTTTTCTATCGGGGTCGCCCCTCGGGAGTGTTTGGCAAGCGCTTCGGGTGTATTTCTGTCATGAAAAGCTCTCAGTGAAAACTCATCTGCCTTGCAGATGCCGTTCGGAGTCGGCATAAAACATGTAGGTCCCGTCCGGCCAATTTGTAAGGAAAATAAAGAGGAGCACGATGCAAATTGGAAGAGAAGCTCGGCCTTAGATCTCTTCGGAGGTTATCGCGCCTTACATTTATTTTTTTATTTTTATTCCTTATAGTAAAGGCAACCTCTCTGCCGAATTTTGTTACGATAAATTTCACGATTTTTGATTTATGATTAATAATATTTGTAAAATTGATTTTATCACAAGAGGGCGGTGCCACGCCCATTTTAAAAAAAAGTTTTCAAAATTTTTATCAAGATTCTCAATATCAGTCCACACGTCAAATTTCAACATTCCAGGTGTATTATTTACTAAATAATCAGGTTTTTTGTGTTTTCCAAAATGTTATATATATAACAAGAAAGGAAGGCTAAGTTCGGGTGTAACCGAACATTACATACTCAGCTGAGAGCTTTGGAGACAAAAGAGGAAAATCGCTATGTAGGATAATGAACCGAAGGAAACCCTGGAATGTTTGTGTGACATGTGTATCAAATGGAAGGTATTAATGAGGTTTTAAAAGGGAGTAGCCCGTAGTCGTATATGTGAAGGCGTTTTCGAGATATCGACCAAAATGTGGACCATGGTGAACATCATCTGTCGGGTACCGCTAATTTATTTATATAAGTATGTAATACCACGAACAGTAATTCCTGCCATGATTCCAAGGGCTTTTGATTTCGCCCTGCAGAACTTTTTCATTTCCTTCTACTTAATATGGTAGGCGTCACACCCATTTTGCAAATTTTTTTATAAATGTATGTATATTTTGCGTTAAAAACCCAACCCAAACACCATGTTTCGTCCCTTTTTTCGTATTTGGTATAGAATTATGGCATTTTTTAATTTTTCGAAATTTTCGATGTTCGGGGCGTGGTCATAATCGGATTTCGCCCATTTTGAATACCAAGATAAAGTGAGTTCAGATAAGTACGTGAACTAAGTTCAGTAAAGTTATATCGGTTTTTGCTCAAGTTATAGTGTTAACAGCCGAGCGGAAGGACAGGCGGCGGACTGCGTATAAAAACTGGGCGCTTCTTCTACCGATTTCATCCATTTTGACAGAAAACAGTTATAATCATAGAAGCTATGCCCTTACCAAATTCCTCATGGATTGGTAAAGTTTTGTTCGACTTATGGCATTAAAAGTATTCTAGACAAATTAAAGGAAAAAGGGCGGAGTCACACCCATTTTGGAATTTTCTTTTATTTTTGTATTTTCTTGCACCATATCATTACTGGAGTTGAATGTTGACATAATTTACTTATATACTGTAAAGGTATTCAATATTTGTAAAAATTTGGCTTTAAAAATTTTTTTTAAAAAGCGGGCTTGTTCGTCATCCGATTTTGCAAATTTTTATCTAGAACATATGTAGTATTAGGAGTAACGTTCCTGCCAAATTGCATCATGTTGTCTTCAACGACTGCCAAATTACAGCTTGACAAACTTTTAAATTATCTTCTTTTTAAAGTGGGCGGTGCCACGCCTACTATCCAAAATTTTACTAATTTTCTATTTTCCGTCATAAGTTCAACAAACCTACCAAGTTTCATCGCTTTATCCGTCTTTGGTAATGAATTATCGCATTTTTTCGGTTTTTCGAAATTTTCGATATCGAAAAAGTGGGCGTGGTTATAGTCCGATTTCATTCATTTTATACAGCAATCTGAGGCGAGTGCCCAGGAACCTGCATACCAAATTTCATCAAGATACCTCAAAATTTACTCAAGTTATCGTGTTTACGGACGGACGAATGGACGGACATGGCTAAATGAATTTCTTTTTTCGACCAGATCATTTTGATATATAGAAGTCTCTATCTATCTCGATTAATTTATGCCGTTACGGGGTACCGTTTTGCGAACAAAATGAATATACTCTGTGAGCTCTGCTCAGCTGAGTATAAAAATTTTTCTAAATTTCCGATACTGCTTTGCCTGGGAGTTAAACCAAGGACCTTCGGTATGGTAAGCGGAACACACTAGCACCATACCACGACGGCTGCCAACATCAAAATTTATAGAATTTAAGCTCAGATATAGCGTTTTTGTAACAAATTCTGAAGTCATAGGATTTATGATAAGTTTTAAAAATTTTACAATTCATTTTAACTTTCAAGCCCTCTGTATGCTAGTGCCTAGAGGCAGTATCTCAGAGTTGTTCCCAGTTGCCGTTATTTTGTATCGTTTTACTGGTTTATGATATTTTTGTTTTTCATTATCGCAATTTTATGTTAGTTGCTTTATTTTTTTTTTTTCCCCCACCAACATTTATATATATGTATGTGTGAGTGCGTGTGTGATTACTTGTTTGCCACTCTCACAATTCGTTTAACTGAATTCTATTTGGCTTGAAAAGCCGTTTCCACGCTGTTAACGTATCTTTGTCGTATCTTTACCTTCTGTGTCATACGGTCACTAAGGCCAACCAACCACCCAAACGTCAAACAACGAAACCAACCGATCAAACAAACGTGAAGCGAGTACCTGTAGGTCAGACAGCCACTTGGGCATATCGTCAAAGTGACGCAGAAACGAATCACCTTAAAACAACACTACATCATTTGCTGACCAACAGAGCTCTAAGCAAACTCAAAACTTGTTTCGCTCAACGAGCAATTTCACATTTATGTTTGCTCAATTCGTTCATACAAATACACGCGCTCGAGCAACGAGTCCCTGTTTCTAGGGGCATTAAACAGGTAACGAAGAGGTAACTGTTTGCCCCTATTGGAATAGCAGCACTCTACAAGAAACTAACGAATGAAGGAAACGATCTCGCATCTCATTGTAAACAATAGCTCTGCTGGCAAGTTGGAATGTGAAGATACTCAACAGAAAGACGCTAAACAAAAATGCGTATAAGAAAAGGTATGAAAAACCAGTAACTGACAAGAAAACAAGAAGGAGAAGACGAACCATAAAAAGCAACACCAAATGCACACTCTCCCGTTGTTAGGTTATGAAGTAGTGGCAGTAGCAGTGGCATAAGTAGAAGCAACTCCGCCACCACCAGTAGTCAAGTCAACTCAGTCATTCGGTGGCTCAGTGGCTCGTTGGCTTTGGTGGATCTTTTGTATTACACAGCAACTGGTTTGTGGCTATCTTGGTTGATTAGTTTTAGGTGTGTATGAGGATGAGTGCCATCTGATGAGCGTAAGATGTGTGGTTGTAGTGAAAAATCACGCTAGTTACGAAAAGCACTAGTTTCGCTGTGGTTATGGCAAGGGAGTTTAACTAATCCAAAAGATACCAGATCTGTATCTACTAAAATTTATATCATTAAGTGGCCTCAGGCCCTCTTGGAACAGTGACTTTTTTAATAATTGTTTGCTTGCTTTACGACTCCATCACGAACCAAATAATTTCGAATTTGTTTAGGGCTAACCTCGGAATTATTTTCTGCATTGTTTTCAGAAATATTTCCAGATCTATTTGAGGATCAAACCTGGCCTTTTTCGGAATAGCTTGAGGATAATTACGGAATTGATTCCAAAAAAATATGGGCCTATTTACGGATAATTTCGAAACTATCTAAGAATTAATTCTTTACTTTAGCTCATAACTGCTCACAACTCGAAAAACATCGGGGAGGTGTCTAAAGACGCGATTTGAACCCAAGACCACGAATCCGAAAGCGGAAATTGAACATTTTATTTCTTTCCAGAGATATTTGCATACAAAACACAAAACAACAAAAACAACAACAAAAAACTGTGACTAAAAGTGTTTTGGGTGGGTTTAGTTTTGATCTCCAAACCGGTGTTAGACCCACCCAGGGTAATTTTTATAATCGGGGCCGAAGACTGCCAATGCAGAAAGATATTCTGCGCAAAAATACTATGGATCCCACCCCAGGTTTGGGAGTGCTCAGAGGCCATTTTTCGGTGCTTCGGAAATAACTTTTGAGAGAAACAATTTCCGCTTCCGGATTCGTCGTCATGGGTCCAAAACGGGTCTTTTGACACCTTTACCAATATTTTCAGCAGTTGTGAGCTAAAGTGATGTAGGGATTATTTCGGAAGTACTTCCCAGTCGTTTCAAAACTGTTGTGGAAAAGTATGGAGACAATTGCACTGTAACAACCACGAAGAAAAGGGTGCTTAGAGGAAACCTATACAGTGAAGGCTAGGTCCGAAAGACGCGTAAGACTTAACCGCTTCCATCACACAACGGCGGCCACCAATCTTCAGCCAGCTAGCGAGAACTGGATAATTGGTATTCATGCGGACTTTGTGTGACTAATACATTATACTTCATATCGAGGCTGCGATCTTCTAGAAGTGTAGGAAACAGGAACAGATGCTGTGCGATAGATAGGGCAGCGCACTGCCGAAGCAGTGTGAAATTTTTCTTTTAAAACTCACATTCCTAAGGATATTAACGTTTGTGAATATTTGTGAGCCGAATTTTGTAAGAGAATCTCTCATCTTCTTTTATTTTCCTCCGTAGAAAGGCAATGTTATACTCTACATCGAAGCCTTTATCTCAGTTCTCCTTTGGAAAGAGTGGCATTCCAATGTTCTTACTCTTTCTAAAGCCCCTCCTTCGCATCATCAGGATACCACACCTTTTATAAAAATATCACTCGGCGCGACTGACTTCTTTGATTCCTCAACTAGTCAAGCCCGCTACGATACCAAAAGCCAGCTGTTGCTTATCCGTTAATGTTTACCTGTGACAAATTTTTGTGTTGCATCATTGGGATAATTACATCCGAACTACAGAACTTGTATAAGAAACCCTTTAGGCTACTACTTCAGCCAATTTTAGATCTATTAGCTCTTCTATTCATCTCTTTCCTATGTGTCGTCTTGTGAGGCTTGGTATAACTAGTTGGCGTGACTGCGGGGTTCTCAGTGAGACTACATGTATCTACATAAGTATGTGTGTAATCCAAAAGGCAACTCTATTGAGATGGCATGGAGCACTGAGAGTTAACAAACTAATCTAGTAGCTGTTTATGTGTCTGTATGCGCCCGTCCAACTAACCACTCTCACAATTGGGTGCACAAAAGGTTTTTGGGCTCGTTGCCCCCAACGGTGCGGCACTCAGATTAGTCTTGAAGAGTTGATCGTACCAAACGCACCTGTAAAAAGTTAAACGGTCGAAACGTTTGCATTAAAAACCGAGCGGACGGATTAACTTTTTTTTATTTATCTTACTCTGTTTGTTTGACTATACATATGTTACTTACTTAGCTCACAGCAACAGCAACAACAAAAAGCAGCCATTAATACATATAAACGGGTTTGCAGCAACAACAACAACTATACAAAATATTGTGTATGTGTAAGAAAAGATAAATAAACACAAAAAAAAATATATATATATATTTATATATCTAAGTATAAGATTAAATAGAGTGCGCAGTAGCAATGCCATTGGTCGGCCGCGTCGAACGTTCAATACGTCAAATGCGGTGGTGAAAAGTGCGAGCTCAAGTCGAAACCAAGGCCAGCAAACGGGCGGACGCTTAAAGGGAACATATGCTTCTCAGTTGTTTGTAGGCGAACGTTGGGTGGGGCGTGAGTTGAAGGGATCGTGGTGGGTTAACACACGCCATGTTGTTATTGTATGGGTGACTGACTGCCTTTTTCTTCTACTATGCCACAGAGCGTATCTTATTTGAGCTTGTTGCCGCGGGCAACTCTGGAACTCGTCGTAGTTTGCATCTCACACGTCGCTGCTTTTTGAGATGAGTGTGAGGTGGTGCGCCATATTTCTTAGCTTAAACTCGTTTTCTAGCATATTTTTGATCAGAGATTGAAAATAATTGTTTTTGGGCGATACTCTGCAGCGAAGCTCTTTCCAAGCGAAAGGAAATAATAAAAAAATTAGAAATAAAAAAAAAACGAAAAAGAACTGTTATTTCCGAAGGATATATAAAATTTCAAAAACAAGTGTTATTTTTCGGGGAAGATAAAGTCTCAAAAACTAACTTTTATTTTTTTGGTGAAAAAAATCAATCAGTAACTGCTATTTTCCGATTTAAAATAAATATTTTAATAAAAAAAACTTAAACAATGACAAATATAGCAAAAATAACCAATATAACTGTTATTTTTCGAGCGAACGAAAAAGCTCAAAAAATAATAGGCTCAATAAAAATTATGTTTTTCCGAGCAAAATAAATAAACTCAATACACAATTTATTTTTTTTAGCGAAAGAAAAAAACAAAAAAAAAAATAAAACTAAAAATTAACTTTTTTCGAGCGAAACGAAAAGTTATAAAAATAACCATTATTATCTGAGCGAAATGAAAACAAGTAAGGACGGGAGTGTCTTCGGCTGTGCCGAAGACTTCATGCCTTTCATGAATGGGGCTGAACAGTAATCTTATCCCGTTCGTAATCTCCAAATTATCGGACATATAAGATAACAAATATATAATGAACAGATGTACATACCTAAACAATTTTTAAGATAAATATAAAATAAAAAATGGCAAAAAAAACCCCTTATCTGAACGATCGGTTCTATGGGATATATATTATATACAGGAAATCTTCTATGATATATGAGAATATATGCCACCAAGGTTCACGTTTTTATATTGGAAATTAAGGGAGAAATTGCCAAAAATCTTTCTATCTGAACGGTTGGTTGCATGGGATATAACTATATATAGCTCCGATCAAAGTGATTTTTTCAGGAAATCTTCTATGATATATGAGAATATGTATCACCGAGTTTCACGTTAACACTTTCTAAATTGAGGCAGGAATGTCCAAAATCGTCTTATCTGAACGATCGGTTGTATGGGGGATATATGTTATATTGGTCCGATCCTACCGGATCCGACAAATGTCTAATATAATACAAAAATACATCCTTGTTCCAAATTTCATTGAGATATCTCAAAATTTGAGGGACTAGTTTGCGTTCTAACAGACAGACGGACGAACAGACGGACGGACGGAGAGACGGACATGGATATATCAGCTCAGTTCGTCGCCCTGATCAATTCGGTATACTTAATGGTGAGTCTATCTTCTATATTTCTCAACGTTACAAACATCGGACCAAGGTTAATATACCATTTCATGTTCATGAAACGTATAAAAATCCACATAGAACTTATCTTTTGCTAATGAAATAAAAAGCTTGAAAAAAAAATTGTTATTATCAGAAAAAAAAGACTCAAAAAATAAATGTTATTTACTGCGCGAAAGCAAAAATTAAAAAAGTGGTTTTTGGGTTGAAACTTATTACTGTTACTATCCCTGTGTTTGTCTGACATTCTCTTGTACGCATACGAATAATAAAATAGATAGGGGCATGCACTAATACATTGAAATGTTGTCATATTCACATAGATACCACAATGTTCGAACAATTGGAGTGCTCAGAAGACCGAAGCCTCTGTATCCGTATGTACAACTCTGTATATCGTTGTTTATGGTATGCTGTATATCGGTGTGTTTGCGCGATCGAAGCGAGTTCGGCGTTTTTCTAGCAACGTACAAGATTTAGCCTCAGCATCGTCGACTCCGTCTCTCCCGACCATCCCGTGCACTTAGCGTTGGTATCTTTTAACTTCAACGTCTCTTAGACGTAGTCGTTTGTGTGGGTAGAGATTGGGACTACTTGAGGAGCAATTTGGTAGCTGCACTAGCTTCAGCTCCTATTTCAAAACAGAATGTAGGAAAAACACATTTCAACTGCCGTTTGGCCAGCGCACCACCAAGCGAGTTGGAGTTATAACCATTTTTTTTTTTACTTGTTTGTTTGTTTGTACCTATTTTTTTAACGTTTACAATTCTGGTAATAGTGGGTGTGTGTGTTTGTGTGTGTGTGAAAATGTGCCTTTGAATGTAACTTCGGGCTGAATAGGCAACAATTTGGCGCGGTGAAATAGAGACCATTATAGGCGAACGAATAGTAAAGCAATGTATGATAGTTAGATGAACCGTTGTAATGATGAAAGGGGTAAGAGACATGGTGGTGAGTACTTTGATAGATAGGAAAATGCATATGTGCGTGTGCAGGTGTGTTGAGTAGCTGTTTGCCGTTGAAGTTATTGAAATGTTATTAGGTAGCCAGTTTCTTATGGCGAAAAAGTTTAAGGTGCGGTGTGGGTATTGGAAAATTCCGTCGTAATGACTTGAAGGAAAGACATTGAGTTGAAGTGAAAAAATATCAAGAAATATTAATGCAATTAAAGTGACAAAAAATTCAAAATAATTCAAATTTATTAAAAAATTAGAAAACAATAATGAACGTGACATTGAAAAGATCAAAGAAGAATGAAATAATCATTGGCGAGAAAATTTAAAAAACAATTAAACGTTTTAAGATATGCAAATGTTTGTATGAAAGTTCGCGGGTGTGAAAAAGAATAATGTTCAACATATCTTGTATAAAACCAAAAATTTTTTCTTTCAATAACATTGAAGGAATGCTCTTCAAAATGATATTTACATATACTAAAACCAACTCTGTTTGAAAATATTAAACTGCAAAAACGAAAAAAAAATGTTTATGGTAATAAAGCATATAAAATTTGGGAATATATAATATGTAAAAAAAAATAAAACTTACTTTCTCAATTGGCGCTTAACCGCTTAAATAGTTATAATAATGAAATAAAAATTCAGAACCATGTAAAAACAATTTGTTTTCAAAAGAGAAAATCTTTTTGCTCAATGTAAGTGAATAATATTGAAAAATTTCAAAAATAAAATCATGTGAAAAAAAACAATTATTTTTAACAATTGACATAACTTAACCATTTATATTCTTCATCACGGACCTAAACTATTATTCCTTTTATAATAAATGTACTTCAGAAAAAAGTTATTTCCGGACATAACATATTTTAGTACGAATGAAATTATTGAATCCCGACTTTTATTTTATAAGTCCGAAAAATAAATTTAAATCTGCACTTTTATTTTTTAAGGATGCAACAGCAGTCCGGCCCTATTACTATGGAACGGCTCATCCAAATGAAACGAATTTTTATACTCAGCTGTGCAGGGCTCACAGAGTATATTAATTTTGTTCGCATAACGGTAATCCGCAACGGCAGAAACTAAATGAGATAGAAATAGAATTCTATATATCAAAATGATCTGGGCAAAAAAAGAAATTCATTTAGCCATGTCCGTCCGTCTGTCCGTTAACACGATAACTTGCGTAAAGTTTGAGGTATCTTGGTGAAAATTGGTACGTAGGTTCCTGGGCACTCATATCAGATCGCTATTTAAAATGAACGAAATAGGACTATAACCACGCCCACTTTTTCGATATCGAAAATTTCGAAAAACCGAAAAAGGCGATAATTCCTTACCAACGACGGGTAAAGCGATGAACCTTGGTAGGTGGGTTTATCTTATGACGCAGAATAGAAAATTAGTAAAATTTTGGACAGTGGGCGTGGTACCGCCCACTTTTAAAAGAAGGTAAATTAATATTTTTGCAAGCTGTAATTTGGCAGTCGTTGAAGATATCATGATGAAATTTGGCCGGAACGTTACTCCTATTAATATATGTGTGCTAAATAAAAATTAGCAAAATTGGATGACGAACACGCCCACTTAAAAAAAAGTTTTTAAAGTCAAATTTTAACAAAAAATGTAATATCTTTATAGTATATAAGTAAATTATGTCAACATTCAACTCCAGTAATGATATGGTGCAAAATATACAAAAATAAAATAAAAAAAACTAAATTTCAAAATGGGCTTTGCTCCGCCCTTTTTTATTTAATTTGTCTAGAATACTTTTAATGCCATAAGTCGAACAAAAATTTACCAATCCTTGTCAAATTTGGTAGGAGCATAGATTCCTTGACGATAATTGTTTTCTGTGAAAATGGGCGAAATCGGTTGAAGCCACGCCCAGTTTTTATACACAGTTGACCGTCTGTCCTTCCGTTCGGCCGTTATCACGATAACTTGAGCAAAAATCGATATGTCTTTACTAAACTTAGTTCACGTACTTATCTGAACTCACTTTGTATTGACCACGCCTACTTTTTCGATATCGAAAATTTCGAAAAATAAAAAAAATTACATAATTCTATACCAAATACGAAAAAGGGATGAAACATTGTGATTGGATTTGTTTTTTGACGGAAAATGTAACTTTAGAAAAAAGATTGTAAGATGGGTGTGACACCTACCGTGCTAAGTAGAAGAAAATGCAAAAATTCTGCAGGGCGAAATCAAAAAATTATGGCAGGAATACTGTTCGTTGTATTGCATATATAAATAAATTAGCTGTACCCGACATAATTTGTTCTGGGTCAGACTGGTCCACATTTTGGTCGATATCTCGAAAACGTCTTCACATATACAACTAAGGGCCTCTCCCTTTTAAAACCCTCATTACCACCTTTCATTTAATACACATATCGTACAAACACATTATAGAGTCACCCCTGGCCCACCTTTATGGCGATATCTCGAAAAGGCGTCCACCTAGAGAACTATGGCCCACTCCCTTTTAAAATACTCTTTAATACCTTCCATTTCATAGCCATGTCATACAAACACATTCCAGGGTTACCCTAGGTTCATTTTTCAACATGGTGGTTTTCCCTCATTTTGTCTCCAAAGCTCTCAGCTGAGTATGTAATGCTCGGTTACACCCGAACTTAGCCTTCCTTACTTGTTTTAATACATAATTTTTCTTGTTTCAGCGAAAAGCGGTGTAATTTCGCGGTTTATTTTAATGTAATATCTTAATTGGATCAAACTTTATGGCAAACAAAAACTGGTGCAAGTTTACTATGGAAAAGTATAAGTATAGTTCCATAAGTACTTCAAAATTGGTTTTAGTTTTTCTCTGACAAATTTCTGGTATTAACAAAGAAAACTTTCAAACGACCGTTTACCTAAGCTTCAAAGACATTTAGAAGAATCTATGGGTAAAAAATTCGTTTTATTAGGATGAGACATTCCATAGTAATAGGTCCAGACTTTTATTTGTCCTTAAAAAAAAAGTCCGAATTTTACTTTAAATCGTAGATTTTTTTTGAAAAAGTACGTCAAATAAAAATTAACACACGATTCGTCATGAAAACGCCCTATGTATCCCCGGGTTCCCATAAAATTCCACCTAGGAAAATTTTTCTACCTGCGCTTTTTCGACTCAAAAAAAAGATACTATTAAAATGGGTCCCTATTCTTATTTAAAGCTGATTTCAAAGCGGAATACATCTACTTGCCGGTTTAAGCTCATATCTTTTTAAGGTCCAAAAAGGCTCGATTTTTAAAATTTTTTTTTTTAAGTTATTTAAAAATCGTATTGCATTTTTGGAATATTTTCCGCCGAACTTTTCCCGTATATCGCTAAAAAGTTCGTCTTTTTAACACGCTTATATAAGCTTCATTTGTTTGTGTGAAAGGATGCATTTAACTCCCCTTCGAACCTTGGACTAGGAACTATGGACTTATTACTTTAAGCCTCAACACTTACAGTGCGTCCATTGTTCGAGTGGCCTACGCGGTTCTAAAAAAAAGTAAACGATACTAGAAAAGTATCAGGCCTTAAAAAGTACCCGGTTCTTAAACCATACGTGGTTTAAAAAAATACCCGGCTCTGAAAAAGAACCCGGTTCTAAAAAAGTACCCGATTTCAAATAAGTAACCAGATCCGAAAAATTAACCGGTTTTAAACAACAACCTGGTTCTATCTAAAACAGTACCCGGCTCAAAAATAGAACCGGTTCTTAAAAAGTGCCCGAATCCGAAAATTTACCCGGTTCTAAAAATTGCTCAGTTCTGAAGAAGTGCCTAGTTTTTAAAAAAAATCCCGGTTTTTAAAGAAAGTGCTGGTTTCTTTGTGTAAAATAGTATTAGTGTAAAAAAAGCATTTTAACCACCAAGAAGATTTTAGCGGAGTGCAAAAAATCGAGCCAGTCACACTCTTGATATGTTATAACAGACATGAGTTAGAAACACCTCACAGGCGTAACGGTACCTTCCCTATAATCTGCTACCACCGGTGAGAGTCGATAACTATACATATGTTTGCCTGCACTTCATAATTAGATCTAATTCGATACTCACTATCGGCACCACACACAAGTCCAAAATTCCAAATGTCATCTGGCAAGCAAATTACTGTATCGGCTTACATGCTTGCGCACTAAATTCTACGAGAGGTATGATATGAAATTTGAAAAGCATTGTTTCTGTTTCTATACGTCAAGACAAAACCATACTTCTCAATTGCCTTCAGCGTCAAAAATAGTTCTAAACAAGTACCCGGATCAAAAAAGTAGCCAGTTCCAAAGAAGTGCCCGGATCTGAAAAGTACCCAGTTCTAAACATTGCCCAGTTCTGAAGAAGTACCCGGATACGAGAAGTACCCAGTTTGGAAAAAATAAATTAGTAGTAGTGTAAAAAAAAGCGTTTGAGCCATTTTCTTTTCGTAAATCAAAATAGCAAATAGCAAATTACCCTATGAAATATATGAGCTGCTAACCACCAAGAAGATTTTAGCCGAGTTCAAAAAAGCGAGTGAGTCACCCTTGATACAACAAGTGTAAGTTAGAAACACCTTTCCGACGTATTGGGACCTTGCAAAGAGGGTAGAGTTTTTGTATGAACGCACAAACAAACACCGCCTCGAACATGTTATTCGAAACCATCAAAATAATATATGAAAAAGGAGCAAAATACATGCAGCTGACATGAACCCAAAAACACGAAATTAACCGTCTGAAGACAAGTTAGAATCACTGATTTCTACCTGCAAACGAATCGCACACGAACTGACTTATATACCATATATACTGACTGTTATACCATGAAAGACTTTAAAATCTTACTACTAAACACGATCAAGACAGAACGGAATTGATGAAGATGGCACAGCGCTGAATCGGATGGTCTTCAAACAAATATTTTAAAGAGATAACTGAAAATTATTTCAAAACACAGTCGTAAAAATCAAAAAAAAAGTAGTTATTTTATAATTAAGGGCCTGCTATTCGAAAGGGTTTTAAATTTTGTCGTCCAGCACAGCTATCAGACATAGAAGAAGCTGGAAGAATAGGTTTTATAAAGTTTATAGCATTTTTTTTCGTAGGTCCTGATTTTTGATAGGTTTTTCGGTATGATCGTCAAAACAACTGCTAGCGACACTTTGGATAGATTCAGCCTATATGAGGTTCTAATGGTCCGGCCAGTTCTAGCAAAACACAGCAAGGCAATGCAAGACCATTTCTTTTTAGTGGTGCTTGCGGTTTTTTTGATAGATTTTCCCTCCGCTGTTCGACAGTAGCTCTGTATGTAGACTAGTCCGAGAATACATATTTGGATAATGACCTTCACGCATTATGTTGTGATAATAAACCCATCAACGAAACATATTTGGGAGTAAGTGGGCTCTTTTCATATTTCAAGAGCGGTAACTCGAATATCTTTTCAGCCATGCGATCTATAGAAACGATTTTTGCGGCACCGTCTTTTCTTTTTTTGGGAAGACATAAATATCGCGTATCGCGGAAACCATCGGGATGATAATTACTATCAGAATAAGAGACAGAAAATCAAAACACAGTGGAAAAAGTCTGGAGTACACTGAAAGAAAAAGACTGGTAAAATCAACCGAAATACGGGTCAATTCAACCGAAATTTCTGTTAATTTTTATCCATCGCAACAAGATGTTGAATCAACTGCGCACAAATCGTTGATTCGTAATTGACCGTTTTAGTAGTCAAATGAACAAAAAAAGTTGTTGCGACAGCTTTGTACGAAAGTACCTATGTTGCCATATAAATAAATAAATGTAAGGCGCGATAACCTCCGAAGAGATCTAAGGCCGAGCTTCTCTTCCAATTTGGGTCGTGCTCCTCTTTATTTTCCCTACAAATTGGCCGGACGGGACCTACATGTTTTATGCCGACTCCGAACGGCATCTGCGAGGCAGATGAGTTTTCACTGAGAGCTTTTCATGGAAAAAATACACTCGGAGCGTTTGCCAAACACTGCCGAAGGGCGACCCCGCTTAGAAAAATTTTCTTCTAATTGAAAAACCTTATTTCTAAAATTTTGACGTTGCTTTGCCCGGGGTACGAACCCAGGGCATACGGTGTGGCAGGCAGAGCATGCTACCATCACACCACGGTGACACTTACTAGCCGAACGTCAATTGGGCTTACATCAAATATGCTGGCACACATTAAACATTATACACTTTATTATTTTGTTTTATTAAACGCACTTTCACCAAATTTTATATTTTGCAATTTATTTAATTTATAGTTTTGAATTTCGCTTTGCAACTAGAAATGAAAATAGTAGTCACAAAACTGATTCTCAATTCTTTCGGTTACAGCTCAGCTCATTCACAATTTCTTCTCTGGCATATAGTTGCCACACTTGATTGTTTCGAACAAAACTTGTGTAAATGTTTGACATACCATTTTAAATAGAGGACTTGTAAGTTATAGAAAAGTAAAGAATAAAATCGCCTGCAGGTGATTCACACACTGGAGTAACTTTACATGTAATTCGGCAAGTTAAATTTTCGTAACACT
This sequence comes from Eurosta solidaginis, assembly GCF_040869045.1. Taxonomy (NCBI): domain Eukaryota; kingdom Metazoa; phylum Arthropoda; class Insecta; order Diptera; family Tephritidae; genus Eurosta; species Eurosta solidaginis. The sequence continues at coordinate 294,836,305 of NC_090320.1, forward strand.
TTAAGTTGAAACGATTCCAAAACAACTCAAACTTGTATGTTGTCGGAAACATCAACATTAAAAAAGGATGTTTTTTTATTATCTTATTAAATTCGTTCGCGTGAGTGAAAATTCGTAAAAACTTGAACAAAATGTTACTAAGTTTGGAAAAATCCTGTTCGTTCAAACAAAACTTTTGCAACAAGAGGACGCAATTTTGCATTTAGCTTGGAGGAGAAGATGCAAAATTGTAACCGATAAATAGCTATCCCTGTATCTTATAATTTTTTGCACAGTAAATTCAAAAAAGGGTTTTTCGTTTTGTATTGATAACTGAAAAACTAGTTTTTTGTTGTTTTCCCATTTTGTGTGTTTTTTCGATTTGGTGATTTTCTTATTTTGGTATTTTTTTTAAACAAGTGGCACCATTGTCATAAGTACAAAGTAGAGAGCGCAGTGAGCGTAAAATTCTCTTTGAAATTTGTCATGAATTGACTGTTGATCACTGTTAAAATGACCAGTGAGATCAGTTGTGTTAACAGAAAAATCAGTTAGATTGACCAGGAATCTGTCAATTTTACAGAATTTTGTTAACTTAAGAGCGACAATTTCTCTTCTGTTGAAATGACTAAACTAATTTGTTCGCTTGACAAAGAACTCGGTCGAATTAACCGTAATTCGATCAATTTCGCCGAATCTCCGTTAAGTCAAGAACAACAGAACCGACTTGTTGATTTTACTAGCACCATTTCTTTCAGTGTAGAAAGTCTTTAATTAAATTTTTCTCCAGCAACTTTGTAATCAAAATATAAGTAAAACCAAAACTGAGCTCAATCTATTGAAGAATAGTTCAATTAAGTGAAAATTCGAAAATATTTTGGACGTATTGCACGAACTAAAAGTGAAATAAAATTTTCAGTGAACGCGGGTTCGAATCGAGCTCAAGGCCTAACAATAATTTTTTATCATTATTATTGTTATGATAAATTTTTTCTTAATTGAAAAAATGTTTAAATTAGAATAGAAGAAAGAAAAAATTTTAGACAACTGCCAAAGCCCGTTGCATAGATCCATTTCGGGAACTGCTAAATTCCTTCATCGGCAACGTTTAGGCGCCGCTGCTATAACCATTCAGCCACCACAGCGGTTTTTTGTTTGTCTTCATTAATCCTACTTCCATTCTGGTTCGTGCCAATTGATATTCACAACACTGCGACATCTGTTGCAGAATAGCTGTGAAAATTGGACTTGTTTGTTGGCAATGCTGCCATAGTGTCATATTTTATTGACACTTTTTTCCCCGTGCTCTGGGATGTATTAACAATTTTTGTTGTTATATCGGCCTACTGATTTTAAGATCGCGGGTTCGAATCGAGCTCAAGGCCTAACAATAATTTTTTATCATTATTATTGTTATGATAAATTTTTTCTTAATTGAAAAAATTTTTAAATTAGAATAGAAGAAAGAAAAAATTTTAGACAACTGCCAAAGCTCGTTGTATAGATCCATTTCGGGAACTGCTAAATTCCTTCATCGGCAACGTTTAGGCGCCGCTGCTATAACCATTCAGCCACCACAGCGGTTTTTTGTTTGTCTTCATTAATCCTACTTCCATTCTGGTTCGTGCCAATTGATATTCACAACACTGCGACATCTGTTGCAGAATAGCTGTGAAAATTGGACTTGTTTGTTGGCAATGCTGCCATAGTGTCATATTTTATTGACACTTTTTTCCCCGTGCTCTGGGATGTATTAACAATTTTTGTTGTTATATCGGCCTACTGATTTTAAGATCGCGGGTTCGAATCGAGCTCAAGGCCTAACAATAATTTTTTATCATTATTATTGTTATGATAAATTTTTTCTTAATTGAAAAAATTTTTAAATTAGAATAGAAGAAAGAAAAAATTTTAGACAACTGCCAAAGCTCGTTGTATAGATCCATTTCGGGAACTGCTAAATTCCTTCATCGGCAACGTTTAGGCGCCGCTGCTATAACCATTCAGCCACCACAGCGGTTTTTTGTTTGTCTTCATTAATCCTACTTCCATTCTGGTTCGTGCCAATTGATATTCACAACACTGCGACATCTGTTGCAGAATAGCTGTGAAAATTGGACTTGTTTGTTGGCAATGCTGCCATAGTGTCATATTTTATTGACACTTTTTTCCCCGTGCTCTGGGATGTATTAACAATTTTTGTTGTTATATCGGCCTACTGATTTTAAGATCGCGGGTTCGAATCGAGCTCAAGGCCTAACAATAATTTTTTATCATTATTATTGTTATGATAAATTTTTTCTTAATTGAAAAAATTTTTAAATTAGAATAGAAGAAAGAAAAAATTTTAGACAACTGCCAAAGCTCGTTGTATAGATCCATTTCGGGAACTGCTAAATTCCTTCATCGGCAACGTTTAGGCGCCGCTGCTATAACCATTCAGCCACCACAGCGGTTTTTTGTTTGTCTTCATTAATCCTACTTCCATTCTGGTTCGTGCCAATTGATATTCACAACACTGCGACATCTGTTGCAGAATAGCTGTGAAAATTGGACTTGTTATTCTATTCTGCAACAGATGTCGCAGTGTTGTGAATATCAATTGGCACGAACCAGAATGGAAGTAGGATTAATGAAGACAAACAAAAAACCGCTGTGGTGGCTGAATGGTTATAGCAGCGGCGCCTAAACGTTGCCGATGAAGGAATTTAGCAGTTCCCGAAATGGATCTATACAACGAGCTTTGGCAGTTGTCTAAAATTTTTTCTTTCTTCTATTCTAATTTAAAAAATTTTTCAATTAAGAAAAAATTTATCATAACAATAATAATGATAAAAAATTATTGTTAGGCCTTGAGCTCGATTCGAACCCGCGATCTTAAAATCAGTAGGCCGATATAACAACAAAAATTTTCAGTGAACTAAAAAACGCAACACTAAATTAAAAATAATCTGCAAAAATTTGTTTCAAATCCCAATTAAAAAATACATTCCAACAAAATGAGGTGAAAGATAAAAGAAATATCTTAACACGCGTTCATATATGTATGATATAAAACAATTATTTGCCATATACATACATAATAATACTCGCTCAAAAATGAGGTATTGGCTCCATAGAGTTTTGGCCGGCCCAAAAGAATCGAGTCGAACGTGTGTGAAAAGGTGAAAAAGGTAAAGAGTGAAGATTTTGTGTGCCAGCATATACAGCCAAACTCATATACATATGTACATACAAATAACATCGATAAAACCAAAAAGGTAGACGCTCTGAGGCTGCGACCGTCTTGGTTTCTTGATGTGTGTTTCAATTTTTTTCATATGAGTGCATATGTATATGTGTGTGTGTTTGCTCATATGACTTTTGGCTATAATTTTCTTTCCCGATCGTCGCCGTTGCAGCTGGACTTGGAGTTAATTTACGTGTTTTTTTTTAAATTTTTTTTTTTGTACGTGCCTGAAGTCAAAAGTGAAGGCTAAAACGATTTTTTCGGCATTTTTGGCACAGAAGGTGGACGGAGTGAGGTATTTACATGTATTTATGTTGGAAAAAAGGCTGTAAATGAAATGTAGTAATGAGTTCAAAATAAATGAATGAAATTTAGAAAATATGAGACTAACAATATTTAGTTATTTATTTGATTGCATATGCATAAAAAATAAACTTCGCTCATAGTGCGATACTGTGCTAAACAAATATAAATTATATTCAAATCTGGTATTGTCGTACACAAGAATTGGTTCATATGATTTTATACACTGTGAAAGTTTGTAATTGAAAATAACATCATTAAAAAAAAATTTTTTAATTAAACGGTTTTATTGAAAACAATACTTACATGAAGTAATAATAATACTGAAAGCTAGAAAATAATAATTTGGCAGGTCCTAGGTACTAGTCATCGCACTCCTCATCAATCTAGGGCGTTGATCAGACAATTAAATAAACGCGTTGGACTCGTGAAATTTCTAAAAATGTGATTAGGGTTCAGTTGGTCTTATATATGACTATCAATAGAAATTTGACGCGTCCAACGCTTTTATTTAATTGTCTGATCAACGCCCTAGATTGATTAGGAGTGTGTGATGACTAGTACCTAGGACCTACCTAATTATTATTTTTTAGCTTTCAGTATTATTATTACTTCATGTAAGTATTGTTTTCAATAAAGCCGTTTAACATAAAATTTTTTTTAATTACTTTATTTTCAAGTTTTTAGTCCTTATTTAATTGCCTATTATTTCTTATTCTATTTAGTTAATTTAGTGACTTATTATTACAATGACTCTTTCCTTACAATTTGTTACAATATAAATACTCAATACATAATCCTGCCAAAGACTTTACTCGACTCTGCGCCACGTATGCTTGTCCCTCCTCCAACTCCAAAATATTTTGATGTCACTTCTACCGAACTGTATGTAATATTTGTTCCAAATATGAGCCAAATCGGACATCATAGGTCGCTTTCTATTTATGTATGTATTATGTGTTCCAAATATGAGCCAAATCGGACCACAAATACAAGTTTTGTGAATATCTCGATCCTTGCGCCACCTAGCGGTGATTTTTTTAATAGGTCGCTTTCTATTCTTGTATGTATTATGTGTTCCAAATATGAGCCAAATCGGACCACATATACGATTTTTGTTAATATCTCGATCCTTGCGCCACCTAGCGGCGATTTTTTTTTCTTATTATTGCATTGTCATCAGGTTCTGAACTATATTCCAAGTTTCAACCTTGTAGTTTATCGGGAAATTACTTAAATTTCAATTACAAAATTCGTGCCAGCCAGCCAACCAGCCATCCAACCAACCAACCTGTCAAGTCAAGCTAAATAAAACCGGTTAATAATAAAAAATATATGTATATAGCTGCAGACATTGGTGCTTTATAGGTAACCTTATAACAGCTGATTCGACCAACCTTATGGGAATCAATACAATCGATTATTGGTGCCGCTAAGGTCGTAACCGCATCGTAGCCAACCAATTGGTTTTTGGTTTACCGTCGTAACGATAAACAGCTGATTACGTTAGGGATACGACTACAGCAATACGACAAACGGCACCAATAACTCCGCTTTATATGTGACTCGGTCTATGAAAAGGTGGCTTATGACTCAAAAAAGAAATTATGAGAAACAGTTGTTAAAGATAAGCAATGCATTTCTTCAGTTTCTTAGTAGTTTTTCTTTAGCATTATGAACAGTCATGCCGAAAAGGCCAAGCACAAACCAGTTTCTGACCGATATTTTGGCCCCATTAAAATAAATAAATTTAAGGCGCGATAACCTCCGAAGAGATCTAAGGCCGAGCTTCTTTTCCAATTTGCGTCGTGCTCCTCTTGATTTTCCCTACAAATTAGCCGGACGGGACCTACATGTTTTATGCCGACTCCGAACGGCATCTGCAAGGCAGATGAGTTTTCACTGAGAGCTTTTCATTGCAGAAATACACCCGGAGCGCTTGCCAAACACTGCCGAGGGGCGACCCCGCTTAGAAAAATGTTCTTCTAATTGAAAAATCTTATTTCTAAAATTTTGATGTTGCTTGGCCCGGGGTGTGGACGCAGGGCCTACGGTGTGGTAGGCGGAGCACGCTACCATCACACCACGGTGGCCGCCATTTGGCTCCATTGCCATCGAAAAAAATGATATCGAAAAAATCTGAGGATGTTTCACCAGCCACCAAAGTGATATCGAAGGAACCAAAGGCTTCATCGTTTTTCATTTGTGCTCTTCTTTCTCTACAGTTTTAGTACACTTCTAAGCAAGTTAGAACTTTCTAGTTTTCACCACGTGAAAGAGCGTCTCAAAAACTATCGAAACCAGAAAAAAAGTGGAAAACTTTTTTTTGAGTCATAAGCCACCTTTTCATACACCGGGACACATATATATATATACAACGCGTTATATACCTCCGACGAGATTTTAGGCCGAGCTTCTTCTCTGATTTGAAACATGATCCTTTTAATTTCTTCTACAAATTGGCGGGACGAGATCTATCTACATATTTTACGTCGGCGCCGAACGGCATCAGCAAACAGATGAATTTTTAGTGAGAAGCTTTTCATTGCAGAATTACACTCGGATTGTTTGCAAATCACTGCCGAGAGTCGACCCCGCTTAGAAAAAACTGTTTTCTGATTGAAAAAACTTGTTTCTAAATTATTGATGTAGCTTTGCCCGGAACTTGAACCCAATATCTTTGGTGTGATAGGTGAAGCACACTACCACCACACCATATAAAATCTAAAGAAAGAAACATTGAAATGCAATATGAGTAGTAAGCTTTATTATCGGTTGAAAAAAAAATATTAAAAAGAAAAAATACACATAATATACAAATTTAATCCGATTATGATATTTAACCAAAGCCTAAACAAAACTTAATATGAAGGTAAAACGAAAATAAATTTTAAGATATTGAAATACCAGCAGAGTATTCTGGGGATATAAACGAAATGCTCCCCTGATGACAGAAGCACGTAACTATTTTTTTGAAAATTGTGAGAACAAAAACAAGAACTTGCGTAGCAGCCCGCAACTCACTAAAATTTCAAGATACCCAAAGACCTTAATATTCTGCAGAAAAAGGGGCAGTTGCGTAAATTGACAGTTTCGTTTTACATGTATAATGACCACCTTCGAATTGGTGCGATACGCTGGAAGGCACGTTTCGATATTCAAACTCTGAAACTTTCTCATTCATATGGGCCTGACACTTTCCGTTCGCATTTTTTGATAAGTTAATTTAAATGTTAGGTTACACCAAATCAATTATACGATTACATATACAGTGTACTCTCTCCTAACGGACACCTCTCTTAGGCGGACACCTTTCATAAAGGGACAATTTTTTCAGTACTAAAAAAATCCTTAAGCATTTTTTAAGTTTTTCCCTTTTAAACGGACAACCCTCCCATAACAGGACGCGGACACTTGCTTTTTACCCCAAAGGGCATTTTAATTTCCCATAACCGGACAGCTTACAACACTTTTTTTCATTTACTCTTTACCATATTCGTACAGCTATTGCTTATTCACTAATACGTGCATGGATGTAGGGGAATCCCCTAAATACGAAGAACCTGTTTTAAATACAGTAAAAAACATAAAAATTTATGTACATATTGCATATACGTACATAGTTAGTATCTTCTTGTGTGTGTACGTACGTGAATCGCAATGCCTAAAGTAGTGTTGAGTATTAAAGACAAAGTTAATGTCATTGAAATTCATAAGAAAGAAAAACTAAGTGTACGAGAGTTGGCAAAGAAATGTGAGATCAGCAAAACGCAAGCTGCTAGCATTATCAAAAACAAAGATCAAATTTTAAGTTTGTGGGACACTGACGTCAACCCGGAGAGAAAAAGGAGTCTGCTGAAGCCCAAAATCCTTAATATTGATAAATTGTGCTACGAATGGTTTGTGAAGGCTCGAAATAAGAGCATTCCTCTGTCAGGCACACTTACAAGGAGCAAAGCTAAAGAAATTGCAGTGAGACTCAATTACGACGATTTTAGTGCATCATCCGGGTGGCTGGAAAAGTTCAAAAAACCTCACAACATAACTTTCCGTACAATTATTTTGAACTTTATTCTTTAATTTATGAACAAAGCGTTATGAGTCTCCTAACTCAGTCTTATTTGTATGTATTAATATTCTTATTTTGGAAATAAATCTGTTTAAACGTTCATCAATAATACTTTTATCATAAGCGGACACCTCTCATAAGCGGACAAATTTGGCAGTCTCTTAGGTACCCGTTTAAGAGAGAGTACACTGTAGCACTACATACAAACGAATTTTGTCTGCCAAAGCGAACAAAGTGCAGGTAAATTAAACAAAGGTTAGTAATTAGTTATCGATTTTTTAGCGACGAGTTAAGGATTTGTAAAAATGATAGACTCATTATAAAAATTGTATAGACTAATTATAGAAAGATATCGATTTTTTATCCACACAATGTTCTTAATTCTTAATCGAAGGAATATCAATATATCACCAATTTGTTGAAACAAAAGTTATCGGCATGTTATCACAAACTCATTAATTTGTTATCGAAAATTTACCGATTTTCTTATCAAAGAGTTATCTATTTGTTATGGAAAAGCTATCGATTTCTCATAGAAGTTTCACCAATTTATTATCGACGCATTATCGGTGATAAAACTTCAGTATAAACCGAGGACGCATCTGAATGCAATCCTTTAACAAGCCAATAAGAAAGCGATTGGAGGCCGATGACTCAGCAATAATTATTCGCTATCTATGGTAAGCCGATAATACAACAATAAATTGTCGATATGAGTTGTTACCAGTAATAAGCGGACAGAGTTCTTTTCAAAAAGACCAAAATTATTATTCAACCGCTGAACGAGCTCTAGTTAACTTAAAAACATTACCTTTCTAGACGTAATCCTCAAACTGCACGAGTACTTGGGAAAGTTAGGTAAGGTTGAACTAAAGACCTCATTTAAACTAAATGTGTCCATAGTGTTACCGGAATTTTTGACGACGAAACGGATCGCCGCCTGACTATCAATTATATATTGGCGCGACTGCAGGTCAAGCACGCTTCCTTCAGAATTTCTGCTACTTTCTTCACGGCTATTATATCCGCCTGAAAGACGCTGCAGTAATCGGGCAGCCTGTAGAATCTACTTATTTCTGGATCGACGCAGTAAACAGTGGAACCGACCCCTTTCATTAATTTGGAACCATCCGTATACACACGTATAGCATTTTCTGCCTTTTTTGAACCCTTGAGCCAACCCTACGGCTCAATTGTGGCTCCAAGATCTCTTTCAAAGCTTAGGCACGGCACCATATATTCCATTTGTCCGATATTAGATGGCGCTATACTACCATGGCCATATGGCCTGCACTCAAACTGCCCCGAGGCTTTAAGCCTTGTTACAGTTGCTGACGCGTTATTTTTGACCATTAGGTCCTCAAGCGGGTTGTGTAGAATGGCGTGCAATGCTGCTGTCGGTGTATTTTTTAGGGCTCCCGTTCAGTTTTTTGGTAAACGTACCTTTTTTGTGTGGCCGTCCACTAACAACTAACTAAACAAGAACTCCATAGTAAGGTATGGGTTTTACAATTTCCGTAAATACACAATCCGGTAGTTTGGGTGATAGGCTCCACGTAGATTCTAGCATCCTTTTGCATGCATACAGTGCCGCGGAGGTTCTTCCACATGGAGTTTCCACGACAACTTACTATCTAGTATAACTTCTAGATACTTTGTGGTATATTTTTCTGATAGGGTTACCCCTCCGAGCTTAGTTCAATTAGGGATCTTATATTTCCTAATAAATACTACTAAATCGGCTTTTTCAGCGTAAGCGGTTAAGCCGACTCCAGATGCCCAGGCATGCACATCCCGAAGTGTCTGATCACTGAGAGAGCTGATTGTTGTTAGGCATCTGCCGCTTATAATGACTAAAACGTCATCTGCATATGCCGTAAGTTTGTCAGGTCCTCCGTCGAACCGACTAAGTATTTCGTTTATAACCAGCGTTCACAGCGTTGGCGATAGCACCCCACCCTGCCGTGTTATGAGTACATGGTTCTCACGCCATTTTTTCAAACATTAACATTTTTTGCTTTAATTAAAGCACATAGCCCTAAATATTCTTACGGCGACGAAATTTCAAAGTCCATTGCGATTAGAAGACTCTCCTCATCCTTCTCCCTCTCTTTTAAGCTTCCCCTGCCTCTCTCGTTTTCCCCTTGCTCGTCCCTTCATTTGTCATTCTCTCCCAGCCTCTCTACATATATCTTCCCTCAATTCCTTGCCTTTCTCCTATTACCTGTACAGCTTCCAAATCGGAATCTTTTCAAGGCCTCTTGGGAAACCTCAAAAAACTTGTTCCGTGGGGATAATTACTAATTTCCCCTATTTAAAAAAGCTCGAAAGTGTCCCAATAACGACTGGAAATGAGGCGGCTCATTCCTTGCTCTACATAAAATCTTTGTTTCCATTCCCATCCCTTTAGTGTTATTTTTTAAGATTTTGCCCCACGCTCATTGGTGTCCTGCTAGGACATCATTTTTAATGTCCTACGCTTGGCGAAGGATGCTTAATGAGAGTCATATGGGTCATATTTTCGAAGTGGTGCTCTAGCTTCAGCAGGCAAATAAATACAACTTTTCTAACGAAATAGAAAGCAGCAACTAACTGATATCCTTTACCATTTTAGAGCTTCATTTTTTTCTTTCAAAATTCTCCACATTCAGTTTTAATTGTAGTTTAAAAAACATGTGCAAGGGCTGGTAAGAGCATTGTCGTCATTTTTTACAGCTGTCTCCCGACATTTTTCAACGAGCTTGACCTTTGCCATAAAGGGTAGTGACTCAATCAATCAATCCACTGCTTGCCTCAAAGTAAGCGTACACTGTTAACTCCAGAGAAAATTATTATTTGGAGCGCTAGGTGGAGCTTCGCGGCTTTTTCGACGTTCTTATAGCAGTGAGTTATGCAATACCTGAATTTAAGTATCTAAATCTAGGTGTTCTTAATAAAAATGTTTTTTTTTCGCAACATTATTCATTATTCTTTTTTCGATTATAATTTTCACTTATTATATTTAATCGCCGCCGATATTTATGTTCTTTTAAGTTGGCTTTTTAATCCAGTTGAAAACCTGTTTCTTGCTATGCCGGCTCGGGCGCCAACTAAAGCTTGCCTTTCTTTAATATTTTTTAATTACATACGTTTTTTGAAGAAAGTGTTTGTATGTATGTATTTGATTAGCAAGACAGACTCATATTGCAAGCACATTTTAATGAATTTCACTTCTTAATCAGCTAGCCGTCCGGGTTCTGATCTCTTAACTAGAGTACTGGTGTTTAGGCTGTAAAAATGTCGCGTTGCAAACTATATAGTTTTTCTCTAACTTTTGCCTATTTCGTGTGGAATATTTTGTGGCGTGTTCAAAAGAGCTTCATCGGAGATATTCGATATATGGCATCCATGTTATAGAATCAATTGAGCATTAGTGATCGGTAATAATGGTTACAAAAAATTTAATTCAAGTCGGATTTTTAAAGCTATCGGAATATACATCCGATCTATTTCCTAGTCATCAGCAAAAATGAAAATCGGAGACTTAAAGTAACATTTGGTCGAACATCAGCACATGGTTTTAAGTTATTGCATTGATATCAAGGGTGGTGATACTAGCGCATATGTATGTACTGTTACATAACATCGAGGCGCAATGATGCCGGTTAACCCAACAATGCCACTTTTAATGCTTAATTAACGCAAATCTGACATCTTAACTTCCCGCTTTCTGCGCATCTGGCCATAGCGCTGAGCGTAGAAAAAATACTTAATACTTGCAACTTTGCCAGAGTCGGTAATACATAGCTCTGAGTGACATTCTGTCTGCATTCATATATCCGCAATGGGCTCAAAGTGAAGAAAATATTCCACTTAAATTTGTCCAAAAACAACTTAAGTAAGCTTATAACATTATACTCATTTTTCATCTTTTTTTATACCCATTATAAGAAACAAAACAGCAATTTAAATGCGAATGAATTGACTTATAAATAACAATAAAAGATACAAGCAAATGTTATTTATGAGCGCCGTACACCTTTTGCTACTTTACACATATTAAAAAGGAGATAATAATAATGAGCTTTCGCATTAGCGCATTTAATATTAATACAAAAGTATTTATTATCTGCATACGAAATGGCTCGGTAATTATACAACAATAATATAAGCGAACAAGTTTTGCATAAAATTTTCAAAAATCAAGCGAGACACCACAAACAGGCAACTGAACCCAAAGCAACCTCATCAAATCAGCGCAAAATACAGCAGCAAAAACGCATTTAGTTGTAGACTAACTACTGGTGCTGCTGCTGTTGCCGGTGTTGATGGTGCACGCGAACAATAGGAATTCAGCGAAGCGTTGCGATTCAACGCAGCGCAACACAAATTGCAGCAACAACAATCTAGTTACTTATGCGCGAGTTTACATGGAATGTTCGTTGCACGGGAGCTGTTTTTTTGCTTTTCGCTTAATTACTTTAAAATGCTACCAACTTAAATTCAAATTCCAAAGTGTGGCTAATTAATTTCAGCTCAGCGCCGCACGTCTCTCGCCGTGCCTCACGCTACCAGTTTAATCTTTTGAAGGCAGTCAAACAAGTTATGGTGATGTGACGTTCGACTTGTTCCTCATGCGCTCATTGTCTTATTACTGGTTTAATATTTTTTTGTTGGAGTTGGGGCTTGTTGTTGGCTGCCGCCATAGCTGCTGTTACTCAGCTACTCAATGCTTCTGTTGCTGTCGACCCGCCGTCCAAAGCCGAATGAAACACACCGACACAAGTCACAATGCAAGAACACAAAATACACGAACAAAAAGGTAATAAAAAACAAGTAAGGACGGGACTGTCTTCGGCTGTGCCGAAGGCTTCATACCTTTCATGAATGGGGCTGAAAAATAATCTTATCCCGCTCGTAATCTCCAAATAATAGGATGTATAAAATAGGAAATATATAGTGAACAGATGTACATACCCAAACGATTTTTAAGATAAATATAAAATAAAAAATGGCAAAAACCCCCTTATCTGAACGATCGGTTGTATGGGATATATATTATATATAGCTCCGATCGAAATGATTTTTACAGAACATCTCCTATGATATATCACCAAGGTTCACGTTTATATATTGGAAACTAAGGGAGAAACGACCAAAAGTCTTTCTATCTGAACGATCGGTTATATGGGATAGGTATATACTATATACATATAGCTCCGATCAAAGTGATTTTTTCAGAAAATCTTCTATGATATATTAGAATAAAGATCACCAAGTTTAACGTTTTTATATTGGAAATTAATGGAGAAATGGCAAAAATCCTTCTATCTGAACGATCGGTTTTATGGGATATATACTATATATAGCTCCGATCAAAGTGATTTTTTCAGAATATCTTCTATGATATATTAGAAAATATATCACTGAGTTTCACGTTAATACTTTCTAAATTGCGGCAGAAATGACCAAAATCGTCTTATCTGAACGATCGGTTGTATGGGAGATGTATGTTATAGTGGTCCGATCCTACCGGATCCGACAAATGTCTAATATAAAACAAAAATGCATCCTTGTGCCAAATTTCATTGAGATATCTCAAAATTTGAGGGACTAGTTTGCGTTCAAACAGACAAACGGACGGACGGACAGACGGACATGGCTATATCAACTCAGTTCGTCGCCCTGATCAATTCGGTATACTTAATGGTGAGTCTATCTTCTACATTTCTCAACGTTACAAACATCGGACCAAAGTTAATATACCATTTCATGTTCATGAAAGGTATAAAAACTGAAAAAACTGTTTGCGCAAACAAACGAAGCGCTCATCCAAAACTGTTTGCGTGCTTATGTGCGCGCGCACATATTGACCTGTGTGTGAGTGTTAAAAGGTGGTCATGGTAGTTTGAAAGCAAGCGCCTTGCCACACGGCACCGTAGCGCGCCTTTTATTACTATTCCCTCTTCACAACCAAGAGCGTTTCAAAAACTCTAAAAACTTTTATGCTGCATTGTTTTTTACAGCGCGCTCGCTAGAGCTTTGTTTATTTCTTGGTCACCATTCAACGCGGTTGTGGCACGCCATTGCCGCTACTATTACTTCTACCAATACAGCAACTGCAGCTGCCACTGTCATTGCCACTGAACTCAGTGTGGTGCCGCGCGGCGTGTATGTAACCACAAGTAAAGCTACGCGGCGTCGATGAGTCGCGCCGCCCCAAAGGCATTCGATGCGCCTAGCTTGCAATTGCCACATTACCATTCAAGCAACGATCTGTGCAAGCTACGCCGCACAAGTTATATATACCTGCATCAATACCCAGGAAGCAAATATCTTCGAAAACGTTTGCCCGCTTCATATCTCGAAAAGCTTCGATTCCGACGTAGAAACGCGGCGCACCAAAGAAAAAAGACAGTAGGATATCTTTTTTGTCACTGACTATGAGACAAGGTAATTCGTTAGATGTAATTGTTGCCCAAAGCTCCTTAACTCTACAACGAAGGTATAATTTGGTTCCTTTGTTGTCCACTGGTAAGTTACTTTAGACAAAAACTCGCATATTCTATGCAAGGCAGATAAGTTTTCATTGAGAAGCTGTCATGGAGTTTTTGCAAAATCAATGCCGAGGCGCGACCTTTGTTAGAAAGAATAATTGAAAAACGTGTTTCTGAATTATTGATGTTGCTTTGCCCGAGAGCCCAGGATCTTTTGTGTCGTAGGCGGAACACGCTACCACCACACCACCTCTCGTAATCATTATACTTCAGTACAACTGCTTGCCTTTTGTCAGTTGAATGCGCGCGTCCTCTACTGGAAAAAAACAATCTCCATACACCAATCCAGTAGACTCGCAGCAGACTTGAACATATCTAAAGTCGTCGAAAAATCTTCAAGTGTTCGCTGGGTTAAATAAACTTGTACACACCTGCAAACATTCATTTAAAACGCGTCTCATTTGTATGTTGGCTATTCATCAGGCTCCATGGTCAACGCTGTTGCATGTAACTCTGGCGCTTTTGCGCTTTCTTTTTGTCATCTTCGCTTTTCGTTCTAAGGTTCACCTTCATTAGCTTCATAGTGGCCGAACACGTCTTTGGCAGCATCTGGACTCAGCATATACACAATCACGGTTAAGCATCTTCATTCATGTCGTCCACATTATCTTTTGTGTCAGCGTCATTTTTCCTTTACATTGCCTTTTACATAGATGAGTGCTTTATCTTTCGGTTTTGATCTTTGCCTTAAATTGCCGATATTGATTTCCTTGTGCGCATATTTTGATTTTCACTTTGGCATCAAATAACGTGGGGTATTTTGTGTCAACAAAGTTGTTCGCCTGAGAATACTGAGGTCCTAGCGACTGTAAAAAAATATGTTCTCCGCATGTGGAATTTCTGCGTTCACAACAAGGAAGCTAAAGCAGAGTTCACGGCACATTGGCGCTTCCGGTTTGTACTGCCACTTCACGCATCCCTATTAGCGCAGAGCTGTGGAAATAAGCTCTTCTGCAAGCCTCTTATTACTACTAACGTCTCTCTGTTCCTCTATCCAAGACTGGGTAAGGGCACTGATACTATGAAACCTGCGCCATACCCAACATATCCCACTAGATCTAATACTTGTGCGCTAACTCAACACCGCGCAGATTTACACCGCCAGACCCATATCAGTACTCCTCTCGGCATCAACACACGTGTGAAACAAATCAACAACCTCATGATTTAATACCCACTCCGACAGGTGGACGTTGTGCAGGTAAATTTCGAGATGTTTACGTGGACATTCCACTTCAGTCCCAATAATGTCAAGCAGAGGAGTAGCAGCTAAAATAGTTACTCACCAACAACTCGATCTTCAGCGCAGATTTCTTTAACAGTATAAAGTTGTGGTCTTCGCATGGCATCGGCAAGGCCTCTGGCATCAGAATATTTGTTTCTTAGAAGGCTCAGTTCAAAGATCGGCCTAATCCAAGTCACATTCCTTGACCAGAGATCTCAATGGGAGAATGAAGTGCAGTCCCCGCTAGAGTGGAACGACATTCTCTACAAGGATTGTACAACTAATATTTTTTCTCAGTCAGCAGTTCATTACGCATTCTTTAGCGAATAAAACAAGGCATTTACTAGTTACTAGATCACTACTCAAGTCCTATTAACCCACTGTAACACAGAGGTGCAAAAAGGCACCGAAATATCCAACTGCATATGCCCCGACTGTGTCTCCATTGTGATGAGACTAGTTTTTGGACACGCGGTAAAAATATTTCTAGGCATTGTCCTCACAACGTATCTTTCTCCTCATCTGAAATATGGAAAGAGATGAGACACTGTTTTTTCTAAAACTGGGAGATCTGAAAATCCAATGATATCCATGACAGCAGAGTTGGCAACCAATAGTTCTTACACTCGGCTTATTCTGATTTGTTATTACTCCTCTTCAGTCAAGTGGGACATTGAACAATTTATTTATTTACCGTGTGTTTGTTGGAGTAGGGTCTAAACTTTTTCAGTGATAGATCCCCTGGATAAATCGGCACATGCAGATTGTATAATGAATGAGATTTAATCTGAGATAAGGAGAATATCTTCATCTACCTTCGCGACCTAAAAAATTGAGTCCCTAAGGTTTTTAATTTTTTCGTCGCTACTTTACACAGACTAGACCTCGCTCAATATTTTCTTCAAAATACAAATAAAACAATAAATACTTTGCAGCTTCTTACGTCCAACAATGGAGTAAGTCAAGCACATCATAGCCACCGCTTGCCACCGTCACTTGGCGAACAAAAAAGATTACCGCGCGATCAACAGCAAAGCCATCATTCGCTGTCCCTTATGCAAACTCTATCGATTTTTTGTTGTTATTTTAGTCTTTTTACTTGCTTTTCTACTTTCTGTTTACTGAACCTGAATCCAGTTCTTAACTTTTCAACTGTTATTGCCCTGCTACGCGCCACCACACATTTCTCAATCCCAAGAACGAGCCACCATCGTCAGCGCAGCTTTTTCTCATACTGACTGCTGCCTGCCCATACGTTAATCGTTTAGAACGTGGTCGGGGAAACGAGCAATTGCCGTGAGCTTCTGTATCTGAGGTTGCTGCCGTGCTGGCTAACTTGACTTGTAGTCTTGTGAGTGGAGTGGGTTTAGATTTTCTGCCTTCTTTCGTTAACCTTTTTTTCAGTTTTCTTAAGTCTTTTAGTTGAGACACAAGTCGTAACGGCTTTTATGAATTGCATGTTTTGAGAGTTTAGGTAGTTGGTCGCACCGTGTGATTCACCGGCTGGACGAACCACAACTGCCTTGCTGATTCGGTTTAATGTTTGTTTGCCTTTGCTTGGTCGTCTTTTTTGGCCAGCTAAGTTGTTTGTGCGTTTACTTAGCCGTTTGCTGTATGTCCGTCCTCAACTTGACTAAACATTGCCTGGATATTAGCTGAATGTAGATCGTTGCTTTGTTGTTGTACAGAAATTGACTGTCCGGCCATTTGGTTGGTTTGTTGACTTGCTGGTCGGTTGTTTAAAGATTGTCTTTGATTTTTATTTGTCCCAGCTATTGTGCACACTCGTTCATACGAACTGACAACAGTGCTTTGTGTGTACAGTGCTGTGCAATAAAGAAGCACAAGACGATGTTAAGGGCAAAGCCTTGTTTAAATCCCCGATATCACATTAGACTGTGCCTTGTCAAACCTTGTTATCCCAACTTTGAAATATGAGCCTATTAGGTTTACAAAAATTCACCAGTAAAATATTGTCACATTTGGTTAAAGAACATGAATGGTAGTTGAGCGTGGAGCAACGAAGAATTCTTTGGGTTTCCCAGATATGTCATTCGCAAACTAATTCTGCAGAATCCCGTTCCAAATAAGCCTTTCACTACAATTATCTCATCAGCGAGTATGAGTGTTGATTCCAGCAACTGAAAGGGAAGTCGGCGGACGGTGGTTTGACTTATTTAGCAGGCCCTGTGTTTTCTTCAGTCATTTTGCTTTTCGTCTTTTTTTAAGCAATATCTCAGGAATACCTAGATCTCTGTATACCTAGTACTTCCGTTTATAAGATACATACAGAAGCAGGAAAACAGTCTGAAAGAGTAGTTGCTCGGTTTGACGCAGTCCATTTTGTATATGTCAGTCTATACAATGATCGTCATCTTTCTGCACACCTCGGCTCGAGTCCACCCTATCTTGACGAAAACCTCGCTTTTAGTTCCTGTCAGAATTTAGCGATGTCGTGTCATTATCTTATATCGAAAGCACACCGGGAAACCTGTGGCGGATACCACTGTAACACTTCTAGATGCATTTCCCTAAATCACTTGTGATCGTCTGATAACTGGAGGTGAGTCGTGTGTTCTTCAGACTTTGTGACTTCAAAGGTAGGAGTCGTTCCTGCCTAATTAGCACGCAGGGGCTCATCGGAGATGAACGAGGAAATAACCAGTGTCGAAGTAGGCATACCCTTAGCAGTAGCCAAGGGGAATATCCAAAGCTTCTACTTGAAGAAAGCACGAACAAAGTGAAATAACATCACCACCTGTGCAATATCAAAATCCAAACTATGATGGAAAGAGGACGAGAAGTCTTCTGAACAAATCCAGGGCTAACACACGCAAACTGATAGCAGTCTGCACCGGTCATTGGGCAGTAGGTACGCATGCGGAAAAGGTGGGTATTCCGTATAACGAATACTGCAGAAGCTGTAAAGATCCAAATGCCAGGGAGACAGTAGAACAGTTTATGTGTAAATGCCCGGCTCTAGCTAGAGCCCGGCTAAGGTTCCTTGGAAACCCGTTTCTAGAAGACCTCAGAGGGTTATCTGTGACAGCAATCCCGAATATTCTTAATTTTAGCAACAGCTCTGGCTGGTTGTAATACATTGACCGTAACATTCCGTAGGTTTTTAGAGGAGTTACATGGCATCAAAATGGCTTTAAATAGCTACTTGGGCGACCAGGGTCGCAGCCATTTCACCTACCTACCTACCTACCTACCCACGGCTGTACAAGGTATTCTCGATTTTTTATTGATAGTGGAAAATGTTTTCACTATTACTAAGATTAGAAGTTTAAGGCCAGATTTCATATGACGGCGTAACACTTTGCATCGCATTCAGTCACTGTCACATTCCATCGATTACGAAATTCTTTACAAAGGCGCTCAGGTTTACTGTAACTCACTGAATTGAGTTAATGCTGTTTTGTCTCTCGTTGCGTCAAACATAATTTGTTCCTTGGTGCACTACGTCCCACTATGACTGCGATTTGTCAATAAGTCTCCTGAGCTTCACCCGTTTTCACTCATTCAACATCACCTGCTGCTATTGTAACGCACATCACTGTACAAACATGAACACACACATACGTGGGGACGTTCGTATGTAAGTTTGCGCTTAACGTGATTTTTAATTAAAAATTTTAAATTTCGAGAAGAAAAAATGTACCTGACTGAATGAATAGCTCACGATGCCTGAAGGTTTATAACCACAGCTATTTATAAGAATGTATGTATTCGCGAGTATGTAGATATGTATTAGGGTATTTTACATGTTCGTATCTCTACCGCACGGTAATGATACGTGAGCGCAAAGATTGTCGAACAAAATAAAAATTTCAGTGGAGGGCCATAGAGGAGCCGCTTTTTTTTACAGGTTCGCATACGAGATTCAATTGTGATAACCACTTGTCCGTTTTGTATGTTACAAAAAAGGGTATATAATATAGTTAGATAGCTGTGTTTATGCTCCGCGGTACAAGGCGATCGTGCAGACCAAGCGTGCTGATTTATTCATACTTTTTTCACATTTCTCCCTCCCTGCCCCGCAACCTATCAATTGGTAATATTTTTGCTTGTACAATTAGGTATATTGCTTGGCCAAGGGATATTGCTTGTTATTCACTTAGAGATATTATCAAAATGCTCCAATATAACTACAAAAAGAAAAAATTACATAAATTGCAACAACAATAGGAATTTAAGCAAAATAAAAAGTTATCGTCAATAGTTCGCAGCATAAAGCTTTTGGCGGAGTATATTTAAAGTCAAGCAGCGAAAATAATTACATAGTCATACCGCATAGAACATAGAAGGCTAGAATTGAGATCTAGAAAAAACAAAATTAAATATTAGCTACTCTTAACAATAGAGCGTAGAGCATACAGACGATTGATTACTCACAATATTATGGCTTGGAAAATTGTATGCAAAAAAAAAAAAAAACATTTTAAATTGCAGTGCTATCTGCGTGGCGATCATTGCCCTCCAGTAATTTTTGTTTGATTAACACTATAAACCATCTAATATAAGTAAATTTCAACATACCAAGTATAAGAGTCGTAATGTGTTATGAACCAAATGATCTAGTTTTTGTTGGAAGCGATATTGCAATTGTACATATATATGGGGTATTCCATCCCATTTCGACCAATTTTGAACCCGACCCCTTTAGAATTGGCTGAAAGTTTTTCTTCTTTTTCTAGACGTTTTTCAGAATTTTTTTCAAATTTTTTCATCCAACTCAAAAAAAGTTATGAATTTTTAAAAAAACAAAAAATACAAAAAAATTTTTAAAGTTTTTTATTTTTGTAATTTTTCAGTTTCTCGAGATTTTTCGAATTTCGGATTTTTTTTTTTTTTCTCATAAAAAACCTCAATCAATTCTGCAATCATCCCCACTAATCCCGGAGTGTGCCTATATGTTTTTTTTTTTTTTTTTTATTTAATTGAAAAAAAAAACTTTAAAAATATTTTTGTATTTTTTCCGAAAAGTACATTTAAAAACAAATTAAAAAAAAAAAAAGATCCCAAACGGTCACTTTTTGAAAAAGTTATAGCATTTTGAAAACAAAAACGGTGTCCAACTGAAAATAAGTTATGAATTTAAAAAAAAAAACGGTGTTTTTTTCAAAATGCTATAACTTTTTCAAAAATTGACCGTTTGGGAACTTTTTTTTTTTAAATTGGTTTTTAAATGTACTTTTCAGAAAAAATACATAAAAAATTTTAGTTTTTTTTTTCAATTAAATAAAAAAAAATTTTCGCCCACTCCGGGATTAGTGGGGATGATTGCAGAATTGATTGAAGTTTTTTATGAGAAAAAAAAAATGGCGAAATTCGAAAAATTTCGAAAAACTGAAAAACTACAAAAATAAACTTTAAAAATTTTTTTGTATTTTTTCCGAAAAGTACATTTAAAAACAAATTTAAAAAAAAAAACCCAAACGGTCAATTTTTGAAAAAGTTATAGAATTTTGAAAACAAAAACGGTGTTTTTTTAAAAATTCATAACTTTTTTTGAGTTGGATGAAAACATTTGAAAAAATTCTGAAAAACGTCTTTCGAAAGCTAGAAAAAAAAGAAGAACTTTCAGCCAATTCTAAAGGGGTCGGGTTCAAAATTGGTCGAAATGGGATGGAATACCCCATATGTACGTTGATAATCAAATTAAGAGGTTTCATCGAGATAAAAATGACAGACACAAGTTTTTAGATGATTGGAATATATACCGCGTGGCGACGGATTACTTTTACAAAACTTATTTTAATTTAAAAAATAGGATTTTATTTATATTTTAGTAGCCTATAAGGTTTTAAGTTTAAACAGAAGTTAGAAATCTTGGCCGAGAATTTCGTTCCATTATTTCCAAATACGTTGCTTGATTTGTTGGATCTGAAGTTGTTGAATGGACCTCATCAGCTCCACCACCTAACCCCATATGCGGTTATCCACTAGACTATAATACAATGTGTTTTTTTTTTTTTTTTTTTTGCTCTATACAATTTTAACTCCTTCTATACCGAATATATGTAATTTCTGCTTTTGTCATAACTAAGACGCATATCAAAGCTGAAAAAAATCTAAAGGTTACGCTTGTCATTCTTGGCAGGATATCGCTTTAAAAAAGTGTAGCAGTTATTTCATCGCCACCCTGTATGTAAGAGCATAAGAATTGTGACCTGATTCAAACAGGATTTCACTCTAAAAAGGAAATTGGGAAATCAGGCCTAGGATACCCTAAACCATACCGACTTGGGTATCCGAGTAATGAACAACTTGGTCTATATCAACTGAATAACTCACTAAAGTGCAGTTGGTTGGGCGCTAAATATCGCTAACAAATAGATAACTTTTCAAAACTAAGTCGATAATGTTTCAATAGCAGAGCAAAAACTGATCAATAAGTTATTGATAAATTTTTGATAGCAAATCGATAATATTTTCATAAAAAATCAATAACTTTTCCATAACTTTCCGATAACATATTGATAACTTTTCGATAAATTTTTAAATTATTTTCTATAGTTAATTGATAAATATTCGATAAGAAACCTCGTCGATAAAAGATTGGTAACTCATTTATAACCTTTTTTATCGATAGCACGTTTATAAAATTTCGATAACTCGTCCATGCCTACTTGATAACACATCTAAGACAAACCGATAACTACTCGATGAGATATGGATAGCATACCCACAACCCGCCGTTAACATACCGATAACTCATCGATAACAAACAGTAAACACTTCGATAACAAACTGATTACATGCCGTGTCTTGCACTCTGATCTCGCTCATATCACTCTGCCACGTACATTGCTTCCTATTAGCTGCAGTGTAGTGACCCAGCTTACGAGTACATTTCATCGCAAAGTAATAATCTTCCTGTAAATCAACATGCAGCTGGATGTACATCAAGAAGTAAAGACCATGGCGCCCACAGTGGTGTGATGGTAGTGTACTCTACCTACCACACCGAAGACCCTGGATTCTCGCCTTGGAGAAAGCAACATCAAAATTTTAGAAACAAGTTTTTTCAATTAGAAAACAAATTTTTTTTTTCTAAGTGGGGTCGCCACACGGCAGTGTTTGGCAAGCACTCCGAGTGTATTTCTGCCATGAAAAGCTCTCAGCGAAAACTCTTATGCCTCGCAGATGCCGTTTCGCAGTCTGCATAAAACAAGTAGGTCCCGCAAATTTGTAGGAAAATTTAAGAGAAGCACGAGGAAAATTGGAAGAGAAATTCGGCCTATTTATTTATTTATTTATTTTTATCCTGGACTAGTGGGGATGAGCAAAGGAAATTTTTTGAAAACTACGGAAACGTGCACTTCCGTAAAGCTACGAACATACGAAATTCCACGCAAGTAAAAATGCCGTTGAGCGTTTTTACTTATTAATTCCGTATGTTCGGAATATTATTTATATATTTGGTATATTCTAACCCCATAAGGTAATATCCAATGAACATGCTGCCAATATACCACATTAACTATTAATCTGAACTGATTATGTAAATGTACTCTTTATCTAGAAACGGAACTACCTCTGCGAAAGTCAATGCCTGAGTTTAAAGTTCTAAGAAAGTCACATATTTTCCTCCTTTTTTTGAAAGATCATGTCGACTTTTGAGTCAAATTATTTTTCAAAAACTCCCTGTCTCAGGATTTGTATCAAACGCGCCGTTTCTCATGTCATGTATGGTATGGGCATAAGACAGGGTGAGTTTGAAAGAAATACTTAGATAGTGTAATTTTGAGTAAAATTTTCAAGTACGGGTTCTTCAAATAAATTCTGAAAAAATACAAAAAGCAATATAACTCCTTATCATTTCACGAAATATTAAGTAAAGAGATGAATCATTTTCCTAAATCCTGTTGGCATCAAGGGGCTTAGAATACACGGGCGGCCAGGGCCGCCGAGAGAAAATCCGGGCCCGGGGCAAAAAAAAAAAAATACGGGCCCATACCAAAATCTAAATTACCATATTTTATATATTTATATGCATCTGTATATACATGTATATTTAAGCGTATACATGCATACATGTATATTATATTCAATGAATGTATAGTTACGAACTTTATTTTCTATACACATTCATACAGATCAACATATGAGTAAATATGTTTACACAGAAATATACATATTCTTCATAAAGTATTACTATATTTGTAGAAAATAAATTATTATGTTGACTGCGAGAAATATTACACTTAAAAAATCGGTGAATAGAGGTGTGAAAACTAATGAAAAAATAAGTACAGTTTATTGCCTATAGAGTTTTATTTAAATATTGCATTAATTGTATGAAACAAATTTCTTTAAATTGCAATACAAATATTTTTTGGTAGTAATTTGGTATATTAAAAGCGTTTAATTAACACAAGTGGGCTTTCCTGGCCTTAACAGCTGCGAAATTATCGATGGTAGTGTCGAAATCCAACTGTCTCGCTGTTGGTGCTTCAATACAGAGCATGCCAAGTCCTGTAAGCCGTTCTTGAGTTCAACACGATCGATGGAAGTTCTTTATCCTTGCAAGAACACTGAAGGAACGTTTAGCACCAGCTACTGTAACAGGTATGGTGCGAAAAATACGTAGAGCAACACAAATGTTAGGAAAAATGTTTGCTAGATTTAGAGCACAGATAACATTCAACAATTCAAATGGTTAAAAAATTCTGAGTAAATGTGCTTCAAGTGGATCATACTAACCATAGTATTTTTGCGCAGAACACCTTTCTGCGTTGGCGGGTTGGCCACGATTAAAAAAAAATTACCCTGGGTGGGTCCACCACCGGTTTGGAGATCAAAACTATATCCGTGCAAAACACTTATGTTCACGATTTTTTTTGTGGAAACTACAACATTACAACAACCACATGAAAATCGCAAATATCTCCGGACAGGGATACAATTTTTCCTTTCCGCCTTCGGATTATTGTTGTCGATGTCAATACGCGTCTTTTGACACCTCTCTCGATATTTTTGTTAGCGTATTAGCAGTCGACCCCTCAACTAGACTTTCGGATCATACCGAAATGACTCCCCCCCCCCCCCCCCCCTCTCGACGAGCCTACCCGCGACAGGTATGCCTGTCGTAAGAGACGACTAAAATACCAAAATGTATTTAAGGGATTGTGTAGCGCAAACCTTTCAGGGTGTTGCCAGCCAATATATAGCTTCTGCAACCCAATTGTCAACCTCACATACCCGTGGCGAATCCTGTTACTTTACCAACCGAGGCTCCGGCGACCCCAAGTTCCCCACTGATGTAGTGGGTGGGAGGGCTGGCTGACATTGAAGATTTTCTTGCTCTTAAAAGCAAGCCGTCTTAATTTTTAAATTTGCGAGTGTCAAAGCTCTGCTTGCATTAAAGAACAAACCTCTAGTGATTGAATCATGGTCGGCCTAGCCAGCGCAGCCGCTGCGTTTTAATTCGCTGAACTATGTTGATGTCTGCGTATAGCTCGTACAGCTCATCATTAAATCTTCTTCGGTACTCGCCATCGCCAACGCGTAGTGGTCCATAAATCTTTCGAAGAACTTTTCTCTCGAACACTCCCAAAGCCGCTTCAGCTGCTGTTGTCATGGTCCATGCTTCTGCCCCATATAGCAGAACGGGAACGATAAGTGACTTGTAGAGTATGATTTTACTTTTCAATTGCCTACCTAGTCCAAAGTAGCATTTATTGGCAAGATTGATTCTTCGCTGGATTTCAGTGCTGATGTTATTCCCAAATAAACGAAGTCTTCTACTATTTCGAAATTATGGCTGCCAACAGTAGCGCGGTTGCCAAGGCGCGTATGCGCTGACTCTTTGCTCGATGACAGCAGGTACTTCGTACGAAAAATTAACACTGCTATTTTTGCGTTCGTTGCTGTACGTATGTATACTACAAGTGTTTCAAAGTAAGCAAGTCAATACGACTAAATGTCTGATGTGTCCAACGGTAGCATGGCTTTTGAGTCATTAAGACATTTCAAGAAGGAAATTAAACAAGATATTTAAGGCAAAACAAAAACACCAAAAAAAAAAACAAAAACAATAAATATAAATTTGAATTTTTAACATAAAACATATTTATCTTAGTTTTTCGTTAAAACTAATTAATTTATTATAGTCTTTTTATGGTTTTTTTTTATATTATTATTCATAAAATGTTTCTTTGTTAAACAGAAACGCTATTTCAAGCTGCTCTTAAGCAAAAAGATAAATTATTTACATAATAACAATGAAGCGTATACTCATTTATGCAAATATACGTTTTGTATTTATTTGTTTTTTTAGACACTCATAAAATGTTGGCAATTTTTTTTTTATCTTTTTAAATATTACTCCGAAAAGGGGTATAAGATAATGATAAAAAAATTCGTACGATAAGCTGGCATATAAATTCGGACAAATATGAGTTACACTAGCATGCAAAGCAACAAGAATGGAATGGAATGAGAAAGTGATTTATCTAAACGAAATACATAAATCTCGAATGAGCTATTTCGGACGAAGATTTTTGACTGGTGATTGCGCATCTATATTTAACTGAAAGAGCCTTCCAAAGTCAAATATGTCTGAAGTGAATTAGCTCAAATTGACACAACGCCTCCAGAATCGCACCGAAACTATTTAGATCACTGGTTCGCATTCTCGCGATGCAAACAATCCACTGTGTTACAAGAACGAGTCAGCGCGAACGTAATCCATGATTGATTTCCAGTGTACGTGCCGATATCTGCATTTGAGCATTCATCAGAAAAGTTGCGTATAGATGGTGCTGCGCTATGATGATTTTTAAATTAGGGCCAAATTGTTACGTATTTCGAGAATTTTTAATTTTTTCGTTTTTTCCACCTTATGGTATCGTCCGATTCACTGAACTGTCAAAGAAATAACTCAAATATTCAGTATAGCAAAATGTTATATTTTTACAGTACTACTGTAGTAGTATTTCACAATTAAAATAGGCGCGAACTTCACTTACTTATAGCGTGTTAAAATCAAATTTATTCGATTTATTCCTTGGCTTGCGCTGCTTTTATAGTCTCAGTTGCTTCGTTTGTATATTTCTACCAGGGTCTAGAATTTTCACGAGCAGCTCCCTCTGATAGTTGCTTGTATATTCCGCGTCTCTGTATCACATTGTTGGTTAATAATATTTTCTTTGCTCTTAGCTGATTTCATATACAATATGTGTGACTCTCTCGCTTTCATCTTCGTTCTTAGCTGCAGATTACATGTGTGTGAAATATTTTCTTCGCTCTTAACTTTGCTGTTTACATGTATATGTTGCTGTTTGCTTTGCTGTTGTTGTTCTTCATTTACTAGCAGCGTAGTGAGGTATCGAAACTGGTAATATTCGCCACAATATTTTATAGTTTTAACTCTCGAAATTGGTGGAAAAAAAATTTAATACAAAACACGATATTCCTACGGGAGATTTTGGCTGATATTTTTTTCAACTTTCGTCGTGCTGCGGCAGATTAATTAGAAGATGGAATCGTGGATTTAGTAATGGAAGTGTGAGTAGGAGTTTAAAACAGAAATTTAAAGAGAGAGTAGGCAAGATAGATGAGAATAAGGATAAGAGGGAGAGGTGGAGAGAAGTTCAGCAGACAAACGTCTGTTGGCACGCTGACAAAAAAAAAGCTTAAAAAGATGGCCACAAGGATGTGTGTTTTTTTTTTAATTTTTTTAACATTAAAAAAATTTCCGACGGTTATTAGAAGAGCAGATTTGAGTACTACAGCCTAATTTTGCTCTGGCACAAATATGCTCAGTGATGGAACGATAAAATTTCCGACGGTTATTAGAAGAGCAGATTTGAGTACTACAGCCTAATTTTGCTCTGACACAAATATGCTCAGTGATGGAACGATATTTCGCTATTGGTGATTGCATCGCCGCTATTGACAAATCGCTATATAGCTATAGCTATTGCAATTCAAATATATCAGTGATTGGCGATTTTCCTTCATTCGATTCTTTTGAATGACAATCACCTCTGGCAGAATATCACCAATAGCATTTATAGCGATTGGCGATTTTCCTTCAGCATGAAATTCTAATACTAATAGTGATAGCGGGGATGCAATCACGGAACAAAGCAAACTTGTGCAACAACAATTTCGACGACGAAGAGATCTGCAATAATTGCAAAAAACGGTTTTGCAATGGGCGTGGAAGCATATCTGGATCCCAAATTATTAATCTTTCAGTGAGGGCTAAATATAGGGAAGTCACCCTACATTCTGAAAGTCCACTTGGAGAAACAGTACTAAAATGTTACTCGTGTGGCGTACGTAATATATATGAATCGGGATCAAGAACAATGGGAGCCACTTATAACTGATCGTTGGTTTTTGCCGTGGTTGGTTAATGTGCCTACCGAGCAAGAGCAGTGGCGTGCACGACAAATATCAGTAGCACAAATAAACAAACTAGAGGAATTATGAAAGGAAAATATTGATGCAACATTTCAGGATTTAGAGAAGCCAGGTATAGATACTGAACCATCACAAGTTCTATTGCGTTATGAAGATGGTTATCAATACGAGAAAGTTTTTGGTCCACTTGTGCGCCTAGAAACAGAATACGATAAAAATTTAAAAGAATCGCAAACACAGGAGGGTATAGAAATAAGATGGGACGTTGGCCTAAACAAAAAATAATAACATATTTTACGTTTGCTAAAACTGATTTGGACATGAAACTAATGCATGTGTTATTCATAACTTAATACTTCTAGGCTGTAGCCGTTAACGGTTTTATAAAATTTGTATTTTTGATGGAAAAATAAAAGAATTATAGAAACATATATCACTCGTCTTATTGTAAACAGATTAACTCAAAATTTAAGTTTTTTGTGACAATGCAATTCAAGCTTTGTCATATGGTTTGTATATTGTTGAAATCTCAGGCTAATTTCTAGGGCACTGAAGTGGGTGGCTAATTTTCTGCTAAAGAATATTTTTATAATAGTTTGAAGAATTTGCTATATTTTTCCTCTGTATTTTCATTAAAAATTGATTCACTTTACTATACAAATGTTATGCAGCCAAATACAACTTTCAGAATAAATTCATACGGAGTATTTCTGAATACATCGGTGTAGTATGATATAGTAAATAAATCATGTTTTTATGGTGTTACATATACAGATTTATTTCGGGTTGATTCATCTTACATTTAAAAATCAAAGCAGTTTCAATTAGCAAAATTTATAAAACAAAGATGCATAGACATCTATTTCAGCTAGTTTCATCTCATTGAGTGTAATACGAGTCTGAACATATTGTCGTCAGCTAGTTAATAATATATATCATAACATCTCAGAAAATTAGAATTTCACACTACATCAGTTTACAATAAAAGGTACATATTTTTGTCTTTTTATTCCAATTTTGGTTCATATATTCTGTATACTAAATTAAATTAATGTATAACATTCAATCTACTCTGGTAAACAAACTTAAACATTCATTTTTTATATCCAAGTATACAAATAATTGCAGATTCGCTTATCAAAGATAAATGAAAGCGATCGCCATAGCTGCTTCCCAATTCAATACATACCGAACTGTATACTCGATTTACTTCACTTAAGTATCAGTGAGAAAATACTTGTTGAAAATAAAAATTGTTTTTATCTAGGCATGCGTTATAATTTTTGAGATTTGAAGTGTTTGAACATTTTTCTAACAGCGAATTCAGATTCGGGCTCGAGCTTCGAAAACCAATATTTACATTTTGGGGGCTAACTTCGAAAAATTGGCTTTGTTCAATACTCAGCCCAGTGTTCTACATTGTGGCTCATTGAAGTTCACATA
Source organism: Eurosta solidaginis (assembly GCF_040869045.1). Taxonomy (NCBI): domain Eukaryota; kingdom Metazoa; phylum Arthropoda; class Insecta; order Diptera; family Tephritidae; genus Eurosta; species Eurosta solidaginis. The sequence continues at coordinate 294,865,470 of NC_090320.1, forward strand.
ATATCCAAAGAGAAAAAAAATAACTAGTAGTATAGAGAATTTGGTATCCAACTGAACCCCTTAAAAATTTCAGGCCGCATGTTATAAAACTTGTTACAAAATTAAATAATGTAAATATAGGGCCATTTTTTGGTGGGTATGTGCAAGTTGGTACCCATCAAGGCACATACCTTAATTAGGTGCATATATACATGGCACATGTATCTACATAAGTGGGTTTTGGAAGTGGCATTTTGTCGACGTTGTCACATTTAAGCTTCCATCTGATAAGCATCACATCACATCCCAACTGTACTTATTTATTTAATGATTTCTCTTTGCATTTTTTGTTTGTTTAATTTTTAACAAAAAAAAAAAGTTTATTTTATCTGCAATCGACCACAAAATTCTACAAACGTTTATTTTCTTAGCCAAATCAGCGAGTATATTTGCTGCGCCCTCTTACTTTGCACAAACATCAGTCCTTACATATAAACCTACTGAAATACATACCTGTTTTGTATTTGATATGCGCGCATGCGTAGAAAGATTTATATATACGAGTGCCTGTTTCTGTTTACTTAAGCCAGCAAAGCAGCTTTGTCATCAATGGTATTTTGGTTGCGCCTCGAAGGGGTTTAATTTCATTGTTGATTTTTTTTATTTTATTAATTTTGAGCTTGAAGGTATTTTTTGTCATGCTGCTGCTGTCCTCTATGCTGTGTGCTGTCGACTTAATCGCGTGATTACATACAAATATACTCATATGTGTGACCTTCTATACATGACATATACATATACGCAGCAGTAAAATACCGAGTTTGTAAGAAAAGCTTACATTACAACTAGATAGTTTTCAGTAAAATCGAACTAGTAAGGTAGTAGATCTCCATTGTTTGTCTACTGGGTATTAATATTAACCATTAGGCTTCTCTGTACTGCAAGCTTTATTAAGATCGAGCTTTATTTAGGAGTCTTTAAATGTATTTAATCACTTCTTGCAGATTTTTTACTCCATATCACTAGGGGATTAAAAGTCACGCCACTTAGTTGGGAGAGCCTTTGCCTTGTCAGAGCGCTGCATTCGCACAGAATGTGAACCGGCGCTTCATCCTCCAGCTCACAAAAGGTACGGATTTGTGTATCGCGTTAATTTAACTTACATAGGTGATATCGTAGACTACCCCCTGTGGGTTAGGGGGCATAGAATATGCCCACGGCAGGTATGCCTGTCGTAAGAGGCGACTAAAATTTACAAGTCAACCTGTTGATGTTTTCAACAGGTTGAAGAACGGGTGTATGGACGGCTTAATGGCAATAGGAATACTGTTAACATTGTAGCGTTCATCCGCTTGTCATAGCAATAGGTGTATATAGCGGCTGAAAGGTCTTAACTGTGTCACATTTTGCTTGTAGTGCTTGTGTGTCGCAGTGCATTGTGTGACATTGCGGCTGCCCCATGTTCAAGTAAGTGTGATATGGAAAGAACTATGCTGTCATTCATATACCTGTGCTAGTTGAACCCGAGCAATGAGAGGTAGAAGAGTTATAGCAAGAAACGTTGTCTATGCATCTCAGGTAGTTTTCTGTTTCACTGGGTCGGAAAAACTTCTTTAATTTACATTCATAACGAATACGTTTTTTTTAGTTTCCTGTAGTATCTGTGGAGCAAGACTTTTAAGTGCGAAATGATGAATGAAAGCATCATGGCCCAATAAGAGGTGTAGAATGTAGTGATATGAGTAAACTAGCTCTAGTGGCCTTAAGCAAGCAGTTGAGATACGACAAAGATGGGGAAAAGTTTAACGCAGTCCTCAAGTATCTAACGGTCGTCTATTTAGGCAAGGGATTCAAGGCACTCTATGGACCTAGTTCAGATAAAGATGAATTACAGGAAGCATATGTATTATGTAGTAATGTCATAAAAATCGTTTTTGGGAGACGAGTAAGAGCACTCTAGAACCTAATTTAGACAAAAAAGGGATAGGAGGAGTTGGGCATAAAACGAGGTTGCATGGGTCAATATCAAAACGAAGCGCTATAGTTACAAGATCAGGTGAACTCTAAAGTTCGGCAGAGGAGAAAAAATGTTCTATGTAAACGTAGCAGTGAAAAGTTCTGAAATTGCATGAGTACAACGGCACGTTCGTTGGTATGTTTGAGGTTGAAGTTTTGAGCCGCCATTCAAGATGAAAACATAAGAAGGTAAGGGAATCGTAGGTAACGTTGAAAACGCAAGAAATTGCTATGAAATGCATGAAGATGCTAGGAAACGCTAGAGAATTCTAGAAAACGCAAGAAACGCAAAAAGTTGCAATAAACGTAACAAAAATCGTAAGGAAATCGTAAAGAAATCGTAATGAAGTCGCAAGAACTATTAAGAGGTCGCAAGTAATTGCAAGAAATTGCAAGCCGAATAGGTCGCAGCTTCCATCAAGGACGGGCCTACAGTTTTGAAAAGCTAGAGATCATCAAGATCTGTGCTCTAGGTAGAGAGAACAGTTTCAGGCACAAAGAGGATCCTCTTGTCATTGGTAAGAAAATGTTGTTGCTGGAAGCGGAGGGATTCCAACACAACATGTATAATGCAGTGATGAATAGCAAGAAAAGTGTATTGGAGACACATTTCTATTAAAATGCCACTTTGGGGCTACCAAAGTGTATGTGCAAAACAACAGTATGCAAATCAAGTCGCCTGTAAATGGTGATGAACCCATACTACAAGTGGGCAAGTACAATGTGGGGTCTGTCAAATCGTCATGGCAATGGTCAACAGCAAAAAATTTTTGTTAGGTTCCCATTCTAGCACATTTTTATGTACAAAACAACAATATATTCATATGAAAACGAAGATAATGATGATGAACCATATTGTAGGGAACTACAATATGGCGTCTGGCAAACTGTCATATGTGTAAATTCTCTACAAATGGGAAGTCGAAACTGCTTTTGCGTTAATGAAAGCTGTATTAACATAAAACAAGTCAACGTAAAATACAAAAAAAAATGAAAAAAATAAAAAATAACAAAAATATATATAGAAATGATCGACAAAGGTGTGAAAAAAAAAACAAGTAAAAAAACCAAAAAAAAAATTTAAAAAAAATGCCAATAAAAACTGAAATATATTTAAAAAACACAATAAAATTAAAAAGAGCTCCAAAAACAAGAGCGCAGCGTGCGAATACCACCACGTTCTGCTGCGCTATCAATATTCAAATTCGTGAAAAATTTTATTTGCGAGAAATTATATTAAAAGGGTTCGGTGTATTCGTAAAATGGTTCAATTTATGACCTTTTTACCATTACATAACATCTATGAACCCGACAAAAAAAAAAAAAAAATCTATTAGTAAAAGAGAGGTAAAAGAGTGAAAAACACTGGCGCAATATGCCAGGCCTGAGGCAATCTAAGTTACTGTTATTACAGGGTTACAGCACAACTCGATAGAGGGCATTAATAGGCCTCTCGAAAGCTAACCTAAGAATCCTAGCAGCTATTCTTACAGGACACTGTAGACTGAACAGCCACATGTAGAAGCTGGGCATAATAACACATGCCGATTTTGTGATCGATTAGCGGAGACGTCGGACCTCAAATATCATTTTTTTTTCGCTGAGATATCGCCTTTTGAAATTTTCATGTTTCTAAATTTTACTAAATTTCTTGACTTGAGTCTTATTTTTCTTGAAATTTTGTCTCACACCATAAGTGTGCTAACTCACCACACCCCTACACTATCTATCCCTCGGGTACCAAGTCACACCCAGCCCTAAACCCTAGAAAGCACCCCTATCATACCGCAAGCAGGCTAACCCACTTAACCCTGGGGACAGCGTATACTCGCATATTTTTCATAAAATAAGTATTATTTATCTAGATATCTCACACCACAAGTGGGCTAACCAACTTAACTGTTAACACATCAACTCCGGTATCCCCTAACCACTTGAAACCACCCCTACAACGCCACAAGCAGGAAAACCCACCTAACCTTGGGAAATTTGGAAACATGAAAATTTCAAAATGCGATATCTCAGCGAAAAAAAAATTATATTGAGCAAACTCAACGCCATTTGAAAAAAAAAAAGACTTGTGCTTTAAAGACTTGCCGTGCTTTAATTTTTGTGAAAGAAAACATCTGCAAGGCTACATAACCTCAAATATGGGGAAAAGGGTGTTTTTTGCACATTTAGGTTAGAATATCTCGAAAACCAGATCTGATGGAGCAATTCGGAGCCCACATTTGGATTCAGCGCATCAATAACCTTCCGAAGCATATAGTCTGGTTTCTGGGTCTGAATGTTGGCTAAATTGTATCGGCCTGTATTATCTATCCAATTATCTATATCGTAGACTGCAGTGTCCCTGATAGTACTCAGTGTGAGTTCGTAGGTCCTCTCTGCTTAGATGAATGAGTTTGGCTGATACGCTCGTTGCTGTTAGTTTAATCAATTTCCCTGTCTTTGCCCTGGCCATTCAATCGCTGGGTATATATGTTATATGTTTTCATGTTGATATGTCTGCCTATTACATAACAACGCCAAAAAAATTCCAATAGCTTTGGTAGTGGCTTAGCTGATAGCCATAAGCCAGCAGACAACATTCGTCTTTGGCACAAGTTTCAATTTAGGAATACTTATTTGTTAAATTCTCAACAGAGAGGTATGTTAACTCGCGGACGGTCGCCGGTCGACGAACGCTGGTTTAATGCTCAATAAAATATTTGTGTAAAAATACTGATTCAGGGCCAGGTTCATGGGTCTATATGGCCCTTTTCTTGGAGTATGTGGGGGTTTTAGAAAATTGTACCTGGGCGACCGAGCTTTGCTCGGCAATCTTCGAGTATGCCGCATAACTTACTTTGTTCTACATGTCATCATTAATCAAACTCTACTTTTTGGTAACCCTACTCAAAAATGTCCCTATTGTCATGCGGAGTGAAATGCCTTTCGTTTGATACCCATATCGGCATATCTCATGCAATTTTTTTTAATTTCGAATAGGTGGCAACCCTAAATGGCAACCCTACTCAAAAATGACCCTATTGTAATTCGGAGTGAAATACCTTTCGTTTAATACCCATATCCGCATATCTCATGATTTTTTTTTTAATTTCGAATAGGTGGCAACTCTAAAAGGCAACCCTACCCAAAAATGTCCCTATTGTAATGCGAGTGAAATACTTTTCGTTTGATACCCATATGGGCATATCTCATCAATTTTTTTTTTATTTCGAATAGGTGGCAACCCTAAATGGCAACCCTACTCAAAAATGTCCCTATTGTAATGCGGAGTGAAATACCCCTCGTTTGATACCCATATCGGCATATGTCATGCAATTTTTTTTTAATTTCGGATAGGGGGCAACCTTTTGAAACATTGTGAGTGCCAAAACCTAGATAGAAAGTCTTAGAAGGTGATACGTTATCTCTGTGCCAAATTTCATTTAAATCGGTTGAGCCGTTCCCGAGATCGTTCGGCTATACAAGCAAACAAGAATTGCTCATTTAAAGTTACATATAAGATTTATTTTAATTTAGCGAACAGGGTGGTCTAACATATATCAAGGGAATGTTAAGCTTTAGCAAGTTCAACCAAGCCAGAATGTGGTTTCGAGGAAGCACTCTTTAGCCGCTGCCAATTTTGAGAGGAGACATATTATTTTTTGGCTTTAGGAGACTTAGTTCGGATCTGGGTGAGTGTGTAGGCCCACAATAACGACTAGAAATTTCAAAGAAGGTTGGGTAAGCTTGTAGTGATCTCATTGTTAGAAACTCAAACTAAAAGGTTTGCTTTTCAGCGTTTATGTTGATGTTAACAAATGTCTGTGGCGTATAACCTTCTTTCTTTCTGAAAATAATTAGGATGCTGTTGGGTGTGTGAAAAGATTTAATCATGTTCAAGTACCCGGTTTGAAATAAGTACCCTTTGCTTTCAGTTTCCTCTGGAACAGGTGTACCAGTGGCTGCTTAAACAACTTAACTCGCCTGAATTAGTTGATGTGGCTGGAACGACAGACTAAACCAACTGTGAGCAATCTATTAAAAAAGTGGATGTCGGCCCTAATTTTTGACCACGGGCTAGGAAAAGCCAGAGTTACAACGCAGATACTTATGTAGGGTGATCTGACCTCTGTAGAGTACGCTGGCAGTGTGGTAATCCTTTCTGGTGTCTTCCCTTCCGTGATCATGTAAATAGTGGAAAAAATACTATCATTTGATACCTCTACAGGTGTTCGTGCGAGTTTTGGCCACGAAACGGGTTTTGAAACTAAGTGAAGCCAACATCTGAAAAGGGAAGGACTAAATGGGATTATAGCTGGTCCAAAGACCGACATCGACCATATCACGGTGGTTTTTACATAATATATCCTTTGAAGGAGGAATGTGATAAAGGCCTAGACAGCGGTAGGAGCACTACAATCTACACAGATGGTTCGGAAATGGAAAGAAGGTTTGCAGCTGGTCTACATTCAAAGCATCTGCAAGTCAATCAGCCGTAACAGTTGTCTGATCAATGCAGGAGGTTCATACCAAAGAGAGAGCGATCGGGCTACTCCAAGATAGTACGGTTTCAGATGTCAAATTACGATATTTGTCGATCGGTTGGTTGGCCGCTTTTAGGACATTAGAATCAAAGGTGATAAGGTTGTATATCGTGCGGATGAATCGACACTTGTTCGTTGGGCACTCAGTATCTCCATTTGTTGGGTCGCATTGTAGCGAGTTTGCAGATAAGATGATAAGAAATGACTCCGAGATGAATACACACGAGGCTAACAGCTTCGGACGACTACCACTGGGTTATGTCGCAAGGAAAATCGGGGAATATAAGATTAGCGTAACGGAATTGGTGTAGGCCAACCGCGACTATTGCTAGGTCTTAAGGCCCTTATAACCACGTTTGGATTGGGAAGAAACAAGCTTCCTTCTCAAGCTAAACATATCAGCAGTGCGTGAACTTACTAACCGTTGTCGTCAGAGGTCATTGCGCTATTGCGTACCTGCTCCGACGGAAGCGCATACTAAAAGCACCACCTGCAGAAGCCGTCAGGTGGAGTAGGAAGAGAAATCGATTCAGCACTTTCTATTTCAATTTTCACGACTGTTGGGGAAGTGCATCTATCACTCTTACTTAAATTCATCAGAGGAAGCAAGTGGTTTGTTGAAAACTAGGATAGTTTGGTTGGACGAATATGCCAGCACCCAGCAATAAATGAGGGTATTCACAAAGTACAAAAATTTGTCCACATAGAAGGGTGGGAAGTGCCCATGAACCCTCCTAACTGAACCACGCCAAAACCCAGTAAATATTTTTCGAGTGGCAGCAAACTTTTAAATTCATAACTTTCCAACTGGGTTGTTTGCAACGAGAAAACTTTGAGGTTTCGTCAGTGTATTTGTACTAAGCCGTAGGCAGAAACATGATAAGGGTAAATGCATTGAGGCTAAAGGGACAGATAGTGGACACTAAATGGCAATGTAGCATCAACGATTAAGAAAATTGCAAGGCGAATTAGGTTTGTTATGGCATAGGACTGGTTAACAATTAATTGCGTCGCGTTTTTGCGCTGATGCCAGTCACCGCACAAAAATGCGCTAACATAAAATGGGAGCGCAAAGTTTTTTATAAGAGTGTACGCAGGTTAGGTCCACTATGTTGGCATAGGTGATTCTCATGTCATTCAGGCTAACATCATTGCGTTCATTTAAAGTTTTTCGCGATGCACTTACAGCTACCATCGAAGCTTCAATATAAACGCAGCCTTATGTAAATAGATCACTTGTTTTCTACGCATACGACACATGAAAAATTGCGTTATTACACACGCTTTTTATGAAGCGCCGTGACCAGAATACACTTTGCGGTGATTATTGAGTACGCTGTGCTGCTGTTTATTGCAGCAATCTGTTTTTCATAAAATTCACTAAAGCTGAAGTTTATTATTAAGCCGACGACGAGATACAAATATGATTGATAAGTGTGTGGTGGTTGATAATGCATGGATGAGAGTAGAAATCGAAAAGAAGCAAAACTTTTTTATGCACGCGCTTTATAGTTTCTTCTTATACAGTTTTTGTTTATAATTAAGTTTTGCAGCTGGTATGAAAAAAATATTACAAACTAAGCTAAATATTAACAAAAAGATAAGAAAAAAACTCTTGTAAACAAAAAATGTATTGCAATGTCAGCAATAATGAAAAAATTTCCATGAGCTGTGCCAAAAGGTTTGCTTTCATGAGCAAAAAACTCGCGAAAGTCAGTGCGCGTAGATGCAGTACGATGCGCTGCAATTTAGTTAGACGCGCGATCTATGGAGGCCCATCTCTGATTGACACATTCGCATTATCTACAAATGCACCCGTTTTCATATGACCACCGCACGCCACTTTTCATTGTTACGCGCTTTATCAATACCATAAACTGAAGCTTATCGCAGTTGTGCAGTGAAATATTTTTATGCGTTTTTTTACGGCGTTGAAAAAGTTAATAATCGACATTTTATTGTGCAGTCATTTAGATAAAAAAATATTAGAGCTTCAAGTAACACGCCATTGCGCGCTGCAGCAGATAAGAGCGCCAGGTGACGCGCTTCGAATTGAAGAGTAAAATATAAATATTTAATTAAAAATTAAGAGTTGCGCGCAGCAGGCAAAACATAAAGGCGCCGCTTACCAAATTTTATTGAACAGCTACCTTATTGTTGCTGGAATTACATGCAAACTGTTTATTACTGTTTTTATTAATTTTTGTTTCCCCTTTTTTCTTATCATTACAGTAAGCATTTAACCATGTCAGCACCAATGCGACAGTGAACCGCACACACACACACACACGCTCAGTTTAAAATGCCTACCGAGAGCACATTGCTGGAGGAGCGCGGTGGCAGCGTTGGACCCATGTCAATGGTGCGCCCAACGCGTTTAGAACAATTTCTGCAAGCGCCTGGTCCAAATAACGCGACTGATCAACGCAGCTCATCTAGTGGACGTGCAGCAGCTGCTGCCGCTGCATACGAAACACAGCTAGCCTATCAGCATCATTTGGTGGCTGCAGGTTTAATGGGCGCCACGAGTGGCGCAACTAATGCGCATTCAGCGTTCGTACCAGTGTTGCCATCACGAAACGCATTACGCGCGCCAGGCGCTGCTGCCATTTATGGTAGCATGTTGGATGCGGAGGTAGCAAAGGAGGCAAGTAAACGTCATGGTAGCAATTCAAGTTTTGAAATCATTTCAATGATGGCAGACAAACGTAAGGAGTTAGCGTTGCGTGAAGCGGCTGCTGCGGCAATGTTGATGCAACGACCACCTGGACAGGGACCACCACCAGGTGTGCCCACTGCTGTTATGTATCCACCACCACCACCACCATACTTAGGCGGTCCAGGTCCATCACCCACGGGAGCAGGCACATTCGCATTCCCCTCGGCCGCGGCAACAGCGGCACTCTTTCCTGCAGGGCTGCCGCCATCAATGCATGCTGGGTTGGATCGTCGTTTGTTGCGCGCACCCGGACGCGCATCGCGTCCGAAAAAACAGTTTATATGCAAATTTTGTAATCGTCAATTCACCAAGTCCTACAATTTGCTCATACACGAACGCACACACACCGATGAGCGACCGTATTCATGCGATATATGCGGCAAGGCGTTTCGTCGACAAGATCATTTGCGCGATCACAGGTGAGTTTGTGGCGTTACTTGTTTTTTTGTTATATATTTTATGTGCTCCCATTAATTTGAACATTTTTTCGTTCCGTACATTTTTTTGGTTTTGCTTTTGTTATTGTATATTGTGCATCCATCATAAACTGTCAACCGCACAAAACCGCGCGCGGTACGTGATTGTCTTACAAACGACGCAATTAAGTTACTTTCATACATAAAAGCACAGAGACATAAAAAATATAGCAACATTAAAAAAAGCTAAAAAAAAAAAAAAACAGCGCGCCAGCACAAAATTTCCACCACAAAAACCCTACGCAGCCGCAAAAACCGCAAAAACCGCGGACAGAGCACATCAGCGCGACCATGACGATGCTATGCGGCGCAATTTAAAATAAAAATCAAAATAAAAAAAATATTTGAAAAATCACTAGACGACCAAAGCATTTATCTCGCGCAGCCCCACCATAATCAGCAATCAGCGCGCTCTCGGTTCTGACGCTGTTGTATTCTTCTCCCTCCCAGAACCTGTTCTTCTTGCCAAGAATGCACTTTTTCTTGCTGTTGATTTTTGTTTTTGCTGTCATTAGACTGTCGCCTGCTACTTGCTTCTTGTGAACTATTTGGCAAGCCATCACACAGCCATTCCTGCCATTTTTAAGTTGGTTGTTTATGTGGCCCTTCACGGCCGTGAGTCGATAATATTGACTTAAGTCATGGTCGCGGCAGCCGCGGCTGAACTGCGTTGATTCTATTTTAGCAGTTTATAATCTAGTAGTACTCGCACTGCCGTACTTTAGTTGCCCAGATATGATTAATCATTTTTTAAGAATTATTTTCTTACTCTACACGCCACGAAGGCTTAGCATTCGTGGAAGCAATTAAAATGTCTACCTCATTTGAATCCACAGCGACTTTGCACTGCAGAATCATCGGGCTCAGACGTATGCGATAGCTTCTGACGTTTGAGCATGAATACTATTATGGGAAGGATAAATATACTAATGCCTGCTGGAATGCACCTAGCAGTTATCAAAGAGCTTGGATCACTTGGGCTACTTATACAAATAAACTAAATTTTCGCCATTTAAAACTTTTCCAACAATTCGAGAAAAATAAAGCAATGGAATATGTAAAAAACCGCCCTATTAAATACGATTTTTTTTTCAGTCAAGTTGTTGTTGTTGAGATGAATACAATAAATATAGATTTGGTACCGTTTGAAAGCAGCACCTAGCGCCGCTATCATTGGGAAAATTGTGTAACTGTAGCGCGGGCCTTGGAGAGCAACAATAAGCCTTGTAAAGCTCGCTAAATTAAAGCTGAACCAAAAGTCAAAGGAAGCAAATGTATCCGCTCCATCAGCAATATCAAAAGTCGTGCATCACCTTACCAGTTAACCGGTCATATCGTCTTCCGTCCATTATGGTGTAACGAAGCGTTATAACAGTTAGATTAGAGCTGTAACCTCTGCCGCGCCTAAAATTATACTATGTTTAATACATCAGCACGGATAATGTAGATGTCAAATACGCATTGAGCTTCTTAGTCGTATCACAAATACAAGTAGAGCCTTGTTCGATAAATGGGCACCCCCCCACTCAGGCAAGGACTACGAGGCGGATGCCTTTTGGCAAATGTATCTCGCCTGATCTCTGGCTCCCATCGTGAGCCGGTCCGTAACAGGAACAGAGCTGACATAATGTGCGATCGTTGCGGCTCCGCTACTATTACTCCGTTTGTCATCTCACTGTTGCTATACGTCATTCCACTAGCCCACCACCACCTGTACAAATACAGAAAAGATATCGAACACCGGGACATCCCAATAGGAAACTACTTTTCGTACACTCTTCTTAGGCGAGTAATTCGATTAAGGAACATACAAGGCCGTAATGACATCTAAAGCTCCTTTTATATCTGAAGAAAACAGCGACTCACAAAGGGAGGCGCCAATGACTTCAACTCAGATCAATCTGAAAACTTTAGTTTCTAACCTAGGCAGACTTAGCTAGGGTCCAAATACCACAAAACATCCACTCAACCGGTCAATAAAACAGACTATCTTAGTATGGTGCAGTTGTTACATCTATCCACGCTCAGAACTCGCTAAGGCTTCAGCCTCACTTTGATAAAGTTTGCTTTCATGCTTATTAACACAAAAATAATTTTAGCTCTGACAAGGTAGCTTTAATCATGGAACTAAATATAAATAATAGAAACAATACAAATATTATTTTGTTCATCAATTTATTGTTTATTCACAATCAATTTGATGCCTTCTGATACATTTTCTTTTTCTTTCGCACACAGATACATTCACTCCAAGGAGAAACCATTCAAATGCACCGAATGCGGCAAAGGCTTCTGCCAATCACGCACACTCGCCGTTCACAAGATCCTCCATATGGAAGAGTCACCACACAAGTGTCCTGTCTGCAGTCGCAGCTTCAATCAGCGTTCCAATTTGAAAACTCATCTGCTCACGCACACCGATCACAAGCCGTACGAATGTTCCTCGTGTGGCAAAGTGTTTCGCCGAAACTGCGACCTGCGGCGTCATGCGCTCACACACGCAGTCGGCGATTTGCCCTCCGAATATGTGGATGTAGGAGAGGAAGATGAAGGTCGTCAATTGAGTGGTGATGAAGAAGATACATTACTAGAAGTAGACTCACCGCGGCAATCGCCTATACATCGTTTACACAACGTTACACCTACACAAGAAATAGATGGGACTACACATGCGGAAAATACGAATGACGATGTGCGCGCTGCAGCACGCATGCGTCTCAAAAGAAAGGCTGGTTATGATGCAGATGAAATCTCAGATGAATCAGAAGAAGAATTTGATGAAGAAGATGAATTAGACGAGGCCGAATTGGATGAAGCACTAGAAAATGAAGAAAGAGAAGAAGACGAAGAGGATAGACGACACAAGAATGCAAACGATGGTTTGCTAGAACCACGAACCACCGGTCAAGGTGTAACACATTGTCATCACGAGGGTGGCGAAACATATACAATGCGTCCAATACATGAAATGCGCGATTCACATGATCCCACATATGCCGCTGACTCCCCACATATTATGTGCGTGCTCCAACCCAATTGCGCTTTTATGTCATCATCGCCAAGTACGCGCTACAATCCAATGCGCGCGCTACCCGGTGTTGGTGAATCTATACATTCACCATCAACATCTAACGGTCCCGAACCTTATATACCAATGTTGCATGTACGTAGAGATCTCCATCCTAAAGCGCTGCTCTTAGCTGGCGCTGATATGAAAGTAGCAAATATAATGCCACCGGGAGTAATGGTAGCAACTGCTGCAGGCGCGTCTTCACTACCTGGCGTACCACAATCATTGCCACCACCACCACCACCACCATCGGCAGCAACAGTCGCACTCTCATCGCCACTCACATCAGGCGGTCAAACAGCAGTTGGACAACCGCCGCCACTGCCACAACCACCGCTTATTGAGCCGGTAAAAAATTTACAACAACCATTGCACTCCCCGCTAGAATCAATGCCTAGTTTTCTTGGCTCAATTCCTATACGCAAGCGTATTTTAGGGCTTGAACAAATGGCAGAGGCACAGCGTGCATACAGCGTCGCAACAAGTAGTGGTCTAATGGCGCTTAATATGACGCGTTCACATGGCGCTATGAAAGTGACCGCACCACACACTCAATCCTCTCACTCATTACTAACAAGCAAAGCATATTTGGCCAATCAGCCGCCGCTGCAGAGTGAGAAATCGAGTGGTGCAAAAGACTGTGGACTTCCCTTGGTAGATGCGTCAGCGCATATGCGCGAGAGAGCAGACGGTGCATTAGTTGTTGCAGTGCCACAAATGTCGAGCGGAAGCAGTGAGCGCCATTTCGTGTTAACACCCACAGTGAATACTCAGGAGTCTTTAGCCAGTGCACATGCAGCAGGATGTTCTGTTATACAACCAACAGCGCCTACTAATATTACGTTACAGCAACAACGGCAACAGCCACCGTCGCAGCAGCCACCACCAACAAAGCGCACTGGCTTTAGCATAGAAGATATAATGCGACGCTGAGTCAAAGATCGCGCTAGGCAAGCGAAAGGTGACTTTCTGAATGTTAGTTCGGCACTATTTCTGAATGAATAGTTCTTTAATTTTAATACAGTTATAATCCTCAAGTGCCTTCTCATTTAACTAATACTTTAATCATGCTAATTTTTAATACTTCAAAGCCGATCTATTACACACATACATAAATGTATAAAAATTAAGATCTATATATAGTTTAACCAAGTATTTGAACTAGTTTTATTTAGGCTAGTTTTTGGGGCGCCAAGGCTATAAATCATTGCAACCAGTTAGTTTTTTACAAGTTTATTTTTAATTGAATTTTAATGTTAGACATATAAGTGCAAGGCGACAGATATTTAGATTTTAGTTATTTTGTAAGTACTCGCCGGACACTTAGTGTTCTTATAAAGTTAAATATAATTTTCGATTTCATTACTTAGCTGGGGAAAAACGGACAATTTTTGTTATAATATTTTTTTTTTTTTTGTTGTACGTTCATATCTAGAAAAATAAATTCTAAAGAAAATGATAAATATTTACGAAATATTATTTCTGTCTCTTATCGTCGAGTTATTCCTTTGCTATCGGCGAGTAATGAGACTTACCAATGGTTTCGTATCGATTACTTAACGAAGAGTTACCTACAGATGTGTTATTAATTATATATTGAAATTTTATCAGTATCGACGTCATAACAAATCGATGTGACGCCGATAACAAATAGGCAAAATTCCGATAACAAATCGATAATTTTTCAGCATTAAATTGATATTTTTATAATAGTTGATCGATAACCAATACACAACCAATACTTACTTACTTACTTTTCCTTACCTACTACTCCTTTTACTCTTCCTCACACAATTTTCCATAAATAATCGCAAAATTTTCGATGATAAATCGAAGCTTTTTCGATAACTGTATGACAACAAGTCAGTAACACTCCGATTATAAATTAGTAACACTCTGATAACAATTCGATACTTTTCTACAACAAATCAATAACTATTTCATAACACATCTAAAACTTTTCGAAAAATATTTTAAAACTTTGCGATAATAAATGGATAACATTTCGATAACAAACTAATAACTGATCTGTATCTTTTGTTATCGGTAAAATGTTTATAACACTTCGTTAAAAACCCTTCAAAAACCGCGAGTACTCTATAAATAATGTAAGGAATACTCTTTTAGGAGTATAGGAGTGTTCCAAAACTAATCTGTATTCATACAAAAAATGTGCTCCAATTAACATTGCGATGTCCTAGGAGAAGAGTAGGTGATCCCACTATCGATTTGTTTGTGAGTATTCCATAGAGTACATACGTGAGATTACTTTCCAGAGTACTTTCACTGTAGTACTCCATGGAGCACCCACAGAGGATCATATGCCAAAGTACTAAAGAGGAATTGTGTCGGAAAGAATTATGGGAGTGAATTTAATTTAAAATTAAAGTAAATGTAGAGGGGCAATACAATTTTTATATTTTATACTATGAATATTCTTATGTTATTTAGCATTTGCGTGAAAAAAGAAATTAATATTTCTCCATACTATAGAATGTATACATAAAACTTGTTCGGGGTTGCATTTTTCAGAGTACCCATAGTAAAATTTTATTATCAGTTATTTGTATGCAATATTTTACTTTTGGCAACTCTGTTCGATCGTCATCGTGTCGTGATCACGGTTGTTAAAAAACCAGCAATGATCGGCTGATGGTGGTCGGCAAACGCATTGCAATGGAGTATTGTTAGAGTACTCCAACATGAAGAAAATGGAAAACGTAATCCAACAATTTTTGCAGGGAAATCAATAATTCGTCGATGAAAAACCGATAATAAATAGAAAATAAAACGATAACGCGTAACAAAGAAATGTATAACACATCTTAAAACCGTCGATGGCAATTCGTTAACATGTTGATAGCGGTTGTTATCGATGACATACATTTAATACTTCGTTAAGAAATCGATAACACGCCCACCTGCTTTTGGTTTCTCATCTTTCTATTTCACTCACCTATTTTTCTCTTTTTCTGACCTATCCTTTCCTCTCAACTACTGATTACGCCTATACTTACCCTACACTTAGTTACATGCTATACTTCCCCACACAGCTTAACACCTCCAATTATTACGCTTACACTTACACATTCCTTACGCTTGCAAACATAGGCCAGTGTTAGTAGGTCTGTTGTGATACCACATAAAGACACCATTAACTTTCCTCGTCGAAACATTTCGAGGACCTGTCACACAGCCCTTGAACTGACGTAGATCATACAAAAAATTAGCTGTTTAGTAAGCAGTTTTAGTAACTCCAACTGAACGACGCTCTTAAATTCCGGGCTGACGTTGCCGTGCTCGGTATCCTGCTAAATCCATGAATAGAATATCACATATCACTACACTTTACTAAGTAAGAAAGTTATTTTTCTAAAGAATAAATATAGTTTTAAAAAACTGAAAAACACGTCATAGCAGCAAGGCTCGTGTCTCCGCTATTAAGCACAACTCGTTTTGTAGCGAATTATTAAAAGCCCCGTCACATAAGTAACTTTTCATATAGTTGCTTTAACTCAATCTTATGCATTATGAGTAGATTGCAAGTATTTTTTTTTTTTGAAGAACGGTAGATTAAGCGGCACTGGCGCCATCTGACATGAAAAAGTAGCCAACATGCAACTTTTGTAGCAAGCAAAGCATAAGATGAAGAATTTGACATTTGCTGCACACTTTGCAAGTAAAATTATTTTTTCCACTCATTTGTAACTTTTCTAACATTTTTCGCAATTAAAAACTGCAACATAACAAATGAATACGACACAAAATATGTTAGCAATGATTTATGTTGCATAGGGAGAATGCTTTTAACAGTCCTTAGCGAAATTTTGTATGTGAATGGGCAAGGCGAAATAAACTTCAATTGCCAAGTCTGAAGTTCCTTCATATTTATAAACGCTACATCTTGGTTGATTGTGGCGATGTTGCTGGAATGCAAAAGCTTGTGTTAAACGCATCTATAGAAAATTTTCCTTGTGCCGCAACCTTAAACCACTGCCGCGAGTCTTCAATAATTGCCGCTAGCTGGGTCTAAGGCTCCATTACTGATACTTAGCATAGACTTGACTTGGCTTGAGAACTGTCACTTACAGTTCTGTTAAATGAACATTGCATGTTACTGATTACTCAAAACTTAGCAACACATAACTTGACTTAGAAGTCTGTTGAATATTGATTTTCTATGTAAGTTCTAAGTGACGAAGTGACGTTTATATTTTGAGATGCCATTTGTTTGTTTCCATTTCATTTTGACATTTTGTCATACAAATTGACATTTATTGATTATGATGCCAGATTGTATGCGCTAAGTGGAGTATAATCGTGGCTAAGTTGCCAAGTTTACGCCAAGTCAAGTCTATGCTAAGTATCAGTAATGGGGCCTTAACTCTCTTTGCGCGCCTAGCCTTGAGAATTACAAACAAGCTATATACAAGTGAAGCTAATATAAGCGTTTTAAAAATAGTCCATAATAAAATTGTGTCAGTTGGTAAAGTCGGCATGTATGAATGAAAGAAGATGTGTATATGAAAGAGTGTAGATACAGCAACAAATCAACATCTCTCTAGACCGCTCCGCTTCAACTATGAAATTGAAGATTGCCTTGTGAGAAATCTTCATGACTGTGAGTCGTTCCGTTGTTTTTAAACTCTCCCTCTTATATTGCCCTTTTATTGCTTTAAGTAGTTTTAAGTCGTATCAAGAATGGACTGAGAGTATCCTTACCTTGAAGAGAATATGAAAAAAAAAAAATAAATGAAATCGTTCAGTTAACCCAGTCCCTTTAACAACAAAATTTCAAATATAAAAATTTGAATCTAAAAATATATAAAAATACTAACATCAATACTATAAGCTCTTGATGTGAATGCGCTCATTGCCTTAGATGAAATCATATAGTACGGTAGTGATATGTAATAAAATAATAAGATATAATATTTGTCTACATATGTATGTAATTTAATTGGATAATGCCTAAATAGAACACCAAGCCAGTTAAAAATTGTTAGTAAATAAATTAAATTAAGGAGGAAAATATGTATTTGAAAAACACCAGCAAAAAAATATTTGTAAGTTTATTTTAGTATAATGTTAAGTTTATGCATACATGCAAAAAGGGAGTTAGTACTAAGATTTTAAAAAAAGATGCCGTCTCATTGTAAGCTTACTACAGTGTTAAACTTAAGTTTCTATATAAATGCATTTATAAATAATATATTTATAATTAAGCTAAGCATTCCGTGTGTCTTCCTTTAAAGTAACTTATAAGCATTTCGCTAAATTTATGTATGTTTATTTCAAAAAAAAAAAAAAATACAAAATAAAATATATTACAATATGAAAAACACAATTTTTTATTCCTTAAAGTTGAAAGAGCAATAACCGGTAAACTAAATTGCAAGTCAATGAGCACAACTGGAGAACTTCATATTTAAAGCCTTCTTCAGAAAAGAAGAACAGCTATGGTACTTTCATAAGATTGTAGATAGCTTTTGTAGAAAGCACAACATCACCGGCGATGTCACACAGAGATCTGTTATAGGGCCAACACTACAGGATGCGTGGTATGACGGTGTGCTAGAAATCGACCTTCCCGGAGGCACGCAAATTGCCGGCTATGCGGATGTTATTGTCGTAGTAGCAGTGGCCAAGAAACTTGATCTGCTCAAAGTATTACGTAATGACGCCGTGGGAAGAATAAAGCAATAGCTGACGAACATAGGAGCTAGTAATAAAACAAAAGTGATTTTGGTGAGCTCAAAGCGCACTGTGGATGAGTTAGTTCTAAGGGTAGGAAATTATCAAATAAGTTTAAAGCCTCTCCTGAAATATTTAGTAGTAAACATTGACTCAAAACTAAATTTTAAGGAGCACTTCAGAGAGAATGTTTATAGAGTTAGTGTAGCCCTAACGCGAATAAGGCCCAAAATTGGCGGTCCAGGTGAAACTACCCGTCAGCTATTATGCAATGTAACCAGCTCGATAATATTCTATGCTGCACCAGTATGGCACGGACCTAAAATAGCAAACAAAAAAGGTATACAAGCAGATATACGAATAGCATCTGATTATCGGAAGGTATCCGATGACGCGATCATCCAGGAATATCCCAAAAGATCTACTCTGAAGTGAAATGGCCGCTCTCTATGGCACTGGAATCTGCCGACCAACTGAAAGAAAACAAGTAAATGTGTCTAAGTTCGGGTGTAACGGAACATTATATACTCAGCGTGAGTTTCAATTGTACATTTAATTTCAGATAAATTACTTTTCTGCATAATACGTGGCACTGCCCGTTTAAGAAAATTTCTCCCCACTTACTCTTACAATAAAACTTGATAAGTGAAATATCATTGATTCAAAACAATTTTCGCTAAATTATAGCTTATTATTCTAGTCTACAACCCTTTTAACCCTTTTAAACTTGTCTTATTTCTAAGTTGCCGTGGTCTTTAACCGATCCCGTCCATTTTTACTAGAAATATTTTCTGCTATAAGGAAAAGTACCCGGGCGACCGAGCATTGCTCGGCAACGTTTCGTTATGCTGAGAAATCTTTCTAATAGTAATCTGTGAGAAATTGCAATTATTCATTTAAAAGAAAATTATTTAAAATTAAGTCGAATCATGTGTAAGATTTTTGACGAATATTTTTAACATTAATGTTTTCCTTTAAAGCTTTAATAGAATATGCGTGAGTAGAGTGCTATTTCGTCTAACTACCCCAACCCTAAATGGTAACCCTACTCAAAAATTCCCTATTGTAATGCGGAGTGAAATACCTTTCGTTTGATACCCATATCCGCATATCTCATGCAATTTTTTTTTTATTTCGAATAGGTGGCAACCCTAATCAAAAATGTCCCTATTGTAATGCGGAGTGAAATACCTTTCGTTTGATACCCATGTCGGCATATCGCATGCAATTTTTTTTTTTTTTCGAATAGGTGGCAACCCTACTCAAAAATGTCCCTATTGTAATGCGGAGTGAAATACCTTTCGTTTGATACCCATGTCGGCATATCGCATGCAATTTTTTTTTTAATTTCGAAAAGGTGGCAGCCCTACTCAAAAACGTTCCTATTGTAATGCGGAGTGAAATACCTTTCATTTGATACCCATATCCGCATATCGCATGCAATTTTTTTTTAATTTCGAGTAGGTGGCAACCTTGTGAAACATTCTGAGTGGCAACACCTAGGTAGAAAGTCTTAGAAGGTGATACATTATCTCTGTGCCAAATTTCATTTAAATCGTTTGAGCCGTTCCCGAGATCGTTCGGCTATACCTACAAACAAGAATTGCTCGTTTAAAGTTATAAGATATGTATGTATGTGTACACAATTTCATTACGATATCTTAATTTTTCTTCGTTTTATGCCTCTCGAATAATAGAAAATTGCTTAGTCATAAAAGGGGCGGTGCCACACCCATTTTCAAAAATTTTAGTGCTTTCCAATTCAATGTTATAATTCAATTTAGAAAGTAAAATTCTATTGATACAAAGCTCTTTTTCGCTAAGATATAGTTTATTATTTTCGTCAAAGACCCTTTTAAAAATCTTTTATATAAAAGTGGGCGTGGTCTTTAACCGATCTCGTCCATCTTTTCTAGAAATATTTCTGGCTATAGGGAAAATTTATGTACCCAATTTTATTAAGGTCAGTTCTGGCTCCCGAAACATAGAAAATTGCTTGGTCATAAAAGGAGTGGTCCCACGCCCATTTCTTAAAATTTTAAGTTTTTCCTATTTACTGTTATAAATCCACTTAAATACCATTGATAGATATAAAGCTCTTTTTTGCAAAGATTTAGCTTATTTTATTCGTCCACCCTTTTAAAAATCTTTTATATATGTACATGTGGGCGTGGTCCTTAACCGATTTCGTTAATTTTTCTTCAAAGCATTCCTTATAGTAAAGGCAACCTCTCTATTTTTAAAATTGATTTTATCACAAGTGGGCGGTGCGACGCCCGTTTTAAAAAATGTTTCCAAATTTTTATCAAGAGTCACAATATCAGTCCACGTGTCAAATTTCAACATTCTAGGTGTATTATTTACTAAATAATCAGATTTTTGTGTTTTCCAAAATGTTATATATATAAAAAGTGGGCGTGGTTACCATCCGATTTCGCTCCTTTTCATTACCAATCTATTCTGGGTCCAGATAAGCGCGTGTACCAAATTTGGTGAAGATATCTCAATATTTACTCAAGTTATCGTGTTAACGGATAGAGAGACGGACGGACATGGCTCAATAAAATTTTTTTTCGATACTGATGATTTTGATATATGGAAGTCTATATCTATCTCGATTCCTTTATACCTGTACAACCAACTGTTATCCAATCAAAGTTAATATACTCTGTGTGCAAAGCACGCTGAGTATAAAAAGCGCAATGTCACGAACAATACTTAGGTGGCAAGAATAAAGAAGAGAGCGCTGTACCTTCATGCTAGTTCAGAATATAGTGAAATGGGAAGAGCGAAAATACGGCGAACTAAACCTACCACCTCACACAGATATTGAGCGGGCACAGCGGTTTCAAGGAATATCTACATAAGCGTAGAATAGTAGAAGATGCTTTCTGTCTACACTACGCACCCAATTGGAAAACGCACAACATGTAATGTTTCATTGCCCTCGTTTTCATGACGAAAGACTCTCTATATACAGAGTTTTTGGAGAGTAACCTTCCATTAGGACTTAAGTTCACCGAATGTGCAGACAATTATATTATTGGACTGCTGTGAGCAAGATGGCCTTACAGTTATGACGCAATTGATGCATGCTGAAAGAGAGCGCAGAGAAATGCGCATGCGAAGCAGTGGTGACTAAATCGCCTTTTCCCCTGTGACAACCCGTTCGATAATGTTGGGATGCAACACTATAAACCCAATGCAGATATCATATGTGACCCGGCCTATGAAAAGGTGGCTTATGACTCAAAAAAAAAAAGAAAGCTACTAAGAAACTGCATTGTTTATCTTTAACAGCTGTTTCTCGCAATTTATTTTTTGAGTCATAAGCCACCTTTACATAGGCCGGGTCACATATATTGCATTCTCAACTATGTTACTCATACGCCCCGGTGCTCGAGTATTTTATAGAGCGAATAATCACCAATACGTTAATAATTTTTGGTCCATTTATCGGAGTTGAACTTGTAAATGAAATACAACGGTTAATGGAAAAACAGTTGCCATTTCCTCGCCTGCTTAATAAGTGTATGACAAATTCATATTGGGACTCACCTAGAGCTTCGAAAGAGATCTTGGAGCCGCAAGGTTGCAGGGTTGCCGCAAGAGTGCGGAAATGGCAGAACACATTATATACGTTTATACCGATGGTTTCAAACTACCAATGACCCGACTATTTTACCGTGTCGGTCCAGCAATAAGTATCATTATTGATCCAGAAACGTCCTGAAATGCAAACAAGCCTTAAAAAGGAGGGTCCAGCATTCGATGAATTTATCATCGAGGTCCCAATCCACTTGGGGAAAATGTGAAAGGATACAGAGTTAAATGTGATCCATGAAGGAAAGGTGTTAAATAAGCTTGGAGCTGCAAATTTTCTAAGATCATGTGCAAATCCTACGATTTCAGACTTACAATGTTTCTTTTGAATTGCGGTTAACAACACCTTGAATCTCACCGAAAAAAATGTCTGCCTATATTCAAGTTGATAATACTTAGTATCTTACGCATCTTTAGATGACCACGGACTCATAAATTATTCGGCTTGCGAGTCAAACCATCAAATATTTTCTGACCAGCAGTGCTGACTAACGTCGTCCTGGCGGAATTAAATTGTGCCTGTGTTGCTATTGAAACGCTCACTCTTCTATCCTCTCTGCCCTCGGCTTTCTTCCTCACCCTACACTTTCCTATTCCTTTTTCATAGCACTCTCGCTTTCCTCAAGTTATGCTTATATTTGTCTCTCTTCTTATGGCTCCCCCCGGCACGTCCGGCTCCTAGTACTCTCTCCCTGTGGCCGTAAGTGTTATTAAATTTGCCCAATATTAACATCATCATCGTCATCTACTGCATTTCCTTCTAGAATTTTTGGTAATTACTCTTCTCACCCAGCATCTGCAGGTACTCACCCTCACT
Source organism: Eurosta solidaginis (assembly GCF_040869045.1). Taxonomy (NCBI): domain Eukaryota; kingdom Metazoa; phylum Arthropoda; class Insecta; order Diptera; family Tephritidae; genus Eurosta; species Eurosta solidaginis. The sequence continues at coordinate 294,888,379 of NC_090320.1, forward strand.
CTCTTGGGTCTCACGTTTATTTCTTATAAATGGGGGTATAGCTTACCTCTTCCTGTCACGATAAAACTTCCATACTCTCCTGATTGTGGCCCCATGCGCAGCGTGTTTCCGTGTCTTTATTTCTCGACGGTCCATTCCTCATCGTACTATCTAGGGCAGTTTCCCGATGGTAAACGTTTCTTGGATCACTGCGTGCCCTCTTTTCGCTTCATGAAAGCAAGTACTATATTTGTTAACACAAGGTGATGGCCAGGGTATATATTCGTATGTCGTTGAGTACCCACAACCAGGGCACTGTTCGATCATGTCGTAATCAATTTTGTGTCGTGTTCTGCTATAAGGAGTAAAGGTAAGCTTGGGGTGTTTTTTATGCTGAAACTTGGTGCTGCTGACAATATTTCGAGCCAAAATAAATCAGCCTCAGCCCCTTGGGAGATGTGATATCGAGGAGACTGAATTTTTCAACTGTGTGACTAGAGACTGTGCCTTCCTCGCTCTTTAAGTCACAAATAACACTACTCAACAAATTTTGATCAAATTTAGTCTCCAGGAATAAAATAGGCCTTTCCTAAAGTGAAATTTTCTCCTGTTTCCGAATATGACTTCCAGTTTCCTGTGGCAGATCTAGTTTCCGAGATATCGGCGAAAATATGAAATTTCCATTTTTGCAGAACACTACTTCATATAGGTACGGCAAAAATTTGTATTTTTCATTTTTTCGTTTTAAACTGTTAAATTATACATTATTTTAATTACCATAAACATTTCTTGCCTTCACCTCCTTTCAGTATCTTCAGTAGTTTGGCCACTATGCCAAAAAACGTTGAACAAATTTTGAGAAAAAAAAGAAATTTTTTACAAAATTTCAGATTTAACCACTTTAAAATCAGAAAAATTCTATGGACGAAAAAAAGTTAGCCCTCCTATGTTGTAAGTAATTTAACTACGAAAATTTTAAGCATACCACTACAACAATCGGACGTGCCGTTGAGACTATAGTCCCGTTAACTTGCAAGCGTCTATCCTAAAATTTTATTATTACTTTGATAAAATTGGCGAGAAATTTTATTTGGTCACTCTACTTTAGGGTCTAATAAATTTAAAAAGACATCAAGTATTTACTTGTCACTACTGTTTGTTGTAAATTTTGTTTTGCAAATTGTAGTACAAATTTGTACATACTATATTGTTTACGAAATGGCTTGTTGCTATTTTTGCGTGATAGACTTTAAAGGTAAAACGAGAAAAAAGAGGAAATTAATAAGTTATCCAAAAGTGGCATCAGCTAAAAAACCAAAACTACATGACCATACCTTACCCATACCTAGGCCGCTTATAAGTTTTGAAGTCTCAAGGGAAAGTGACTCCGAAGCAGATAATTCAGACAGTGAACAAGAAGGAGAGGTCCCACATAGAGTCTCACAAGCCGAACTTAATGACTTGGTCAGAGATTTGAAATTATCGAAATTTGATAGCGAAGTTCTAGCATCTCGTTTGCAGCAATGGGGCAGCCTGAGCCCGTCGAAAAGTACTTCCAAATTTCCAAATAGACACAAGACTTTCTCTTATTTTTTTTAATAAAAGTGAAAATATTTGCTATTGCAATGATGTTGAAGGTTTATTTGGAGCAATAAAATTAGAAAATAAAGTGGATGATTGGCGCTTGTTTATAGACAGTTCAAAGCATAGTTTAAAAGCAGCATTACTCCATAAAAGAAATTCGTTACCGTCAATACCAGTGGCACATTCTGAGAATAATAAAGAAACTTATTTGAGCATATCCAATTTACTTGAGCTCATTCAATTTAAACAATTTAATTGGAAAATTTGTGCGGACTTAAAGGTAAGCAGTTTCGGTGGTATAATTTAATATAAATAAGGTATGAAATACATCCCAGGTTGCAGTTATAATTCTCGGACTTCAAGGAGGTTTCACTAAATATTGCTGTTTTCTCTGTGTGAGAAACAGATTATATTCAGGAAAACTGGCCACCAAGAGCTGAGTACGAACCAGGTGCCTTCAATATCGCAAACCCGCCTTTAGTAAATCCCGAACGAGTTATTTTGCCAGCACTTCACATCAAATTAGGACTAATGAAAAATTTTGTAAAGGCTTTAAATAAGGACGCGCCATCCTTCCAGTATCTAACAAAATTTTTCCCTAAAATAACTCAAACCAAATTAAAAGAAGGTATATTTATATATGGACCAATTTCTGATATTTATGTTTGCTGGGTTGAGCACATATGGTCAAAAAATTAAAACACAGTTGTTGTTGTTTTCCCGACGCGTTTCGACTCTTTATGTTTGTTTAAAAATAAAGTGCAATTTATAATTTAATTGTAATATAATTAATGTAAGTAAAAGAAAAAAATTTGTGTGAAGTGTTAGTTTCATGTTTATTGTTAGAAAAAAGTATCAAATGTTAATATGTATATTATTTTTACATATTTAGCATTAAAGAAAATCCCCAGAAGATGACGTGAGAAGAAAGAACGTCGAAACGCGTCGGGAAAACAACAACAACTGTGTTTTAATTTTTTGACCATATGTGCTCAACCCAGCAAACATAAAAGAAGGTATATTTGTTGGTCCGCAAATTAGAAAGTTGCTGAAAGACGAAAATTTTGCTAATGATTTATCATCAGTAGAATCAGCGGCTTGGGACAGCTTTAAGCAAGTCGTTAGTGGATTTCTTGGCAACAACAAAGATCCCAACTATAGAGAGATGGTCAAAGCCTTGTTGAAAAACTACAGTGCTATGAAATGCAACATGTCCCTCAAAATGCATTTTTTGCTTTCACATTTGGATAATTTTCCCGCAAACCTAGGTGCTGAAAGTGATGAAGAGGGTGAAAGGTTTAACCAAGACCTCATGCGCTACCAAAGTTTTTGGAATGAAGAAATTATGGGAGATTATTGCTGGACAATAATACGGGAGATAGATCCAGAAAATTATAAACGGGTAGTTAAAAGTACCCAAGGCCCTCACTATTGACCACCGGGGTAAAATCGCTCAATTTTACTTTTTTTAGATGTAGATATGTATGTATTTAATGTTGTTGTCGTTGTTGTTTTTTACTGAATTGCTGATTTATACTCATATTACTCAACTGAATACAGTTTAACGTGCAAACATATGTCTATAATAAAACGTTATAAAAAAATAAAAGCGTAGTTTGAATAAAAATTTTCTCTATAAAAAATTGTAGGATAGACGCTTGCAAGTTAACGGGGCTATAGTCTCAACGGCACGCCCGATTGTTGTATTGGTATGCTTAAAATTTTCGTAGTTAAATTACTTACAACATAGGAGGGCTAACTTTTTTTCGTCCATACAATTTTTCTGATTTTAAAGTGGTTAAATCTGAAATTTTGTAAAAAATTTCTTTTTTTTCTCAAATTTTTTCAACGTTTTTTGGCATAGTGGCCAAACTACTGAAGATACTGAAAGGAGGTGAAGGCAGGAAATTTTTATGGGAATATAATGTATAATTCAACAGTTTAAAACGAACAAATGAAAACTACAAATTTTTGCCCTACCTATATTAAGTAGTGTTCTTCAAAAATTGCAATTTTCATATTTTCGCCGATATCTCGGAAACTAAATCTGCCACAGGAAAATGGAATTTTTTTGACGAGTAGTGTAATTAGTAAAATTTTGGGCACAAGGGAGTGCGATCCCCTCCATAAAAAAATGGAAGACTGTCAAATAAGGCTAAAGGACTACAGGTTTATTGATTACCTCCAAACTGGTGCTAATTAGGCGAAGAGCGGCGCAGTTGGTAGCCTCCACTTGTACCATCCGTTCTTAGGTGAGAACCACCTACAACTGAGCAAGTTAAGAATGCGTTCAAAAGGGGCCAATAACTTTTTCGTACGCATCACAATGATAAGTCAGTTGAAAGCCCGGTGAGCGGACAGCATGAAACCTAGTAGCGCCTCTTAATGCGATAGTTCAGCGCTAGTACGAGAACATATACCCTTCCAAGAGTCCGAAAATTGATATGCTCTCAAATCATTGTCTCTAATGGATATGCCATGTTCGCTATCAGAAAAAGATTACGAGGATTTCTAGGCTTTTTTATTTGGAGTGGTTTCAACTTGGTAGACCCCAAGCCTAAACCACAAATCACGTATCAATATTTTTATTTTAGTTGCTTATTGCGACAGGCATAATATAAACCGCCGTAACCCGCTAGCGGCAGGTAGCAATATAACAGTTTACATCTCCCTTAAACACGTACATAAATTAGTTTTTTTTTTGTTTTGTTATTGATATTAGAGAAAAATTGTAAGTTTACAAACGCCGATGGGTACTAGGACATGTTTCTGAATTTCACTTCTTCATCAGCTAGCTTTTCTGGAGCTGACCATTGACCTCGAATCTCCAACATTCATATCAGTGCAAAGGCAGATGCCTTTAGCTGCTCAGCCACAGGAATGCCCCGTTGTTCGCTGTACAATTGGTCTCTAAGAGTTGCCTTTTTGTTTCTGTTCCTTTTGAGCACCATGTAAGCTAGGCCGGGTCGATTTGTGGGGAGGCAAAAAAATCGCCCATTGCTCTGTGAAAATCATATTCTAGGGATCAAAATAAGAAACTTTGCCGAAGGAAGCATACCTCTAAAACGAATTCTGGTGTCCCTCAATTTAGGTCGAACTTTTGGGTAGGGGCAAATTTTGAAAAATTTCACTTTGACCCATTTAGAGTGCTCCAATCGAGTCCAAATGTATGACCGACCCCCACTAACTTTGGAGGCCCGACCCACCGAAGCCAGTGGCACACCCCCTGGAACCCCCCTGGGGGTTCGCCATACAAACATTTCAAAAAATCTCCGGTTTGCACTTTACATGAAAAAATCAGCGAAATGGCTAGGTTTTTTTCTTTTTGGAGTTTATTTTTCTCTTTAGAAATTTATTTAGTCAGAACATATGTAAATGAAAAAATTAATTTAACTTAGTAATAGAAAAGAAATTAAAAAAAATTATTAGAAATTAGCGTTTTTACAACCCCTTTTTAAAACCAAGGCATCACTGTGATGCATTTGCATGTCGTAAAATTGCTTGTGTTGTTTTTTTAAGACACAGCAGGTAAAACTGAAATTACCATTTCATTCTTATTACCTCGTCTCGTAGACCATATATAACGCAACAGTTTTTGTGAATGCATTAAGTCGTTGTGAAGAACTCAAAGTGTGAAGTGCTTATTTCAGATAAAAAAATATTTCAAAAAAATAATAAGTGAAGTGACCATTCCAAATCAAAAAGTTTACAATGAATCCACCATCATCTACACCGCAAGATGAAGCAACTACGTCAACAACTATCGAAAACCCAATGAGTCATATACCCAAGCATGATGTTACTGTTTTTGGTGTGTCTACTGATTTAACTGATCTTAATTTACCAACCCATCTGGATATCTTGAGATATTATTTTTACTTAAGCGAACGTGCTAAAACAGAACAAGAAAAGTTTTCCCATAAATCATTCACTATTCAAGTACAAGATAAGTTGATTGGAATTTGGGAAAAACTTGGTTTGGAAATAATGCTGAAAAAAAGTGTATTTAATAAATTGAATAAAGTGTTTGACAAGTATAAAGAGCAAATCAAGAGAAGAAACGATAGATAAAATTGATGAGAAGTATCATACTAGGATGGTAAAAGAACCTCATCTTGTTATTTTGAGAGAACCCAATTCTGAATTGATTGGTTACGTAAGACTGGAACATGATACCGCTGAATACAAAACAACCGAATTAAATGGTTTTTTCAACGATAAAAATATATCACTGGATGCATTAATTGGAATATGCACTGACGGTGAGCCGACAAACACTGGCCCACACGGTGGAATTATACGACGATTCGAATTGCTGTTAAAAAGACCATTGCATTGGTTCGTTTGCCTTCTACACTTCAACGAACTTCCGTTTCGGCATTTGTTTGAAGCTTTGGATAAATCAACCAGCACTGGACTAAGATCGGCAGACGGAAAACTGAGCCCTCAAATCGAAACTTGTGAAATTCTTCCGGTAATTTATTGCTATCACTCGTTTATTATAATTGTCAACCATTTTTAATTATTTTATTATTATATATTTTCAGGTGGTGGACGGCTTGCAAAAAATTGAGTTGCAAAATATGCCCCCTGCTCCAGAAAAAATTGGATTTTCCACCGATTCGAAATACCTATACGACATGGCCCATGCAATTTCTAGCGGCGTGGTTCCGGTGGTGGTGTTATGCGAATGAAAGATGATGCTCCGGCCAAGAAAGTGTTTCTATCGGAACCCGCCTATGGAAGCAGAGGTAGAGGGCGGCCCCCACTCCGTTGGAAGGACCAGGTGGAAAACGATTTAAACTCCCTTGGTGTAACCAATTGGCGCCTGTTGGCGGAGCGAAGGAGCGACTGGCGCGCCTTGTTGGACGGCCATAACCGTTTAGACGGTTAAGCGCCAATTAAGTAAGTAAGGTCCCGGTGGATCTGGCTAACATCAAACCAGGGAAAATTGTACATTCTCGGTGGCTCACGAAGGCCGCTAGATTATTGCGATTATATGTGACTACGGAAAATCCAGATGAAAATTTAAGAATTCTGGTTGAATTTATAATTAAATGTTATGTGCCAATGTACTTCAATATCAAGTATTACAGCTCTGTCGTGTACGGCAGTGTATTATTTTTCAAGTTCATTGGTTGGTCACGATTTCTAGAACCTCGTTTACGCAAAATTGTCAATCAAGTAATTAAAGATAATTCATATTATGCGCATTCGGAGAATATCTTGTTATCAATGTTGTTTGATGATAGCAAAGAAAAGCGCGTCTGTGCCATCAAGAAAATTCTACGCTATCGAACCGATGTTGACGAGCCAATGGAACTTAGAGTTTATAAAAAACCAGATATAAACTTTAATTGCACAAGTTATATGGAAATGATCAATTTGAATGATATAAATATCGCATTTTAACCACCATTCACGCGAAGCATTCTGTACGATACATTGAAAGAATATTTAAATCAAGATGATCCACCGTTTAATGATCCAAAAATCCCAACACACATACAAGGAACGGAGGAAAGGTGTTTCCAAACGGGTTATACCGGAAAATGTAGAGGCTGTTATGGCGACGACATTAGAGAGCCGTGCGAAATTGGCCAGACTTGAAAGTAAAAAATACTTCAAACAATAATTTTTTTTAGTTTCTTTTCTATAACTCACTTAAATTAATTTTTTCAATTACATATTTTCTGACTAAATAAATTTCTTAAGAGAAAAACTAGATATTATTATAAATAAATAATAAATATTATTATAAATAAATAAATAAAAATAAAGAAAAAACATAGCCATTTAGCTGATTTTTTCATGTAAAGTGCAAAACCGGCGATTTTTTGAAATGTTTGTATGGTGAACCCCAGGGGGGTTCCAGGGGGTGTGCCACTGGCATCGGTGGGTCGGGCCTACAAAGTTAGTCGGGGTCGGTCATACATTGGGACTTGATTGGAGCACTCTAAATGGGTCAAAGTGAGATTTTTCAAAATTTGCCCCTACCCAAAAGTTCAACCCAAATTGGGGGACACCAGAATTCGTTTTAGAGGTATGGTTCCTTCGGCAAAGTTTCTTATTTTGATCCCAAGAATACGATTTTCACAGCAATGAGCGATTTTTAAATCGACCCGCCATAAATGATTTTTTTTTTTTTTTGTTTTGTACTACCGACCGTTTTCTTTATTTATTGCAAATTTGTTTTTGGTTTCGGGTTTAGAGTCCAATAAATCAGAAAAACGCCTTTTTTATATTTTTGACAAGGAAGAGTGCAGTAATTTTGAGCCCTGAAGAAGACTAAAATAAAAGGTCGAAACGTTGGCGAAAAAATAAAAAAGGCGTTTTCTGATTTATTGGACTGTAAACCCGAAACCAAAAACAAAAAAGTACATAAATTAGAGTTAGCACACTTTACCCTTTTCGTTTTTGCATTATTTCAATACAAAATGGCACGAAAAACGGCATCATCGCAATTCAAGTGAATTTTTATAAAATAGCAATAACAAATATTTAGATTAAAAACCCATAATGTCTTGACAATATGGGAAAACCACTTACCGATGCTGAAAGTCAATCAGACAGACAGACACTCAATTCGGTTAGACACTTAACTACTTTTTTGTTAAGAAGACACATTTTTAGCATTAAGCATTGTGTATGGACGTTTTCTCCCTCACCGCAAAGATAAAATCTGCCACGTGCATCATAAATACATCAACAATAAGAGCGTACATAAGTATGTGTAGGTAAATGTGTGTAATCTACCTCCACGGCAGCAAAAGTCAACATTGAATGTGAGAGAGACGTGTCATGCATACAATTAATTGTACAAAGTACTTTAGTGGTACTTAGCTTTTATGGTTCAAATACTTATACATAGACACAAACATACATATATTATATATGTAAATACTTACAATAATTGTAGGTATTTATACTCGGCAAGGTTTTCTCAAAACTTGATGAGCAATTCAGGCAGTCCGCTTTTTGCGCCATGTCGCCCCTGCCCAGCCCCACCCAACCCATAAACTTTTTTTCGATGACAACGATTTTTTGGTTGATTTATATATTTTTGTTATATTAAATTTATAAATAAAGTATTTGTAAAGAAATGTTGTTAAACGCTATGCATACAAAGTACTCACTTCTAATGACTTATACGCTGCGCTCTTAGTAAAGTACTTACTCGTACGTATAAGCAGTAAAGGAAATAACCGTCACACGTTCCCGCATTAAACAGCGCAAGTACGTTTTGCGGTGGCATTTTTTATTAAATTAAAAATTTTCATTAAAACTTGCATGCAAAATATATAAATTTATGCATCACATGTTACACTATCAACGAATTTAGGTTGGCCGAGGGCCTTTTACAAGGGACTTACGTGATTATTGCGTATAACTACGGAATAATGAGTCATCCTGTAATATGTAGGTAGTTAGGGAAATCCGTTCGGAGTATGCCTCGTCAGTAACAGCAAGTGCCGGATGTGTGAACTGCGGGAGGAAACGGTTGAGCACGTTCTTTGTAAGCTGGGTTCTAGAAAACTGCTAGTATTTGCCAAGAGGACGGAGTTATTCTATAACATATGTCCTGGCACCTGATTGGGGTTCTTCCGTTTGGTCGTCAAACAAATTCTGGTAACACTGTGGACACATTCAGTCTATGTGAGGTCTTTATTGACCAGCCAGTTCAACCTAACCTAGGAAATACCCAGTATCTAGCGAATTTTTTGCGCTGCTCAGTAGATGGAACGAAACAAATTTGTGTAGGGCCACCGACGCCATTGAGTTAAAGTGTTTGCTAATTTTTGGCAATGACGACAACGACCATTCAGGTCTCGTCTAGATTACGGCGGATCTTTCGCCATTACACAGTACTGTTCGACAATCGGATCTATTTGTTAACAGATGTTGCTCGCTTCATAATGCCCTTAGCAGTAGATAGTGAAATCTTGGCGCTATTGTGTTGCTGTGTAGCTAATTGATGTTTTGTTAAAAAAGAGCTGGGACGAAGCTAGTGACTTGCGCCAGAGGCGCCGTTAGAAAACGGTATTACGAAATAGTGTATCGGCGCTTGTGGCGCCAACCTCGATATCAGCGGAAAAACTTAGTCATGCAGCGTTACACCACCTTAGTTAAGATGTTTGCCTTTTGCACTAAATGACCAATCCCGCCGATATATAATTATGCCAAACTGAAGCATTTTTTTAGCTTGAGGTGCGGCTGCAAGTGGGCGTATGTCTTGGATATGGCGGGTCGCAATATAAATTTACAATTATTTATCAATCCCGTATCGACCTTATGCAATGGGCTTCTTCATATGTAACTTGAATGATAACTCCCTTTTCGGGTGCAGAACATAGCACAAATCTTTCTAACAGGACCATGTTTTGAGGGTATATAACTGGAACACATGGACATCTTTAAGGGAAGGTACCTGTGAAAGCAGATTGAGCTCCTAGCGAATGCAAAGACTAGCTAAACAGTCATAGATAAAATGCGTTGATGGCGTGGAAACGATGACTGAGGCGTTGTGAAATTTACTGTAGAAACCAGACGGGAGTCGCAGTCTTATAGGTTAGGTTAGGTTGAACTGGCCGGTCAGTAACCGTGTTACCAGAATTTTTTTGACGACCTAACGGAAGAACCCCAATCAGGTGCGAGGAATATGTTATAGAATAATTCCATCCTCTTGGCAAATACTAGCAGTTTTCTGCCGTCCCTAATAGCTGGAGCCTTGACCTGGCAAGCAGAGGACACGAACACAGAACGTGCTGAACCGATTCTTCCTGCAGCTCACACTTCATACACTTGCTGTTACAGATGAGGCCTAACTTATAAGCATGTGACGCTAGAAGGCAGTGTCCAGTCAGTATGCCTATTGTGAGCCTTACGTCTTCTCTCTTCAGAGATATGAGCCACTTTGTGAGTCTAATATTTCATGCCGTCTCATGTCATGAAATGAAAGTCAAACTGGATACCTTAACGCCTAGTAAGCGTAAGAGACGTGTCTAAGGCTGTTGAGTCACAAAATTCATTCTTCACGATGTAACAAGTTTTGAGGTAAATCGATCCCATAGCTGGTTCTAGCAAGAAAAGGTCACCTCTTTGTCTCCTGATCGAATCTGGACGATTGACGGTCCTTTCAATAATGCCAGTGGATGAAGACATTACTTCGAAACCATTTGTGGCTTACCGCAAGGCAATTCGGGATTGTTTTGAGGATCACTATGGACCTGTTTCTGGTAACCGAAGTAGTCCCGAAAATAATCACGAAATTATATTCAAGCCATCCTGTAAGAAATAACAAACAAACCGTTTATGTTATCATACCAAAATCAGCAATCTGATTACTTAGGAATGTGTCTGAGCAAAATGATCGAAAAACAAAATATTCAACCAATGGTTGGGTTTTACACCTACCTTTGCATCGAGCGCTTAGTAGAATATCCACTTAGCGGAAACATCGAACCTCAACATATTTTTCGGAAACGACTATCGCAAGGCTTATTTCCAAAACAGCCTGTCTCCCACGTCAAAATGTATTGAATATATACCGAGATAGGGGATTCTTCAAACAAATCCTTAAATATGGCTTGTATTCAATGTTATTGTACTTCCAGAGAGCCTCTAAAACAAGTACCTGAAAAAAATAAAAATAAATTTTAAGTGGGTCCCAATTTCGAACAAGCAATTTCCGGAGTTTCGCGAGCCATTATCGTATGAAGAATTGGTCCAATGCGTGACGTACTGCATTCGCATTTCTTCAACAGATGAAGCGAAGGGCGACCCCATTTAAAAAAATGTTCAAAAGGGTTTTGATGTTTGAGCGCCAAAGGAGTTCATCTCAGTTCTAATGGAGATGATGGTGTTGCTCCTTGTCATTTGACAAAGCCAAATAATCCTTGAAGAGGGTTTGGCAAATTCAACTTCCAACCTATTTTGCAACACCCTTTTAATGTGACAGTTCATTCGTCAAAAAAGCTGAGAATTGCAAAATTAAGTGAACGAATTCTAAGCGGCCAATTCGCAAGCTTAAAGAAAACGCCAACTGCTTAAGATAATGTAAATCCAATATCGAACCCACAAGCAACAAGCTTAAATTGAGCAAATTAAACACAGCAGCAAAAGCTTAAATTAGTAAACTTTAATATTACCAACGATAAAAAGCGCTAAAGAAACAGTTAAAACACATCAAATGTAAACAAAACCAAACCAACACAGTTCCAAGCAACAAATGAGGGGAGCTAACGACGTTAGCCATAAATGAGACACACACACGCACGCCCACAAAGTCAATTACAGAAAACTTTGAATGAGCGCGCGCAGAAAAAAGCTCAACAAGTTTGCTTGAGAGTATGTTTGTGTGTGTGCATTACAGTGGTGGCATTTGGAGGTGACTGTCACCGATACTAACAAGAAAAGCTATTGGCACACAGAGATGCCGTATAAGCCGTATCATCTTACCAGGTTTATGCGCGCGGCACTCTCAGACCTCCAGTCAGTTTGATTCTTGGTGCTGAGCGAGTTGGTAACGTTGGTTGGTGGAACGACGGTCGGTTTTACGGCTAAACTATTATTGCACACACATACAAATACTGGTGTGTGATCAAGTGGTTGAAGGGGACGACCGCGCCTATTTTAGCAAAATAAAATGCACAAAAGCGTGCGAATTCGGTATTAAAATAAGTTGAAAAATGTAAATATGTTTGAATGAAAGTGAAAAGCGTATGAAAATGATAACAAATTTATGGAAATCTTGGAATATTTAACAAATAAAAGTGTGTGAAAAATTGGCTATTTTTTTATTTTTTTAACAGTTGTGAAAAATGTGATTGTGTGAATGTGAGCATTTTTTGCAAATGTATTAGTGAGTTGGTTAAAATGACTTAAGAGTCAACTGACATTTGTAGCAAATACAAAGAAGTCTGAAGAGTTGAGAGCTTTCAGCAAAGTCTTGTAGAAGTTGGGAAGACTGTGGAAAAGACGTTAATAGCAACAACAACAGCAAAACTATTTAACGAAATGCAAGAGAAACAACAAATAAGCACAAAAATATATAAATTATAATGAATATATAAAAGTGACAAAATTATCAAGTTTATGTAGAATAAGAAGAAGTGGAAGAAGGTTGAGATGTTGGTGCGCGAAGCGGTCAAGAGCTGGTTTTGTAGCTTATGCAAGTACAAAAACAAAAAGTGAATTATGTGACTACAACATATGCGTAATTAAAAAAAAATTGAAATGAGCAACACCCGCATATATGAAACTGACAACAAAAACAACAAAACAATGAGGTTTGATTGAGCACTGATTCATCTACTGAGCTAATTTTATGCAAGCAAAAAGTGAAAAAAAAAATCTCGTAATAAAAACGATAAATAAAGAAATGAGTTTCAAGTGCGCTTAAGGCAGTGGAAATTTATGCTAAGCAAATAAAAAATCATTAGATATAGAATTATGAATAAACTAACTAACGCCCATTACAAACAAAAAAAAATGGATGGAAAAACAACTTCTGAACACAAAATTGTAGTAAATTTAATTAAAACAGATAAAATTTATCTAAGCTTTGCATTATTTATCAAATTTTCAAATAACAAACGTTGTTCCAAGTTTCTCACTGACGCCACCTTTGGTTGTTATTATTGTTTATACAGACAATACGCAAAGGCCTAAGAACATTGTATCAATTGCTCGTTCCGTAAGGAACTCAAGAACGCCAGAATCTCACTGCTAAAAAGGTTAGGTTAGGTTAGGTTAGGTTAAGTTAATTATTGCCCTCATTTCGAGCTTAGATACCTGGGCAAGATTATTAAAAACGGTTCAGCGAGTGCAGCTAACCTCTTTGTACTTAGTGCTGGGCAGTGGCACTACACGCGTTGCGGCAGTAATTGTAAGATTCGATACCTAAACTAGCGGTGTGAGTACCCCTTAAACAGTTGTCGCGAAATTATCACCCCTTTTCCATCTTCAGATACAGGCTCCAAACGATAAAAGTTGCTCGGAGAGATATAATCAGTGATTACTGCTATTGAAACCTCCACTCCCAGTTTCTCTTGTTCGCAGGGCTGCGAAAACAGCTATTTCCCGCGCTACCAAAACAAGTAGTGGTAGGTGCAAGACAGTGCTGAGTATCTCCGTCGTGGTGGAGACACATTTCACACATTCTGGCCATAGAGCTTATCGTGGCAATTCTGCTTCATCCACTTGTAACGAGTAACATTTAGGAAAAATGCATACGAGCATTATATCTTCGAGTGTTTGCCGTATTACCAATGATGTAAGAATTTGGGTGATAGAAGCAGTCGGAGTGAGAGTGATAATGGGAGTGTGAATGTAACAGAAATTTAAATTAGCAACATCCCCGTAATAATTGGAAGGAGGTAATTACTATGCAGTATATAGTTTCAACAAGCGATGAAAGTAAAGTGGGAGTAGAAGTGGCAGTTAGAGTGAGCGTATGCTACATAGAAGCAGGTGGAGGAATACTTGATCTGTGCACACAGTACTTATACGTTACTTGCGGAATTATTGATGCTCGTTGATTTCGTCATCAGTGCTGTCATACTCAATGCAGATCAATGCTTGTGACCTTTAGAATATAGCTGGATGCCTTATAACTGACCTCTTATGAGTGGAGGAGAGATAAGATTCCTCCGGTTTTTTCGCTATCTTCTTCATGTGAACAAAATTGATTTAAGTGTATCAAATTATTAGCGCTAACATATACCATCTTACGTACTTTTATTTCAATTGCATGAAACAAAAAATTCCTGACAAACTTTCTGAACTTGAATTGTAATTTTCTGAGCTTGAATCGTAATTTTCTGAACTTGAATTGTAATTTTCTGAACTTAAATTGGAATTTCTGAACTTGAATTGTAATTTTCTGAACTTAAATTGGAATTTCTGAACTTGAATTGTAACTTTCTGAATTTGAATTTTAAATTTCTGAATTTAAATTGGAGTTTCTGAACTTGAATTTTAATTTTCTGAACTTGAATTGGAAATTCTGAACTTGAGTTGTAAATTTCTGAACTTGAATTTTAATTTTCTGAACTTGAATTGGAAATTCTGAACTTGAGTTGTAATTTTCTGAACTTGAATTGTAATTTTCTGAACTTAAACTGGAAAAGGTGTAGATACAATTAGTCGCATGGGGTTGCATGCCTTGTAATAGTGTAATTTTCATGATGCAAGTAATGTTCTCGGATGATTCTACACTTAAAGCAATAGTTAAGGCTAAGACTACATATATAAAATAATTTGTATTTAGTTTTGAGGTCAGATCGAGGAACAACTCCAAAGTGTTCCAAGTCGATATATAAAGTGCACAAATTCCTCAACCAAGGTGGGTATATTTAAAAAAGTATTACGCAAAAAGTGATGTGCCTAATAAAGTCTCTCTTAATTGCCCCTCTAGTTTTTTGTTAAAATGGTCGGGATTTCCGACATTATCTCCCTTCCATATTTTTAAAAACTAAATATAGAAAAAAATTGCACTTGTATTATTTTTCGGAATACAGAGGGAAGAACTTACTCTAATTATTACATTCATCTTTGAGAATGTCTTAAATGGAAAAACTTCAATACCGAAAATCCATCGTCAATTTACATAATTAAGAGCACATATACAACATTTACATACACACATACACGAAATTATTTCTGCAGGGGTTTTTAAACTACTTTCATAGATTTTCTCATTAATTACTTTTTCCATTGAACAAGCATAACCTCAAATATCTGGAATCATTAGTTCATAAGCCAATAAACTAATAAATTAACCCCGTATACGTGCTTTATGAAGATTGCAAATCCAGAGGAATATAATTATAAAAGAAGAGTACGATTAAAAAACAGGCAAAAAAATTTAATATCGAGCGCTGCTTCAAGTAATGGTTTTGATCATAAACTTCAGATGTTAGAGATAAGAAAGATACACATTTTACCTTCGTATGATTTTGAGGCAAACCCAACTTTACGAAAAATATATGTACCCTAAAGTTGCCATATCTGCATAAATGTATGAGCATAAGTGTATATATTTATGTATATACATACATTAGACCGTATCGGACGGCACTTATTACCTTCAGATTGTTTTTCGAAAGATGCGATGCGTCTCCAAATTGGCATGTCGTCACTCTCCTCTCCTTCCATTTTTCATTCCTTTTGTTGTCCTTCTCCTATTTCCTCTTTCTCCATCACCTTGTTACTGACCCACTCCCATTCCCACATACGTCAGCCCGTATCGGACCAAAATTTTGCTCGTCATATTGCTTCTCGGAAGATTCTCTATTTCAGCTTTTCCTCTTTCATCTATTTTTCTTTCATGGTCCTTTTTCCATTCCCTCTATCTCTATCACCATCTTAGTCTCCCAATCCCAATATACAAATTTGGTATCATGACTCTCTTTTCATTCCTCTTCTTCTCTTCTAATTATACTCAGCTGAGCAGAGCTCACAGAGTATATTAATTTTGTTCGCATAACGGTACCCCGTAACGGCATAAGGTAACGGAGATAGATGTAGACTTCTATATAAAAAAATAATCTGGGCGAAAAACAGAAATTAATTTTGCCATGTCTGTCCGTCCGTCCGTGTGTCCGTAAATAAGATGACTTGATTAAATTTTGAGGTATCTTAATGAAATTTGGTATGTTAGTTTCTGGGCAGTCATCTCAGATCGCTATTTAAAATGAACGAAATCGGACTATAACCCCTCCCCATTTTTCGATATCGAAAATTTCGAAAAACCGAAAAAGTGCTGTAATTCATTACCAAAGACGGATAAAGCGATGAAACTTGGTAGGTGGGTTGGCCTTATGACGCGTAATGGGCGTAATGGCGTAGAACCGCCCACTTTTGAAAGAAATTAATTAAACGTTTTGCAAGTTGTAATTTGGCAGCTGAGTACGTAATGTTCGGTTACACCCGAACTTAGCCTTCCTTACTTGTTTTTTACTTCCATTTGCTCCCTTTTCACCTTCGCATTATCTCCATCACTTTTTCCTTCTATTTTCACTGCCACTCTTACTCTCACAGAGTATGGCTCAATAGTCTGGTATCCGCGTTTTCAAGTCCATACTGACAATACAAAAACAGTTTTTACTTTTCGCCTTAATGAATTTTCAATGGGAATCTTCATTTAATCTAATCGATTAAAGTTTATCAATCTTCCAACTCTTGCTAGTCGTAGAGAAATGCTTGGCGTAATATTTATGACAAAACTACTGAATGGATCGATTTCAAGCCATTTCTTATGAACGAAGTGATCTTTAGTGTTCCCTGTCGCACCACGAGACACTTCAAACCTTTTCTTTTAAAACAATGTAGAACGAATTTCGAACTTAACGAACCTTTCCGGTGTTTGTGCCAAGATTATAACTTTCACTCAAACACATTTGATATATCGGACTTCCTTTGTTCTATAAAAAAGACTGTCCTTATCTCTCTTAATTGTTGTTGCTGTATATGTTTGTTTCTATATTCTATTAATTTAAATTTTACCCTCAGCTGATGATATTTCTTCTGTAGCTGAGCAGTTTTAGATCTCGATGCTTGACAAACCACTGCCCACCAATGACTCGGCCCAACAAAAAAAAAAAAAAAAAATGTTATAAAATTAATAAATAAACAAGTAAGGAAGGTTAAGTTCGGGTGTAACCGAACATTACATACTCAGTTGAGAGCTATGGTGACAACATAAGGGAAAATAACCATGTAGGAAAATGACCCGAGGGAAACCCTGGAATGTGTTTGTATGACATGTGTATCAAATGAAAGGCATTAAAGAGTGTTTTATGAGTGGGCCATAGTTCTATAGGTGGACGCCATTTAGGGATATAGCCATAAAGGTGGATCAGGTTGACTCTAGAATGCGTTTGTACGATATGGGTATCAAATGAAAGGTGTTAATGAGTATTTTAAAAGGGAGTAACCCTTAGTTCCATAGGTGGACGCCGTTTCGAGATATCGCCATAAAGGTGGACCAGGGGTGACCCTAGAATTTGTTTGTACAATATGGGTATCAAAAGAAAGGTGTTAATGAGTATTTTAAAAGGGAGTGATGCTTAGTTCCAGAGGTGGACACCGTTTCGAGATATCGCCATAAAGGTGGACCAGGTGTGACCCTAGAATTTGTTTGTACGATATGGGTATTAAATTAAAGGTATTAATGAGGGTTTTAAAAGGGAGAGGTGGTAGTTGTATAGGTGGCCGCCTTTTCGAGATATCGCCATAAAGGTGGACCAGGGGTGACTCTAGAATGCGTTTGTACGATATGGGTATCAAATGAAAGGTGTTAATGAGTATTTTAAAAGGGAGTTATCCTTAGTTCCATAGGTGGCCGCAGTTTCGAGATATCGCCATAAAGGTGGACCAGGGGTGACCCTAGAATTTGTTTGTACAATATGGGTATCAAAAGAAAGGTGTTGATGAGTATTTTAAAAGGGAGTAATCCTTAGTTCCATAGGTGGACGCCGTTTCGAAATATCGCCATAAAGGTGGACCAGGGGTGACTCTAGAATGTGTTTGTACGATATGGGTATCAAATTAAAGGTATTAATGAGGGTTTTAGAAGGGAGTGGTGGTTGTTGTATAGGTGGTCGCCTTTTCGAGATATCGCCATAAAGGTGGACCAGGGGTGACTCTAGAATGCGTTTGTACGATATGGATATCAAATGAAAGGTGTTAAAGAGTATTTTATGAGGGAGTGGGCCATAGTTCTATAGGTGGACGCCATTTAGGGATATAGCCATAAAGGTGGATCAGGTTTGACTCTAGAATGCGTTTGTACGATATGGGTATCAAATGAAAGGTGTTAATGAGTATTTTAAAAGGGAGTAATCCTTAGTTCCATAGGTGGACGGCGTTTCTAGATACCGCCATAAAGGTGGACCAGGGGTGACCCTAGAATTTGTTTGTACAATATGGGTATCAAAAGAAAGGTGTTAATGAGTATTTTAAAAGGGAGTGGACCTTAGTTCTATAGGTGGATGCCGTTTCGAAAGATAGAGATAAAGATATTAAATATTTTGTTAAAATTTTACTTTAAAAAATTTTTTTTTTTAAAGTGGGCGTGGTCCTTCTCCGATTTTGCTAATTTTTATTAGGAGTACATATAGTAATAGGAGTAACGTCCCTGCCAAATTTCATCATGATATCTTCAACGACTGACAAATTACAGCTTGCAAAACTTTTAAATTACCTTCTTTTAAAAGTGGGCGGTGCCACGCCCATTGTCCAAAATTTTACTAATTTTAAATTCTGCGTCATAAACTCAACCCATCTACCAAGTTTTGTCGCTTTACCTGTCTTTGGTAATGAATTATCGCACTTTCTCGGTTTTACGAAATTTTCGATATCGAAAAAGTGGGCGTGGTTATAGTCCGATATCGTTCATTTTAAATAGCGATCTGAGATGAGTGCTCAGGAACCTACGTACCAAATTTCATCAAGTTACCTCAAAATTTACTCAAGTTATCGTGTTAACGGCCATGCGGAAGGACAGACGGACGACTGTGTATAAAAACTGGGCGTGGCATCAACCGATTTCGCCCGTTTTCACAGAAAACATTAGCATCATAAAATCTGTGCCCCTACCAAATTTCATAAGGATTGGTTAATTTTTGTTCGACTTATGGCGTTAAAAGTATCCTAGACAAATTAAATGAAAAAGGGCGGAGCCACGCCCATTTTGAAATTTTCTTTTATTTTTGTATTTTGTTGCACCATGTCATTACTGGGGTTGAATGTTGACATAATTTACTTATATACTGTAAAGATATTAAATTTTTTGTTAAAATTTTACTTAAAAAAAAAATTTTTTTTAAAAGTGGGCGTGGTCCTTCTCCGATTTTGCTAATTTTTATTAGGCGTACATATAGTAATAGTAGTAACGTCCCTGCCAAATTTCATCATGATATCTTCAACGACTGACAAATTACAGCTTGCAAAATTTATAAATTACCTTCTTTTAAAAGTGGGCGGTGCCACGCCCATTGTCCAAAATTTTACTAATTTTCTATTCTGCGTCATAAACTCAACCCATCTACCAAGTTTCGTCGCTTTATCTGTCTTTGGTAATGAATTATCGCACTTTTTCGGTTTTACGAAATTTTCGATATCGAAAAAGTGGGCGTGGTTATAGTCCGATATCGTTCATTTTAAATAGCGATCTGAGATGAGTGCTCAGGAACCTACATACCAAATTTCATCAAGTTACCTCAAAATTTACTCAAGTTATCGTGTTAACGGACGGACGGACGGACGGACGGACATGGCTCAATCAAATT
This sequence comes from Eurosta solidaginis, assembly GCF_040869045.1. NCBI lineage: Eukaryota > Metazoa > Arthropoda > Insecta > Diptera > Tephritidae > Eurosta > Eurosta solidaginis. Next base: position 294,908,235 of record NC_090320.1, read on the forward strand.
TTTTTTCGATCCTGATTATTTTGATATATGGAAGTCTATATCTATCTCGATTCCTTTATATATGTACAACCAACCGTTATCCAATCAAACTTAATATACTCTGTGAGCTCTGCTCAACTGAGTATAAAAAAAATATTGAACAGGATTATCATAGTGTCATTGGGCCACTTGAGGGCAGTGCGCTGCCACAACGTCCAATTATTATTATTATTCTCCTTCACGCAACTTTTAACCAATTTTCAATGTATTTTACTCCATACCTGTGTAAAGTATTCTGCCATCAATACATCCAAAGTGTTGCAGTTTGAAAAATCTCATTTGTATGGTAGGTGACTGTAGGGTTTTCTACTTGAGTTAAATATACTTTATTTTTGTAAATTATTTTTGAATTATTTCATTTTGTATATTATTTCAAAATGAAAATTTTATTGATAGTTATTTTTAAAAATTAAAAATGTAAAGATATTTAAATTAAGTAATAAACAAAGATTTATTAAAATATATAGTTATTACTATATATATTGGCGATTCTACCAACGATCCTCTACGAAATCTTAAATATCAAACTCAAATCTTTAACCTCCAACTTTATACCATTAACCGCTAAGATCCGAAAAGCAGTAGCCTTCAACCAGATTGAGAATTTTTCTATTGCAAATAGTATTTATGTGAAATCATAACAAATTGTTTTAGAAAATATGTTGCAATGCACCGAGGCTTGCATTAATATTGGCATTCTGGGAGCGGCGCTGAACAAGGTCTCAGATCCCATCACACAAGCTTATGGATTGCAGCCAACAAAATTTATTTGCTTGCTATTTATAACTTAGAAAGCGTTAAACAATTTAGTTCTTTACAAAAACAAGGAGATATATTTGATAAAAATTAAAAAGAAATTTAATTGTAAAAAAAAAAAAAAACTATAAATCCTATATAATTCCTAAATCTTTCGTGAAATCTTCATACAAGTAAAATAATAAAAATAGTTTACTTATTAAATTGTTCTAAATTAATAGCATTAAGTATATTTTAATTTTGTACACGCCTTCTCCAGTTTTTAATATCTGTAGTTTATACATATAAGAAATTCAAAAAAATAGGACATTCAAATTTAAAATAAAACAATAACCCCAAACCACTTCAGAACAAAGAAATAACTTTAAACTTTAGAGGTCAAACATATTTCCACAATTTTAAAAAATCTCTAAAGATTTCTTAAGATAAATTTTAACAACAAAACTGAAGAATATACCCACTAACATGACACGAATCAATAACAATTTCACATCACTCGCAAACTAATAAAGGAATCAACTTTTTATTCCTTATCAATAACTTGGACATACATTATGCAGAGTACAATTATATGAACATATATTCTGCATAATACAAGTTTTTAATTTTTGAGTAATTGTGCACACAAAGTTGCCATCTACTATTATTCAACCTCATTCTAGGTTCTTCAATCACATCGTGATAAATAACATTATTTCGCAAACAACATAGCAATAACACAACCAAATATTAATATACATAAAATATTAATACAATAAGTAAACAATAACAACAATAATAAAATAAGCTATCAAGTACATCGAATCATCAAAAGATTGGGTACTTACATCAATACCAACATAAACTTTTAACGCAATTAACACAAAATTCAATTTTTTTTTTTTTTTTTTTCAAACTACAAAACAAAATTCTTACAGTAACCAATATACACTGTAAATTAACATTAAAAAAATAAATTATTCGTTTCACTGGAGGGGGAGTAAATGTAGGGTTTTCTACTGTGACACGGCCAATATTACTTTGTACTTCAGCGTTCTAACCAAAAGAACCAAAAGTTGGATGAGAAGTTTGGCCAAAGTATTATCTAAGGCATTACAGGCCTGTGTGGTGCGGACAAGGCTATGCTTTTTCGTATGGTCTAATGTCCATAGGTGTCTATGTGTTTCTATACTAATTCACATTCGATGTAGGTACGTTTGCATTGCAATTACTTAGCACATAAGCCAATCTTTTTACCATATTTGTTGTTGCTTATGATTCAATGAAAGAAAAACAAAACAAATCAACATTTCCTCGCGTTCATTGCGCTTTTACCCATCATTATCGCTACTAAATGCTACTGACGATAGCAAACTGTTGGAGCATTGGCATCACGACGACAACATATGGCTGCACACGCGGTCGTGCGCAACCGCAACTTCATAGGTAGGTACGTACTTACGTATCAACAATGCATCGCATAGTGTTCCATGGTGTTGTTTGTGCTCAGTAGGCGCGTAGTTTGGGTGGTGGCACTACCGGCGTTCATGGCATTGGCGACAAAAACTTGACGGCGGCTTAGGCAGGTGTTTTGTGCGATTTTAATTACGTTCAACTAACTGTAACCAATAGAAAACTGATGAGGGGGAGAAAATTAAGAGGACGTTAAATTTTACAGTTATTTTGGCGGAATGAAGAAATGTATAGCACGAAAGAAGATCACATTTGAGTTTTTGGTGTGATGGTGGAGGAGTGGGAGTATCAAGTTTGTATGGTGTGGCTGCTAAATGGCACGCATGCTCTAATATTTTTCCCATTCATTAACTTAAAGCTCAAAAATTAAAATATTTTTAGAACAAATTATAATTGTTTGACGTTCTAAATATTTTGAAGGTCATATAATTGTAAGCTCAGTGCTTTATACGTGAACTTTGTAAATGAAAGTTAATGAAATTACAATTGACAACATAACCGTACAAGATTGAGTAATGTTGATAATGGTGCAAGGAATTTTTCCTCATTTTGAAGAAATTTTGGCCATGCGAAGAGGAAAAAACTTCTTAAGTGCCATTTCACTCAAGTTTTTTCTGAGTGTGGTTATGAATCGAATGCATGCTAAGCTGTAGAAAGATACCTCCTCAATGACGTCTACGTGAGATCAGGAAATGAATAAACGAAAATAAAATTTTTTGATTCACTTCTCGAAAAAAACATCTTAAAGAAACACTACATACGTACCAAATAACAAAGAAATCGATCAGTCAATACGATTTTTTGGAAAAAGGTTTACAGAAACTCACTGAGTTGCAATAAAGCTACCCTGAAAACCAAAAATCGGCAGAGTGACTTCGGAGTCTATACGCGACGTAGATAGACACTTTCCTCCTGTGGATTATCCAAATCATTATTTTTTCAATGATTTAGAAGCGATTTTTGTGCGGCAGAAAGATCGAACTAATTTTCTTCTGATTTTAGTGATTACTAGTTAAACGTTTCGATAAAATAATCATCGGTGCACTTTATTTCATTAGGACACTTTATGAATCTCTGAGATATAATGGGACTCCTAATTGATGGTCCTTTGCCGGATACAGATCGGGTACGTTCTGGTAACAAGCACCATTAAAGGACTAGCCTGGTCAATTCCGGAACGATTTGATATGACCACATGAAACCTCCTAGGCCATACAGCCCTCCCACCCCCCAATATCCATGAGGAACTTGTGGTCGCCAGAGCCTCGGCTGTTAAATACACAGGATTCGCCGTCTCGAATAGTTGCTTTTATATTTCCCGTTTCTGTATCTCATAATGGATTTGACTACATGTATACGCGTGAGTAATGCCATTTTCGCTCCTTGTTACTGTGTATGTATGTGTATTTTATTTACATGTGTGTGTATTCTCTTATGCCTTCTATGCATGTGTGGGTATAAGCCTTGCTCTTAATGTTCTATACCTTGTAGATTGAATGCCCTTTAATATTGGAGAGGCTACGCTGCATACTCCGTTGTAAGCAAACTGGTATAGAGCGTAAAGCGGACTGATATAAAGAAGATTGCCTACATTTAGTAAGGTCCCCTTACCCATAACATATGATACGCTTATAATTAGGGCATATATTCCTAAGATCAATCCTAACTTTCTTCTGTAACCCAACGCCGTCGAAACAGAAATATATCCCGCAAGAGGAAATTGTATTTAATCCATTAAGGCAGGGAAATAAAAACCGAAGAGGAACTCGCCTTAAATAGCTTTGAAATGGCAATCAAGCAAGTACTATTATCATGATATTAACATGGTTTCAAAGCATATTCGAAAATCTTGAAAGTCAGGGTCGTAAGAAATAGCTTAGGGTCGTTCATGTCGCAGTCTTTTTACTACCGTAGGTGTTACTCAAGGCACTCCAGACTAGCATTACACCTCTAACATTCAGCCTATGCTTGGTTTCCCTTTAGAATTTTATACTTACAGTAAAGATCGGGCATACCAAATAAACGCATTTTGGTCTAGGTCTGTATACAAATACATATTTTTCCTTATGTATTCATGTATTATTGCGATTTCGCACTTGCAATACTGATTTGGGGCATTCTAAGTAATGCACCAAAAAACAAATTGCATATTTATTGTATTTATGTAATATGAAAATAACAAATAAATAGAATGTAAAACAACTACTAAACTTACTTATGAGCTATGAGTTTGCTCATATTTATTTATGTAATTTGTATGTATATATATTATACGGCCTTATATGAATAAGTAAATGTTCACTAAATAGGAAACAATTTTGAGGATTTGTACAAATGGCTGTTGCTAGTGCCTACGACAGTCAACGAACGCAGCATTTCCCTGCAAAAATCGTTGGATCATGTGGTCCACTGGAGTACTTACCATTATACTCTACTGTAATGCAGCAATGGACCATCTCATGTTTCTACACGAACATATTGTAAGCCGATCATTGCTCGTGTTTAACGATTGTAATCACTACACGATGTTTATTGGACTGTGGGTACTCCATGGAGTACTCTGATGTAATGCGGAGCTGGAGTATATGGTCCAGTCCTTGGACATCGTAATGTTAATTGGACCATATTTTTTGTATGAATTGTGGTTAATTTTGGAGCACTCGGTTGGTCCATAGCGAGTACTCCATACATGCATTCATGGAGTACTCGCGATTTTTGCAGGGTTCTGACAACCCTTTAAAGGTGCCCACAAATGCATATGTATGAGTACATAGTAGTGCATAAAAATGCACATAAATACTTCACATTGTATCCATATATGTACAGAAGTGCACGCGTGCATTTATCCCAATGCAATATCAATGCCACTACGATTAATCATACCAACTGCAAATAAAATGAAAAAGGCACTTGCATACATACATACAAGTATATTAGCTAAAAAGATATAAAACCCAGTAGGAAATTTTATAGTTTACCAAAAATTATCCACCTTTTATCGATGTATTGTAAATTTGCTATCGATGAAAAAAGTTGTCCATGAGTTACTGATTTTTAACAACAATCATTATGTTATCGAAAAAATATTAATTTATTATACATATGTAAGTTATGTATTATACGGGATCACAAATTCCAATTTTTTTTCTGCACCAGAGACGCCATTATGAAATTACTATGTAAAATCACCCCCTGATTTCGAAAATCAAGGTTATTTTTAATTCTATGGTAACGTTTTTGAGATATTTACGAATAACGGTTTTTTCAAAAAAAAAAAAACAAATTGGGTCCACTTAATCATATATATCTCAAGAACGAACGAGCAATTCCAAAACGGTTTGAAGCTTTTAAAAGGTAATAAAATAGAAACACATATGTACCAGTAGGGTACTTAAGTATTATATGGGAATATTTACATGAACGCTTACAACTTTTGTATTTGTCCATCAATTCTGTTAGATGAAAGCTTATTTCTTTTGTAATAAAACAGAGCTTAGAGAGAAAGAAACAAATCTACAAAAAAAATAAAAAGTTTTCGAGATCCTTCCTCGCAAATTACAAGTTTTTTTTTATATTTTTACAAAAAAAATGGAAAAAATCCGTAATGATTGTTCGTTATCTTTGAATCTGCAGGGCCTAGCAAAAAATGTTGTATGCACAGTTTATAGCAAATTGTATTACCTTTTATAAGCTTCAAAGCGTTTTGGAATTGGTCAATTCGTTCTTGAGATATATATGATTAAGTGGACCCAATTTTTTTTTTTTTTTTTTGAAAAAACCGTTATACGTAAATATGTAAGAGACATTAACATAGAATTAAAAATAACCTTGATTTTCGGAATCAGGTGGTGGTTTTACATAGGAATTTCATATTGGCGTCTCTGGTGCATTTTGGCTATAAACCAGTGTTATTAATTGAAAAATTATCGATGCGTTGGCAAAAATTATATATATGATATCTAAAAGAAATCGATAGCTTTGCCGTCGACAATTTATTGAAAAGTTATAGGCAGTTAAACAGAGGGCCACCCTCTAAGTTTTTACCGTAGTGTACTAAGTGTCGAAGATCAGGTGCACGTCTTACCTCATTAGACTTGTACAATTATGGTGTGTTGCAAACTCGGCAAGGGAGTGGAGGCACCACAATTGTGTTTTAGTTAAGGTGTAATAAAATAAAAGAAAAGAAAGGCGAGATATTTCTCGTTATAATAGGGCTTTTATTGAAGTGAAAATTATAATTAGAACACTAATTTACTTGGTTATAAATGAAAATGGCGTGGCTCCTCAGGACGGTTCTAGCTGTGGTTCGCTCGACAATCGCTGAAAAAGTAGACGGTTGCCTTGTTGAGGACAACCGTTGAACCGCTGAAAAAGTCTCCGGTTTTAAGGGGAAGCTTCCCCACACAGTTGCATTGGCATGGATGTATGTGTGTACGGACAACATAACCTACATATGTACCCATATATATACATGCATGAGGGCGAACTAGTGGTCGAAAACGCAGTGATATTAGGGTGGCGGGAGTTAATAGGAATTTAAGCTTCGGGCCTAAACAAGACTTGTAAAGTTACTCTTATCAATAAAAAGAGGATACTGTAGGCACATGATGGGTATTCTAACAGGATACTGCACTGAACCAAAAATGTACATGTTTTCTTAAGAAAAAGTTTCATAGAAATTCACTCCGATTTCTTCTTAAAATTTAAGAAAAAATGCATATAATTTAGGAAATTTGGGTATGATCTAAGAAAAAATTCGTAACATTATATTTATGACAAAACTTCGTTCTTATTATATAAGAACCATATTCATTAAGCTGCTTGAATAAATTTGTTGATTGTATTTATGTTCTTAAATTCTATGAATGCGGTTTTTGGAGAGGTTTTCAATGAATATTTCTTAAAATATATGCACTTTTTCGGTTCAGTGTGCCTTTTGGCGTCACATTATGCCTAAGTAGTCAGTGATAGCAGATGTAGGAAAGGCAAGTTGAAGGTGAAAGCGATCGAGCACGTTTTGTGTTCGTTCCCTGCACTCGCCAGGCCAGGACTAGATCAGATCTAGAAGCAACAAGTTACACCTGTCGTAGAAGGCTTCATGTATTTGCGAAGAAGACGGAGTTATGTTATTACATAAATTCTGGTTTCTGATAAGGGGTTTTCATTTTGTTCGTTGAGCAAACTTCTGATAACACTATGCACTCATTTAGTCAATGTGACATCCTCGCGGACCAGCCAATTCTACCTAACCTTAAAGAGCTTGTGATTTATGACCAACATTATTTGAAAAATCGATTTTGCCAGAAGTGGGCGGTGTTCCGCCTCTTTCTCGATTTTACGAAATTTAAATAAGACGTTGGAATTTCAACATTTGCATCAAATTTGTTTGCTGTAGGCGCATTATTTACTGATACACGATGGTGTTTTCAAATACTGTTTGCATATAAAAAGAGGGCGTGGGTATCGCCCACTTTCGCTCATATTAAGTAACGATGAATGTCAATGAGTCCATGAACAAAATTTAGCACCATATCTCGAAATTTACTAAAGTTATCTTGTTCACAGATCGATGAACATGCGAGCTTTGTTCAGCTGAGTATAAAAAATGCTTAGCTTGTATAGAACTAGGTACCTGGATAATATTAGAGGGGCTTGGGAAAATAAATTCTAAATTTTCAAAAAGTTACTTTGGAAGTGATCTAGATTACCTTTCCCAAATATGCTACGCTTGATATTCGCTTCACAGTCAGTAAATTGAGCAGCGTATAGCAGTTTTGCTTATTTGAGAGTTGCTTCCTTGAATTTCGCGGCACAAAATAAGGAAAAAACTTAAATTTATGCATATCAAAGCCTTTTTCGCAGAAGTTAACAGGCTAAAGCCTTTTCGGAACTTTGTACGTTTGCAGTAATCGATTGGCCAACATCTTTGAATGGCTTCAACCCTATGGGAAACATTCCGCAGGCACCTCCTGTACTCTTGTATGTGCAAAATGAAAAATATAACCCCGATACTTTGGAAACCGTCAACAAACTTTTTCTTTATTAGATCAAGAAAAGGGGATCCGTTGATTAAAACAGTGGTTTGACACGGAATAAGTATGAAATGGAACGATGTTTATGTTTACAATCATTTTGCGCAATACGATTTTGCAAACTCATTTTTTTTAGGTATTAAAAAAGGTTTAATAATTTTGATACGAATATAAGAACCTCTGAAAGACCAAGTGACAAGAAAGGCTGATTGTACGCCTTATTTAATTTACAAAGAATATACGTTTGCTATGTTTTCAAAAGCATGAACCGTGGTTGAGTTCTATATAATTGTTATTAACAAAATGTTTTAATAAATATTTGTCATAGCTAAATATAAATATTTTATTAGTGTGTTAAAGTTTTGTACTGTACTATGTAAAAAAATCTTTTCATGGGAGCTAAACATTTTTTAGGAAAAAGAGACAAGAGACGAGAGGGAAGAACATCAAATTACAAAAATTGATTTATAATATTATATATTATCATATATGTAATACTCCTATATTACTAAAAAATAAATAAATGTAAGGCGCGATAACCTCCGAAGAGAGGTAAGGCTCTTCCAATTTGCGTCGTGCTCCTCTTGATTTTCCCTACAAATTGGCCGGACGGGACCTACATGTTTTATGCCGAATCCGAACGGCATCTGCAAGGCAAATGAGTTTTCACTGAGAGCTTTTCATGGCAGAAATACACCCGGAGCGCTTGCCAAACACTGCCGAGGGGCGACCCCGATTAGAAAAATTTTCTTCTAATTGAAAAACCTCATCTCTAATATTGTGATGTTACTTTGCCCGGGGTGCGACCCCAGGGCATACGGTGTGATAGGCGGAGCATGCTACCATCACACCACGGTGGCCGCCATATATTACTTACTACTTACTTAATTGGCGCTTAACCGTCTAAACGGTTATGGCCGTCCAACAAGGCGCGCCAGTCGCTCCTTCGCTCCGCCAACCGGCGCCAATTGGTCACACGAAGGGAGTTTAAATCGTTTTCCACCTGGTCCTTCCAACGGAATGGGGGCCGCCCTCTACCTCTGCTTCCATAGGCGGGTTCCGATAGAAACACTTTCTTGGCCGGAGCATCATTTTTCATTCGCATAACATGGCCTAGCCAGCGCAGACGCTGCGTTTTAATTCGCTGAACTATGTTGATGTATGCGTATAGCTCGTACAGCTCATCATTAAATCTTCTTCGGTACTCGCCATCGCCAACGCGTAGAGGTCCATAAATCTTTCGAAGAACTTTTCTCTCGAACACTCCCAAAGCCGCTTCATCTGCTGTTGTCATGGTCCATGCTTCTGCCCCATATAGCAGGACGGGTACGATAAGTGACTTGTAGAGTATGATTTTCGTTCGCCGAGAGAGGACTTTACTTTTCAATTGCCTACCTAGTCCAAAGTAGCATTTATTGGCAAGATTGATTCTTCGCTGGATTTCAGTGCTGATGTTGTTGCTAGTGTTGATGCTGGTTCCCAAATAAACGAAGTCTTTTACTATTTCGAAATTATGGTTGCCAACATTAGCGCGGTTGCCAAGGCGCATTTGCGCTGACTTTTTGCTCGATGACAGCAGGTACTTCGTTTTGTCCTCATTCACCATCAAACTCATCTTTACCGCTTCTTTTTCCAGTTTGGAGTAAGCAGAGCTAACAGCTAATAGAAAATGCTCGCAATGTGTTTTGAATTCGAAATCAAAACAAGACAGCCAATAAAATTTTTGTGATTGTAGCAGCATAAGTGTGACAAGAAAAAATTGAAATTTAGGTATATTCGATTATTGAATACAAAAACAAAAACCTTTAAACAGCAATATATCTGCACTCTGATGTTTGGGAATGTACCTAGCCTTTTGTAGCAATATAGGAGTATTATATATATGTATATTATTATATTTCATTTCTTTTAGACACTCAGCCATAAATTGAATGTCAAAAAATTTACCAGAAAATTTACGAATGTAAAAGACCTCTAAGTTCTAACATTACGCTTTTAATGTTTTTTTACAAGCATATAAATTTAAGAAATCTTTTACGGAATGCTCATTATTACAAGGACTTATTATGTTTTTTACTACGATTTTACTCTTAGTAGTTTTAACGCCGATACCATAGCTGGGGAATAATGATTAGTAATCCTAATGATTAGTAATCGGATTAGAAACTTTTATTTTGCAGAATAATTGATTAATTAGGATTAGCTGGCTATACTAATCGATTACTTATTGATTAGAATAGAACTAATCAAAAATCTAATCGCGATTAATGATGATTAGCATATCTTCATTAAAACTAATCAAGACTAATCAAAAAAAAATTCTATTAGATTTCTCGATTAGTTTTGATTAGGTTAGATTAGATCTCCTATTTTGAAATATTTAAAAAAAAAATTTATTTATTTTTGTATACACTCTATTTTTTTTTTGTTAAATATTCAGAATAGAACATTTATAGTGATGAGGAAGAGGAAAATAGTGAAGACGAAATGCCGATTCTCGAAACACGAAAAGTGTGCCAGTCACACGTTTAATTTATTAGCCAGCACTGACTATGCCATGATTTTGAAAAACCAACCAACAATGGAAATTTGGTACACTGAAGGAAGCGTGTCTAGCGTTCAATATCCCACTTACATCATCAGCGCCCGTCGAGAGGCTGTTTTCATTTGCTGGAATAGTCAATACCCCAAGACGGAATTCATTGTCTGAATTTTCTTTTGAAAAATTGGTAGTAATGAAGTCGAATATAAACTTTTTGTGATACATATGCAATATAAATTAGCATACATTTAAAGCGTCGAAAATCTCATGTTTTTTTTTTCAGAACGTGCCTTTAATTTTTATACTACAATTAGTATGAGAAAAAGTGGAGATAGACCCACCAATAAGTGTACCGAACCAGAGCTATGAGCCGAAGAAAATCCCGTCCTTACTTGTTTAATAAGGTTTATGTTTACAGTGAAATTTTGAATAAAAGTTCTTTTAAGTTTGTTACTTTATGAATTAAACGAAAAAAAAAACAAAAATATTTCAAAATAGTTGATTTAATCAAATCTAATCAAAACTAATCGACAAATCTAATCGAATTTTTTTTTGATTAGTTTTGATTAGATATGCTAATCGTCGCTAATCGCCATTAGATTTTTGATTAGTTCTAATCTAACCAATTAGTAATCTAAAATATTAAAGAATCAAAAAAAACTAATGATTCGAATATTTTATTTTTCTAATCGTAATGATTTCTAATTCTAATCGAAGTTCCCCAGCTTTGCCCGATACCATAGAGGTACCGGCAAATTTTTCCGACCGGGAACAAACACATTCCAATACACGCAAGGCATAATCACGATGACTCGCGTCACCATAGCAACTTGAACGGAAGTCAGGAAGTTACTCTCACATGTTCAACGAGAGAGTGTCGGAAATGCAAGTTGATGCCACAACAACAACTTCCAGCGGAAGTTGGTCAAAACCTATTGGCACTAAACGAGTTGCTGCTCAGAAATAGCTGCAGGAAATAAAATCAAGATAAATGTGGCTAACAAATGAAGCGTAGAAGAACGCAAATACTTTTATATAAATTTTACAAAAAAACAAATGCCTTTATATTCATTACAGCATAAGAGCTGATTAAAAGGAATTCCAGTGTATAGAATGCATACATTTTGCGGTCATTCACACAGACCGGCAGGCATAAAATCTAAATTTTATTTATCAGTACATTAATATTTCTTTTTTTCACCTTAAAAGACGTCACCTTAAATAACCAAAGCTGACGTGATTTTATTGTTTTTGCTGTATGGCTTAGTCATACGTTTGCTTACTAATAGCGAGTTCTTTTTTTTTATTCTAGGCGCTTTATTAGGTTTTTTTAGTAACTAAGAGTATACTTGTGCTTACACATACAAATTTACTTACATAGTTACATAGCCTTTCTCTAAAAATGGGTATTATCTTTCATTTGTCTCTATTTGTTATTCGTTGTGTTTTTGTTTTGTTTTTTGTATCAATATTATAACGGTGTTCTCAACTGACCGTGGCCACACATTCACCTTTGTTCTAATCTTCCAGTTATGGCTACCGAAACATAAGAAAATGCTTGGTAAAAAAGGGGCGGTGCCACACCCATTTTCAAACATTTTAATTATTTGCTTTTTCCTGATGTAATTTCACTTGGTAAATGAGACACCATTGATATAAAGCTCTTTTTTTAAAGATATAGCTTATTTTATTCATCCACGACCCTTTTAAAAAGCTTTTATGTACATATAAAAAGTGGTTGTGGCTCTTAACCGGTTTTGATTATCTTATATCAGCCTATATAATTTGGCAAGGATAGTGTCTCCGCTAAATTTCAATGTATTATCTTTAACGGCTTTTGATTTACGGCTTGTTAAACTTATTATTTAAATTTTCTTCTTCTAAATGTGGGCCGATATTCCAAATTTTTTGGAATTTATGATTTGCGTCATAAAGCCAATCCACCTACCAAATTTCATCAGCTTAGCGGTATTCGTTTTTGAAATATCTCATTTTTGCCGTTTTTCTAAATTTTCGATATAGAATACATATGTGGGCGTGGTTATCGCCCGATTTTGCTCATTTTCAATACCAATCTATTCTGTGTCCATATAAGCACGTTTTTATTATAATGATGATTTTGATATATCTAATATATAAAATTTTTCTGTCACGGTTTTAGAGGCTGAACTCCTCCCAAACGGCTGAACCGATTCTGATAAAATTTTGTGAGCATATTGGGTAGGTCTGAGAATCGGGCAACGTCTACCTTTTTTTTTCGCTACGTGTATAGGGTCTTGAGATCAAAACGTGGACTCGGGTACCCCTAGAATGTGTTTACACAATATGGATATCAAATGAAAGCTGTTGATGAGTGCTATATTACAGGATAATTTTCATACCCCTGGGTGACTAGGGTCTCGAAATATAGGCCAAAACGTGGGCCCGGATCCCCCTAGAATGCGTTTATACAATATGGATATCAAATGAAAGCTGTTGATGAGTGCTATAGTTCAGGATAATTTTCATACAACTGGGAGGCTACGGTCTCGAGATATATCCCAAAACGTGGACCCGGGTACCCCTAGAATGTGTTTATACAATATGGATATCAACTGAAAGCTATTGATGAGTGCTATAGTACAGGATAATTTTCATACAACTGGGATGCTAGGGTCTAGAGATATAGCCCAAAACGTGGACCCGGGTACCCCTAGAATGTGTTTATACAATATGGATATCAAATGAAAGCTGTTGATGAGTGCTATAGTACAGGATAATTTTCATACAACTGGGAGGCTAGGGTCTCGATATATAGCCCAAAACGTGGACCCGGGTACCCCTAGAAATTGTTTATACAATATGGATATCAAATGAAAGCTGTTGATGAGTGCTATAGTACAGGATAATTTTCATACAACTGGGAGGCTAGGGTCTCGAGATATAGCCCAAAACGTGGACCCGGGTACCCCTAGAATGTGTTTATACAATATGGATATCAAATGAAAGCTGTTGATGAGTGCTATAGTACAGGATAATTTTCATACAACTGGGAGGCTAGGGTCTCGAGATATAGCCCAAAACGTGGACCCGGGTACCACTAGAATGTGTTTATACAATATGGATATCAAATGAAAGCTGTTGATGAGTGCTATAGTACAGGATAATTTTCATACAACTGGGAGGCTAGGGTCTCGAGATATATCCCAAAACGTGGACCCGGGTACCCCTAGAATGTGTTTATACAATATGGATATCAACTGAAAGCTATTGATGAGTGCTATAGTACAGGATAATTTTCATACAACTGGGATGCTAGGGTCTAGAGATATAGCCCAAAACGTGGACCCGGGTACCCCTAGAATGTGTTTATACAATATGGATATCAAATGAAAGCTGTTGATGAGTGCTATAGTACAGGATAATTTTCATACAACTGGGAGGCTAGGGTCTCGAGATATAGCCCAAAACGTGGACCCGGGTACCCCTAGAATGTGTTTATACAATATGGATATCAAATGAAAGCTGTTGATGAGTGCTATATTACAGGATAATTTTCATACCCCTGGGTGACTAGGGTCTCGAAATATAGGCCAAAACGTGGGCCCGGATCCCCCTAGAATGTGTTTATACAATATGGATATCAAATGAAAGCTGTTGATGAGTGCTATAGTTCAGGATAATTTTCATACAACTGGGAGGCTAGGGTCTCGAGATATATCCCAAAACGTGGACCCGGGTACCCCTAGAATGTGTTTATACAATATGGATATCAACTGAAAGCTATTGATGAGTGCTATAGTACAGGATAATTTTCATACAACTGGGATGCTAGGGTCTAGAGATATAGCCCAAAACGTGGACCCGGGTACCCCTAGAATGTGTTTATACAATATGGATATCAACTGAAAGCTATTGATGAGTGCTATAGTACAGGATAATTTTCATACAACTGGGATGCTAGGGTCTCGAAATATAGGCCAAAACGTGGGCCCGGATCCCCCTAGAATGTGTTTATACAATATGGATATCAAATGAAAGCTGTTGATGAGTGCTATAGTTCAGGATAATTTTCATACAACTGGGAGGCTAGGGTCTCGAGATATAGCCCAAAACGTGGACCCGGGTACCCCTAGAATGTGTTTATACAATATGGATATCAAATGAAAGCTGTTGATGAGTGCTATATTACAGGATAATTTTCATACCCCTGGGTGACTAGGGTCTCGAAATATAGGCCAAAACGTGGGCCCGGATCCCCCTAGAATGTGTTTATACAATATGGATATCAAATGAAAGCTGTTGATGAGTGCTATAGTTTAGGATAATTTTCATACAACTGGGAGGCTAGGGTCTCGAGATATATCCCAAAACGTGGACCCGGGTACCCCTAGAATGTGTTTATACAATATGGATATCAACTGAAAGCTATTGATGAGTGCTATAGTACAGGATAATTTTCATACAACTGGGATGCTAGGGTCTAGAGATATAGCCCAAAACGTGGACCCGGGTACCCCTAGAATGTGTTTATACAATATGGATATCAACTGAAAGCTATTGATGAGTGCTATAGTACAGGATAATTTTCATACAACTGGGATGCTAGGGTCTCGAAATATAGGCCAAAACGTGGGCCCGGATCCCCCTAGAATGTGTTTATACAATATGGATATCAAATGAAAGCTGTTGATGAGTGCTATAGTTCAGGATAATTTTCATACAACTGGGAGGCTAGGGTCTCGAGATATAGCCCAAAACGTGGACCCGGGTACCCCTAGAATGTGTTTATACAATATGGATATCAAATGAAAGCTGTTGATGAGTGCTATAGTACAGGATAATTTTCATACAACTGGGAGGCTAGGGTTTCGAGATATAGCCCAAAACGTGGACCCGGGTACCCCTAGAATGTGTTTATGCAATATGGATATCAAAAGAAAGCTGTTGATGAGTGCTATAGTAGAGGATAATTTTCATACAACTGGGAGGCTAGGGTCTCGAGATATAGCCCAAAACGTGGACCCGGGTACCCCTAGAATGTGTTTATACAATATGGATATCAAATGAATGCTTTTGATGAGTGCTATAGTACAGGATAATTTTCATACAACTGGGTGGCTAGGCCCTCGAGATATAGCCCAAAACGTGGACCCGGGTACCCCTAGAATGTGTTTATACAATATGGATATCAAATGAAAGCTGTTGATGAGTGCTATAATACAGATACCGTATACTTCTAGAATGTGTGTGTATTATGGATATCAAATGAAATCCGTTGCTGAGAGCTCTAAAGTTCATTGTGATATTCGATTTAGCCGCATCAACCTGGCAAAACTGATAAATATGCATGCGAAGCCGAAATAAAGACAAGAATTAATAATACCTACATACCTATTTACATACGTCCTATTCGATTTGCCTGAAATTTCGTATATAAATTTGAATATATTAGTATTTACGATGCTTTTTTCCGGGAAATACACCAGAGACGGCCTGGGACTGGGATTAGGACTAGGACTGGGACTGAGACTGAGACTCGGAGTGGGACTGGGACTGAAACTCGGAATGGGACTTGAACAAAATACATACCACCCTCTGGGATTGGCAATAAAAGATGAAGAAGAAGGAGAAAAACTTGAGAGAAGAGAAAAGAGAGAAGGAGAATGAAAAAGAGATAGAATGAGACGGAGATGGAGATAGATGCAGCGAAAAAGACGGAGGGAGGAGTGAATACAAAGATTAGGAAAAAGTGTAGAGAGGCGAGGGCAGAGTTATACGGGAAAAGCTTATTAAAATGTATGCAGATATACCAAATTTAGGGCAGAACAACGTCTACTGGGTCTGCTAGTGGAAGTCTATATCTATCGCGATTCCTTTATAGCTGAAACCAACTTTTATTTAATCAAAGTTAATATACTCTGTGTGCAAGGCATACATATAATAGGATAAAGTGGCAACTCCACTAAGAAATATATTTTTTGGAACTGCGACATAAAATTCCTTGCGCTTGATACCCATATTAGCATAAATTATATCAATAAATACCTGGTACGATTAGCCTTCGAGAGGATGTAAGCCGAGCTTCGCGTCCCAATTGCAACACATTTTTCTTAGCCACTGTAATTTGTAAAGTTTGCAACATTATCAAAATATTATTGTTTACCAAGTGAAGCTTTATGGTTTCTTTAACCATTCAGACATACAAAATAAACTAACACAAACACATTTTCACGCACTAGTATGTTAGTATTGTTGTTAGTATGCAACTTGTGACAACAACTGGTCATTTAGTCAATCAGTTAAACAATTCAGCCCACCAGCCAAATAGCTCATATTTCCTTCCACCAGCTGGCATGCCGCATCAACATCGTGGCGCGCCTGCGCACACCTTCCAAAGCTAACAACAACAATTTCAAAGAAATAACGTCGTTGCCAGGTTAACTGCGTTTTTTTTTTTTTTTTAAGTTAACAAAATAGTGGTAGATCATCCAACCCACAACTTTACAGTTATTCAAATTTTGTACAACAACAAATAATAACACCAGTCAACGAAGTAACCGCATATAAATTCCAACAAAAAAAACAATAAATTTTATAAAACAGAATAGAAAAATGCCTAAAAAGTAAAACAAACAACAAAATACTAACGCATGCTGAGAAGCAAACACAAACTAGGTGAGAGATAAACGAAATCGACATAATTTTGTGCGTGGAAAGTAAAAAAAGGAAAACCTTGGGAAATTTAATTATTATGCACTCGTCAAGTTTCATTATGTGGCCACGTAGACGCACATTCATACCTTTGTTGGTATGTATGTATGTACAGCAGCGAACAGAAAAATAGAAGTAGCAATTTTTATTTCGTTAGTTGAAATCTTTTTATTTGCGGTATTTTAAAAAGCTTCTATGAATTTTGTAACAAAAACAAAGCAAACCAATTTCAAACCCGTTTTCGAAAGGCTAGAAAACTCGGGAAAATTTTACAAAAAATTGCTCTTTTTTATTTGGATTTCTCTGAAGTATGCATTTTCGTAGCCTAATAAATTCTAGTCTAACAAAGTACAACTTATAGGTTTCTCTAAATTCTCATAGATTTTGAAAATTTTTTTCCAAAGGGTTTAAGGATTTTCCCCTATACAAAGTCTGTAAATTTTCTTTTTAAAATGGGAGAAATTTAAAACGACCATCAAAGCAAAAAATTGCCAAAAATCAATGCGAATATTGAGAGATCTTTAACATATGTATATTTCGTCGGTCTAAAATTGGTTGGGCTACAATACTGAAGACTAAAAAAAGTCAAAGAAGTTTCTTGAATTTTCGATTTTTTTCGAAAACTGTTTTGAGATTTGTTTTCAAAGATTCAGTTACGAAATTCATTGAAGTTTTTTCCTAAAATATCGAAAATAAAATAAAAAGAACTTAATTGCCCAACTTTGATAAAAAACTGCCAATTTTCTGCTCGCTGCTGTATGTATGTAGTTGCGGGCCATACGCACAGCTAAGAGCTTGTTTGGGTATTTTGTTAATGACTTTGTTTAAGATTTAACAATCTTTTTCTGTTGCAACTTCTACTGTAGAAACAGTTAACCTTTTCAGGTTTGCTTTCATTTCTATTTTCATTTTTGTACCGTTATATTAGACAGGCAGTGACCTAATTCAGTTGTGCAGGTTTGTAAGGTAGGCGGTTTGAGTTCTATATCCAATGCGGATATGCGGAAGAAAATAGTAATTTTTTTGTTTAATACAATTCCTTAGGAGTAATTTTATGTTATACTTCATTGGTGTAAATCATCCGTTAGTAAATGCAAACAAACACATATTACGACTCTTGGTAGACCAATTCCGAATTACCGATGGGCATTCCTGCTATGATGTTTCCAATTTTTTATACTCAGTTGAGCAAAGCTCACAGAGTATATTAACTTTGATTGCATAACGGTTGGTTGTACAGGTATAAAGGAATCGAGAAAGATATAGACTTCCATATGTCAAAATCATCAGTATCGAAAAAAAATTCGATTGAGCCATGTCCGTCCGTCCGTCCGTCCGTCCGTCCGCCCGTTAACACGATAACTTGAGTAAATTTTGAGGTATCTTGATGAAATTTGGAATGTAGGTTCCTGGACACTCATCTCAGATCGCTATTTAAATGGACGATATCGGACAATAACCACGCCCACTTTTTCGATATCGAAAATTTCGAAAAATCGAAAAAGTGCGATAATTCATTACCAAATACGCATTAAGCGATGAAACTTGGTAGGTGAGTTGAGCTTATGACGCAGAATAGAAAACTAGTAAAATTTTGGACAATGGGCGTGGCACCGCCCACTTTTAAATGAAGGTAATTTAGAAGTTTTGCAAGCTGTAATTTGGCAGTCGTTGAAGATATCATGATGAAGTTTGGCAGGAAGATTACTCTTATTACTTTATGTCTGCTTAATAAAAATTAGCAAAATCGGAGAACGACCGCGCCCACTTTTTAAAAAAAAAATTTTTTTAATTCAAATTTTAAAAGAAAAGTTAATATCTTTACAGCATATAAGTAAATTATGCCAAAATTCAACTCCAGTAATAATATGGTGCAACAAAATACAAAAATAAAAGAAAATTTCAAAATTGGCGTGGCTCCGCCCTTTTTCATTTAATTTGTCTAGGATGCTTTTAATGCCATAATTCGAACAAAAATTAACCAATCATTGTGAAATTTGGTAGAGGCTTAGCTACTAGGACGATAACTGTTTTCTGTGAAAAAGGGCGAAATCGGTTGAAGCCGCGCCCAATTTTTATACACAGTCGACCGTCTGTCCTTCCGCTCGGCCTTTAACACGATAACTAGAGCAAAAATCGATATATCTTTACTAAACTCAGTTCACGTACTTATCTGAACTCACTTTGTATTGGTGTAAAAAATGGCCGAAATCCGACTATGACCACGCCCACTTTTTCGATATCGAAAATGAAAAAAATGCCATAATTATATACCAAATACGAAAAAAGGAACGAAACATGGTAATTGTATTGGTCTATTGACGCAAAATATAACTTTAGAAAAAAACTTGGTAAAATGGGTGTGACACTTACCATATTAAGTAGAAAAAAATGAAAAAGTTTTGCAGGGCGAAATCAAAAGCCCTTGGAATCTTGGAAGGAATATTGTTCGTGGTATTACATATATAAATAAACTAGCGGTACCCGACAGATGATGTTCTGGATCACACTGGTCCACATTTTGGTAGATATCTCGAAAACGCCTTCACATATACAACTAAGGGCCACTCCCTTTTAAAACTCTCATTAATACCTTTAATATGATACCCATATCGTACAAACGCATTCTAGAGTCACCCCTGGTCCATTTTTATAACGATATTCCGAAAAGGCGTCCACCTATAGAACTAAGGCCCACTCCCTTTTAAAATACTCATTAACACCTTTCATTTGATACCCATATAGTACAAACAAATTCTAGAGTCACCCCTGGTCCACCTTTATGGCGATATTTCGAAAAGGCGTCCACCTATAGAACTAAGGCCCACTCCTTTTTAAAATACTCATTAACACCTTTCATTTGATACCCATATCGTACAAACAAATTCTAGAGTCACCCCTGGTCCACCTTTATGGCGATATTTCGAAAAGGCGTCCACCTATAGAACTTAGGCCCACTCCCTTTTAAAATTATCATTAACACCTTTCATTTGATACCCATATCGTACAAACAAATTCTAGAGTCAGGCCTGGTCCACCTTTATGGCGATATCCCTAAATGGCGTCCATCTATAGAAATATGGCCCACTTCCTCTTAAAATACTCTTTAATACCTTCCATTTGATACACATGTCATACAAACACATTCCAGGGTTACCCTAGGTTCTTTTTACAACATGGTGATTTTCCCTTACTTTGTCTCCACAGCTCTCAACTGAGTCGTCTCAACTGAGTTCGGTTACACCCGAACTTAGACTTCCTTACTTGTTTTTTTTTTTGTAAGTTTTCCCCGATATTCAATAGATATATATTCTTAATATCTGATATCACAAAGAAACATTTGTAAGATGATATTATTTTAGGGCTATGTGAATAAGAGTTTCAGTTGGAGGGCGCACTCTATTTAAGACTGTAATGGTATGTCAGAGTCCCTCCCATCGCATTAATTAAGAGTGTGGTTCAGTACATTATTAGGCTGCCAGAGTGTAAAGAAGAAGCCTAACTCTTTAAGATAACGATATAAAGTTGTAAATATTATTTCCTATGAATAATTGTTACAGTTTTCAAAGTGCCAGCAAAGTTTCTTGGTATCTTGAGGAAAGTTCCCTTTCAAAACGAATGATTTGCTAGATTTAGAGGATGTTTCTAGGATACATCTCTATGACAACAATCCAATTCAATTTAGACTCTGGTATTCAAATATTTTTAGAACTTATAGCCCGCATACAGATTTGGCACATTTCAAGGTCTTTGGTCTTACACATTTTTCGGGAGATACTGGTGTACCAATAATCTCAATAACAGTTTTGGGTTAACTGCTGTGATCGATTTCGTTCACTCTCGGAAGCCCTGCCACCCGCCTACCCCTGAGGGGTGCCATTAAGTTTTCCGAGGTAATTTGCCATTCGTCACATTCATCTTAGCATTATATTTCTGGAGTAATGCTCCCCTCCATTCACTGAATATCTCTCCGTAGTGGAAGACGTAATGTAGTGCTCCAGAAAAGGGACCCCACAATGACTATTGCTAGTTACCTTGACAAGAGCAACCTGGAGATGAAACCTAACAACCTGGATGAAGAGACGCTTTGCTTATGATAAAGCTGTAGTAGAGGAGCCATTCTGATTGTTAATTTTCCCTTTTTTGACGCTGTGTTTATAAATGACTGAGGTTCCTCTACTTCTGTATTTTGGTTTTCAACCCGTCTTTCGATTTTTCCGAACTTTCCTAAAATATATAGTGCTACTTGGTATTTTGCTTTCAGCTTAAGGCTTCTTACGACGGGGGTACATACTTTGCAAAGGAACAAGCCATTCGGTGGCTCCCTGAACAATCACATTTCGTTCATGCCTTTGATTTTATTATTTTTATACTCAGCTGAGCAGAGCTCACAGAGTATATTAACTTTGTTCGCACAACGGTAATCCGTAACGGCATAAACTAATCGAGATAGATATAGACTTCTATATATCAAAATGATCTGGGTGAAAAAAGAAATTCATTTAGTCATGTCCGTCCGTCCGTCCGTCTGTCCGTCCGTCTGTAAACACGATAACTTTAGTAAATTTTGAGGTACCTTGATGAAATTTGGTATGTAGGTTTCTGGGCGCTCATCTCAGATAGCTATTTAAAATGAACGAAATCGGACTACAACCACGCCCACTTTTTCGATATCGAAAATTTCGAAAAACCGAAAAAGTTCGATAATTCATTACCAAAGACGGATAAAGCGATGAAACTCGGTAGGTGCGTTGACCTTATGACGCAAAATAGAAAATTAGAAAAATGTTGGACAAAGGGCGTGGCACCGCCCACTTTTGAAAGAAGGTAATTTAAAAGTTTTGCAAGCTGTAATTTGGCAGTCGTTGAAGATATCATGATGAAATTTGGTAGGCACGTTACTCCTATTACTATATGTTTCCAAATAAAAATTAGCGAAATCGGATGACGAACACGCCCACTTTTAAAAAAAGTTGTCAAAATTTAACAAAAATTGAATATCTTTACAGTATAAAAGTAAATTATGTCAACATTCGACTCCAGTAATGATATGGTGCAACAAAATACAAAGATAAAAGAAAATTTCAAAATGGGCGTAAATCCACCCTTTTTTATTTAATTCATCTAGAATACTTTTAATGCCATAAGTGGAACAAAAGATTACCAATCCTTGTGAAATTTGGTAGGGACATAGATTCTATAACGATAACTGTTTTCTGTGAAAATGGGCCAAATCGGTTGAAGCCACGCCCAGTTTTTATACACAGTCGACCGTCTGTCCTTCCGCTCGGTCTTTAACACTATAACTTGCGCAAAAAACGATATATCTTAACTAAACTTAGTTCACGTCCTTATCTGAAGTCGCTTTATCTTGGTATAAAATATGGCCGAAATCCGACTATTACCACGCCCACTTTTCCGATATCGAAAATTACGAAAAAATGAAAAAAATGCAATGAAAATTCTGTACCAAATATGAAAAAAGAGATGAAACATGGTAACTGGATTGGTTGATTGACGCAAAATATAACTTTAGAAAAAAACTTTGTGAAATGGGTGTGACACCTACCACATAAAGTAGAAGAAAATGAAAAAGTTCTGCAGGGCGAAA
This sequence comes from Eurosta solidaginis, assembly GCF_040869045.1. NCBI lineage: Eukaryota > Metazoa > Arthropoda > Insecta > Diptera > Tephritidae > Eurosta > Eurosta solidaginis. The sequence continues at coordinate 294,931,360 of NC_090320.1, forward strand.
TCAAAAGCCCTTGGAATCTTGGCAGGAATATTGTTGGTGGTATGACCTATATAAATAAATTAGCGGTACCCGACAGAAGATTTTCTGGGTCACCCTGGTCCACATTTTGGTCGATATCTGGAAAACGCCTTCACGCCTATACAACTAAGGGCTACTCCCTTTTAAAACCTTCATTAATAATTTTAATTTGATACCCATCTCGTACAAACACATTCTAGAGTCAGCCCTGGTCCACCGTTATGGCGATATCCCTAAATGGCGTCCATCTATAGAACTATGGCCCACTCCCCCTTAAAATACTCTTTAATACCTTCCATTTGATACACATGTCATACAAACACATTCCAGGGTTACCCTAGGTTCATTTTCCTACATGGTGATTTTCCCTTATTTTGTCTCCAAAGCTCTCAGCTGAGTATGTAATCTTCGGTTACACCCGAACTTAGCTTTCCTTACTTGTTTTCTTTTTCAGTTTGTGCTCCAAACTTTGTTCCTACTAACTGAAGCGAGTAAATTCTCTAGGATGCAGTCAGTATGTCAATGAGTGTTGTTTATCCAAACTTTTTGATTTTATAATAGATATTCTGATTTCCTCTTCATTCGTATCACATTGTGACTACAGAGAGATTCCAACGATACGGCATAGAGATCAATATTAAAGAGAGGTAGTAAGATCCTGAAAACTCTTTGGCTGATACAGATCCTGATCTCTTTTGATTTTAAACTTGCTCTTTCCTGAAAGCACCTCTAGAATAGAGAGGAACTACCAAAACGCCTCGAAAGGAGCCGAATTCAATTTTAGTCCTCTTACGCTTTACGTTGACTTTTTTGTGAGACCCCTCTCCCCCGCTTGAAAGAAGTAGCAGTTAGAAATGTACAAAATATAACGTTTTTACTATTTTACTTTTAGGGTGGATTGCTTTGTAATGGGCATAACATCAATACAATTAGCATAAAAAACGAAATCTTCTGAGAATTCTAGGGCAATTTTACTAAGAACCCATATGACTATTGCAACTCGAGGTAACGGTCATATTTTCAGTAAGTTTATATATCACATTATCACGCGCCGAGGTTCCGCTCAACAAGAGATGTGAATGGAGTCCAAATGAGCAGCAAGAGAAAAACTCACTTTTTCACTCAAGCTTCGCACTTAGACCTTCTTTATGTATGGGCTAGTATCCAGATAATTCTTGAAAAGGCGCATATACTCAGGCAGTGATATATAACTCACGTGCATGGTGAAACAAGGGATGCCACAAACTTCTCAAATATCGCGATAATGTGGATTCTTGGCTGCAGGAACATTGAATACAAGAAGAAGGTAGATTTACTTGCAAAGGCAGTGGATCAATCCAAATAAATTCAGTACAAAACAGATCCAAGATATCGTTATAGTTTCTAGCTGCTACTATAAAGCTACCATACGACTATCAAAAAGAAAACAGAGAACCTGCTTTATAGGCCAAGGAAAGAAACTTTAGTATTACTGCAATAATTACGGAGGTGCCCGCTGTTGTTGTTGTTGTTGTAGCGATAAGGACACTCCCCGAAGGCCTTGGGAAGTGTTATCGATGTTGATGGTCCTTTACCGGATGCAGATACGGTCCGTTCCGGTAACAAGCACCATAAAGGTACTAGCCTGACTATCTCGGGAACTATTTGGTATGACCACATGAAACCTTCTAGCCCATAAAGCCCTCCCACCCCATAGATCCATCAGGAGTTCGGGATCGCCAGAGCCGCAGCTATTAATGGAACAGGATTCACCACGGGTAGGTGAGGTTGACAATTGGGTTAAATAAGCCATATATTGCGCTGGCAACCCCTTGAATCAATTTGGTATTTTAGTCGCCTCTTACGACAGGCGTACCTACCGCGTGTATATTCTAAACCCCCTAATCCGCTGTGGTGGAGATGCCCGCTCAACAATAGATGTGCTACAACAACAACAACAACAACATTAACAACAAACAACAACATCAGGAGTACATATTCATCAACCTTTACTTTTTTTGATCTACGTCACAACTAATTTAACTCTGTTTTCGAGTTATTCAAGCGCTTACTTTGTTGCTATTAAAATGTATTTAGTTTCAGTTACAATTTTCCCAAATTATTAATTTTTTCTACTCCATTTTTGCTATTATGCCTCATTAGAAACTAAACTAGTTTAGGTATAAATATTACCATCTTAAGCATATTTGGTACTCGAGTTGTTGTTATTGCTATCCATTATAAGCATATGTAAAATTGTTGTGCTTCGTTAAGCTATTACCGACTTTTGGGGCCAAACAAGTCAACAAAGAAAGTAAATGGGAGAAAGAATCCCACCCAACGTTGCGCGCTCAAATTACTCTCTTTCCCAAAGGCAACCAAATACAAGAACAATAACAATGAAAATACAACAGTGGCCCAACTAGAGACACTGTGCCCATTGGGGAGTTAAGTATATTAATATGTTTATTGACGTTGTTGTATTTGTTGGTCGTTTGAGTTTGCGGTGTTGTGTATTTCGTTAAGTTTAGTTGCTCGTAACGGTTCTTTGCGTATAGACGTGTTTTCTGAAATGGGGCTTATACATGCGGTTGTGTAGTTACAAAGTAGGCTAATGTGTGTTATGTTTTTTTATTTTGATCATTTTTTTTAATTTTGATTTTCGTGTTAAATTGATTGCAGTGAGTGGGAAATAAATGAGGTGGTAAGGTGGGAAGGGCGTTTAAAGTGAGTTAAAGTAGGTAGTTGGCAGGTAATATGGAGCGCGCATTGTTGTTTTTTGCCGTTGAATTTGTAGACATTTCTATAGTTGCTTGATGGCAATGACTAAATATGAAACAAAACAGCTGATATACAATTATCAGTTCAATAAAAAATTATGTTCAGAAAAAATAATATAAAGTGGTTATGACGAAATTTTTGTCAAGGTTAATGTTGTGGAGATTTGAAAAGGCAGAAAAAACCGTGCTTATAAATATAATTTTGGTGGCTGAAAATTTAATGAAAACATACACGAAAAGATATGAATTAAGAGCATTAAAAATAATGTTATGAAAAAAAACAAGTAAGGAAGGCTAAGTTCGGGTGTAACCGAATATTACATACTCAGCTGCCAAATTACAGCTTGCAAACTTTTAAATTACCTTCTTATAAAAGTGGCCGGTGCCACGCCCATTGTCCACAATTTTACTATTCTGCTTCATAAGGTCAACCCACCTACCAAGTTACATCGCTTTATCCGTCTTTGGTAATGAATTATCGCACTTTTTCGGTTTTTCGAAATTTTCGATATCGAATAAGTGGACGTGGTTATAGTCCGATTTCGTTCATTTTAAATAGCGATCTGAGATGAGTGTCCAGGAACTTACATACCAAATTTCATTACTTTCAAAATTTACTCAAGTTATCCTGTTTAGGACGGACGGACGGACGGACACGGCTAAATGAATTTCTTTTTTCGTCCAGATCACTTTGATATATAGAAGTATATCTATCTCGATTAGTTTATGCCGTTACGGGGTACCGTTATGCGAACAAAATTAATATACTCTGTGAGCTCTGCTTGATCAATACTAGTAAATAATTAAGTTTGTCTTTTAACTAGCTGATATACAATTGCATAAAACAAGGAAATAAAAGAATAAAACAAAATTGTATATTAAATAATAAATAAAAGTAAGGCGCGATAACCTCCGAAGGAATTTTAGGCCGAGCTTTTCTTCCAATTTGCATCGTGCGCCTTTTATTTTTTCCCACAAATTGGCGGGACCGAACCTACTTGTTTAATGCCGACGCCGAACGGCATTTGCAAGGCATATGAGTTTTCACTGAGAAGCTTTCCATGGCAGAAATACACTCGGAGTACTTTCCAAAACTGCCTACCCCGCTTAAAAAAAACTTGGTCTTAATTGAAAAAACTTTTTTCTAAAATTTTGATCTTGCTTTGCCCGGGGCGTGAACCCAGGATATTCGGTGTGGTGGTAAAAACAATGAGAAAACAACACTTTAGGTTGTTTCCAACAGAAGTTAACGCGTTATACATGGCCGCATGAAAAGAAGATGGACTAAGATGGATTCCCTGAACTTGTATTAAAAGTTTCTGAGCTTAAATTGGAAATTATGATCTTAAGTTTTATTTTCTTAATTTTAATTACAAACTCTTAATTTCCAGTTTAATTTTTACTTTCTGAACTTAAATTGGAAAAGGTGCAGAATATCTCTAAAGTTTATGTTAAATAGGGAATCCAAATATTCCTAATTTCGTCAACAATCCTGGGTAACATAGATCCGTTTACACATTCCGTGAATTTTGGCCACAAAAAATTAAGCGTTCCATGCGCATCTAGAAATTAAAGTTGCCGCTCTCTTTACCGGAGTTGGACAGTGCAAAACTACTCTAGAGCCAAATGGCTTGGAACCATTTACACACACCCTCAAGTGGAGAGAGGAATACAGAAATGAGACCTAAGAAATGTATGGAATGCAAGTACGCTTACAAATCACCTTTCCAAAGGACTGTGGAAACAAGAAGGCTATGAAAATATTGCAATTTTATATAGTAGAACTAAAAAGCGTGCACTGGAATCCAGACTGTAGTACGAGGACTTACAGTGACAGCTTGGAGAGTTCAAAAGGAAGTACATCATAAATGACAGCGCTATTTTCATTTCTGGCACTTATATCGATTTTCGGACGTAGTCAATAGGTGCAAAAGGAGAGTCTTTGAAGAAACGGGGTTTACAATATTACTTGGTAGCATTGCCGTCTCGATAGGGACCATATTTCATAGCAGATCAATAGAGCAGCAACTAGAACGTAAACATAAAACAAAGGAGACAATCAGAGAACAAGGTTAGGGCACTTCTAAAGCTTTTATATAGATACATATTACTTTAAGAGCTCAGTAGCTTATATAAAGAAGAAAAACGCAAGCACATTCTCCTGTTAAGATTAAAAAAGCATATATTAAGGGTACCTTCTTATACCTCAGTCTCACTACTGTAACGTTCGCTATGAACACAAATTCCCTTAGCGTATAGGAGTAGATATATATAAATTCTAAGGCTCCCTTTATCAACTAAATATCGACTACTATGAAATTTATTTCAAGAACACCCTTTCTTAGCCCAAAATGCATAGGATTCAAGCTAGGATAGCACATTTTTGAATCAAACTCTGTAGTAAAGCCCTTTTCTACCGCAAGCCAAATAGTGCGTTATTCAGTATTAATTCTTGGGTATGATCCTTTGAAAAAAGATTCTGATGTAGGGCGTTTTTGGAACTAAAGCGCTGGTAGGGTGATATTTCGCGTTCGTATATATATACATAAATCAGATAAATGGTATGGACGGCATCTATTATCAAATGGGGCTGAAGCGAATAGACTCCCAGTGACCGGAATTATTATGAAATTGTTTTGAGCAGAGGTGCCATAAAGAGCTTCGTAGATCGTCGGAAATTAATTCGGCCTACACTCACATGTCGTGTGAGCATAGCGACTGAGATTCAGCAAAAGAAGCAGTGAATCAGTTTTTGCTTGTGCTTCAAGTCAAAGATGACTTGATACGAAACTCTCTCACTTTTTGCGCTCTCACGACGGATTTATCTCAAATTTGTGCTGCCAACAATGCCAGATAAATCCCTCGCGCCAGCTGAAGCGGGTGCCAGAACAAAAAATGTGCCAGCCAAAACTAAAAACAGGCCAAAAATTTCGCTAAACTTTAGTTTGACCTACAACTGTAGAATAGCGTTCAAAAATTATGGGAAAAAGGATAAAAATACTTGTTTTAGTGTAGATATTATTAGTTCGAAGGCGGAGGGTGAATATTATTTTCCATTCAAAAGTTATCACTAAAAACAGGTTTTGTAAATATGAACTCCCGTTGCAACCAGTCCATTTTGATCACAGAACATGGAACGTCAGACACGTAGGATAAGCCTTATCCATTAAATGATGTTAACTATTATATGATAGGTCCGATTTACTGAAATTTCAAAAGAATATATGGTTTTCACTGCGAGTTAAATGCGTTACAATATTTGACTAATTAATTTAATCAAAATGTAAATTTTACTTAGATTTGTTTATATTTAACTCCAACTAGTCGTATTGTAAAATAAGTTTAAAGGAATAAATATTTTACGACTATCATTTTATTAAATGATTGAAACTATAATCGCCGAAATGTATGTCAAAAATCCCCATATTCAGATCTATTAATTTTTGTTTGGAGTGGCATCATTGATAAATGTTGTAAAAAATGCCCATTTTGACAGCGCTCTCTCGAAACAAAGAGTTGCAAAACCATTCATCTATGCTTCAAGTAGGAAATACGTAAATTCTATGCTCAAACTTTTTCGAAATTCTCCTTGTATGTTGCGTTTGTTTTGAAATCGATAAATTTTTTAATTAATACAACACTTGATAATTCGATTCCCCTTTCTAAATGTTGTAATGGTTGGGCGTTCAAATGTCTCAACAAATATTTATGAAGCTTTAAGATAAGCTTAATGTGATCATGAGCCAAGCCCTCACAAAACACCAAAGGCTCTATTTCTACCTTCCTCTTTTGGTTTAGATTGTTGGTTTGATTTTGGTAGTGCGGGTTTCTACCACTTTTTATAGAATTAACCCAAATATGAAATAGGAAAAGACAAAAAAAAATGGGGAGCAGAAAAGAATTGGAATGGAAATGAGCAGAAGGGTAAGCGCAAGAAAGTGAAGAAAATTTTTAGTTATGCACATGAAAAGTAAAGGCCGTGACACAATGAAATTTTTCATAAAGATGCGTTTAACACAAGCTTATGCATTCCAGTAACAGCATCATAATCAGGAACTTCAGACTTGGCAATTGAAGTTTATTTCGCCTTGCCCATTCACAAACAAAATTTCGCGAAGCACTGTAATAAACATTCTACCTATACAACAAATATACTTGCTAACATATTTTGTGTCGTATTCATTTGTTATAATTGCAGTTTTTAATTGCGAAAAATGTTAGAAAAGTTACCAGCGATTGGGAAAAATAATTTCAGGTCCAAAGTGTGCCAACACCCTTAGCCAAAGCAAATGTCAAATTCTTCTTCTTATGCATTGCTTGTAACAAAAGTTGGAATTTGGCTACTTTTTCATGTCAGATGGCGCCAGCGTCGCTCAATCTACTGTTCTCCATAAAAATACGTGCAATCTACTTATAATGCATAAGATTGAGTTAAACGCATCTATATGAAAAACTGCTTATGTGACGGGCTTTAAAGTTTTTGGGGGAACCAATTCTGCCGAGTTCGCCTATCTAATATAAAATTTTTAAGATTTTGCAAAGCGGAAGCAACTATTTCTTAATTATAGCAACAAATATAAAAAAATAAAAATAAAAATTAAGAGCTAACAAAATAATGAAATTGGGCAACATTTGTTTGGATGAAAAATAAATTTATTTACGTACTTCCAGCAGATGCATTGAATAATGAATAATCGCTAAACGTGCCCATTACTGTGAAGCTGATTTTGCACTATTAAAAAAGTTCAAAAAAAAAACAACAAACAAACGTCAACTGAAAATGTGCGCTCATCAAGTGAATCACAAACCCATAAAAAGGGCAACAACTCGTTCAAAGCAGTGCAGAAAAGTATTATAAAAAAAAATCGTAATAAAACAAATTGTATGTGATATAAAAGTTTCAGTGCAACAATACGTCACCAAAAATTTCAAAGCCAGTAAAAAACGAACTAAAATTTATAAAATTTTCTCCGAAAAAATCAACAACAAACGAAATTCAACGAAATGCCTGCTGCCACACGCAGCAAACACAAATGCGCCACCGCGCCCAACCCACAACACAATGCGCGCCCACCTGGGCGACCGCTCTCCAACCAAAGACTGCATAAGCAACTGCCACCAACAATACTACAACCCAATACCCGCTACCACACGGCGCTCACATGCATTCTCATCACATATTGTTTGTGTACAACAACGGCGTCAACATTAGCGCAGTACCAAGGCAACGCACTTGTTGGTGGTGGTGGTGGTATTAGCAATTTTAGTGGGCCAACATCCCCTGATGATAGTAGCGAAATTGAGTTCGCTAGTCTGGATGGCACCGGCACACAATTACTCACACCCATGGTAAAAGCGCCAACTACGGTGGCGCCACAACAACGAGACTATCGACACCAACAACAACAACCACCCTTTGAGGTATTAGAAGTAGTGGAACCTGCACCAGCACAACCAGTGATGTCATCGCAGTCATCATTATCGTCATTTAGTTATACTGAGCTGAAGGGTGGCGAAATCACAGGCGAAAGAATATTACGTTTTAGTGAAAGTCCTTTTATTGCGCGCCAACACATCGTAGTGGCCAAAAGCGGTCGGTTGATAATAGAGCCAGGTGTGCGTGTGGAATTTGCACCGACTGTTGGCATAACGGTGCGCGGTATATTGCATGCAGTGGTAAGTAGAAAAGAAATTATTTGGTATTATTAATATTTATGAAAATTTTGGAATGTGTTACATAAGAGTGGCGAACTTTTAATAATTTTCTTTATTTGAAAGTTTCTTTTTATAGCTGTAATACTGCGTAACAGCATTTTTGAGAGCGCAATAATTCAATAACAATTTCTTCTAGCAAACTATTTTCAAGCGAATTTTACCAGGGGTGATCTCAGAGGAAATCTATATATATAAATCTATATATATAAAGTTTTATCTCGCTAGGTTGCTAGGGTCTTGAGATATGGACAAAAACGGGGACCCGGGTAACTCTTGGATGTGCTTATCGTACCCTTGTGTGACTAGGGTCTCGAGATATAGGCCAAAGTCTGGACCCGGGTACTCAAGAATGGATTTATACACTATCAAATGAATATCAAATGGTAGCTGTTGATGATTGCTTTAGTACAGGGTAACTTTTCGTACCCCTGGGTGACTAGGGTCTCGAGATATAGGCCAACACGTAGACCCGAATACCCCTAGAATGTGTTTGTGTTTGTATATGGATATCGAATGAAAGCTGTTGATAAGAGCTTTAAAGGTAATTTATATAGTGATATTCGGTTCAGGTGCACCAACTTGCAGATAAATATGAATGCGAAGCCGAAATAAAGGCATGAATTGATAATACCGACATACATATGTACATACGTCAGAAATGAAATGTCAGAGTTCAAACGCATAAGCTCCGTTTTGCTGTTATTGGCAATTTTCTTTTAGTGTCGCTTAAATTGTTGCTCATTTCTGGGGCTGGGACTGGGACTGGAGCTGGGGCTATGACTTGGAATAAAGGGCGGAGAAGAATAAAAAGAACTAAAGAGGTATGGAGAAAGAGACTGAGAAAGAGATAGATTTAGACGAAGATAGAGAGATAGGAATAGATGAGGAAAAGACGGAGAGGGAGAAAAGGACGCAGAGTATGTGAAAGGCAGAGATATGAGTGAATGAAAGGACAAATAAAAGTGGGAGACAGGAGGAGGGAGAGTAAGAAGTAAAAGCTTCTTAAAAATTATGAAGATAGACTCAAGTTGAGGGCAGAACAACTTCTGCCGGGTCTGCTAATGTGTGTATAAAAACGTAGAAGACCAGAGATAATAAAAAGGAAATTCGCCGCCTTGAAGCATGCACATTTCTCGTTTTTAGGTATGCAGTATTTAGTACGCGTTTAGAACGCTACGCTCCGTGTGCATATGCCTTCGTATGCCATTTCACCTGTTGCGATAAAACTTTGCTCAAACAATTTTAAACCCACTGACAATAGATTACTTCATTTATTATAGATATAAATTGTATAAACATATCAGAAAGCAATGCAGCTCCCCCATTTAAAAAATAGCAAAAACTGGCAAATAATTGATTGAGTAATCGCAAAAGTGAGCTGGCCCCTATCTAATATGATATCGCTTATCTGTAGGGCGATAAGAAGTTAGATAGTCTACTTTGTGTCTAAATACCTTGTGTTTCTTCAAAGCAGGTTATAGTATAGAGGCTACCCCCAGCAAGCCCGTGGAGCGCAATTAGACCAAGTAGCGTATTGTGATACCTCATCCAAATATTTAAAAAGATGATTTAATACTTTCAATTTCTGCAGAGCCAAGCTCTGTTAAACATTCTAGTTGCTCCTCATTCCTACAGCTTCGAGAGAAGTCATTCATTGTGATTCCCATGAGTTCGCTGTGTATTCCCAGCAGTCAGTGTCTCTTATTTATGTGAGGCCAAGTTTGTCGAGACTTTTCACAAGTGGGTTCCAGGACACATCTAATATTGGCTTTCTCATTACATAAATACATGAGAAAGTGATTGCGTGTATGAAGAGGAGGAGTGATGTTCTTTAACTGAATAATCTTAGTTTGTTCAATTGCTTTCCTTGCTAGCTCATAAGCAACACAGTTCCTAGGTATAACACTGTAACCTGGGACCAACATCACCATTGAGGTGCACCCAGAAACTATTTCATTAGCGACTGACTGCAATCTATTGCCGACTTTGAGGAATTGATCCTGCCTTGAAGAAACTCGATCGCTGCTTTACTGTCGAGGTAAATTGAAACGGACGATATATTCTTGTATAGTGGCCAAGTAGCCTCCTTTGTGACACTGCGTAGGGTTTTGGGTCATACTTAGTTCCATGCCTCAAACATGATTATGTAAGGTTAGGTTAGATTAGGTTAGGCGGCAGCTGCTCTGGTAGGGGAAGCTCACTTGGACAGCATGAAGGTTTATTGTGATACCACATCAAATAACGGCGACGTAAGCTATAGCTACTTAGAGAGTCGTTGAGTAGCAGCGATATAGTTTCAAATGAGACTGACCTCTACCCTGCGTAAATCCTCCGAAAATCTAACTGAGTTGTGACCGAAATACTTTCGCCAATATCTGGAAAAAGCTGAGCAATGAAGCATAAAGTGACTCGAGAATTCTAACCCACTATCATCCTCCATACGGCTGCGTTCCAATATATTGAGACGTACCGCATGGAACCCATTGGACAGTTTATAGCTCCATTGATCATTTCGGCAGACCTCCTGCCAGAAGGATCTTGCTAATCTGCAGTCGATGGTGTCCGCCCAACGCTAGCTGAGCTGACTCGAAGCCCATGCATGTAGGACCAAACCCCAGGTGCCCAGTGAAATCTCGATATTCCTACAGCTATCTTCATCCAGTTCAATTTTACCAATGCGTACTAAGAAATCCGCTTGACAGTTGCCCGGGCTATCACTATGGCCCGGAACCCAGACCACCCACTATCGCGCTATAATTAAACTCAAGGCCTTGATAGCCGCTTGGCTATACGAGTAGATGTTAAATTCACTAACCGTAGTAGCACTGCATTTCATCCACCGCATCCTTAAGGGCGGTAGATAGGGATGCAGGGATCAACCAACTTAAACTTGCGGCTTACATTTAGCTCTCGACAAAAGACCACCAACCTCTCCGTCTAACTACCGCTCATCCATTAACAAGATCCCTCCATTCCACTCTCGAGGGAATGACTGCAATGAAGATCCACAGTGAACAGCCCGTCCTGTCAGGGATAAAGTCGAAGTCAGAAAGCCCATATCTTATATCACGAAGCCTGACCAAAGACCGGCCCTCAGCCGCCTTTCCCGCAATATCTACTAGATATATGTTCAGCATGACATTCATTCGAACATAGACACTTTTTCATAGAATTTTGTGTAGCAACCTAATCTGCTTAGAACCAGTGCCAGGTCTTTTTGGGAGGTCTAATCTCAATATCTAATTTCTTCCTCAGCGACATTACGAAGCTCCCTAGAGATATAGTCCCACTGCTCATTACTTCTGTGGGGTTCATTTGTGCACTTAGAGAGCAGGCATGGGAGCTGAGCTGCAAAGTTATGGATGGGTTGTAGAGTTTCGCAGCTTTTTGACGACTAGTTTTCCTTCTGACCCCAATGCAGGAAAGAGTCTTGCGGTGAAACAGGAGGCGACGTAGTACTTATTGCCATCATCGCATTCGCGCCTCCGGCACGGAAAGTACTTTTTTCTATACTTGTTTTGAAAGCAAAAAAGAGAAAGGGGCCCACCAATGAGTTGGGAAGGGCAGGTGAAGGAAGATTTAATCTCAGCTGGTACTTCCAATTAGCTGCAATTATTGGGATGGTCAAAATGGCCCAGGCGGTTAAGCGCCAATTAATGATGATAATGAAATATAAAAAAAAATTTGAAATTTTCTGTAAGTCTGCTGAAAAATGTAATTTTTTTTTCGATAATTAAAAACAAAAACAACTTGAACTTTGTCACGAACAACAGCTAATAATAACAAAAATAAACACCGTTAATTTGCCTTTCGTTCATTCATTCATAAAAATGAAACGTCAAATACTTTGACACATCAACTCCTACAAGCATAAAGCAACAACAATAATAAAAAGTAAGCCCAACTAACTAATCTAATTAACCCAACGCGACCCAGTGCCCGTCTACGAAAACAATCTTCAACCGAACAACAATGAAGAAAAGAAAAAAACTCATCAAAAAACAATATCAAATGATTTACACAAATTGAAGTACTCATGAACACACAAACAGCCATACAAAGAGACATTTGACTATATTCATATTTAGCGAATTAAGTAAAGAGTAAAGACTGACAGACACGTTCGCTAATAGACCACGAAATGGGCAATAAAAAGTAGGCAAATTTTGTGTAAAGCATCAAACGCCACATAACTAGAGGCGTGTCACTGACTACAACAACAACAGCAGACAATCAAAGTAACTTCCGTTCGCGCGTTGAGCCAACAAAAACAACAAAATTAATTTAATAATACAAGCAAAAATGTGCCTACAGCAATTGAACGAATGTGACTCAAAGCCAAAGTCGACATTTGCGACTTTTTAATTGGACTAAAACGTTTAAAATTGCGCTTGCGTCAAATAGCCATTGACCCTAACCTAAGCCACGGCTAAACAAAAGAATCCACTAAAAAATTAAATAACAAAACGGCCAACGCACTGACGCGCTTAAAGCTACGCATCTTCGTTTCATTACATTTTTTTTTTTTTTGTTTTTGGCCCTACCCCACCCCAAAAATTTGTCTTTTGGCATCGTCGTGCGCAAGTGCAAAGACAGTAAAGTCAAGTGGAGAACACACACACATACACGCGTACATTAATTTATTAAATGTGGGCAATTGTGTCGCGTTTGTTTACTTTTTTTTGTTTGTTTTATTTTTTTTTTTATATATAATTTATAAGAGCGCGTCACTGTGCAATTTACTCATTTGTGCAATTCCGCATTGGTATTTGTATGTGTGTATGTTTGCGCTTATCTGTGAATGTTAATATGAAGTATGAGATAACCAAAAAGCTTTTATCGCTTACACCTGTTTTGTTTGTATTTCATTATTTGGCTCAGAAATCTCAGATGTTTTTTTTTTATTGGTTGCCCCACAATCGCGCTCTTATCAATTAACCCTTGTGTGTGTATTGCGGAATTTCGAATTCAATGGAAGTATTTGTTCATGGTTTTTGAATTGATATAAAGCTGTCAGTGAGTGTTCGTACAATAATCACGTATGTATGTACAAATGAAAACTGCTTTTCCGTTTAGTGGTGTTATCAACTCTGCATACGTCGGGCGGCGTGGTTGCAGAAAGTGTACTTGCCTATCATACCGGGCCGGTTACCCAGTCAAGACCGATTTTGAATTCATAAAACATGACATAAGGTTAGGTTACTTTGAACTTGGCGGTCAATAAAGACCTCACATAGACTGAATGTGTTCATAGTGCTACCAAAATTTTTTTGACAACCAAACAAAAAACCCAAATCTGGTGCCAAGACTTATGTCATAGAATAACTCCATCCTCTTGGCAAATAATAAAAGTTTTCTTTGACTAAGCTTTATTGCTGCAACGAGATCTGGCAATTCTGCCGCCCCGAAAAGCTGTAGCCTTGACCTAACTTGCGCAAGACATGAACACAGAACGTGCTCAACCCTTTCTTCCTGCAGCTCGCACTTCGTACACGCTAGAAGGCAATGCCCAGTTAGCATGGCCTTCGTGAGCCTTAAGTCTTCTCTCTTCAGAGATATGAGCCACTTTGTGAGTCTAATGTTGTAGTATTTGCACATTATCTTAGAAATTTTACAGTCCTGCACTTCTTTTCGCGCCTTTCCTGCTTTATGGATCCTATGCAACTCGTATCTCCTTTTAATTTCTCCCAAACGGATTGGACCTCTATGTCGTTTCAGCAAGTGCTGCACCCTTCTTTGCCAACTCAACGGCCTTTTCGTTATCTTCCATCGCTTTATGACCGGGAACTCAGTTTGTATACTAGATGTATGGTCTGGCTTGAGCGAAGTTTTTCCAAAATATACCACAATATTCAATAAAAATAGAACATAACGTGACGTAGCAAAACATAACTAAGCATATTATAATATAACATAATATAGACAACATAGCATTACATATAGCAGAACATTGGAAAAAACACAAAACATAAGAAACAAAATAAAAATTTTAGCTAAAACAAAACATAAACCGACATAAACCGACATAACAAATCATAGTATAATTTCAAAAACACATAATTTAATTAAGATAAAATAACATTTCAAATGTAACATAACCAAATAAGAATAACATGTGTAACATGTCATATCAAAAAAGAATACAATATAAGATAACATAACATACTATAACATAACATATGTAGTGTAACTTAACATTAACATAACCAAATATAACAAAACTTAACATTGTATAACGTAACGTGATATAACATAACATAACGAACATAACATTACATAACATAACTGAATACAAAATTGCGTAGCATAAGGCAACTAATGTAGCATATATTAATAACAACAACAAACAACACAAAACATTACTTAACAGTGCATAGAAAAAATGTTTAATACATAACATAGCACAGCGTAACATAATATGCTGGAACATATCAAAGCAATATTAATATAACGCCCAATGGTTTAGGGATCTAGATTACGCCAATGGTAGGGTAAGCTTCTTATAAAAGGGAATTAAGAGCTATCTCGACGATCGCCATGGTGTAGAGGTAGTGTGCTGGCTTTACTAACCAAAGAAGTCACCGAATAAAGTAACGGGACAAAACATGAAAATTCTTTAGACAAAACGGGGGTCGCAATTCGGTACCAGGTGGAACCCGTACTTGGGGTGGTATGGTTCTGGAGGCCTTAGTTATGACATGATGCTCTAGCGTTTATGGAGAAGGATGTAGGCTGAACGAGAGGTTTTACATATGCCAAATTCTTTAAAGTCCTAATTCGTCTTTTCGTTGATCGATACATAGCTCTCAACGACCTACACGAAATGGGGAGTTTTGGAACTGATAAACCTTGAAATGCTGATGGTTCGCCTGTGCAGTTGGCCATACGCCTGCTGCCTCTGATTCCTCAAAAACACGTACTTCGACGGATAAGCTGCACCTACATATGCCCTATATTGAATAGTGTCCACAATAATGAGTTCATGTCCTCTTAGCTGGACCGAGACCCTTGGTTCAATTCTTAAATGCATTTTAATATAGTTAAAGCTTGCCTTGCAGCGAAGATTGGTAGGGACAGTTCAAAATTGTCATAGTTCATGGAAAACAGATTTCTGACTAGCGAATACCTCCCGTGTGGTTCAATCCAAATGAAACCTTTCTTCCAGCTCGAAGAGGTCTGTGGGCTCGGTATATTTATAGCTGACCCAGATAAGGATTATTGTCATGATACAAATGAATGAAGCGATTCTTGATTGAGCCAAGCTGAAGTGAAGCGACATCCATCTAATCTGAAAATATACGAAGCCGTTAAGTCCTTTTTTTATTCCAAATTTGGTCGGCCACAGTCGCGGAGGTTTTCCACTCAAGAGGCAGCACTGTATGCAAGAGCCCACATTATAGTGTTATTATGGCTATGGATTTTCAGATTTTACGCTAGCGAGTGATGTTAGCCTATTATAGGTGGAAGCATCTGTAGTCTCAAGGTGTGTCTTAAAATAGAATCTTCCCGATCGGTGCTACGTTGAGCAATGATAATTGGTGGAAAGATTGGTAATTTCTTCCAGTTGGATGGAAAGTCTTGTGGAATATTGGTAGTTCCTAAATGTAGCTCCAGTAGCTCTCTTGTAAGATTGATTCCATAAGGCTTGTAATTAATTGTACATCCGAGCAATTAGGGCGCTTCCAAAAAACAACGCCTTAAACAATATTTTAAATTGCAGTAACAGTTTTTTTACACTGCGTTCACAAAAGAAAGATCCAGCTGAAACGAAAAAAATGTTTTCCCGATCTACGTCAGATTAATAAAATTCACTTGATAACTTTAAAGCATTCACAACAGCGAAAGGAAGAGAAACGAACGATTAGCTGCTTGAAGCTTTATAACATTCCAAAATTTGATTATGCCTTCCTTTCCACAAACAAAGTCATATAGTACGATTAACATTTTCTTCTATTTCTCAGGGCACGCCTTCATCACGCATCACACTCACCGCACAGGTGAAATCATTAGCAACTCAAACTGATATCGTTAATGCTGAGCTACGTGGCGCACGCTTAGTCGATGGCCCAACACCTTTAGAAGGACGTTTACAATTATATCATAAAGGCTCATGGCGCGATGTATGCACGAATTCAAGGAAGTAAGTAACTGAAGTACAAATTCATATCGAACATATCTAAACACATTCTTCCTTTCTTTCCAGTTGGACGCTCGTGGACTATGCAGTCGCTTGTCGACAAATGGGCTATGCTGGCGGACGTTTTTGGAATTGGGTCGAGCGTACACCCGGCTATCATCCACGCTTACTCTACGAACAGCCGCATTGCAAAGGTAGCGAAAATTCGCTAACGTACTGCGCTTGGGCGTCACGTCAACTCGGCTCTGGCGTATGCGACTATCACAATGACATCGGCATACAATGTCGTCCGGTGCATCAAACACCGCTCAGTAATTGGTGTGGTCTCTACTTTGATAATTCTCCTGCCACCAAAACGCTCGGCAATGATAATATTGTCTACACAGCTGTATCACAATCCACTTTAAGTTATGTGGATATTACATTGGCGGGTGTGGGACGTGATTATAGCGTGCAATCAGCGGTGGAAACGATTGGTTTGCCGCCTGTTATTCGACATGTTGCAATAACTTATTCGGCTTACACAGGCTTCAATGTAACATTGCCGCGTGGCGGTTTCATTATGCAGAATGTGACTGTGCAGCAAAATAACGGCATTGGCGTATTCGTAAATTCCAGTCAAGGAGCCGTGCAATTGGATGGTTGTAAGATTAAGGGAAATGTAGCGGATGGCGTAAAGTATGTAGGACATGATTTGCGTGGTAATGAGCGCATGGATCGCGCGTCAATTTATGACTTCTGCACGCTACCTACAACTTCTGGACAAACTTACCCCATCACGTTGTCTTTCACGCAAAAATATTATGCTGGCTCCGAAAAAGTGTGTGGAAAATATTTCTTTACGCGTCCAGGATATATGCTCACAGTACATTTCGAATCATTTGTGTTGCGCAACAATGAGACCGCGCTCATGGAGATCTTCGACGGCACATCGGAAAGCGAACGCCTGCTCTTTTCATGGAAAGCGCGAAATTATACGCGTCCACAAAGCGTAACAAGCAATCGTGAAAAACTTTTCATACGCATACAAGCGGATGCTCGACAAGAAGTAAATGCTTTTCTGCGCATCACCTCAGATGATACTCGCGCTTATGATCTGCGCGTTACGCACTCTGTTATTGAGGACAATGGCGGACGCGGCATTGCAATCGATAACATACGTTCCAAATTGCATGTCCATGGCAGTTATGTTACGCGCAATGGTCATGTGTCGGGCGTGCATGTGACAAGCGGTGCAGGTGATGTCAACATCACAAACAGCAACATCACATTCAATCAAGGTGGTGGTGTTAACATCACATACTACGGTGGTAATCGTAATATATCGCGTAGCGCAATACAAGCGAATAAAGGTTATGGCATAGCAGTGTGGTTGAATGATACAAGAGCACCAGAGCGCATGGAATATATACCCTTCAATCAGACGACAACCGTGGAGTATTCGCACATTGGCGGCAACTTGGATACAGGCATGCTTCACGGCAACTATTGTCAGCCCATTTGGGTCAATGTGACTGGCAACAGTTTTAATGGCAGTCTACATAATGATATCTATGTAGAAACCTGCTGGCGCTTCACGGCTAATAAAGAATCAAATATGCAGCTACAAATTGGGCACAACACGTTCGATTACAGTCAAAAGAATTCGATATTCCTCAGTCCGGCGCTCAACCTACAAGGGAAGATCGAGTTTAATCACTTTCGTCATGGCGCATATGGCGCCATTTATATACGCAACGACTACATCTTTCAAGAGTTCAATTTCATGCCTGTGCGACTGCTTATACAAAGTAATTTCTTTCGACGCAACGGCGGGGTTTATGTTGTCTCACTGGGACTCTCACCGTATAGCACACGCGATCTGCAGTCTTTACTCTTCACGCGCAATTTTGTGCGCGACAATAAAATCACCGAACCTTTTGGGCCACTCATAGAGGGAAGTGAAGGCAGCGATGGCTCCGGGCGTCTAAATCCTCGTTGCCGCGTTGCTGCTGCTGTGGTGGTGGCATCAAGTAATGTGGACATTTATCGCAATATTTTGCATAATTTAGACTCAGCTTATGAAGTAGGCTCGCAGCTCAGTGATCAAAGTCAAATTATCAATGCGACTTACAACTGGCTGGGTCATTCAGATGAGAACAAGATTTTCGCGCGCCTCTTTCATCGCAATAATCGTTATAATTTAGCGAAGATACAATATATACCCTACTTGCTGCACAGTTCGAACCCTGGCTCCACAACAATGATCACAATGTCTACGTTAGTGCCACGCTTTGCGCAAGAAGGCTCTGATTTGATAGGTGGCGAAATTGATGGACAGGAAATACTCGCTTCGGGCACTTATCGCGTTACAAAAGATATAAATATACGTCCTGGTGGCAAACTCACGCTGCAACCGGGTGTTACACTCAAATTCGAACCCAGCGTGGGCATGATGGTCGCAGGTAAATTGGAAGCACGTGGTCGTCGTCCGGATGACATTTTCTTTACACTAAAGCGTGAGACTGTGATGGCTATGGATAACTCGACCGATGTGGAGCAATTAGATGTGGATATTCTAGATATAGAAACCGAATCGATTTTGGAGCGCAATGAGTCACCGCGTGTGCCAGTACGCCTCGTAGGTGGTGCCGGCGATTACGAGGGCCGTTTACAGCTATACTTGGATGGACGCTGGGGTACAGTATGCGACTACGGTTGGACGGTGCTGAATGCAGCGCTTGTATGTCATCATCTCGGTTATACGTTGAATCCACGCGACTGGCGGCTGCATCGCTCACAAATGCCCACCGTCGGCGTAACGGAAGATGTAATTGTTACGCATGTGCGCTGTAATGAGCACGATCTCGATATAACAAAATGTCGAGCCGAATACTTGACGCGTGGTGAGTTCGAAAACTCGTGCACACACGAAAACGATGTGGGTATGCGTTGTTACGAGGGCGCGTGGGCGGGTGTACGTTTTAGCATGTTAGCAGAGCGCGCAGATCTGCAATATTTAACAATCGAAAAGGCTGGACTCTTTGATTATACGACAAACGTTTTCAAGCCCGCCATACAAATGGATTTCGCGCGTCACAATCTCGAAAATGTGCGCGTGGTGGATAACTTACAAGATGGCTTGGGTGTGATTTATGCAGACATCTACGGTGGCAAGTCGGTGAATAATATCAAGAACTGTGAGTTTGTGGGCAATCGCGGTAATGGCATTAGCCTCAAACAGCTGGATTTACGCATACAAGGTTCGATTTTAAAAAATAATCGCGATAGTGGCATATCACACGATCCTGTCATCTCGGCAATTGAGCAAAATGAACTCGGCGGCTGGTTCAAAATGGCTGTGGACTTTAATTCTTTCGAGGCGGACTATGACCCCTACGTGCTGCCACATGATGAGGGACAAATTGATTTGGATACCTGGCAAAATAAGTACATACGCACTGAACAAGTGCGTGCGGGCCTTTCGCTCACACGCAAGGTTGTTGTGCGCTGCCCTGCCGGCTATGTTCTGGGTATACAATTGCTAAATCCCATACACAATCTCTCCACCGAGCACATTACCATACTTGACTCACAAACTGAAAATAAACGTTCAGCGCTTTGGGTGCTCAAACGCGACCTCAATGTGTTCCCTACAACGAGCAGCAGTTATGGCATTATCATTTATTACGAGAGTGGTACAAATGCTTTAGGGGGCGCTGTTTTGCGGCTCTCCACAGTCACAGCACCAGTGCAAAATATACGCAGTCGCGTAGTCAAAGGTCCGGCGCCTACGCTCAGCATACGTTCCACAAAGATACAAAAAAACTTCCGCGGTATAGCGGCTTACTACTACAATCGCTATGTGGGCGATAATGGCGAGTACTATTTGCGTAAAGCAAATGAGTCAATAAAAATTGTGAACTCCGAGCTTAGCGCAAACTACCGTGAGGCTATATTGGTTAAGTCACCCTTTTGGGATGTGCAGTACAGTAATATTTCTGAGATTACAATACACGTGAATAGCTCAATGATCACACAAAATGGACACGGCATACGCCAACTTTCGAAGGATCTGCGCTCTTCTAACAATCTTTTTCATTACGTGGTGCAAGATACTACGGTGGAGGATAACGCTTTTGGTGGTTTCCAAGTCGCGCTCCCCTACGTCTGGCAATACAATGAGAACTTTACGCATAGCGTTTACTTCGGCAACAGCACTTGGCAGCGTAATCGCAATTTCTTCATTGACGTTGGCGGTCATTATACAGTCTTCAATATAACCTCCAATGTATTTCTGAGCAATCAGTGCTCACGAAGTTTGATCACGCTTGACGGCATGGAGAAACGCATCAAATTCGATTATAATCGTATTGAGAGCAATAACGTCAAATTTATTATGGAGTTGCGCGCCAACAGTTTGAGCGAGATTTTGGGAGAAGTGCCAGCGTTTATCGCTTACAATACCATCAAAGGGAATAGTATTGCCACACTGGCTGCCAGTTATCGCAACGCGCCTATGCGTCGTTATCCACCACGCAAGGCGCACGCACAAAATCGTTTGCCTAGCGCGGTTATACGCTTGGATGGCATACAAAATGTAAAATTATATCGCAATCTTATAGCCGAAAATCAGATGGATTACAATTTGGTCGCGGGCGTGCGGTCAGCGCGTTTAAATAACTATTTTTATGCAACTGAGAATTGGTGGGGCTCCAAAGATGCAAGATATATTGAATCCAAAATTTTCGATTTTGATACGTGGAATGATCATGCAGATGTTATATATCAGCCTTATCTCATCGAAGACACTTTCGATGCAAGCGTTTCGTTAATCGATGAACACGACGTACCCATCGATCTCAATACGTGGGTAGGTGGACGCGTTTTCAAAGATCTCACAATTAAAAAACGCGCTGAACCGTATCGCATACTTGCCGATATCACAGTAATGCCTGGGGTGACGCTCTATATACACCATGGCGTGCAGCTGGAGTTTGAGCCAAATGTGGGTATTCTCGTTTTGGGCACACTAAATGCTGTAGGCTATCACGAGTCGCAAATTGTTATGCGCCCATTTGTCAACGCATCACACGAATCCTACACACTGCTAACCAAACGCGCTCTCGAAGACTTGAGTCAATCACAGGCGTACGACTCTATACGACTATGCACGAGCGCGCAAAATTGCACAACAAATCCACAACTCTCTTTTGGTGGCGCTAAAGAAGGTTTTCTCGAGTACTTCAACCACACTACGCTGCAATGGGTGCCGATTTGTGACAGCCGCTTTACCGAACGTAATGCGCAAGTGGTCTGTCGTGAGCTAGGGTTCGATTCACTTAATGTATATTATGGACACGATCGCCGTATTGAGTATCACACAAATTCTTTGACGCGCATTTGGACTTGGGTACAACCATTGGAGTGTCGTGGTGATGAGTTGCGTATGGAAGATTGCGCAGAACGCTTAAATGGTCAAGTCTATGGTCACAGACACGAATGCCGTTGGGATGATGTTTTTGTGTTTGTGAGTTGTAATAGCGCACCCGAAGACCAGCTCTATTGGGGTGGCCTACGTTTTGCAAATGCAGATTTTGAAGAGAATCAATATGGTCATCGCTTTCCTGATAGTCGCTCCCATGGCACGGTGGGTAATCGTGAGAGTAGCTTAGAGTTTGTGCGCATTGAGAACGCTGGCATATTGCACAATCAAAAGTCTGCGGCAATACAAGCCATACACAAGAATCCCACTATACGCTCTGTGACGATCGTCAACTCGGCACATCATGGCGTCAACTATATAGCGCCTAGTGGTACGATGAACCTAAATTTGCTAAATATAAGTAACGCGTTTGGCGCAGGTGTTAATATATTGTCCTTGACGGGCGAAGGTCGTGAAAGTGATGAGTCGAGTTTCACGCCACTCAAAGATTTGGATATACCGAGTAAGCTCTTCTCGTTGGTAGATATCTGCGATCCGCAAAAGGTTCTTACTGTAGAGGAACGCTTATTGGTCTACTATAAATATGATAATAATCCTGTTAATTGTGTAAAAATATTCACCTCATTATACCGCGCCAAACCCATCGGATTCCGTCTATTGCAGTCGAATTTGTTTAATCACTCAAAAGAATATGGGCGCACAGATCTAATCAAGCTTTTCGATGGCGATATCTACAATGTAACCTCACTTTTTCTTGGCAAGATTGAATGGGATAGCGACAACCAGCGCAAGTTCTTCAAAACAGAGAGTCCCACATTAAGTTTGCAGCTGATTGCGAGTGGCGCGCCAGAGTATCATGGCTTTATAGCGGAAATTGTGACAGTACCGATATCGACGCTGGGACAATGTAAGTTAATAGAGAGAGAGAGAGAGAGAAGGAGTTGCAGCAAATATGCGAATTCTTTATTTCTTAAATTTGTATTCCACTCTATCAGAAACGCCATTAAAATTTCTTCCAATTACAGTTCGCGATTCTTTGCACAACATCACCCATACTCACATTAAGGGTGCTGTGAAAGGTGCCGTCGCTTACTCGTCCGCGGGTGAGGTTACACCAACGCTCACGCTCACTTCTAATCGTATACAAAATAATTGTCAACAGTTGTATGGTAATTTTTCCACCTGCAAATCGGCGCTCAGCATTGATGTGCAAAATATGCATTCGCTTTATTTTATGGTAAGCTTTCTTCTCTCGCATATAAATATTTTCCATTCTCTATTATCCACACCTTTCTCACACAGAACAACTTGATCATGGACAATCAGGGTGGTCTTAGCATACGCGCTGATTCTCGTGGTTCGGCCACATCACTACGCGGTTTCATACATCACAATTTATTCTTCCGTAATCGTAATCGTCCTGCTTTGTATGTGGAGGGACGTCAATCGTCACCGTATCAAGAGATCGAGTTGTATCGTAATTATTTTGCACAGAATAATGCTGGTTTTGAGGATGTTATCAAACTGCGTCAAGTCGTATCAAATTTTAGTTATAATTTCGTACACAGTAATATCGGTGGTCGGATAGTGGAAATATCGGGCTTTGAGAAAGTACGTTTGCCTATATATCAGACGACATCGCATAATGGTTTTTATAGGTAAGTGAGAAGATTTTTATTTAAACAACACGAGCCGGACGCGTGCGCATCTTGCGTAGCCAATATAAAAGTCTCTTATTAAATATCAACAGAAATCAGCTGTTCTAACAATCAGTTAAAAGGCTTGCGCTGCCATCTGGCATATGGTAGCAACTGCCGGTAATGCAGTGCAAATATTCACAATAGTGCCATAGTACAAACAGATTTCTTTGTGTGCTCACAATCGTTTATTTTTAACAACTTATTTTAATAAAACATAGCTAAACAAAAGCACTACATATGAGTATATCGCAAACCTCGAGGCTCGCTTAACATTTCGATAAATATTTTTGGGGATTCAAGGGGTTGATAAGCGCAATACAAAGCTTTAGAGCTTCAAGGCATACGTAACCCAATTGTCAAACTCACCTAGGCGAGGGGAATCCTGTTACAAATATGAGTGTATCATATACATATTTGGCAGACGAGGCTCTGGGGACCCCAAGTTACTCATGGAACTAGGGAGTGGGGAGGGCGGAATGGCCTGGAAGGTTTAATGTGGTAATGTGTGTGGGTTAATCGTTCCCGATATGGTCGGGCTAGTGCCTTGATGGTGCTTTGTTACCGGAACGTACCGGATCTACATCCGTCAAAGCACCATCAACATCAATAATACTCCCCAAAGCCTTCGGAGTGTCTTAATCGGTAATAAAACAAAAACAACATAAATATTTGTGTTCCGAGATACCAAATCCTTTTAAATTATGATTATTCCATAAAATGCAAAACAGACCTAAAATTACAACCGAGCGTACATAAACTTATGACAATTGCTCCTTCAAGGCAATTGATGTGGTGGAAATCTTCTACGAGAGCGTTCTTGTAGTGGGCTCGTTTTCTCTAGCTTGGCAATATTTCATTCCGCCACAAGAGCATGTCATTCCGGATAATTTTTCAAATTCGAGTCAGCTAAAGTTGAATAACGCATGCAACCAAAAGACTTTCAAGAGCTGCTAGACAAATATATTCCAGATATGTCCTTATTTTGAGCTACTTCTCATATTTTGAAGATGGATGTCGAAAACATCCACATGAGCCATTTTATTAAACTTAGATTATGTTTCAAAAATTAACCACATTGTACTAGCATTTCCCAGCAATTATTTCAATATTTTTCGTCTCCACAGAAACTACGCCACAAATTGGATGGGTCGAGCTACAATAGTCGCTGGCACTGCAGGTCAGCAGTATGTCGACAATATTTTTGAAAATCCTGAAAACGATTATGAAATGATAACAGTCAATAATTCGATGTAAGTCAAATAAATAAGAACACAAAAAAACTATTACAGAACTTCATTTTCATCACATTAACTTAACCATAAAAAGAAAAGTTAAAATTTTTCAACGCTACCATACAAATTTTGAATTTACTTCGAAACTTTTTACCAATTTTTATACTATTTTTAACCCTTTCTATGCCTGAACTATGTACTCTATGCATGACACGTATACTCACCACACCTGTTACTCTAACTGTAGTTTGAATGTTGATTATGTGATCAATAGGTAAGTAAAAAAGTAAATTAAAGAATAGAAGGTTATTTAAAAGGATTATAAAGCATTTGATGTAAATTTTTACTAATTTTATTCCTTTCTCTCTCGCTTAGCACAATTGAACTCTGGCGCTCAAAAATCGATGCAAGACACAATTATTGGAGCTACAACAACACAATATCAGTGCAGTCACGCATACGTGATAAATCAGGTGAGTCTTACACAGAGAGTGTTCCGCCGATCATAAGTGAATGTTAAGCTATCGGAATATTCATAAGCAGTGCAGGAGCAGTCTAATTGCCCTCTCTTTAGTAATCGCTAAGACTGTTTTCACACAGACGGCTTATTGAATAATAAAGGCAGTTTTCTACGTTAAGACGCTTATTGAGCTCAATCTTCCCTACAAAATTCGAATCTATAATTATTTCATTAGTAACTAATCGAATGCCTAATGAAGTCAAAAGCACAATGCAAGTCTGTTGGGAGCGTTCAGTTTCTTAGTTTTTGGTGTGTTCAGTGCTCAAAAATGGCATTTGTCAAAGGAAATGTCATTGTCTGTCGAGCAGTTACTTCTGTGTGAAAGCAAACAATTTACGATTTCCTTAGAAGGTGAAATGAGATCATTAATTTTCTGTGTGAAAACAGTATAAGACTTATTTGCCTGCAGATGCTTTGAGTACAGTGCAGCCGAAACTCCCTTGCTTTCTTTGAGTCATTTGTGTATACTGTTATGTCTTCACCTCTGTCTTTGTATACCCCGCATTTCACTCTCGGTGTCGTATTTGACACGATTGATTTTATTTATTTCACAGTAAGTCATTGAATCCCTTTCCGCCTCATCTAATACCGAACGTTGCGTGTCGTAGTCGGCTTATTTCACAAATATCTCTGCCTGAGAGCACCTTCTTCGGCCAAATCCTGTACGAATATAAACAGAGGTATCGAATGAAATATAATCAATGACCGAGATGTGCATGTCATAGATGGTATTGGGCTAGATCTCCAAGTTCCTATCGAAGGCTCGTTTGCAGGTATAATACGCAGAAAAAGCTTTCCTTGATGTCTCTTCAACATTCCTTTATCAGCTTAATTTGGAGTCGAAAATTATGGCAAGATATTTGGCTTCACAAGAGATATTTATAGTTCTGGTCTTCGGTTTCGGCAAGTTGATGGGCAGAATTTTTGTTTTTCACTTAACAGAGCAAGCTCCGTTTTTGTGGGACTACCTCTAGCCTGTTTTGTCCTGCGAAATCCCTCTGAGTAACATATTTATGAGCTTAGTAAGAGTTATATTCAGTTTACTGAGGGGTTTCACTGCTATTCTATAAACTGATCCCGTGACGAGCCTACTTCTGAGCATGCCGATGACACTTGTTTTAACGTTATTGGGACATATTTCTTGTAGCTCATAGCTTTCTCAATGACGTCAACCACCTCCAATTCTTTCAACAGGATCGCCTTTTCAGTCTGAGTGTTTAGCTGCTTTCTGGCGGAATTCATCGTTGACCCCTATGAGCCTGTCAATAATTCTCCACAGTGCTTTCAGGATAAAGTGGGAGAGGCTTCTAGATCTGTAGTTTTAGTTTCTGAGGCTTCAGGTTCACAACCTTCTTGTATGCATCTTGAAAAGATATTAAGTAGATGGGGTAGAAAATGCTCGCCATCAACGTGCAGTTTGGCCGTTATCAATCCATCCGATCACAACAATTTGAAAGTTTTGAATGATTTGCTATCCCATAGTTTATTATCAAAGTCTCCAAAGTTTCCTAGCTGGAAATGGTCCTCTATATAAATAAAATATATAAAATACATACAGTTAAACCTTGCCACTTTGTTCGATAACGTACAATTTTGCTGGTCATCTCAGTTTAAGCGGCCGAAGTGGCAGGGTTAAACTTTAGTCAACAGCCTAAGTTTAAACGCGCACTGAAAACCGAACCTAAAACACACAAACTTATTTTTCTTCACAGACTATCCTCTCTTGCTCGAGGTGCAGGCAGTACCATTCCAAATGAACAATCTCACAATACTGGATGGCAAATGTCCACCCGGCTGGACGCTCGTCCATGATACTTGCTTTATTTATGTGGGCGCTCCTTTGACATTCCATGAAGCGCGCGCTTTTTGTCGTAGCGAAAACTCTACAATGCCATTTATACGCACAGACAGCACAACTTTGTGGAAATATTTGCAAGGACAAATGCGGCATTTAAAGTGAGTATGAAGACCTCTTCTTTGTCTAATCACTACCGACCGGTATCAATAAAAATTCACCTCTACGCTTATAGATATCCTGAAAAGGTATGGATTCAAGACTTCAATCACATCGACCGCTGCACAAGTTTTGCTTTCACTCAAACTGAGGTGGAAGAATGTAACAGCGAGTTGGGTTTCATTTGTGAAACTGATCCGCGGGTATGTCATGCATCGCTAATAAATATATTACATATTTCTTACTTAAATTCTTTGTTCTCTTCCAGGTTATTATCGATCCTCTCTCTTGGCGCGCTGATATTTTCGCGATCAGCATAATTTCTGCTTTCATTTTGGCTATCATTTTATTGATCATGGTCGGCTTTTGTTGGTATGCCAAATCGAAGCATCGTCATGCTCAACGTTTACAGCGCCGTAACAGCATACGTCAGAGTTTGAGGAGCTTGAATAGCATTGATCCGCAGGGATCGCTGCGGCGGCGAAATTTTGTATGATTATATGTTTATTAATATAATTTACTGTCATAAGTTATTTATTCCTTTTCGGTATCATTTATAATTTTAAATTATTTTATCAGTTATTTCTGTCCTGCCTCATGTTGTTAAGTTTAAGAACAGTAAGAGTTCCAGCCTAAGGTAGTGAATAAGTTTTCCAATATTCCAAAGAACACTATTAGCTTTTTTCCCAAAATCCTAAAATTGGAAAGGAATCCGTGTAATCTCTAAAAATCTACTCTTCTTTTACTTCCATATACCACACCAAACATTGTGGGCTAATCAGTCTCTTGAATTTAGGGCCTTAAGGTGATGGTATCTAAATGGCAAAACGGAACAAGAACATTTTGTTTTTGTAAGTCTTGGTGCAGAGCTGAGCATTTGTACCATTAGCTTAAGAATTTGTTCCATCCTAAACCTTTGCCATTCACGAACTATCCGAAAGTTTATCTTCGAGGATTATTGCGGAGCGGATTTAGCTGCTATCTGCCTAAGTGACCTCCAGTTGCTCCGGTTTCTTGAACTTGACATCCTGATATTGTGCCTGGAAAAGCTAGAAGGTGTTTAAACCAGACTGCTTTGATAGAAAAAGTTACTTCGTCATTTTCTTAGCCACTAATATGTCCACATAGCAGAAATCCTACTCCCCTTTATTTTTAGAAAATTTATAAATTTCTTATTACGGCTATTGAGGAAGATGGGTCTTTCGGTCATACTGAAGTTCATTTGTGAAACTAACTGGTTTATCAAAGGCTAATTAAGAAGTATCGTTTTGACGAATGGGCCCCCTCCCGAGCACTCAACGAAAGCATTCACAATGGAAAAAAAGGAATACGAGTAGATATGTGCCAAAAATCATATGCATGCCCTTCCAATTCAACCTAACCCTATTAAGGCTTGAATGCTTTAAATTGCCAGGCACTTTGTGGCACTTTTCCTGAGTTATACCGAATTGTAGAATTTCTGATTTATACTGAAAGGGTAGAAAAGAAACTTCGGCTATAAGCCCAGAATGTCCGGTGTGTTAGTCAAGCTAGGTGAGGTTGAACTGGCCGGTTAATAAATACCTCATATAGACTGTGTCCATAGTGTTTCCAGAATTTGTTTGACGACCAAACGGAAGAACCCCAATCACGTGCCAGTGCATATGTTATAGAATAACTCCATCCTCTTGGCAAATACTAGCAGTTTTCTAGGACCCAGCTTAATTTCTGCCTCGAGATCTGGCAACTCTGCCGCCCCTAATAGATGGGGCGTTGTCCTGGCGAGCGCTGGACACGAACACAGAACGTTCTCAACCGTTTCTTCCTGCAGGTCACACTTCCTGCACTTGCTGTTACTAACGAGACCTAACTTATAAGCATGTGACGTCAGAATGCAGTGTCCAGTCAGTGTGTCCATTGTGAGCCTTAAGTCTTCTCTCTTCAGAGATATGAGCCACTTTGTGAGTCTAATATCGCAGGCTTTGCACATGGTCTTAGAAATTTTGCAGCCCCGCGCTTTTGTCCACACCTTTCCTGCTTGATGGGTCATATGCAACTCCTATCTCCTTTTGATTTCTCCCAAACGGATTGGGACGTCTATCGTCGACTCAGCATATGTTAGTCAAGCTAAACAGTATTCAAATCGTCTAGGGTTTTTCTGATAATTTACTTTGGAACTATGCATCCAAGGAAAGATTTCAGCAGAACGACTGAATATCTCACTATGAGTTCTTGTATGAGGCCTTTTGACCAAATCTCATTATATACTTTTCACTAGATATTTTAGTTACGTATTTATGATTTGAGTAATTATCCAATAATTTTTTCCATATTACATTTTTTTCTTACTTTTATTTTATCTCCTCTTTTTATTTTCATTTATTCTTCATTTCTTTCGCCCGATCAGAATATGTCCTCATCGACTGGTACGCTCTCGAAGCCCCTAGGGCAAGACTACAAAATGATGGGTAATGGCTCCATAGATTCCATGGATAAAAGTGTACTCAGCTCTGATGGTAGCTTCGAGGCTCACGTCAATCAGACTGGCCATCCCAGCGAATATCAAAAACCCGCCTTGAACGAATATGTCAGTCAAAATGCACTCAAAGCGCCGTCAAATGGCACACACAACAACAAAGCGAATGAACATTACAAAGTCGCAACAATCGGCTCCGTTTCAAAGGCATCTACAGCGCGTGGACGTCATGCAAGACTGCCTGACACCTTCGAACTTTCTTACCGCAACGAAGGCTTTCGCGATAACTCAAC
Organism: Eurosta solidaginis; assembly: GCF_040869045.1. Taxonomy (NCBI): domain Eukaryota; kingdom Metazoa; phylum Arthropoda; class Insecta; order Diptera; family Tephritidae; genus Eurosta; species Eurosta solidaginis. Next base: position 294,961,568 of record NC_090320.1, read on the forward strand.
CTATGCCAGTACGCGTAACAATTCGGTGAGCACGAGTATTGCTGAAGATACACCAATCATACATCAGACAGATGTCGAGGATGCCAACTCGGATTATTATGGCAATGCAAGCACACTACCGCTACACAGCGGTGGCAATGAAAGTCTATCATTCTTGCATGAATTGAAGAAGAATCTACCACCACCTGCCTACAATAAACCGCATGCACAAAGTCATAGTAGCTTTTTGCCGAGCGCAAGTACTAATGGTGTGACGCGTCCCATTAGCACTTCACAACTCAGTGAAGATTCGCATTCGAGTACGTTGCCGTATGAGCAAAAAATTGATAATATAAATTTTACGCCAGTCACGCAAAAAGTTGAAGAAATGCCGTTATTCCGGCATGAACTCGATGCGTCTGGTTTGCCTACACCACCACCCGATATGCGACGTCCCGATTCATATTATACTGCAGTGCGTAGCAGTAAAGCGCAACCACAATTGGCGCGTATGGCAGCAGCGACGCCGTCGGCACGTTCAAGGGTTGGCGATTTAGCAGCTGTCACGAAGCCAGCGGCTAGCACGAAAAATCAGAGTCGCAATCTAAGCCAGGGTCACAACCAGAATGGCAAACGCCCAAAGACTGTTTATCAAACTGCCAGTGCCGAACCGACAGCGTATCATCGTTCACGTTCAGAAGCTTTGCTAGAGACAGATTTTTACGATGAATCGCCGAGCATGGTACCGTTAAGTACGAACAATCGCAGCTATAGCCAACCCTTGGAGACGGCAATGTAAGGTGAATTAGCGAAATAAAAATTTATTTTTACGAACTACAGTATACAGACATCATCACAAGAACACAATCATCGTTATGATTAAACACATTGCACTAAATTTAAAATTAAAATTCATATATACGTTTGTGAAAATAAAAATAAACAAAAAAAACTAAAATTCAACTAGCATAAAATATATTAAGCCTTACCGATCTATGATCAACGATTCTATATGCCTTAACGCTACTGTAGTTAGCCGAATTAATATTTAGCGCGTAGTTGAAATTTATATGTACTAAGTTAAGTTTAAGATATATTTAAAAATAAAAAAAAATTTTACGCAGCGAAGTATTTCTTACGCTTTTGTGTAATGAGGAGCACAATAAAATTAAAAATATATATAAAAAAAATAAAAAATTAATATAACAAATCATATAAATTAAAAAACATGTTTGTTTTTAAGTTTCAGTTGATCCATCCATTAGTTGTAAGTTGTCATATTATAAGATTTAATGTAAAATTACATTTTTTATTTACATAAACATCATGTACATATATTAAACATTTATTTGATAAAAATATATTTATATTTGATTAGTTTGCATTGCTAAGAATATGTGCTTAGGATCGTTCATAATTAACTAAATACTAGCGTGTTCAATAAATAATTAATTTGAAAATAATCAATGTAAGTTTTTTAGATTCATTCCTCTAGAAGGTGTGGCCAGTAAAACACAAGTTCTACCAGCGTCACAACCAGTGTTGCCAGAACTTTTTCAGAAAAAGGCTAGATTGACAAAAATAACAAGTTAAACAAGTAAGGAAGGCTAAGTTCGGTTGTAACCGTACATTACATACTCAGTTGAGAGCTATGGAGACAAAATAAGGGAAAATCACCATGTAGGAAAATTAACCTAGGGTAACCCTGGAATGTGTTTGTATGACATGGGTATCAAATGGAAGGTATTAAAGAGTAATTTAAAAGGGCGTGGCCATAGTTCTATAGGTGGACGCCATTTAAGGATATGGCCATAAAGGTGGACCAGGGCTGACTCTAGAATTTGTTTGTACGATATGGGAATCAAATGAAAGGTGTTAATGAGTATTTTAAAAGGGAGTGGGCCTTAGTTCTATAGGTGGATTCCTTTTCGAGATATCGCCATAAAGGTGGACCAGGGGTGACTCTAGAATGCGCTTGTACAACATGGGTATCAAACGAAAGGTGCTGATGAGTATTTTAAAAGGGAAGAAGGGAGTGGGCCTTAGTTCTATGGGTGGACGCCTTTTCTAGATATCGCCATAAAGGTGGGCCAGGGGTGACCCTAGAATTTGTTTGTACGATATGGGTATCAAATGAAAGGTGTTAATGAGTATTTTAAAAGGGAGTGGGCTTAGTTCTATAGGTGGATTCCTTTTCGAGATATCGCCATAAAGGTGGAACAGGGGTGACTCTAGAATGCGTTTGTACAATATGAGTATCAAACAAAAGGTGCTGATGAGTATTTTAAAAGGGAGTGGGCCTTAGTTCTATGGGTGGACACGTTTTCGAGATATCGCAATAATGGTGGACCAGGGGTGACTCAAAAATTTTTTTGTACGATATGGGTATCAAATGAAAGGTGTTAATGGGTATTTTAAAAGGTTTAGTTCTATAGGTGGACGCCTTTTCGAGATATCGCCATAAAGGTGGACCAGGGGTGACTCTAGAATTTGTTTGTACGATATGGGTATCAAAAGAAAGGTGTTAATGAGTATTTTAAAAGGGAGTGGGCTTAGTTCTATAGGTGGATTGCTTTTCGATATATCGCCATAAAGGTGGACCAGGGGTAACTCTAGAATTTGTTTGTACGATATGGGTATCAAATGAAAGGTGTTAATGAGTATTTTAAAAGGGAGTGGCCTTAGTTCTATGGGTGGACGCGTTTTCGAGATATCGCAATAATGGTGGACCAGGGGTGACTCAAAAAATTTTTTGTACGATATGGGTATCAAATGAAAGGTGTTAATGAGTATTTTAAAAGGGAGCGGGCCTTAGTTCTATAGGTGGACACATTTTTGAGATATCGCCATAAAGGTGGACCAGGGGTGACTCTAGAATTTGTTTGTACGATATAGGTATCAAATGAAAGGTGTTAATGAGTATTTTAAAATGGAGTAGGCCTTAGTTCTATATGTGGACGCCTTTTCGAGATATCACCATAAAGGTGGACCAGGGGTGAATCTATAATGTTTTTCTACGATATGGGTATCAAATTAAATTTATTAATGAGGGGCTTAAAATGGAGTGGTGGTAGTTGTATATGTGAAGGCGTTTTCGAGATATCGACCAAAATGTGGACCAGGGTGACCCAGAACATCATCTTTCGCGTACCGCTAATTTATTTATTTATGTATGTAATACCACGGACAGTATTCCTGCCAAGATTCCAAGGGCTTTTGATTTCGCCCTGCAGAACTTTTTCATTTTCTTCTACTTAATATGGTAGGTGTCACACCCATTTTACAAAGTTTTGTTCTAAAGTTAAATTTTGCGTCAATAAACCAATCCAATTACCATGTTTCATCCCTTTTTTCGTATTTGGTATAGAATTATGACATTTTTTTCATTTTTCGTAATTTTCGATATCGAAAAAGTGGGCGTGGTCATAGTCCGATTTCGGCCATTTTTTATACCAATACAAAGTGTATTCAGATAAGTACGTGGACTGAGTTTAGTAAAGATATATCTATTTTTGCTCAATTTATCGTGTTAACGGCCGAGCGGAGGGACAGACGGCCAACTGTGTATAAAAACTGGGCGTGGCTTCAACCGATTTCTCCCTTTTTCACAGAAAATAGTTACCGTCCTAGAATATAAGCCCCTACCAAATTTGACTAGGATTGGCACATTTTTGTTCGACTTATGGCATTAAAAGGATCCTAGACAAATTAAATGAAAAAGGGCGGAGTGGTTATGCTCCGATTTAGTTAATTTTAAATAGCGATCTGAGTTGAGTAGCCAGGAACCTACATACCAAATTTCATCAAGATACCTCCAAATTTACTCAAGTTATCGTGTTAACGGGCGGACGGACGGACGGGCATGGCGCAATCAAATTTTTTTCGATACTGATGATTTTGATATATGGAAGTCTATATCTATTTCGATTCCTTTATACCTGTACAACCAACCGTTATCCAATCAAAGTTAATATACTCTGTGAGCTCTGCTCAATTGAGTATAAAAAGGCTAAATAAAAATTTTCAAGGGTAAGAAAAGAAGCTAAAAGTTAGAAGGGATAGATACATAATTAATAAAACTCCACTATAGTTTTTTATTTGCAAAATAAGAACGCCGATAAAACTGTTTTGAATAAGGGAATTTTGTCCTTTAAAGGATCCATTAAAGATGTAAACTCTACATTCCACACTCTCTGAGAACGTCTTTTTCAAGTTTTTGTATGTGTTTTACACCGACTCCAAACGATATCTGGCAAATGAATTTTTTGAGCGAATATTTTCCTGACACTTTCTGGGCTGTCCGAACTTCTGTCGATGAGTCACCCCGTTAAATATAGTTTTGAAATAGGTTATTATGAATATGAATAAAGGAATTTGAAATTAGATTGTATCTTATTATAAGTCTAAGCAATTTAATATGTGCAATAAAACTTTTAGTAAGGTTATACTACGGTACACGAATGATCATTCAACCTCGTTTTTATAACAGCTTATGTAAGCCCGATTTTGTGTGGGCTATATAGAAGCCATATATAAAAGGACCTAATACAGCAAGTAGTTTCTTTTAATAAGGGTTTTGTATGTAGGCCTTATTTTTGTCTGTCCTTAAGCCTTATAATAAAGTCGTTATATTCTATCTTATGGCTTATAATAATTCCTTACGTAAGTTTTACTTTATATGAGCTATAAGCCTTACACACAACGGTATATTTCAAGTAAATATTATGCCTGTTGACATAAGTACAGAAAACCAAGGAGTTATCCCATTTGTTTGGATGTGATTTGCAACGGGTCGAGTCCGTCGTTTTACACAGCATATGTATATTGCATAGCTGTTTTGTCTACATGTGGACTTAGAAACCTAGTTAATTGTTTCTGAAATCAAAAGTCCAATTTCGCTCGGAAGCGGTTTCGAAGCAGATGAAACAGTCATAGAATGGAGTGGCAAACACACGGACGCAAATGATATTAGGTTGATGTTGCCTTAATAAAGTTACTACGCCTCGATTTTTGCCTACCATAATGCCAACATTATCTGTTCCTTAGATCTTCTAACATTTTGGAAAACCCCAAAAAGAGCTAAAAAAGAAGCTGAAAAAACCTTAAAGCTAAATTGCAACTTGTCTAGCTAAACGGAGAAAAAAAGCTAAATCTAGCTTGAAAAAAGCTAAAATGGCAACACTGATCACAACCTATACAGAACGTGCACTGAAATTGTGGTTTTTGTATTATTGAAGTTCGTCGTGTTTGGCCTATCTGCATACATTTTCATAAGCTTTTTCCATCTGACTCTGCCCTCCCCTCCCCCCCCATTCACTTTTTCCGAATCCTTTTACTCACTCCTCCCTCCGTCTTTTTCGGTTCATCTATCTCCATCTTCGTCTCATTCTATCTCTTTCTCAATCTCCTTCTCTCTTTATCTTCTCTCAATTTCTTCTCATTCTTCTACATCCCATATTGCGTGTCCCAGAGGGTGTTATGTATTTTATTCCAGTCCCAGCCCCAGTCCCACTCCGAGTCTCAGTCCCAGTCCTAGTCCGTCTCTGGATAATATATAACTATGTACTAAAGCACTCATCAATAGCTATCATTTGATATCCATATTGTATAAACTCTGTCTAGGCATTCACTGGCCCACGTTTTGGCCTATATCTCGAGACCCTAGTCACCCAGGGTTATGAGAATTACCCTCTACACAACTAAAGACTCTCCTGAATTTAAAAAAATTTCATATTACCTCTAAATCGAGGGCCCCCAGTACCCCCACCCTTTCGGCGGGCCCGGTGATGTGCTATACTTGATATCATTCGCCATTAAATTTTTTTTTGATAAGCAGGTTGTTTAATTAAAAACAAAGCAATAAAACAAATAAAAAAATTTGCAACAAAATAATATTTCGACTATAAACTGAGATATAACCTATCATATCTCTAAAGTTAGATCAAACTACACACGGGGTGCAAAACAAATTCAAAATCGGTTCAGTAGTTTAGGAGTCCATCGCGGCCAAAAATTTGGTGACACGTGTTTTTTATTAAGATTATAAACATCGCGTTAAATTTTTTTTTTTTTTTACTTTTTTATTTTGCTTGGAAAATAATTTTTGTGTTTTCTGTATTGTTCGCAACAGGATCGTGCGCAAGGGGACGGGATTCAACCCCCCCCCCCCCCCCCCCCCATGTGCTGACAACGACGGAATTTTTTTCATGAAAAGTGGTAGATTGAAGAGTGCATTTGTTGACTGATAGCCAATGAATATGGTAAATGTTTCTCTTTACTCCCGTTTCTATTAATTTTTATCGCAAAAGTAGTCTTGACAATAACGGAAGCTTACTATGAGGTTCCACATGTTCAAACAATCAGTATCGAAAAAAAATTTGATTGAGCCGTGTCCGTCCGTCCGTCCGTCCGTGCGTCTGTCCGTTAACACGATAACTTTAGTAAATATTGAGATATCTTCACCAAATTTGGTACACGAGCTTATCTGGGCCCATAATAGATTGGTATTCAAAAATGAGCGAAATTGGATGATAACCACGCCCACTTTTAATATATATACCATTTTGGAAAACATCAAAAACCTGATTATTTAGTAATTAATACACCTAGAATGTTAAAAGTTGACGTGTGGACTGATAATGAGACTCTTGATAAAAATTTGGAAACAAATTTTAAAATGGGCGTGGCACCGCCCACTTGTGATAAAACCAATTTTACAAATATTATTAATCATAAATCAAAAATCGTTAAATCTATCGTAACAAAATTCAGCAGAGAGGTTGCCTTTACTATAAGGAATAATTTGAAGAAAAAATTAACAAAATCGGTTAAGGACCACGCTCACTTTTATGTAAAAGATTTGTAAAAGGGTCGTGGACGAATAAAATAAGCTATATCTTTGCAAAAGAGAGCTTTATATCAATGGTATTTCATTTCCCAAATGGATTTATAACAGTAAATAGAAAAACCTTCAAATTTTGAAAAATGCGCGTGGCACCGCCCCTTTTATGACTAAGCAATTTTCTATGTTTCGGAAGCCATAACTCGAAGAAAAATTAACGGATCGTAATAAAATTGGGTACACAAATTTTCCCTACAGTAAAAATGGACGGGATCGGTTAAAGACCACGGTAACTTAGATATAAAACGAGTTTAAAAGGGTCGTAGACTAGAACAATAAGCTATAACTTAGCAAAAAATAGTTTTGAATAGATGATATTTCACTTATAAAGTTTTATTGTAAGAGGAAATGGGGAGACATTTTTTTAAACGGGCGATGTCACGTGTTATGTTCAAAAGTAATTTATCTGAAATGAAATGTACAATTGAAGCTCACACTGAGTATATAATGTTCGGTTACTCCTGAACTTAAACACCTTTACTTGTTTTTATTTTATTTTTTTCTTATTTCTATTTTTTTCTTGGTTTTATTATAATTTATTATTTTTTCTATCTCAAGTATTTTAAAACTAATATTTTTGTTGTTTTTATCCTCTCACTACTTTCCGTGCGGGTAAAACTCCGATGTCGTTAGTTGCACCGGTTGAGGCCTTGTCTCTTATCCGTGACTATACAATCACTGCATATGGCGCTACAGTGTCTACACTCCATCGTTCTTATTTCTATGACTGAAGAGGCCTTGCCTCCCATCGGTATCTACGCTTTTACTGCTTGTTTTCTTCATTACTTTTTGTGCGATTGGATAGACCTTGTTTCCCACCCTTCATGATTATTTACTACGGCGCGGCTTTTACAGGGTTCTTATCCACTTTATTATGTCTGAGATGACATTACACGCCTCTATTCATTTGTCCTTACTTTCGGGCATATGCCTCATGAAACTCTAAGAAGTTTGAACTTTCCCAATATACTGCGAAACTTTCATCTATAGCTATGAGACCTCATGCATTCAATAATAGTATACACCATCTTCTGTTACGCCTTCACAATGGTCGCAAATTTTATTTTCTTCGTGTTTGAACCACTGAAAATATTCTTTAAAATACCCACGCCCGATTAAAAACTACTAACTCTCTTGTTTTGGGGTGTGTAGTTTCCTCCTTAGAAATCATTGCTGCTTCATTTGCCAATACCTCGATCATATACATTTCTGCTTTTACTAGCGCTGCTTCCTTAGATACCGTTCTAAAAGCACTACACACCCGGAGGCGGCAAAGTCGATAATTTGACTTAACGCCGCGGAAGTTTAATAAGTATTCTTAGGTCTGCTCAAAACTGGACCGTGTATATAATTTGGCCTTTTCGTTAACATATTCGAGGTAAGTTTTGAGTGATAGTCTCCGGTTTATCATAGTCCCCATGTTCTTTGTCGATGTCAAGCTGCCGATTTTTATAATGACTTGCGCTACCTTCTTCCTACTTTATATGTGCACTGCCTCGGTTTTTTGTTCCCCAATCTGTAATATATTGGCTTCAAGAGTAATCTAAGTTACTAGCTTAATCAATAGGAGATTTTTCGCTTACTCTTCGACAACGTGCGAAGCACAATATGATCAAATATTCCTTCCGTCAGAGCTTTGAAGAAACATACGACATTTAATTTATATTTTGTAGACTGACCGTCAAGTTGGTAACAAAAACAAAGAAAACGAGCCGATTGAACTAATTTGGCCTGAATATGGACGTTTGTGTCTTCTGTCCAAAATACGCCAACCAAAATCGATCCATTTTGGGCCACATTGCATACACTTACATCAAGCGATGCATTGAGGATCGCACTTTGTTGATCCCGAACCGAACTGTCTAGACCTAGTAACGGAAACCAAGTACATAGTTACTTATGTATGTGTATTGATCCGTCCTAAAGATGAGCGCGGGATATTGAGAGCATGAGAACATATGGTAAAGGGCTCCCAGATATAATCCGCGCTAAGGAAAAACATTTTTGTCCCCATTTTATTTTCTCCAAAAAATATGATACCCTTCTTTCGAAATTTTTTTCTGTATTAAGACTATTTACTTTAAATAGGATTTGCCATGGTCATCATTTCACCTAACTCACCAAAAAAACTCCGAAAAGTTAAGTAAACTCTAACAAAGATTAAATAAATTTCATATTCACACTGTGGCTACGCTAAACATTTAAATCTTACCGACGAGCGCGCCCAGAGTGAAGGCAGAGAATATCAAAGATAAAGAGCTGCTCGTTCTCTGCTATTGAACGAGTTATCGCGCATATATTGCGGCTGCACTACCCTGCAAAAATCGTTCGATCATGTGGTTCACTCGTGTCATACTGGAGTACGCCATGGATTACTCTGATGTAATGCTAAGCTGGGGTATATGGTCCAGTCCGGGGACATCGCAATGTTAATTGGACCATATTTTTTGTATGAATTGTGGTTAATTTTGGAGCACTCGGTTTGTCCATAGCGAGTACTCCATACATGCATGCATAGAGTACTCGCGATTTTTGTAGGGGTGTCAAGCGGTAAGCTAGCAGACCTTTCACTACATATTTATGTGGATATATAAGATGGGTTATGGAGCAGCTTTTATTGTAGAACATAGTTTTTCTTAGAATTACTTTGCTGACCTTATTGTTGTTCATCCTTATTCACATAAAAACGAAACTCAGTCCTTAATAGAGTACAGAGATGTGTTTCTGGGCTGCATATTCCATGAGTGCGCCATTAGGTTTAGTAAATAAATAAAAGTTGTGCAATAGCTAGAAGCCTCCGGAAAATTAACCATTTAATTTAGTTTTAGCATCTAGGAGGGTTTTTCTACCAACCCATTAATAGCTGTATTTTTTTACATCTATCTACGTTAACGCTTAAACTTTATACGGACTGCTAAGCGTTAAACTTTATCTACTCTTCTGAAATTGCTGGGCATAAAGTTAGTACTCCTAATTTTCAATACGCATTATACAACTGAAATATGTGTCTGTGTTTCACCTCTACAAATTAGAGGTTTACGCCGGTAACGTAATCGGCGGCGGCGTGACCGGCGCGCCGACAAAGTGATCGGGGTAAACCTCTTAATTGAATGGCTGGACTTCAGAGTATCACATTGTCCCCAACTAATGAATATGGAAACATACTGCTGACGTCAATGGTATGCTTGACGATCTGGAACAATATCATTAACTTGCGGAATAGTATCTGGGAGGCTTGTAAGGCAAAAATTAAAAAAAAAAATTTGGAAAGGTTTTGTTTATATGTATTTAATTCGGAAAGATCCGCGGTTTTTTCCTCAAAATCTCGCGTATCGTTCAGAAAATTTCGGGAGTAGCTCCTTGCGGAGAGAGGGAGAAATACTTAAAATGGTCACAGTTTTGTAGCGTAGTTTCACCGAAGGAGATGTTCTGGGCTAACTCTAATATCCGTCGTCGGCACGATTTCTTTAAAACATTTGGGGCTACATGCTGGTCACGCACAAAGGCGACTTACGGTAGCTATCAATTATCTACTAATAGTCATGACTCTCTGGCACAGTTTTAACGATTACCATCAATGCTGGCTTATTGTTGATCCTCTACGTGTAGCTGCGCAGACTTTCTGACGGATGCTTTTGTTGCGCTATGCTTCCGAACTGCACCAAAAAAACAGCTTGAAACGTTAGGGAGTAACTATTCGGCCAAGGATGCCGCTCTCGAAATCATAAGCGGTCTAAGTGGATGTCATTACGTAACTAATGGGTGAAAATCGTATATATATATATATCGAAATCGCATCTACATAATTTAAACTTTACAATGACCGTGGAAAAAACTTTAAAAATGTAGACCAACATTTGCAGACGTTTGTGTTGGATACATTGACTTCAATAGTCTTCGTTTCCGGTCTTATGATATAACAGCTCATTATGGATGACCGCCTTCAGTTTTCACACTAGTTCGACTATCCCCTACGTTAGGCTAGTAGAACACCCGGTCATTTGTTCCACTGTCTTGAGAAAGCTTTTGCTTCACCACTTCGAGTGTTCTTTCGAAGGACAAGTCCGAACCTGGTTTAAAAATGTGCCTACGTTTTCACATTTTTAACAGGAGCCGTCACGTGTTGGTCATATTTAAACATGGTTGATAGGCTAATCCAATGTGATTCTCTACAAGGGACTAGTTGGGGATAGGGCCGCCAACTTTAGGAAATGTCAAATCGGCAGACTTGGGTGTTGAATGATGAAGCCTGAACATCAAAATTAACATTTCAGACGCTATTGTATAGTTCAGCAAATAAAGGGATTTTTCAAACCCTTCTCATACGTGTTGAAGATATATGCAACTTAAGTGTGAGCTGAGAATCATTTCAAAGGAGAATTTAAACCACTGGAGCCTACTAAAGGATTTTGCATCACTGATTTAGCTTATTCTTTCAGCCAATCGGGATATTAAATTCCGCACCTTTTTCGGGTAACTTGCTTTTTTAACAACTTGAGGACAATTTGAAAATATATTCTACTTGGGACATTTTATTTAAAATCATTGTTATTTATTAATTTTTTGAAAAAATTATGCAAAGTGAGCATTAAATAACTTTTCTTTAAGTGTTTTGTTTTAATAACTTGGTGAATTCGGTGTTGCGAAATCCGTGTTAAGCTGGCATTGAAAGCGCCTGTTTTCTCAAATAACTTTTGAACGGTTAGAAAGTGTTAAATTTCGCAATTGTAATTTTATAACTGGCAGTGATGCGCATCCCTTGATACCCCTTTTAGACCATATCGGACCAATTTTCGAGATGAACAATAAATGGCCTAGACAGTCTTAAAAGAGTACACAATATAGTAACGAGCCGAACGCCGCCGCCGCGCCGATATTATTGACATTCGGCAGCGGCGTGCGAAAAACGTTGCGAATCGGCGGCGGTGGCGTATATCTCTACTACAAATGGTGTGTGTCCACTATTCGTCGCAACTGATTCAGCTATATTATACACTATGGCCACCAGAGGTTTGTGTCTGCGCTTTTCGGTACAACATGTTCTGTAGCTAGTTGTCGCTATATGGGTCTGCCAAGCATTATCTAAATGAGGATAAGTGTTTTTTTTACACGCAAACGTCACGCAAACGTAAACATATACGGTGTAAAAAAAGACACGGCTAATATATGTCTGAGTGTTGCACTAATTTTTAAAATGTTGTCTGGGAAATTTATTATCGCATCGTAAATTTGCTTTTTCTTGCGCTCCTCTCTTTTTCCATTCTGCTGCGCTATTCACCGAACAGCTTTCTAGCGCGCGCGACGGAGAACGCGCACGCAGTCTGCAACCGCAGGGCAAAAGTTCCAAAGAGCGCGACGCCACTATTAAATGCGCTCTCAATTAACCACTCACTTTTTGTTTGTTTGCTGCGCTGCTGCTATGGCTGCAGGTTTACGGCAGCTCTGCACAAACAACACAGTTCAGTATGTCTTTTATTGGTCGTGAACTTTCAATGTTAAAAGGTACTTCGATTTTGTTCCTGTCATCAGTAAAAATATTAAGCTGCGCCAGTCAGTTCAGCGTATCTACTATTGACTGTCGATTAAATACTACGGATGACGGCGGCGCATACTACCAGAGTGTGGGTCGTTTTTCTGTGAATAGTGGTGATTGCCAGCCACGCAGCACAAAACTGGAAAATTCGAAACTATAAACAGAAAATATATCTAGAACTTTTTTATAAACTCGAACTAGTCTGCGGGTACGCTAAGCAAAAACAACTATTCCGGTAACTTAGCTGGCTATTGGGCATCTGTGTATTTCAGTTTTGCCTATGGGCTTTAAAGCGCCACTGTGCGCGTCAGCCAAAAATACTATGTGCTGGGTGTAAAATGTTAGGAGCAGTACCGATAGTAGCGAGTGCGGGGAGACCAAGTAGCCAAACAAGCAAAATCATCGATTCAGCGAAAAACTGGAAACCAAATGTTCACATTCAAACAAAATTAAATAAAATCAAACAGGAATTACTACAACCGTAGTGGAAGCAATAACAATAGCAAAAGCGCTATATTATTTACGAGTTGTAAATAGTAAGCGCGTCAACCGAAAGTACTTAGCGTAGCACAGCGCCGACACATGAGCGAAGCGGTGTAGCCTAACAGGAAGAGTGGTAACAAGAGCAGGTAATGTTTTTGTGACCGACCCACACGGTACGCGTCACCGCGTTGCACAGAAGGCTATTGTCTATATTTAGAAGAGTAAAACCAGAGGTGCAAGGAAAGTGTAATAGACAGTTAAATATTATAATATGTATATAACAATAGTGAACAATTATAATATAAAAGAGTGAATGAAAGAAAGTCGACAACGGTAGGTAAGAGGACAAGTGAGTAGCCAAGCGTGCGCAAGCAATATCTTTGTATTCTAAAGTCTTTGAGAAGAACGGCAGTGCCAAATTAAAATTGGAAGGCAAACGACACAAAACAAAAACATCGAAAACTCAAGTACAACAACGCCGATAAAGACTGCTCAACACTAGCACATCGCTCGTAGTAAACCGAAAACTGCCACTAAATACAAGCGCTTCGCATCAACAGCAGCAGCGGGTATCCCTTACCGCAAGGAGTCATTACAAAGGAGTGCAGCATAGCAGGAGCGCGCAAGGCTGCTGGGCGGTTGGCGACGGGTAAGTACAAGTAAAATCATGTTAATACATAAATTTTTGTCTCAAGACGTTGGAGCGCGCTGGAGACGTGTGCTCGTTGTTATTTGATTGACGAGGATAGCTCTACAAGTACGTGATTTGATGCTGAAAGCTTTTGTTAAAGAATTATCGCAATGTGGAATAGGCTTGTGTATCACTTACCTGACCAATTAATATACTTTAGGGAGACTCATTTAACCTGATAAATGCTTTATAAACTGTGTAAACGTATAAATTTATCTAGTGAGTAAACGAACTGTCAAATTTTGTATGAAAAATCATTTCAAAATTTGTATAAATTTACGCGCACATTTCATGTTGTAAACGTAGTAAACTCAAAGGAATGCAACCTTGCAAACATAACAGCCGTCATTTTCACCAGAAATCTCCAACAGCAGCAAGTCATTTACAAGAATATCTCAGTAAAGACGCTTTAGGATTGATTTTTCACATCTCGGCACTTTTTAATTTGCCGAGTCATAGACCAGAACACGTAAGATGACAAATTTACAGAGAGTGATCTTTGTTCGCCGAGAAAGTTCTTTTTTTTAGTTAATCACTTCGTTTCCCTGCAAAAATCGTTGGATCATGTGCTCCACTGGAGTACGTAGAATTATACTCCACTGTAATGCAGCAATGGACCAACTCATGTTTCTACACGAACATATTGTAAGCCGATCATTGCTGGTTTTTAACGATTGTAATCATTACACGATGTTTATTGGACTGCGGGTACTCCATGGATTACTCTGACGTAATGCGGTGATGGAGTATATGGTCCAGTCCTAGGACATCGCAATGTTAATTGTACCATATTTTTTGGATGAATTGTGGTTAATTTTGGAGCACTCGCTTGGTACATACCGAGTACTCCATACATGCATGCATGGAGTACTCGCGATTTATGCAGGGTCAAAGTAACACTTGTTAACAATAGTTAATCTCTGCTTGATTTCTGAGCTGGCATTGTTTTCGCTATTAATTCTTCACAGTCTCGAATTTATATCCGTCAACAGTGACGTGCTCTAAGTCGCGTATGAGCCAATTTTTTTTATTACATAAGGCTGTTTTCCTCTTTGCCCAACCCAGAGAAGTCATAACTTTCTTTTCAGGCCAATGATACCATGGCGCAATGGCTAAGTCCCCATAGGTTAATTTGAACAGACTAAAATAACTATGTCCCCTTAGAATACTAGACGTTTTAGAGAGTCTAGTTTGTTGCCTCGATATCTAACAACTCGGCAGCCTCTAGTAGCTGGAGCCCCGCCCACAGGAGCACAAGACAGGAACAGCCCGCATTGCAATATCTGCACTTACTGACGATTCTAAGAAATGTATAAGCATGTGACGCTAGAAGGAGATCTAAGCAAGTTTGGGAGTCTAATATTCTAGGTATTGCACATTATCTTACAAATTTTGCAGCTCTTTGATCACATCCAACTCCAGTCTCCGTTTAAGTCAGGCATGCTTAACCAACGAACCAATATCTTTTCGTTACGATAATTTCCGTTAATAAACGAAACAAAGTCATTTCGTTTCGTTTATTAACGTTAAGAACGTCAAATTAACGAAGTGATGTTGTTTCGTTTTCTGCCATATCAAAACGAAATCAAATCGTTTATGTTGATTATTTATTTCAAACTATGCTGGCAAAGCTGATTGATGGCGGAGTCATTAAAGGTGAAAGCATTAGCCGCGCTGATTGCAACTTTTTTCATGAATTTTGACAGTACGAACATTTCTCAGAGTATTTTTGACATTACCACCAACCAATTACACAAACAAATTACATGGAGTTTGTGTGTGTATGTCCGCTCGCTGTTACCACCTTGCGGCTTCATCATGGCTATAGCATTGCCAGCACAATCCAAACATAAATTATCACGTTTTTGTTAACGTTTTTAACGTTAACGAAAGCTTTTCGTTTCGGTTAAAAACGAAATACAATTTATCTTAATAATTTCTTTATCGATAATAATTTGAAGTGCTTCAACAGAAACGGTGGAAATTTTTTGATAAACGATTCGCTTAACGTTAAGGTGCATCCCTGGTTTAAGTCCACTCCGACCTAAGGGACTTCTAATAATCCTGACAATAGCGGGGTAAAAACTGAGTTTGAATGATTAATTGTCGAAAGCTTGATGTATATTGAAACGATTTTCCGTTATCCCTTGTCAAATTTGATTTTTCGTTCTTGAAGCTTGAAATATAGCCAAGAAAAATGCACAGAAAAAGAAAAAAATATTATTCTTGATAGCTCATCAAGTATTGTTGGTTGCACCCTCGTAGCTTAGGTTAACACATCGGTACGAAAAACAACGTTCGATTTTTAAAGCATTTTTGTATTTGTTTTATAATTATATATGTATGTACGTATGTGTGTATATACAGTATTTCCCGCTTATATGCACCCCGGTTATAAGCATTTTCCGTTTATAAGCACCGATTTTTTCTAAAGTTTTGTAATTTTCCCGCTTATAAGCACTGAAGAAAAAAATTCTACTTTACATCTTCTCATACACGAATTTATTTGACTTCTAACCAAATTTACTATATAAACCATATTACTATTCATTTATCGATTCTATGCATTCTTGCCTGCTACGTAGAATCTACTGACGAACATACAATCGCAGAAGCCTTCCCAGGAGAAAATTCAATAATAGAAGAATCGTCCGATGATGAACCTCCTAATAGTGTTGCAGATAGTATTCCAAGCTATAAGGAAGTCATTGATTCCATTGATATTATCCGTAGAGCACTTATGCCTTCAAATAAATTTATGTTCGAGATCGATAAAATTAAGCAATACTACTTCAAACTCGCTAAATTGAACATTCAGTCTAAAATTACAAACTTTTTTAAAAATAATTAACGAATTCGCCGGGCTTTCAATAATGTTTCTAAATGGGCGATTATGGATGGTCTTAATTACATTAAAGTACATCCAGCCTTAACGAGATGGATCGGCTGTATGTTAAATTGCAGGAAGATTTCATCACAATGGGGATTGTACGAGGCCACGAAGTCAGTGGACAGGAACACGCCGCAGAGAGGGGTGCTATCACCTCTGCTGTGAACGCTGGTCATCAACCAACTGCTCAGGCGATTCGATGAGGGACTCGTAAAACTTACGGCTTACGCAGATGACGTTGCAATTGTCATAAGTAGAAAGTGCCTTCCAACGATTAGCTCTTTGATGGATCGGGCGCTTCGGGATATTCATACCTGGGCATCTATTGTCGGCTTGAAAGTCAACGCGGAGAAGACGGATATGGTCTTGTCTACAAAGAGGTACAAGGTCCCAAATTGCACCAGACCTAAGTTAGGAGGTATCACCCTACAGCAGAAACCTTGCAAAAATATCTAGGAATCATCCTAGACAGTAAGCTGTCATGGAAGATCAACGTGGAGGAGAGGGTGAAGAAGGCCTCAACGGCACTTTATACATGTAAAATAATACTGGGGTGTTCGTGGGGCGATTGTAAGCCCTATTCTATACTATGGAGTTCTTGTTTGGTGGAAAGCCACACAAAAAACAACCTACCTCAAAAAATTAGAGGAAAAATGCAGACTATCAATGCTTAGCATTACGAGAGCCCTGAAAACAACCCCGACGGCTGCACTGTATGCCATTCTGCACATTCCATCTGTAAACCTGATAGCAAAGAACATAGCGTTAACAACTGCAACCAGGCTCGGGGCAGCTTGAGTGCCGACCATATGGCCATAGTAGTATAGCGTCATCAATCACAAGACGAACAGACTACCTGATTCCCTATCTGAGCTTCGAGGACGATCTTAAGGCCACAATAGCGGTGGACGGTTGGAGCAAGGGTGCTCAAATGGCGGACGAGGCGATACATGTGTACACAGATGGTTCCAAAGTAGTGGAAGGAGTAGGGTCTGCGGTATACTGTGCTGATCCGGAAATAAACAGATCATACAGGCTGCCGGATTACTGTAGCGTTTTCCAAGCGGATATAGTAGCCGTAACCAAAGCATTAGAAAGCCTGGAAGAGAATAGCTTAAGCTGTAACCGTGTTAACTTTTATATTGACACTCAAGCAGCAATTAAGGCAATAATCTCTCATAGCACAGCATCTAAATGCGTGTTAGAGTGTAGGCAGTCCCTGGAGAGAATCGGGACAGGGAGAAGCATACATCTATATTGGGACTCAGGGCATATGGGAATAGATGGGAATGAAAAAGCGGATGAACTAGCTAAAAAGGGACGTCCCAATTAGACTGGGAGAGATTAAGCGAAGGCGAAAGGTGCACATGATCGACCAAGCAGGAAAGGCGTGGGTTCAAGCGCGGAGCTGTAAAGTGTGGATGATTATGTGTAGGTCTTACAACCTTAGACTAACAAAGTATTCTGACTGAACGTTGCCTTCTGGCGTCACATGCCTTTAACTTAGTCTTGGTCAGTGATAGCAGATGTAGGAAGTGCGGTTTGGAGGAGGAAACGATCGAGCACGTTTTGTGCTCGTATCCTGGGCTTGCCAGGCTAAGACTCCAGCTATAAGGAGTGATACAGCTGTCAGATCTAGAAGCAGCAAGTGGCTTAACTTCTAGAAAGCTTCTAGTATTTGCCAAGAGGACGGAGTTATTTTATAACAAAAGGTCCTGGTTTTTGATAGCGTTTTTCAGTTTGGTCGTTAAAATAAACTTGTGATAACAC
The DNA here is from genome assembly GCF_040869045.1 of Eurosta solidaginis. Classification (NCBI taxonomy): domain Eukaryota; kingdom Metazoa; phylum Arthropoda; class Insecta; order Diptera; family Tephritidae; genus Eurosta; species Eurosta solidaginis. The sequence continues at coordinate 294,979,815 of NC_090320.1, forward strand.
TACGGACTCACTAAGTCTATGTGAGGTCCACATGGACCGGCCATTTCAACCTAACATAACCTAACGAATTCGTAAATGCATCATATGCAGTACTTATATGTAAGTACATATATATGTAGGACCCAGTGAAAGATACAAAATTCAGCATAATTGTTAATGTATTTATCTTTGTACACTTGAAATAAATTTTTTTATAAAAATGTTTGTAAATTGTCGAGCTCGAGGCCATACAATAGCCGTGTTTTTTAACACGCGCGTATACGTTTCGTTTGCGCGTGTTAAAAAACGCCTATCTTCGCTTAGATAATGCTTAGGAGACCCATCTAGCGGCTGTGGTAAAACAACTAGCTACAGCAACAGGGTGTACCGAAAAGCGGAGACGCAACGCTCTGATGGCCATAGGGTATAACATATAGCTGAATCAGTTGCGATGAATTGTGGACACACATATTTCAGTTACATCTGAGTATAATGCGTATTGAAATTTAGTAGGACAAAATTTATGCGCAGCAATTTCAGAGGTGTATTTATAGTTTGTCTCTTAGCAGTCAATATAAAGCTTAAGCGTAAACGGATATACGCGTGTTAAAAAACACGGCTAATATTAAATAACACACAAACTTTTTATTTGTATATGTTATATATTGTCGTTTTGTTATTTATCGATATTACGACTTCAATTAGAAGTCATCTTCAGGAATCGTTGGATGTACCAGATCGAGTCGATCTTCTTCGTTTCTTTGTGTGTTATTTAATATTGTATGGCCTCGAGCTCGACAATTTACAAACATTTTTACAAACTAAAGACCAAAAAACCAACAAAAAAATTAATAATTCTTTTTAAATAAATGAATTCTCAGTTGCTCCTTTTTAAATTGTTTGTGTTAGAGGCACTGGTAATTGGAGATTTCAGGATAAGCACAGTTAGTGCTTATAAACGGGATTTGGATATAAGCAGTCAGTGCTTATAAGCGTGGAGTGCTTATAACCGGGAAATACTGTATATTGTTTTTTTCTAGTTTTCTTTTAAAACTTTACTACTATTTTGCTTTTTATATTTCCTTATGATTAATTTGGCTTTTCGTAAGTTGGTACGAGTTCTTTTGCTTTCAATTTCTGAACAAGACTTTCTTAAAGCTTGTAGCATCTCTACAATCAGCGCGTTGAATATACAAAACGAGTGATAACACCGAAAATTTTATACTTTGTTGGTCCATTCCCTAAGCGCGTCTGTTAGCTACAAGTATCCAGTCAGCAAAATGCCTCAATCGGAAATTCTACTAACTCGCAAACAAATTAGATATCCATACAAATATACATACATACATATGTATCTATATACTGAGTTATATACTGCTATAAGCATCTAGTTGTAGATATATATTCTGTATGTACATAGGTATATGTTCAAGTGTTTTGTGCAGTAAAGCGCTCAACGCGATTGTGCTATGAATAAATTGTGTGCACGCCGTGCTGCACAAAGGAGTGACGCGGCCAGCGGAAAGCGCTCTCACATTCATTGTCTTCATCTGCATCTTTTCATTTGTAATTTCTGATGTGCTCTACATCGCTCGCTTTACTACTCATTTTCATCTAGGTTTCAACGCGCGTGTACAAATTTGTGTAGTTAGTTTGAGATGTGTAGCTTTTGTTATTATCATCGTTTCCTGGTTTTTTACTTTTAATTTCTGTTTCGTTTCAAAACATTCTCAACTTGTCACCAACGTTGCTGTGTTCGTCATCACCGCCACTCGCCATGATCATCATCACACTATAAATGAATATTTAAGCACCCAGTTAGCATTTTGCCGCTATGTCTGAATTTGGTTTCCCCGCAAAACTTATACGGCTGTGCAAAATGACGTTGAGCAACACCATCAGCTCAGTCAGAATTGGGAAGGAACTCTCCGAGCCGTTCGAAACTAAACGAGGTTTCAGACAGGGTGACCCCTTATCGTGCGATTTATTTAATTTGATGCTGGAGAAAACTATACTAGCTGCAGAACTTAACCGCACTGGAACAATATACTATAAAAGCGTGCAATTACTGGCATATGCTGATGACATTGATATCATCGGCCTAACACCCGCGCTGTTAGTTCTGCTTACTCCAAGCTGGAAAAAGAAGCGGTAAAGATTGGTTTGATGGTGAATGAGGACAAAACGAAGTACCTGCTCTCATCCAGCAAAGAGTCAGCGCATACGCCCCTTGAGAAGAAAGACTTCGTTTATTTGGGAACCAGCAACAACATCAGCTCTGAATTCCAGGGAAGGATCACTCTTGCCAATAAATGCTACTTTGGACTAGGTAGGCAAAAGTAAAGTCCTCTCTCGGCGAATGAAAATCATAATCTACAAGTCACTTATCGTACCCGTCCTGCTATATGGGGCAGAAGCATGGACCATGACAACAGCAGATGAAGCGGCTTTGGGAGCGTTCGAGAGAAAAGTTTTGCGAAAGATTTATGGACCTCTACGCGTTGGCGATGGCGAGTACCGAAGAAGATTTATTGGTGAGCTGTACGAGCTATACGCAGACGTTAACATAGTCCAGCGAATTAAAACGCAGCGGCTGCGCTGGCTAGGCCATGTTATGCGAATGAAAGATGATGCTCTGGCCAAGAAAGTGTTTTTATCGGAACCCGCCTATGGAAGCAGAGGTAGAGGGCGGCCCCCACTCCGTTGGAAGGATCAGGTGGAAAACGATTTAAGCTCCCTTGGTGTGACCAATTGGCGCCGGCTGGCGGAGCGAAGGAGCGACTGGCGCGCCTTGTTGGACGGCCATAACCATTGTTTACTATATAGTTTGGCAGCTTAAGTAGAGGTTATGTTGCGAATAGAGTGGAAGGCAGTGGACTAGGCAGTCGAATGTCATATAATGAAGGAATGGTGTTCGGAGTTTTTTCAAAGTTAAAAAAAAGAATGATAAAAGATTTAATATAAATAAAACTATTGTTTTAATAACAACAAAAACGCCATATATATTCTGTATACATAAATTTGTAAGGATTATCTCACTTTCACAAATTTGAGTTAAATAATCTAAAGTTTTTTTTTAAACTGAGTCGAGAACTGTGCGTGTGAATGTGCGAATTTTCACCGATCGGCTGTTAGTTGCGCTACTTGGTAAAATTTACAATGGCCATAACCGTTTAGACGGTTAAGCGCCAATTAAGTAAGTAAGTTAGCATTTTGATACCAAACTGATTTTCCTCTTTCTTCTTGCCTTAAGATTCTGATTTCGAGTACGTTGCGATGCGTACCGCAACCAGGCTCGGTGCTTCGGGGCAGCTTGAGCGCCGACAATATGGCCATAGTAGTATAGCGTCATCAATCACAAGACGAACAGACTACATGATTCCCTATCTGCGCTTCGAGGGAGATCTTAAGGCCACAATAGAGGTGGACGGTTGGCGCAAGGGTGCGCAAATGGCGGACGAGGCGATACATGTGTACACCGATGGTTCCAAAGTAGTGGATGGATTAGGGTCTGCGGTATACTGCGCTGATCCGGAAATAAGCAAATCCTACAGGCTGCCGGATTACTGTAGCGTTTTCCAAGCGGAAATATTAGCCGTAACCAAAGCAGTAGAAACCCTGGAAGAGAATAGCTTAAGCTGCAACCGTGTTAACTTTTATATTGACAGTCAAGCAGCAATTAAGGCAATAATCTCGCATAGCACAGCATCTAAATGCGTGTTAGAGTGTAAGCAGTTTCTGGAGAGAATCGGGACAGGAAGAAGCATACATCTATATTGGGTCCCAGGGCATATGGGAATAAATGGGAATGAAAAAGCGGACGAACTAGCTAAAAAGGGCGCATCCCTTGAAGCTTAATCCGTAGATGTGCCAATTAGATTGGGCGAGATTAAGCGAAGTCGAGAGGTGCACATGATCGACCAAGCGGGAAAGGCGTGGGTTCAAGCGCGGGGCTGTAAAGTGTCTAAGATTATGTGTAGGTCTTACAACCTTAGACTAACACAGTTGCTCCTATCATTAAAAAGAGAGGACTGTAGACTCATGACGGGTATTCTGACTGGACACTGCCTGCTGGCGTCACCTGCCTTTAAACTAGGCTTGGTCAGTGATAGCAGATGTAGGAAGTACGGGTTGGAGGAGGAAACGATCGAGCACGTTCTGTGCTCGTGCCCTGCACTTGCCAGGCTAAGACTCCAGCTATAAGAAGTGATACAGCTGTCAGATCTAGAAGCAGCAAGTGGCTTAAGTCCCAGGAAGCTGCTAGTATTTGCCAAGAGGACGGAGTTATTTTATAACTTATGTCCTGGTTTTTGATAGGGTTTTTCAGTTTGGTCGTTAAAACAAACTTCTGGTAACACTACGGACTCAATCAGTCTATGTGAGGTCCTCATGGACCGGCCAGTTCAACCTACCTACCTTGCGATGCGGTTGGAGAAAAATGTCGTTTGTCAAGTAATATCTACCTCTTTAGAAAACTCATACGCTTTCTGCTACCTTTTTCTAAAGATTTTTTTTAAAGTTTTTGAATAGTTGAGCACAAGTATTTTCTTTTACTCTTTTTCGGTGCATTATCTTATTTAAGTGTATTCTTAATTTGAAATTTTCTTCTGATGTATTTCTGGATCTTACTTTTGTGTCTTGCAAGTAAGTGACAAGAAAAGGAAATGTCATAATTACTTGGCTTCTACTATTTTCCACCTTATAGATACCCTGCAAAAATCGTTGGATCATGTGGTCCACTGGAGTACTTACCATTATACTCCACTGTAATGCAGCAATGGACCAACTCATATTTCTACACGAACATATTGTAAGTCGATCATTGCTCGTTTTTAATGATTGTAATCACTACACGATGTTTATTGGACTGTGGGTACTCCATGGATTACTCTGATGTAATGCTGAGCTGGAATATATGATCCAGTCCTAGGACATCGCAATGTTAATTGGATCATATTTTTTGTATGAATTGTGGGTAATTTTGGAGCACTCGGTTGGTCCATATCGAGTACTCCATACGTGCATGCATGGAGTACTCGTGATTTTTGGAGGGTATATACAATAATTTTTTTTTTTATGAAGTGGATACAAAGCTTAAGCACTCAACGCAGTAAGTTTGGGCCAGATTTTTTAATGAAATTAGTACGCTTCCATACAGATTCCATATATTCAGCCTTTTTTATTAGTTTCATGAGTACAAATCAATCAACACATCCACGCCTGAGTGTCAATAGACTGGCAGTTCGAACGCCCTGTTAAGGTGAAGCAAACCCTTTCCCCAGGATTTTTTTCAAAAGACCACTATTTCAGATTTCGTTTGAAAAAACCATATTTCAGATCTTATTTTCACGAACACGACATCTCGTCTTCTGAAATAGCGTGCTATTCACTATAGTTCAGAGATACGGTATTTTTGAAACAAACAAAATTTGATATAGAGCAATTCATAAAAGTTTTACTATATGGTGCAATTTGAATCGGCATGCAAGGCTTCTGTGATATTACACTCGACAGTCGGCATACGCGTTTTTTGTGTAATAGACCAATACCCTGCAAAAATCGTTGGATTATGTGGTCCATTTGTGCTATACTGGAGTACTCCATGGATTACTCTGATGTAATGCAGAGCTGGAGTATATGGTCCAGTCTCAGGACGTCGCAATGTTAATTGTGTCAAACCGGGTACTCCATGTATTACTCTGATGTAATGCTGAGCTGGAGTATTTGGTCCAGTCCTAGGACATCGCAATGTTAATTGGACCATATTTTTTGTATGAAATGTGGTTAATTTTGGAGCACTCGTTTGGGCCATAGCGAGTACTCAATACGTGCATGCATTGTGTACTCCCGATTTTTGCAGGGTACCTACATTCATCAATTGAACCCTCTCTTTCTAAACAACACTGATCATAAGCTGATCCCGGCAGCAAGCGGAAAGTCACTTATCAAAGAGAATTATATCAGAGATAACAGTGCGGCTAGTTTAATGATAAATAAAGCAAGTTAACCTATTTCTCCTGTGGCCTTAAATTAGAAGCGACTCGTATTTGAATCGTGCGAAGAAATTGTCTTCAAAACTCATGCGAAGCGGCTCACGATAAACTTCAGCTACGTGCAGGCGCCGCACAACTTTAAAAGTGTTGGCTGGGCAACAAATGTGTGGGCTCGTACGCGAATATAAATATTTGATACTTGGTATATATATACATATGTATATAAACTCATTGTATATAAAAGAATGAACACTTGAATGACCACTTAAATCGCAAGTGAAAAGAGCGCCGCGAGTTCTACCTGCTGTCGCTGCCTATAGTAACCTCGGTTGGTGCTGCGGCGCGCGCAGCGTGTGGGTGGTTGTAAAACACGCGTGCTCTTGATTGACTCACTCACAGTGTAGCCACTTTACCCCAATTGTGGTAGGTATACCACATTTTTAAAAATTTCCCTCTCTCATTTAAAAAAAAAAAAAAACAAAACACCACAATTTTGTTTGCCATCATGCTGATATCAGAAGTTTTCATCACAGTATATTTGCTTATACGAATTTCATAATATTATTTAAGTCACACGAAATTATTTTAAGGTTAAGCTTTTTATGTTGAAAATTATACAGAAACCTATTTTACCGACCTCGGTTTATACATGTCAAAATCATTCGACTTGGAACCACCAAATGGGTTTTGGAAGTAGCAACAATGCTCAGTCATTCCACATTCTTTCTAATCTCTAGGCTAACATATTTGTTTTTGCTATCCCTCTACTAGATGAAGGCTAAAATTGTGATCCGTACTTCAACGCAGCAGTTCGATCCGAGAAAAATTAAGCTGTTTATTTACACTGTAGTTAAATAGGTTTGCTCGTTGCACATCAGGTCATGATTTTCTTTTAAAAATAAGTCTCTGTTTAGGACGATTTCAGGGTTTTCTGACAGTACTCCTTTCAAAGAAGAACTTCACAAAGTTGGGAAGGACGAAGGAAGACTTTATATCCCTTACTCATTCCTTAAATATATTTATTATTTAAAAAAAAAATCTCAGCTTCTTGAAATTCGCATCCCTCCTTTTCATTATGACTGTTGTATGTGTATTGGTCAGAGATCTACTTTGAGTACTAATAAAATTAGTGCACTTAGTAATGAGCCAAAAAATTGTGTCTAAATGTGTATTTAGTTAAGTACAGAAAAATACTATGAGTGACTAGCACATAAAATAGAAAATACATACGAGTGCCCCACAACACATATGTTCCATACATATATGACATTGTCGAGTATAAACTGAAATCATAGTCACTTTAACTCAATAGCACCCCTGCTAAAATCGTTGGATCATGTGGTCCACTGGAGACTTACCATTATACTCCACTGTAATGCAGCAATGGACCAACTCATGTTTCTAAACGAACATATTGCAAGCCGATCATTGCTCGTTTTTAACGATTGTAATCACTACACGATGTTTATTGGACGGTGGGTACTCCATGGATTACTCTGATGTAATGCGGAGCTGGAGTATATGGTCCGGTCCTAGGACATCGCAATGTTAATTGGACCATATTTTTTGTATGAATTGTGGTTAATTTTGGAGCACTCGCTTGGTCCATACATGCATGCATGGAGTACTCGCGATTTTTGCAGGGACGTTGGTTTCGTGTGTAATACACTGTATACTTCGTTTATTATCGGTTTTTCTTTAGCGCTGTATTCAGTTTAGTTTCGTGTACATCGTTGTGTTGCTGACGTCAGAAGACTGATATGACTATATTCATTTTATTGCACTGTAGTCTTACTTATTCCAATTAGTGTTTTCGTATAACACAGTTGACTTTCTTGCTCAATAAGACAATTGAGTACTGAACTGCTTCGTGGCTTATGAGCGGTTATTCATTTTACGAAGCATGACTATGTAAATGTGTTTTAGTGGATATAAGTGCTTGATATTATTTGTTTGTGTACGCACTAATACTCATTTTTTGGTTAGTCCACTAATAACCTTAAAAGATGAATAATTGCAGCTCACTGGTATGGGTATTAGTTCATGGTTTTAGCAAGTTTAAGTGAAGTGTTTTATATGAACGCGTACGTTTTTGTTGTAGACGTACGTTTTGAAGTGTTGAGTTTTAGGCATTTTTTTGGGTGTAGCAGAGCTTTTACCATAAATACTTTTTATAAATGTTGGTATTTGACCACCACTGCAATAAATCCAATAAGCTTCAAAGCAACCATCCACTCCTAATACATTAAAAGCTCATAAAAGCCTTTTAACTTATATTCTAAATATCATCTGACATCCTTGTCCTGTACAATAATGGAAAAAACTTTGAGCCTATACGCTCTCATTAACACATCTTAGAGCGCACAACACTATTTCGCAGCAGACTGCTCACCACATCATCAGTTGCTTCAACGAAGCTATGCAACACGTCGCTGCACAAATATAAAACTCTATTTTACGCGCACCATGCACTTTGTTGTTGGCAAGCATGGATACCATTCTTTCGCATGTTGGAGCAGCGTGCAGTTGCTGTGAACTACAACAACAATAACGCAGTGGGATGTATACTAGGCAGAAACGTAGTAATTGGAGTCACATCTGCACACTGCCGGTGCAGCGCATACTACCGCTGCTCTTACCCAAACTCACTGCAAAGTTTTTGCTTTAATCGTGTTGTTTTTGTTTTCTCTAGCGCTGTCATAGCTAACGCTGCGCTTTCACTGCGCGTGCAGCACACTTTTCACTCACTGGCGCGCCAACCTCGCCTTTGCTTTACAGACAAAGCGTTTTTCATTTTCAGTTTCGATTTCAATTTCAGTTCCCTTTTGTAGCTTCAACAGAACACACAAAGTTAATGTTAGTGCTGTTTGCTGTGCTATTTTATTAACTTAGTTGCTTCCGCTACATCAAAAATATAGGAAAAAGTACAAAATTGGATAACGCATAGGAAATACAAGTGAACAATTATTACCTTGTGAATTGTAATTGTATGTTCGTCACTGAAGTCGCTGTCGCCGCGTTGGTCTCGTCAGTCGTTAGTATCTTGTGTATATCGTAGCTCGAGTATAGTGCAGCGCAGCTGCTTGTCGTCAGAAAATCAGTTCCATGTGCCATTGCTATAGCCAGCCATAGCCCAAGGAGGAAACGGAATCCATTTGTCAACAGAGTCAGGGCAATGTTTAAAGCCACGAATAAATTTTCCAATCGGTATTAGGCTCAATGTTGGTGTTACCAGCAGTGCCATCATAACCTCAGGAGACTCCGCCAGACTACAACTTACGATACAACAAAATACTATAGGCTATCTATGGCCAGCAGCAGTAGGTGTAAAGTGAAGTAAAGTAAGTGTTGTACAATGACGAATTGTTAAAAGATAGAACAATTGTGAGAATTTGCAACAAGACTAAGTGCGAAGTAGAATCGCAAGATTAATATGGTTAAAACATAAGTATTGATTTTTTTTTCATGTAAAATTTCCACATCGTTGATTACTTTGGATATTATTATTGGTTGATGTCGTCAAAAAGTCAACCTTTCATTGCGTTATAGTGTCTGCAAATAATAATTTGCATGCAATCCAATATTCGGTTATGTCAGCGCGTTATTTTTTGTTATGGATCATGGTGTCCTTCATTATTTTCATTGTCATCGTCGTTGTCGTCGTCATTGTCGAAAAAGTGAATGGTTATGGAATATGGAGAGCGTGAATGATAGAGAAGAAATTAAAACGGGTATGTAAATGTAAATGGGGAAAATCAGAAAAAAAGTGATTGCAAACAAAAATATTTTCTAAGTGTGAAATCAGCAAAGTGGGTAGCAGAAACAGATTAAAATAATGTGAGGTTCAAGTCAATCGGGAAGATGTACTTAGCAGACAACTCCCGTATACCTTTAAGGGTTTATGAAGAAATTGGTGATGTGGCGTTGCTTAGTTTATTGTGTTTCAAAATGATATCGATGCAAATAATAATAATAGGGAGTGGACATTAACCCCTTGCTCAATACGAGGTTCGTATTTAATTCTAGAAGTATCTGCCGGAAGTTCCAGAGAGAGCCATAAATGAGCTGGATCAGCAACAGATAAAGATGAGATCTGCACTTTATTCAATAATATACAAATCGGGTCAAGAATACTAATAATTTTGCCAATCTCATCCTCGAACTCATAATCAAACAGCAAATTTATTACATCCTTCTTAATTGTTTTGTCTGCTCTGCCTGTCTGCTCAACAATTAAACGCATTATTTGTAAATTTTGTTTTAAACAAACGAAGGAGTATCGATGAGTGCACCAACGTATTTCGGGTGGCAGCTTAATTTTCGTACCATTTTTGGATATAACACGTGTTTCAAGGTCCGGGTGGCAAAATTCTTTTAAAACAGTGGTCACTTGGCTCACAAGATCTTTGTTCAACAAGTTGTACAAAGGATATTGGCAACGTGCGCACTACAATTACTGTGCCAAATGTCTGTATCCTTGCCCATGCGCACCATGTTTGAGGCATTATCCGACACAATCGCATAAGCTACAGCATCGTACAAGGTTTTCGCTATTTTAATAGACTCATCTATCATTTCGCATAGCTTTTCAGTACTTTTTTTCCTCCCGGCACGTCCCATGCTTCTAGAAATACTTTAGTGCCGTTGGCATTATGCAATATTCTAACCACTGTTTTTGAATTACTCGCCGTGTTCTTCCACCCATCAATAAATAGCACTAAATTGCGCTTTACATCATTTTTTTTGTGATTGTATTTGTTTGTTATACTCCTTGTCTAGCAGAGTGGTTGAAAGTGCTTTTCTGTCAGGCATTTTAGGCTCATAGCAGGGCCTAAGCTTGCGCACAATAGCCCTGAAATGCACAGAATCAACCGTATTAAACGATATGTTGCTTCCGTAAAAGAACCTCGACAGCAGCGAATTGATTTCGTCCTCCGCCGCAGTTATATTGTGCATATAACTTTTAATGCCACTTTGTTTTTTTTTCTTCTGCTTTTCACAAGGTTATTTAAAACATATCGCATTACTTGAGGAGCTTGATGAAGGTGTTGCTTCTGGAGTTGTTGAAGGCTGCGATTCTGATGACATGCTATCAAATAAAATATCTGCATCGATAAGGGTGCCACTTGCTGACACATCCATTACTGAATATGCAGAATCAGTTAATTCCATTCCACTGTTGTCGATTTCGTCCACTTCTAGAATTATAGTTTCATCCGTATTCTTTTTCTGTGAACATGGTTTTCTAAAAATTATAGGTTGTTCGCTGTACGCACGTATAAGATTTTGAAATGATTACACTTACCTATGCGATACCAGTCGATCTGTTGCAATGTTTGTCAATGTTTGGCGACAAAACAAACACTGGGCCGAGTATTTTCTGCCATTTTTTATTTGTTTGTAGTTAAGATTTTCCAAATTTGCCTTTTCTGTGCACCACTCATTTTTTAACATAAGACGACGAGTTAAAATAATTGACATTTGCAGAATTCTGAACTGTCAGTCATGTGCGAAAATTATGTTATCGATAAAGGTCACAGTACCAGCTGTGTTTAACAATCGATCTGCTTGACTTGACAGTTTACAATATATGTTAGTCGAAATGACATATGCTGGTAAATGTTTACAATTGTTTACATTATTTACAATTATTTACAATGAAAGTGTAAACAATCCAAAAATGTTGTAAACGCCCAACCCTGGTTCTTAATGACATGATTTTTGATGCCTTGAAGCTGTATCAAAAAGCCTCACAGTGCTTCGTCCTAGTTGAAACGATGTGGATAATCCCTCAAGCTAAATGTTCACCTCAGCATTTGGTTTAGTTGTCAAACTTTCTAGAAGCGCTGTTATGTAGATTTTGTATACAATTGACAATACTTCAGGGACCAGAAATGTCACTCCCAACCGGTGCATCGCGGTATGGAGCGCTCCGTTTTTGACAGTTTCGGCATTATGAGGTAAAACTCGGTGGTATTTTATGCTCAAAAACTAATTCGCGTCAATTATGCGGATAGGTCCGTATGCTAACGGAGTGAGCATAGGTTTTCGGGACTTTTTACCGCGTCGGGACTTTTTACTGCGTCGGTTTTTGGGTGAAAATCAAAAGATCCAACGATGACTTCCGAACTCATTTTTGACTTCCGATGTGGCAATGTTTAAAATAGCATATGGCCATCTAGTATGTACAGGGTCTACATAGACTGTCTTGACTGCAACGGCTCCTGGTCGAGAAATAGCTGACTTTGCAAGCTTGCGCAAATTGTTTGGTTCTATGTCGTATTAATATCTCCAAAGCTTTCTTTTTTATGGAAATGTCATTTTACTCTTTCGCCTTTTCAAGTTATTTGTACTAGGATCAAATACAAACAGCTTTATTTGGCAATAATTTGTATGAAAATCCCTTTGAGAAGTCCTCTTAACAACTTTTGGATCAGCCATGTTCACGTGTAAAATTTCTTCAAAATTGGCACCGGCAGTCGTCCACGGTTCAAGCAATTATTCGCTCTCAAGCCAGAAAAAAAACTTCCGGTAGATATTGTGGGTAAGAGGTCTGCGTCCTTGTCGTTTGTGAGGCTTCCTGATATGTGCCTTGTTGGGCGTTGTGACTTCGAACACTTTAGCATTCTTACTAGGTCCGATTTTATCCTAGATTGGTGGAACATACTACCGTGTGCTGCCAAGCGCCCACCATTCTAGCTCCAACATTGTAACGAGAGGGACTGGATGTCAAATCTTGCTTTGGATTGAATCAGTTTATCGCAGAATAGGATCAGCTTTAACGAGGATCTCTTCAAAGTTCCTCTGGTCACCTTCAATATTCTCCTTGGAGCATGGGCCTCGAATCACCTAAGCAAACCCTAGGCTTACACTATCACTTGCATGGTAGCAGACTCTTTGTAGCCGGAAATGAACGTAAGTCGGACCAGAGAAAGGACTTAATTTGTAAAAACTCCACATTGATACCGGCTTGATTGATGAAGAGGTTTTACTTCAATTCAAACACTGTAAAAACCTTCACATTCGAACAAACATCTATGGTATCATATATGTAGATAAATGTCCCAGTAATCCGCACACTTCTGGACTACAAACAAATATCAAGATTTTGTAGTAAGCTGCTGAATGCTTGAAGCGAGCATAATGATTTGTTGCAGCTCATACAACGTACACTTAGTTTGAATAGTGTGCTAAAATTAGACGCTCCTCAAAGTAATACAAAAAAAAAATAAGTTTTGTACAATGAAAAAATAGAATAGTAGTGTAAGCCCCGAGTAAAGCAAAGTACCCCAAAGAACAACAATTTTCTTTGATACACTTTGCTTTGTGCTTTGTTGCTGTTGTGCTCACTGTTTTGTTGTTCTTCTTCTTGGAATTGCACACAACTAGTAGTGTAGGTTGTGATTTGTGTACTATGTCATTCTCGCACAACTCCCCGCTAGCCTTCGTCCACCCCCTACTACCCTTCACAATTTCACTGCCGCTGATATGTGTACACATGAATGGCACATGAAGTGCACTACGATGATGATTGTTGTAGCAGCGCGGCGTGCATACATAACAAGGTACTCTTTTGCGCAAATATTACAAAAAACTGAATCAATAGATACACAGCGCGCGCGGAAAGTGAATCCTCGACTGTAAGTAGGTAGTGTGATGCAGCGAAGCGCTAGAAACGCACGGACTTGCAGCAATCAATGTAGGCAACAAAGGCAAACTAGAGATGCAGGAAAGATGATGACGAAGAATTATAGAAGGAGGAAGAAATAGAAAAAATTAGCAACATAACTAGCTTAGAGCAGCGCGTTGGCCAAAGTACAAAAGCTGCTGGGCGGCCTGCTGGTGGAGTCTGAATTGGACAGTCCCAGTTGGCTGGTTGTTACAGCTCGCCTGCCTTAGTAAACGCGCGCGTGCATAAATGTGTATAATGCCGGCATTAAACTAAAGTAGTTAATACCAAAAGCGCTTACAAATTAAATCAAAGCGTTGGTAAATGATGTGAAATGTGTGGCGGCGCGTTGGTATATTCTGCACTCTTCATGTATTTGTGTAGCATTTTCAGCAGCAACAATTTTATGGGTTGTACGCGCTTATTACGCATACACTTTTTCACCCGCTTGTCATGGACAATTTCGTGCGTAACGCGTCGCTACTACTACTATGAACTTATTATTTGAATACGACACACCTACTCCGCCTCACCGCTCTACTATGATTTCCGTTCAATTTAATGAAGCGAATGTATTGCGATATCAAAGCCGAAGTATACGCATATCAATGATTTTCCTGTCATTGTTTGTTTTTGTATTATTATTGCTATTTTGGTGTAAAGTAAAAGTTACTGCGTCCTGCGCGCTCTTCGTATTTTACTCTTGGCGGCGATAGTTGTTATCCAGGCTGTCGCCTGCCTTTCAATAACAACAATGAAAACACATAAACACAAAACTAGTCATTACAAATACATAAGCATACGTATGTATGTAAGTAAGTTCTTGGTGCGTCATTCAGTCAGTTTGACGCCCGGGCGCTCTGTGCTTTTGGCACACGCTCACTTAACTGTTTATTATACGAATATGTGTTTAGGACTGGCTGTCACTCTACCCACCCACCCTAACATAACGCGTCATACGACATCCTTGTAAAATGTACTACACTTCATGTACATAATTTTCCACACTTTCTCCTACACAGGCACACATAACACACACGCACAAAACATATGACAACTGGAACACATCAAGTTTGAACAAAAATTGTAAAGAGAACACGCGCAACACCACAGCGTACATTGAGAGTTCCACCCTATTCGCCCCCTAACGCTGCGACAGTTTGAGGATGGTGTTTGCCACTTTGCGAGTTAGCCCCTCTACAGTGGCCGCCGCTATCATCCAGCTCAAAGCCAAAAAATAGGCAAAATTACCCACCCACACACTACGAAGTTCCAATGCCTTCGTAGCATCATAACGATACAAGAACCGATTAGTTACGAAGCTCAGTAGTATTTACACCTTGACACGCGTAAGCATAGCCCTTTTGGTACTCTCGCACGTTTTGTGAGTACACACTCGTACGTTACAACGAAACACACACACGCCAAATGCTTTGAATACGAAAGAGTCTGACTGCTCGTACAAGGACTTGACTACGTATCGCATTGAGCCACCTATGATGTGCTCTGCTCGTTGAAAGTATAAACTCGTACTTATGCACGCAAACTGATGTATAGTACTCCCGAAATCACGTACACACTTAATTTAACTGTTTGATTGTGATTTCAGGGGTTCTCAAGCATGCCTTTGAAGACTTGTATATATTTTCAAGGATGTGGCTCGATGAATGAAAAGGGATACAAATAAAGTAGAAATGAAGAAAAGATTGAAAAGAGAGAGAAGAGGGCGTTGCAAGCTGGAAAAAACGCTAAAAGCTCGTAAAGGAAGCAATCTGCGCACCGGGTCAAAGAAATTGAGTTGAGAAGGGAATAGCTCAACCTATCAGTGATAAATAGTAGTCAAGTCTTCATTGGCCTTACTTCATTGGTCTCACTCAACTATTGCATCCTATCTAGTGCACAAAATATGAAAACCTAGGGGCAGAGATGTGTCTTTATCGCTACAACAGCATCGAAGGTTGTGCGCTGGCCTTGACAATCGCATTCTTTTTTGTGATGAAGCTAATGACAAGCACTTCAGGAACTGCATTCCGCAACAGGAATGTTTGGATCCGTAAAGGAGATGGAGAAGAATATACGGTTGGTTGAGGTTCATTCGAATGCAAAGACGTCTACCGCATATTCCCGCTATAAGGATGGAATCGCAACTCGGATCCACGACGTCGGTTTTGAGATGGGTAATACATTTTTAGTTACTCTGTTTAATCATTGGGCTACATGAGCACAATACTGCTTTCGACACGTTTCTTTCAAAATACACATCGGATGAATTATCTACTAGCCTCTCACACGCCTTCCGGGAACAAACTTCAACCCAATGATGTAATTTAGTATGGGATGATATTTGTCACGCCCTTCTTACCGTCATGCTATGGGTTTTTTAAGATCTAGATAGAGCATTTGCTTCTATGAGGAATGTCGCTCTGCGTTGGAAAACAAATACTGGGGTGCCTGTTTTTGTTGTTGCAGTTGTTGTAATCGCAAATCCTCCCCGAAGCTTTACAAGAGTGCGACGAATAGGAGCTCTCCTTTGCCTACTATGAATCCCGTGTCCTTCCGTAAGACCAACTTTTGGCACTAGTCTGACAAAGGCATGAGCAAATTATTTTATCCCTCGAATCCTCGGATCTGTACAGTTTAGTCGCCTTCTACGACATGCATGCCTTACCGCTGATACATATAAAGCTCCTTCAACCGCTGGACCTCGCAACGTGAAGTCAAACGCCTAGTAAGAAGAAAAAAAGATTTTCTTTGAAGGACTTCAAGTATCGGTTAGTATCGAAACGGATTCAATGACTAGTTTTACGAGCTGCACGCAGGCATAGGAGCTAGAATATGTCTTGGGAATGAAAGAAGAAGATTACAGAGTGTGCATCTATCGAAAGACACCGATGACAACAAAGGAAGGAGAAAGTTACCACTGCTTAATGAGGTGAAGTGAAATGGGTAGAACTTTCGCTTCTTTGATACCTCCAAACGGCGTCAGTTATCGAAAACCAGGGATGGGATTCAGGCGATGCTCTGGCGACCCCAAATTCATCATGGAACTAAGGGCTTGGGGGCCGCGAGACCCCCAAAACCTTCCGGGAGTGTCTTTATCGCTAAAACAACAACAAAAAATCATGGATACCTCGCAAGCCAAAACTACCTAGACGATAAACAAAAGAGACCTTACTTGTGACAAACTTCCGTAATCTGATTTTGAAGTCATTTGGAATCTATTTGTTCAGCTCGTAGCATATTGTATTCTTCATCACCCACGCCATCAAACTACCACCACACAATAGAAATAATAGCCATACACAACACTTTCGATAATCGCCGATAACAAAATAATTGTACTTCCGGCTTTAATGCTGTGTGCAGAAAAAACGCTTATCTCGAGTACTGAAGCGCTCACACACGCTCTTTTTTGCAAATTATTGTTTTTGCCATATTTCTTGTGTTGTTCGATTTTCTTTGCAAGCGAGCATTTTACAGACGAAAGCAAAATGCATTGAAGCATTTCCAGTCTGTTTCCATTCTGTTTTGTTTTCGATGAATTAAAAGCGCAAGTCCCTCTTCTCCCACCCATCCGAAATAAGACCACGGTAACAAAATACGAAACACTACAAAAACAATTTGGCGAGTGTATGATGTGAGTGGCAAGGGCGCCATATCGAACTTGGCTCAAAGCGCTTGCGCCAAGAGAGCGTAAAGATGGACAGGGAGAAAACGGCCACCAGCTGGGAGGATAGAGCGCGCGCATACCGAAAGTCCTTTACATACTTTTTACGTTATAGTTTTTACTATGTAGGCGTATTATACAATTGCGGTAGGTAGACGGCAACGACAACCACCATTAGTGCTATGAGCCAGCGTGAGCGCGGTTGCCAAACTCAAATATCTTTTAGTACCAAAATATTTACAAAAAAGTACAATTCTTGGTGAATTTCATGTTTACGCCCCGCTCATTCACTTCAACTCAAAACTCCACACGCCCGAAGAAAAATTAACTTTTCAAACCTGGTTTTCAGTATTCTACAGATATGAAGCATATCAATATCTTGATGATATACAAACAGGAAACTAATGACAGGAAATATAAATGCCGGGTCAAGCTCGACATCGCCTGACAACATTCAAATATGATATCGAACGTTCAACTGATACCATCATGTTCAGTAATTGGCGATTAACTACCTAATTGGTTTTGGCCGTTTCCTAAGAAGTGACTCCAGCGAAACAGGGATATTCGCGATAACTGATACCGATTAAGAGCACCAAGGCAGATCAAGTCTTCGTCGACCTGCCTCTCCCTACTCAGTGAAAGTCTCTCCCTTTCTCTGCTTCCAAACTACGGCGTTGTCTGAAATACTTTCTTAGCCAGAGCGTCTTCGTCCATTCGCATAAAATGACCTACCCAGCGAAGCCTTTGGGCTTTCATTCGTTGCAATATATTCATTTCTGCGTAAAGTTCAGCATTATATCTCCCTCGATACTCGCCATTGGTATCACAGACAGGACCATAAAGCTTCCAAAGAACTTTGTCCGAAGACTCGCAAGAGCCTGATTTGATATTCCCTCGACACTTTTTAATTGCCTACTCAGTCCAAAGTAGCACTTGTTGGAATGAGTTATTCTGCGTCTTGAATTTGTATCCGTCAACAGAGATGCGGGTGCCAAGGCGCCAGTGCACAGATTCTTCCTTGAATGACAACAACTACTTCGGCTTGTACTCAGTTATCGCATGACCCACGGTTTTTGCCTCTTTATGTAGTCCAGAGAAGAAGCAATTCACGGGGCGTTTTTTAAGACCAATAATATCAGAATAGTAATTGTACGCTCCTATTATAGATTGTGCCATCAGGGTTAGTTTTTCTGCTAGATATATCACTCTAGCATTAGATTGAAAAAATTGCACTAAGGGAGCGAGTCGCCTTGTAGGAAGCCTCGTTTCAAATTGTCAGAGAGGTCCTTTTGGAGCCGGTTGTTGTTGTTATAGCGACACCTGAAGACCTTAGGGAGTGTTATCGATGTTGATGACATAGTTGAGACATAGCAGCATACAAGCAACTTCTTTCGCGCTGTCAAAAGCTGCTTTGAGTCCACAAACAGATGTCGATTGTCGATTCTCCTATCGTGAGACTTTTCCAGGATCTATCGCATCGTAGAGATCTGGCAGATAGTATATTAACTAGGTCGTCAAAGTCGGATGCCGTCAAAAAATTTGTAGAGTTCACAGGTCACGCTGAAGGAACAACATTATATGCGAATGTGACTTTTCATTCGCAGCGAATTTTATTCATGACTTGGTGTGAATCGCGTTACACGACCAATATGATCTAAATCGAAGTTCACACTCACGTTTACCAATAATCACAATCAGAGATCAAATTCAGCTTTCTCCACAGCGGAACATTTAGCTGGTGAATAAATGCAATCGTAAATTGATATATATGTGGCTATAAAAACCAATTTACTTCGACATCTCATGGTGGGTAGCAGCACAAATCGCGGATTTACAGATTCGAGGAAGTTTGCGCAGCCCCTAGCGTACGAGGCGCTAAGATTAAAGTCAGTCCCTCACCGTAATTTCGTTAAAGCTGTCGATGCTTCTTACTATAATATTTTAGTTGCTATGATAAATCACAGGTACTTGAATATTTGTTAACTCTAATAAGTTGATAAACGGCCTTCATGAAGCAATACTTAGTAAAGGACATTTTCCAAATGAATTCTGAGATAGCACGGTTTGGAGCGAACTCAGAGAAAGGCTGCATTTGGGAAATATTCGAATAGCAGCCAAGATAGAATGATTTTCCACTCAGCCATAAGGGCCGCCGCCGTGATGTGGTGGTAGCTTGTTCCGCCTATCGCACCGAAGTTCCTAGGTTCAACTCTACATCAAACATTTATAAACAAGTTTTTTCAATCAGAAAAAAGTTTTTAAGCGGATAGACTCCTCGGCAGTGATTTGGCAAACACTCCGAGTGTATTTCTTTCATGAAAAGCTTCTCAGTGAAAACTCATCTGCCTTGCAGATGTCGTTCGGAGTCGGCGCAAAACATGTAGGTCTCGTCCTGCCGATTTGTGGGGAAAATTAAAGGAGCACGACGCAAATTGGATGAAAAGCTGCCTCTTCGTAGAATATCGTGTTCGCAGGCTATCGCGTCTTGAGCTTATTTTATTTATATCGTTTGAAACCGGTACCAAATTAGAGTCCATAAAGTAATGTACCGCTTTTGGTACTTAAATACAAACGATGGCAACCATGTTTATGAGGGTGTCGTTAACAGTGCACCGATAAATTGGCGCTTGTGTGTGTGTGTATACACACGTGCGCGCGCCTACAAATAGGCAATGTTTTTCATTGTAGATAGAGATATGCGAGAGAAAAGAATTTTTTTAGTTTGACAAAGTTGTTTGCCGGCGACGGGCGCGCTTGAAGCAGAGGCTTGCGTGAGTGTCTGATTTATTTGTGGGTGCGAGAGCGTGCATTTATTCCTTTTTTTCAAGCCTGTGTATATTTGTGTACTGTATATACTATTTATAAGCTTATTGCATGTATATATGCATTTCTACATATACAAATGCGAAAAATCAAATCAAAAACACATACAGACATACGCTCACTCGTTCGTTCGTTTGTACAGACAGTAAGCTTGGCCGAGTACGTAGCGAAAAGCAGCGCGTCAATTGTGATTTGTGCGGACGAGTGAAAAGGACTAAATTTTTGCGTTAAAGAAAAGTGCTTGAAAAAATTTGGAAAAATTGTGAAGACTCCTAGCGCAGACTTGGAGATATACTAAAAATACAAATTTGGCAGTAAATTTGAAAATTTAAGTGACTTCCGCGTTATTTTTTTTTTTTATTTTTTAAAGAAAGTGCACACCAAAAATGCATTTAGCAGGACTCGGTTGTTTGTCGTCGTCGTCGTTGTAGAAATATAAAATCGATATTTCCGTGCTGTATCTTACGACGAAAGGTGCGCAGGCAGCGCTGTTGCGGTAACACAGACAGTGAAGAGCGGTGCTGCGCTGTAAAATTTATTGGCAGTCAACTGTAAAAAAGTGCGGTTGAAATAAATGTAAATAAGAGTAAAGTATTTTAAATAAGACATATTTTAAAAAATAATAAAAAGGCGCTAGAGAGTGACTTAGCACCAGGCACGCGAGGTGCAACTTCAACGTTAAGGACGCGCGGCTTCGTCGCTAATAACGCTGCCAACGCCAACACTTTACGCGCGCTGCTTGCTGCAGTTGATTCTGTATATTACTACGACGCGCAGGAGTACGCGCAACGCTACGATGGCGTTGACGAAGTTAGAGCAGACATCGTTACTGTTAGATGCGTTGGCGTATACATGTCTCGTTAAATCCTGCCGCTATTCGGCTATAACAGTTACTTCCACAACTACCACAATGCCACATATATGCTACTCGTTGTTTTCATCGTTATCGTAGTCGTTTGTGCTTGTGGTGTTGTTGTTAGTCTTGTTGCTATCGTCTGCTGCCGTAAAATATACCGTAAAAAATATAAACGTGACTTGTGTTGCGTTTTGTGGCGTCGGCGTTTTAAAAGGCAGTTAAATAAAAAAAAACAGTTAAAAGTTAAAGCAGCAACAGACGGAGTGCCAACCGATCGTTGTAACGATAAGAAACGAGATAGACAACTAGACAGTCAACAAAAGTAGATATTTTAGTAGAAAATTAAGATAACTTAAGAAAGAAAAAAATTACAAGCGCTTAATTAGCCAGAAAGCTCTACACTTTTCTAAACCTTACAGCCAAGCACATCAAAGTTGGTCATATTATGGTCATATGGAAGTCGAAGCGCAGCCTCGTCCGTGCTTTGCTTTTTTGCTTTTTTATGTATGGCGTATTTTAGTAATCACTCAATGTTTGAGTATCGTTGTTGGTGCCAATAAAATCAAATAATGATAAAGTTTGTTAGGCAAAAAGGTCGCGAGCATTCAGTTAAAGCATCAAAGAGTTTTTTTAAGAAAAAGGTGAGCGGCCGTCAGGGATATTGTGACACCCATACACACGCATAACAACATTAATGTCGCGTATACACGTACGCACTTAAGATGCATAGACGTTCTCCCCCTCCCCCTCCTCCCAATCACATTTTCGCCATCCTTGTCGTGCCTACTGTTGTTACTCTTCTTGTTCTTGCGCTGGTCGGAAACGCCGGCATTTTTAGTGTCCCAACTTATTTGGTTTTTCGGCTTTTTCAACTTTTCGGGTTGATTTTTTCGCTATTCTTCAAGCTGCGTTTTATTACTTTTGCTTTTCCTTTTTTATTCCACTTCTGTTCCGTAAATAAAGTTATTTTACGTATATATGTGTACGTGTCGCGAATGTCCGGAAATTCCGTCGCGCACAAACACAATCATCGTTTCTATCTTAAAATATTTTTTCGCACATAGAGTAAATCCTTATATGCGTGTGTGCGTTTGTGTGTATTTATTTTACTCACGCATATGTATGCGTGCTTTCAATTTGTGTATACTATATAAATTTAATACATATATGCAACTGTATATATTAATAATTGATATGTATTTATGTTTGCCTTTGTTTTCAGGGCGAGTCGAATGATTCCGGTACCGAATCTGATGGTGACGTCCTAGATGTTGACAAGCATCGCCCTCTAGACTTGGACATGGAAACCAGTGAGTTCAATATTTAATTTGATATTTCACAAATTAAAAAAAGTGCGAGAAATAAATCCAACTCGTTAAGATATATTAGAGATCCAAATGATTAGACATAACCTTTCACACGAAAAGCTTCTTTTGATTATGTTTTAAGAAAGTTTTTTTTTATTTTAGAGTTATCTAGAGGTATAAAATATTGTAGTAAATCCTTTGCCAAAAAACTTACTAAGCGCGGACGAAAACTTTATTCAAAGAACGTGGAAGAGCACAGGTTATAAACAAGTAGATTTGCTCCTAAAAGTGCTCGTTATTTTTCATTATTATTTTGTGAAACAAACATAACTAGTATGTTGGTTTATCCCACATCCTATATAATACACCTTTGCACACAAGAAACAGTCAATATAAGCATCACTCAAAAATATGTTGCCTATTTCAAGGCGCAAAATTTATTTTTATACCTTTCATGAACATGAAATTGTATATTAACTTTGGTCCGATGTTTGTAACGTTGAGAAATATAGAAGATAGACTCACCATTAAGTATACGGAATTGATCAGGGTGACTAACTCCATGTCCGTCTGTCTGTTTGAACGCAAACTAGTCCCTCAAATATTGAGATATATCAATGAAATTTGGCACAAGGATGTATTTTTGTATTATATTAGACATTTATCGGATCCGGTAGGATCGGACCACTATAACATATATCTCCCATACAACCGATCGTTCAGATAAGACGATTTTGGTCATTCTTGCCGCAATTTAGAAAGTATAAACGTGAAACTCGGTGATATATATTTTAATATATCATAGAAGATTTTCTGAAAAAAATGACTTTGCTCGGAGCTATATATAGTATATATCCCATACAACCGATCGTTCAGATATAAAGATTTTTGGCAATTTCTCCCTTAATTTCCAATATAAAAACGTTAAACTTGGTGATATTCATTCTAATATATCATAGAAGATTTCATGAAAAAATCATTTCGATCGGAGCTATATGTATATAGTATATACCTATCCCATACAACCGCTCGTTCAGATAGAAAGATTTTTGGCCATGTATCCCTTAGTTTCCAATATAAAAACGTTAAACTTGGTGATATTTATTCTAATATATCATAGAAGATTTTCTGAAAAAACCACTTTGATCGAAGGTATATATAGTATATATCCCATACAACCGATCGTTCGGATAATGGGATTTTTGCCATTTTTTTTAGTTATCTTAAAATCATTTAGGTATGTACATCTGTTCACTATATATTTCTTATCTTATACAGCGCATTATTTGGAGATTACGAATGGGATAAGATTATTGTTCAGCCCCATTCATGAAAGGTATGAAGTCCCGTCCTTACTTGTTTTTATTCCAAAATGGCATATTAGGGGTGTTCTCGGAAACAAACCCCTTATGCAAGGAACCCCAAAGACAGGTAATGGATATGTAAAGTTTGCGCCTTGAAGTATGCAGCAATTTTTCATACTTTATTTAGTTCGCAGTTTTGTTGGAACGAAAATTGCTGGTACATATTTGGTCGGGGATATATCTTATCAGTAATATACATACGTTTGCAGATAAGAAAAGGTCATTACAAGTATGATTAAAAAATATGTTGCATTTAAAAGTCGAAAGTTTTCTAGTTTTATTCTAAAATGGTATTTCAGACTCTCTCCGAAGGCCTTGGGGAGTGTTATCAAGTTGATTGTCGGATGCAGATCCGGTACGTTCCGGTACCAAGCCCGACCATCTCGGAAACGATTTGTTATGACCACATGCGACCTTCTAGGCCATTCCGCCCTCCCACCACCTAGATCCATGACGAGTTCGGCGTCGAAACAGGATTCGCCACGGATAGGTGAGGTTGACAATTGGGTTTGGAGAAGCTATGCATTACGCTGGCAACCCGAAAGTGCTGCGCTACACAAACCCCTTTAATTCGGTATTTTAGTCGCCTCTTACGACAGGCATACCTACCGCGGGTATATTCTAACCCGCTGGGAGAGGAGCTTGTTGATCTTAACCGAGAGTTGTTAAGCTCAATCAGTGAGGCCCTTCGAGTGTGAGACTCCCTCATTCTCTTGAAGAGCTACCCACTGAAGGCTAACCTTACACGAATCTGGATCGCATTTATTTAGGTACGGCGCTACGTGAGCTATTTGGATAGACTTATACACAAAACCACTAATTACCTAGTACTTCCGCTAGGAAATTACTAGCCGATTTCGGAAAGCGTATGGAAATCACAACCTTAAGCAGGGCGGATGTGATCCTTTCGCGACACCATAGTACATTTTGAGCTCGTCTGCGCAGATATTACCTTACTTACATACTCGATCTTTTCTGAAGGGTAACCTCATATTTATATTCACGTCTACAGTAGGAAGCCTGCTAAGAATACCACTTCGACCACACTGCCTCCAGTTTACGGTCTAGTGACGGGTTTGACTTTGTGCATCCATTAGAAAGATCATAATGGCTCCCGGTACAGGTGGTATTGCAGCTGTGTATAGCTAAATCAAAAGGCTTTTACTTTGGGCCGCAGTTTTTGCTGGTTATTCTTTGCGCGACTGGGAAAGACTTGAGGCCTTCGCTCATCTCTTCTCAATTTTAAGTATTCAGTAAATCTGGATCCCTTTATAACGCCGAGGTACTCGAGCCTCGTGCGCGGAAATATTTCATTACATTAAGGTTCGTCTTTTTGCAATATCGACTGGAACATTTTCTGAGATGGCAAATTTTCGTTAGCTATGAGCTATCTCTGCTTACACTCGGAGCCTTTTACTGCTACATAGTGGTCATCGACTATAGCTGGAATCTCTTACCAGGTGCAACGGCCGATACCTCTCTGTCAAAACTCAAAGAGGGGAGCACATTTTTTTCGAGGAGCTACGCTGAACAGTAGTGGTGTGGAGTATAGTCTACAAATATCTGAGTTCGCGGATAAATATTACTTCTGTTCCGGGGCTTAACCATCCTTCGAGCAACCGTCACTCGTCACGAATGCAGACTTTACGTCATTTGGTCAACCAAAATCTGTTCAGTTACCAACTCTTTCGAAGTAGTGTTATGATTTTTGCCAAAAGAGGAGCGCAAGAGCTTAGACGAACTAGTTCTGCTTGGCAATATTTCAACCAACTTATTTGAAAGCTACTTAAGGGACAAGTAAGCAGAACTGAAAGAAAACGTGTAACGTTCTATAAAGTTTCTATCTCCTCAAACCCGACCAATTAGCCCTGCGGTTAAGTTGATATAGGCCAAGGATGCTTTGCATAATAGGGTGAACACTCTGACACTCAAGGGTCCTTCAAAAAAGGCATTCGCCCATTGTAAGTCTCATGCAACTTAAGGCCGCTGTATAATGACATTTTTCATATAGATACGTTTAACACAAGCTTATGCATTCCAATAACATCGCCACAATCAACCAAGATGTTGCGTTTGTAAATATAAAAGAACTTCAGACTTGGCAATTGAAGTTTATTACGCCTTGCCCATTCACATACAAAATTTCGCGAAGCACTGTTATAAACATTCTCCCTATACAACAAAAATACTTGCTAACATATTTTGGGTCGTAATCGATTGTTATATTGCAGTTTTTAATTGCGAAAAATGTTAGAAAATTTACCAACCAGTGGGAAAAATAATTTCACTTGCAAAGTGTGTCAACACCCTTAGCCAAAGCAAATGTCAAATTCTTCTTCTTATAGTTTGCTTGGAACAAAATTTGGGAGATGGCTACTTTTCAATATCAGATGTCGCCACTGTCGCTCATTCTACCGTGCTCCATAAAAATGCGTGCAATTTACTCATAATGCATAAGATTGTGTTAAACTCATCTATATGAAAAAGTGCTTATGTGTCGGAGCTATTAGGCTATCCTATTTTTGCTTCTAAGACATTGTTATGAAATTTTATCTTTTCTAGGTTTAAGCTCCTGTGCCGATGCGACCTCACCAACTACAGACACCGCCTGCTCTTCTTCAGCGTCTTCTGCGATGATGTGTCAATCCCACCTTTTATACGACCAACACAGCTCCGAAGAGGAACTGGAAGTGATAAATGGACCCTCATCCGTTGCCGCAGCTGAAGCGGCATCCAATGTAATGGTGGAACGTGGTACTGCCTCATCACTCATATCGGAGCGTGGTTCATCGTCGTTAGAGCCTGAAGAACTATTGGGCGGCGAAGCATCGACATCGAAACGTTCCAGCTCAACATTGATTGAAAATCGTAAAAGATCTCTGGCACATAGCTCCGATGATGATGTAAGTTGTTGTAAAAAAACAAAAATTATATCGCTTAACTAAGAATTTATTTGCTTTTACCAATTATAGCAGCTGAGAAACTTCTTGGAACCCGTGCTAACTCCAGTGAATTTTCGCACATCACCACCATTGGAAGCTTTCAAGCCAAACCGTAGCCACAAATATCGCTCCACAACGCCACTCATATTATCGGAAGCGCGTTGCGGCATCGAAAATATTAAATTATGTGATAATAGTGTTAATGATGAAAATGGTGAGGCTAGCGCAGCGTCATATGCGTCCGCGTCGAGTGCATGCGGTGGTGCCGCTGCCGCCGCCTATGCTAGCACCAGTAGCGATGCCAATTCAACAAGTGTGATCAAGGCTTACGCCTCATCGCTTAAGATGAGCAATAGCAGCCATCATATATATCAGCCGCAACCGAAATATAATTTCCAATATAGTAGTTCGCGTAGTAGTCCCGCATCAACGACCAGTCTCGATGCGATGGAGGTGCGTTCGGTTAGTCCACCAGCGAAACTCTTCCATTCGGCTAGATCACCACATCGTCGGCCGATACGCACACAACATGCCACACAGAGGCTACAACGACCTCATAGGCCGTGTTTAGATTTTGATAAAATGCAGCAAGTAAGTCTCTAATGCAGCGCCAAATCAAAGACTTTTTACTTCTCACTAATTACAAGTAAATGTACCTAAAAGCTCGCATAACTAATAGCCATGAAAATTATGTGGAGAGATAAAAAAAGAAATGAGAAAAATGTGAAATGCAAAATGATAATGATGTTGATGATAATATTCATAGTGAAGTTGATTATGTCTTTATGGCGGCAAATGATGTTGGTAGGTTTTGTACAGTAAAAACAAGTAAAGTTAAAATTAATCACAAAATTTGTTTTAAAAATTTTTAAACTACGCAAAATTTATGTTATGTATAAGAAGAAGAAGAAGAAGAAGAAGAAAAAGAAGAAAAAGCGTAAAGAATCAGAATTTATTATAATTAGTTAAAGATATGGACATTAGATTGGGTCGATCCCCATACGAAATAAAAAAGTAATAAAAGAACGTCCCTAAATTTTGAGGTTATGTTGAGAGGGTTATTGTTTTTTACCATAGCTTTTAACAGATATTGGATTTTTATGATTGATCTGGCATTATTTTGG
Source organism: Eurosta solidaginis (assembly GCF_040869045.1). Taxonomy (NCBI): domain Eukaryota; kingdom Metazoa; phylum Arthropoda; class Insecta; order Diptera; family Tephritidae; genus Eurosta; species Eurosta solidaginis. The sequence goes on from NC_090320.1 coordinate 295,007,542, forward strand.
TCTTTGGAAGCTCTAGTCCCTTTAAATGTCCCTTTGAACTTTTCTGTCATTTATTCAGTAATTTTTTCATAGCTGGATTAAACGAGAAGCATACTTAAAGGGGCAAACTCTCGCTAAGCTAACAAAATTATATAAAAACTGCTTTAGAGCTTAAAACACCGTAAGGAGGAAATATACAGTTTCCCAAAATCAAAGGATGAATATAATAAAATTGTTAAACCGAGACCCACTTAACATAACCCTAAATTTTAGGGGCGAACTATTGGCCCTTTTTATGACTCAGCCTTATAGGCTCGCAGAAATTAATTTTTATATAGTTCTGCAAAAAAAGTATATTGAAAATAAGAAAAAGTAATACTTCAACAATAGCCCAAATCTCTTCAAAAACAAAAAAACATTAAATTTACCGAAAACGAAAGGACTTTCAGAAACTTGTAATCAAAAATATTGCACACACTTACATTAGGTTTTCAAAGAAAATTACAACTCTGCGCAGTTTTGTTTAATTACTCTAATTGCACTCATAAATTATTTATAATGGTAATGTTTAATGCCAGTTTTAAAATTAAAGACTGTCATAAAATTTTTCTTTTTTAGAACCAATATTATTCTCGCGTTTTTTAAGACTATTTGGTTGTATTGACAACAGCAAGGTTGTCAATTTGCAAAATTCTCAGATTTTTTTATCGCTTTAAACACTCATTGCCCAATGTTTGAAATTTCTTTGCTTTAAGTCAAATAGACTCAGATATATAACGATTTAAAAACAACTGTTCCCAAAATGCCACTAGTCACTTTTTTCAAATTGCTTAGACCTCGTTCTATAAAACCGATTCAGCAACTATAATTGGTATAGATCGAGGAAACTAAGAGTATCAACGACTTGAAAACAACTGTTACCAAGGTAGGCACTATCTTTTTATAACATTAGTCATGTCTCGATCTAAATTACAAAACTGCTTCGGCTTCGATCTGTATAAACGATAAAACTAACTTTGGTCAAATAGACTGAGACTTAAAAACAACTGTTCCCAGGTTTCTTCCGACTTTACCAGAAACGCGTATACCCCGACTCGGTATGGTGTACATACTAAACATCTTTGGTCTAGGACAAGAATACTCACAACTACATTGATTAAAATATAGTTATAGAGTTACTGTTCCCCTAAAGCGTAGAACCGCCAGTGTTCGGAAGAAGCATAGCCAGTAAATCCTAGGTGTGGTGGTAGCATGCTCCACCTACAATACCGAAGATCGTGGGACAAATCAACATGACAAATTTAGAAACAAGTTTTTTCAATTATAAAAGTATTCTAAGCAGGTTCCTAGCTCGGCAGTGACTTGGCAAGCACTCCTCGTGTATTTCTGCCATGAGAAGCTTCTCTATTAAAACTCATCTGCTTTCAGATGACATTCGGAGTCGGCGTAAAACATGTAGGACCCGTCCCGCCCGTTTGTATGAAAAATAAAAAGGACTACGACGCAAATTGGAAGAAAAGTTCGGCCTAAAATCTCTTTGAAGGCTATCTCGCCTTGCATTTATTTTATCAGCTATTTTTGTGCCAAATTTCACTAAAATTAGTCCAGCCGTTGCAGCGTGATTGAGTAACAAACAAAAGTATGTGGACACACAAGTATTCTAACGTTCATTGGCCAGAATCAGTTTTCTACGATTCTCGTTGACATGCTCATACATTTATGTCGGGTACTATGAAGAAAGGTGTCAGATTTGGAAACTATTCATTAGACTAAAAAACATTCCTGCTCGACAATGAAATCTGATGAAATTGTGCCATTTAGTTCCGAACCGTATCCTACGTCTTCTAAGCGCCCTAACCTGCTGGGGGTTCGCATTCATCATCGTTGTTGTCGCTTCCATCGAAGAGTCCGTTATCTCAAAAGTCGTTACGTCCTTTTCATTCGTGTTCAAAAACACAAATTATCTATCTTACGCCTTTACTACGCCAAGTAATTATTCTTTTATTTACGATGAGAGTATATTCTTAATCAAGGTTTCCCGAACTGTTTCCTGCAATGAAATTCGCTCCTCAAAAGAAGGAGCGATGTTAATAATCACAGTTTCTTTATTCTCATTAAGCTCCGTTATCTTCACAAAAGTAATTAAGTAAAACTAATAAATTCCAATTGACAACCCTGTTTTTGATTTTAAAAACGGTAAATATAAATGAGTCTAGTTTCTATATAAAAAAAAGTTTAATATATTTTTGCATTGTCTAATTAGTTGCTTGAAGCATTTAAAATATTGATCTCGTTCATTTAATTATTTCAAATATTTTATTATATTTAATTGTATTTTTTAAATGTGCAAGCCACATACGAATTAAAAATTTTGGGCTAAGAAAGTCCGGCACACTTAAATGTAAGTTTTGCAATGAAAATAGAAAACCAATTCAGAATGCGACTGCCCAACAATAACAATGAAAGTTATTACTTCTTGAACACAAAAATAAAAACAACAAACCAAAAAAAAAAGACAGCGAAAAATTGAAACACTAAAACGAAAACCGAAGAAACCAAAAAGCAAAAAATACGCATAAATAACAAAAACAAATATGTAAAAATTGAATATCAGCAAGAATACACTCTGCAAATTGAAACAAAATCAAATACAGCTACAAAAAGCTAAAAACAATAAAACAAAACCATAAAAAATATATGTATACAACCAAACAAACAAACAAAAAAAAACAATAAACAATTTTGAAATACATTTTTGTAATAGGTGAAATGAGGCGCAAAAATGGAGAGAAGCAGCAGAGAGAGAGCTTGCACAACAGTAAACTGGAAGGCGGTGCGAGCTTGTGAAAGTAGGGACCAAGCACGACGTGAGATGTGTGTGACGTACAATGCGTGAGAGCGTGCGAGAGAGTATGAAGGACACAGCGAAACACAAAAATAAAAAAGGCCCCGTGAGCAATAGCTCATAGTATTGTAAAATACAATAGAAGATGATAGAAAATAAAAACGAAACATACATATTTTTTCACAATTTTCAATTACAAGAACAGAAACAATATATTGAATATACATAACAGATAATTAAGGAATAAGCAAAACATGTAACAACAATATATAAAAACATAATAGAAGTAATGAAAAGCAAATAAACAGATTGGAAATGAAAAGAATACCACAAACGACAACATTAACTACAGTTAATTGAATTAAAAAAATAAAAATAAAAATAGCAGCATTCAAATTTCAATAAAACAAAACGACAATGAAAAAAAAAACAGAGAAACTGTTTGTAAATATTGTATTTGTGCAGTAATAAATATAGTTAGTAATTAACAACAATATCAGATAAAACAAGATAAAGTAAGCAGCATATGAAAATCAGGACAGTAAAAAATTCAATATGCTCTTAAAAAAAACAACAACTCACAAAATTTGCTACTTAAAAAAGAATGCTGATAAACAAAAAAAAAGATATATATAACAAAAGATAACAAAGCGATAGCGGCAGTATAAAAAATCATTAAAAATATCAGTAAACTACAAACATAACATGGTATGCGTGAACTCAGATTGAATGAACGTTTTTATCTGTGAAAAAATATCATCTTATACTATTGGGCCGTTTTTCAAAAACTCGTCTATTTTCGTCAAAACATTTTTTATGTTTCTATATTTTAATTTGTTCGTTAAATTACTCCGATGTTAATACAATTTTCTGAGAAAGTCGTAAAAATAATTTGTTTTTTTTTTTCTTCAATATGTCCGCTTAATTGTTCAGATATTGCTCTGTATAATCTTAAGCTCAGATCTCTCATGGGAACGTTTTTGAAAATCAATTTTTTGGTTGATATACATAATGCAAATAATCGATTGCTCCACAAAAGACCCTACTAGAGATTTACATTTTTTTTTTGGAAAGTTGTGCTGATTCAGTAAATGTATTAAAACTTAAGAGACATTAACTTAAAGGTTATCTCTCCGAAAAAAAATTTTTTTCTGAGCAAAGTTTATGCTTATAGGGCAAAGAATGTTAAAGTTCACATAAGAAAGCGGTCCTTATAGTCAAAGCAAATTTCATTTAAACTAAGGCATACCATGATAAGCAACAGTAAAAAAATCAGAAATTTTTTAACGAGAACTTATTGTATTTTAATTAATAGCATATAAAGGGGGTGAATGGTATTTGTTTTACCACGTCTAATAGCGTAGTATTACATATTACACAAAAAAACAAAAAATCAGAGAAAACCGAACGAATTAGAGCAGGAAAATTTTTAAATTAAGCAAGGAAACAGTATGCAGTTGGAAACGAAAAAACAAACAATATACAAAACAAAAAACGAATGCACTCACAAAATAAAAATTACAAAACAATAAAAAACAAAAACCAAAAAGTCTGCAAAGACTTACGATTTTATACAACAAGAGATGCAAACCAAAATCCAAAACACAAAAAAGTCATAAAAACAAAAAAAATACTAAAAATAAAAACTAGCATTAAAAAAAAAACAGCGAAATCATCCCACATACAACAACATATTACATAGGCATATGGGCAAATCCCAAAAACTTTTACTTTTTTAGATACTCGGGTTTTACACACGGGCAAAAAACTTAAGGCCAGAAAAGAGTACAAGGGCATTAAGTTGGACCTTTTGACTATCCGATCTGATGATTTTAAAAATCAAGGAAGTTGATAGTAAGTTTTTGCAGAACTTCGAAACGTAAAAAACGTCGATTTTTACACTTTTTCAAGCGATACCCTTGATTTTTTTTTTTTTTTTTAATTTTTTCGATAAAATTTTGAGGCATCGCTGAAACGCTATGGAATTCAAACTGAATGTCGTTTTTGAGACGGAGATTCTAAAAGTATGAGCAAAATTAACGTGCCCCTCCAATACTCAAAACTATCATCAATCAAAGTAGCGATACTTTTTTTTGTCATTTTCAATATTGACAGTTTTTTGCTTATAGCTTTTTGAGGCAACTGAGTATTGAAATTTGGATTATGCACGATAATAGCCTATCAGGGACTAAAAATACGTGGGGCTTCAAATTCAATGTGCCCCTTTCAGTTTTGAAGGTAGAGGCAGAAAAGTGGAAGCACTTTTTTACTTTTATCACTTCATACCCGTTTGTTAATTTTTTCTCTACATCACAGTAGTATACCATCAATTGCCTCATCTTGGAATATTCACCCAAGGAAAGTTGTTGATGTTTGTACATGGGGCAAATATACGAAATTTCCAACAAAAATTGGCAACCGTCAAAAAGTGCAGAAATTTTTTTGTTTTTTTTTTTTTTAACCAGTTTTTATTTAAAAGTAAATGAAAATAAACACAAATTTGGTACAAAAATTAAAAAAAAAAAATAAAATTTTTTTCTACACTTTTTGACGATTGCAAATTTTTGGCGAAAATTTCGTATATTTGCCCCATGTACAAACATCAATAACTTTCCTTGAGCGAATATTCCAAGATGAGGCAATTGATGGTATACTACTGTGGTGTAGAGAAAAAATTTACAAACGGGTATGAAATATTTGACGGTTACCCGGTTTCATATTTTTGCCGATATCTCTAAAACCGGGTTTCGGGTATCAACAAAATTTTACCTAAATATACCCCATATAGGTATGTACATCCTGATAAAATTTCAACACAATCGGTTAAGAAGTTTTTAAATAAGTAAAAAAAAATTAAGGTTTTCGGGGTTTAAATTTTATCAATATCTCCAAAACCGGATCTCGGGTATTAAAAATTTTTTACCTAAACATACTTCGTTCACATATCTATATGTTTTTAAAGTTTCAAAAGAATCGATAGAAAGGTTTTAAAATAAATGTGTTGCCAACTTTGCAGTAAAAAATATGCGGCGGTTATTCGGTTTTATATTTTTACCGATATCTACAAAACCGGGTCTCGTGTATCCAAAAAATGTTACATACCTAACAGCTGCATATATCTCCATATTTTGTTAAAATTTCGATATAATCGGTACAGAAGAGTTGAAATAAATGTATATTTAACATTGCGACCTCAATTTATATATATTTTGCTCGATCTTTTGACTATATCTTTTTGAGGCATTATGTAAGACGAGTAACGGCGATGCACTATAGCTCCAATTTACCCCTATTTGTTCCTAACAAAAAGATATTTGCGTGATACCATGTTTCAAAAAAAATTTTTCTCCAAAAAAACCAAAGTTTCGCGGATTTCCCCATATATATATATGGGGTATTCCATCCCATTTCGACAAATTTTGAACCCGACCCCTTTAGAATTGGCTGAAAGTTTTTCTGCTTTTTCTAGCTTACGAAAGACGTTTTTCAGAATTTTTTAAAATTTTTTCATCCAACTCAAAAAAAGTTATGAATTAAAAAAAAAACACCGTTTTTGTTTTCAAAATGCTATAACTTTTTCATAAATTGACCGTTTGGGATCTTTTTTTTAAATTTGTTTTTAAATGTACTTTTCGGAAAAAATACAAAAAAATTTTTTAAGTTTTTTTGTAATTTTTCAGTTTTTCGAGATTTTTCGAATTTCGGCATTTTTTTTTTTTTTTCTCATAAAAAACTTCAATCAATTCTGCAATCATCCCCACTAATCCCGGAGTGGGCCGATAATTTTTTTTTTTTTTTATTTAATTGGAGACTTAAAATTTTTTTGTATTTTTTCCGAAAAGTACATTTAAAAACAAATTTAAAAAAAAAAGATCCCAAAAGGTCAATTTTTGAAAAAGTTATAGCATTTTGAAAAAAAACACCGTTTTTTTTCAATTCATAACTTATTTTGAGTTGGACACCGTCAAAATGCTATAACTTTTTCAAAAATTTACCGTTTGGGATCTTTTTTTTTAAATTTGTTTTTAAATATACTTTTCGGAAAAAATACAAAAAAATTTTTTAATTTTTTTTTTCAATTAAATAAAAAAAAATTATCGGCCCACTCCGGGATTAGTGGGGATGATTGCAGAATTGATTGAAGTTTTTTATGAAAAAAAAAAATGGCGAAATTCTAAAAATCTCGAAAAACTGAAAAATTACAAAACAAAAAAACTTAAAAAATTTTTTTGTATCTTTTCCGAAAAGTACATTAAAAAACTATTTAAAAAAAAAAAGATCCCAAACGGTAAATTTTTGAAAAAGTTATAGCATTTTGAAAAAAGAACCGTTCTTTTTTTAAATTCATAACTTTTTTTAGGTTGGATGAAAAAATTTGAAAAAATTCTATAAGACGTTTTTCGTAAGCTAGAAAAAGAAGAAAAACTTTCAGCCAATTCTAAAGGGGTCGGGTTCAAAATTGGTCGAAATGGGATGGAATACCCCATATACACCAAACACTACAAAGACATAAAAAAACATATTTAATAAAATACACTGAAAATAAAATAGCATTAAAAACATTAAACATACTACAAACAAACATAAAATACAGAATACAATGAAAAAAATCCAATTTACAAAATCCTATTAGTTTAGTAGGCAAGCAAGCAATCAGTTCACAAGCAACAAAAACTATGAAACAAATTAAAAATATCAAAAAAACAAAAAATATTACGGCAATTTATAGCAATCGGACGCCAACAACCATAAAGCTAAAAAAAGAAGTTCACCACCCTTTCAGAAAATATTAAAAATACTACTATAACTTTATGCTTAAAACAAAAACTGGCAATATCCTAGTAACACAAAACAAACAAAAAAAAAAAAAAACACTGCGCTAAAATTACAAACAATAAATTATTGCACTTGAAATTATGTTTTCAATTAAAATATATGTAACTACTAAATTGCGCAAAAAACAAACAAACAATAAACTAACCGCAAATATATGTAATTAGGTAAATAATAAAAAGCTGCAAATGATTTTAAGAAACGCGAAAAACTCAATAAGCCCTCACATTATTGGCGTTTATGGTATGAGAGATTATATGTAAGTTGAAAATTTGTATGCTTCCTGATATATTTTGCCATTATAAAAGTTCTCTCAAAAGTCACACAAAATAGCTTTTTTTTTAAATAAAACCAATACAATTACCCTGAGGGCAAAAGTCTTATGACCAAACTCTAAGAGTAAGTTTTAAAACTTTTTGGAAAAATTTTGAGTTTAACCTTTCATGAGTAGCTAAGTTTAAAAGATAATTGATCGTACAATAAGCGGACTTTAAAAGTAAAATTGAAATATGTAACTAAAATCAAAACCCAAAGAAGCAAGACGAATCCATACAAGGTCGTTGCAAAGCGAATTCAATCAATTCGCTGTGCAGAAGAATGTCAATTCAAAAGAAGATTTTCATTGATTTCGATTAACTGACATATTGTTGTACTGAATTCGCTTTGCAAAGAAGTATAAAAAGTATTAGATTGGGAAAACTCACTTCCTATAGGAGAGAGCATACCGGAAACACTTCTGAGAACAATCACAAAAAACATTTCTTTGCAATGGAGAATACGCCAAGGATACATTTCAATTGGATGAAGTTGATAGCTATTTCTATGAAACACTGAACCAATTTCCAATTAAACGAGGCCTTACAGTGTTTACGCGAAGTTTTCAAGTCTCTCTTAAACACAATAACGGACTCGCTTTAAAAAAAAAATGAAAAAATAAAAATAAATAAATGTAAGGCGCGATAGCCTCCGAAAAGATTTAAGGCCGAACTTCTCTTCCAATTTGCGTCGTGCTCCTCTTGATTTTCCCTACAAATTGGCCGGACAGGACCTACATGTTTTATGCCGACTCCGAACGGCATCTGCAAGGCAGATGAGTTTTCACTGAGAGCTTTTTTGATGATGAAATGAAAAAATACTACTCTTATAATCCCTAGTAATATATTTTAACCTGATATGTATGTTCCCCGCAACTCAGCAGTTTTAGATATTGACGCTTAACAAGACCCAAGCAAGCAGATTACTGCAAGCAAATCTGAAGTCAGAATCAAGAGCAACTGAGGCTGGCTAACTGGCCGTCTAAGATGTTATAGAACGAAGAACGAAAACTATTTGATTTCAAGGATGGCGTACGAGTCAGAACAACTTTTAACATACATATGCACTTAAACTGCTATGAAATTTTGGCGCACTTTTTTTGCACTTATACTTTGTAAGGACTGCTAAGTGCATAACTTTATCTACACTTATGAAATTTTGGCGCATAAAATTAGTACTAACTAGTTTGCATACAAACAGACAGACGGGCAGACGGACATAGCTAAATCAACTCAGCTCTTCATCCTAATTATTTCGGTATACTTAATGGTAGGTCTATCTATTTTCCTTTAAGGACTTACTATTTGGAGATTCGTGCCAAAGTTAATATACCATTTCATTTTCATGAAAGATATAAAAAGTGTGTGTCTCCACTTTCAATTTTGGAAGGCGTTACACACTCTGACCCAAACGGTGTGTGTCTCTACAATCTCTCCATACATTACTAATTCGTATAATTCGCCATGAGCGTTTTGTTTTAGTTGCAAATGTAAAAAAACACGTTAACAATCAATCAGATTATTAAGTTCGTCTTGCAGAAAGTGGGTATTCCACGAGAGTGATAAAGCTGTTTTATGTTTGTTTATGGAAATCTGTCTGAGCTTTCAATAAAACATGTGTTGGGGATAGGGGCAATAAAAGGTAGTTTCGAATCATTTTTAAAAGCTCCGGCAGAGAGCGACATGCTAAAAATGTGCCTTGAATCCTCAGCTTTTCTAAACTGATGAAATTGTCTTTAATTTTACAGGATTATTTCGAAAAAATTTGCTTAACTGCTTTTTATGCCGACAAAATTCTAAATTTACTTAATATATGAAGGTTGAAGCGTCGATATTTTTCACTTTATAATCATAAAAACTAGGTTAGAATAACAACAACTGGGTCCCGGAAAAAAATTTTGAATTTCAGGTTTCTTTGAAATAACTTTTATATGGCCAAAATATAGGAGTAGTCGAATTTCCAGTTTATTAACTTTCATACGAAGATTGATTCGAATTTTTCTCGTGAAGTAAATTTATAAAATGGAAACGTTTTTTGAAGCAGCCAAAATATTTTTTTGCAATAAGCTGAAAAGCTTATTTACATACTGGGCTTACTTAAAAAAGTTAAGAGTTTTTTATTTAAAAAAAATTTATATGAATTATGCTATAGAAACAGTAAAATACACAAAATTCAAACCTTAAAGAAACTATTAATTGTTTTTGAATAAGTTTGAGTCCCAAGGTATTTTTAATGTTATATTATTTAGACCCGGTTTTTTAATTCAAGTTTAAACTCCAGTTAAAGTTTACTAGAGTTTAATCATTACACTTTGTTCGATAACACAAAATTTTGTTGCTTATATTAGATTAAGCGGCCGAAGCCGAAGTGGCAGGTTTAAACTCTAGTTAACTTTAACTGGAGGTTAAAGCTGCACTAAAAAACCGGGCTTTAGTCGCCTGAGTGTACGAACGCCCGAGCACGGCAACCAGTACCAAAACACGCAAAATAGATGTATCAGAAAAATATTGTTGAGAAATATCTTCCACTTAGCAGACGACTTACTATAGCACCAGCAAACTTACTTTTATAATTTTCGATGATCTAAAAACACATCTGACTGCGATTTCTAACAACTGGATGGCCAAATTTAAACTGCAACTGCGCCATCTACTTCTACTGAGTCGCAGTAAGAATCGCAGGTACGCAGGTGTGCATGGATTTGTGATTGTGTTATTTCGGGCGAGTCTGGCAATCACTGTGATTTTTTAGAATATGTCACTGCGATATATTGTGATCATTCTGTCGATGTAACAAAATCACAGCATCATGAATATTTGTCAAATCTACGGTCAAATTCGCTAGAATTTTGTAAGCGCCTCAAAACTTTATTCACCTTAAAAAAAACGTTTAAATCACGCCTCCTTGCTCCGCTTACCGTAAGACTTTTCATCCTTAAAATATGTTAAATAACTTTGTGCCGTTTTAAAATGTGCAATATATGCTTTCTGTTTTTGTAAAAATATGTTGTCAAATATAAAAATACGAAAAATTTATTAAACATTTTATTACTTTACTAAAACCCGAATATGAAACATAAAATTTGTATTTTTTTTTTTTTTTTTTTTGTTCTCTGTTTAAGCAGGACAGTCAAGCAAAAAGTAATAAAAGAAAATAAATATATTTATCCATGCATGTATTTATGTATTATATGTATTTCATTTTAAATGAAAAAAAAATTATATAAAATTAAAAATTAAATATTTTACTTATTTTCCTATTATACTCAGAAATAGTTGGAATACATACTTAGTATGTACAGGAATAACCCAAACCAAATAAGAAAAAAATTAAATATATTAATTAAAATATTCTTGTATTATGCTTACAAAAATAGAGATGTTAACTACAGCTACAATTCAGCCACCCCACCCCATAACCCGCTTATCTCATAACAAAAAAAAAAAATTAAATAAAAACAAACAAATCACTCCTCTAAAACAGTTAAATGCATCTGAAATTATACAAAAAAGTCAAGACCATAAAAAAAAAATTAACAGCAACTCACACACAAAGCATTTCGTTGACATAAACATACACATGAGTCATTCTATGTACAATCGTCCAATAGTTGCATTCGACTCCTTTTTTTTTAATTTTGGTTGAAACTTTTTTCTTTCTTTTTAAAGCCAAATAAATTGATATAGCGAAATAATATTGCTTGCCTTCCTTTTTTCAAAAGTATTCGTGGATATCTCGAAAAGCAAACTAGACAAAAACTATGTAACTATATTTCATCAAAATTAAAAAATAAAATATATATATATAATTTAAAAAAATAAATTTTGTGCGCCATGAAGCAGCTATTTTGAGCAAAAGAAATGTATTAAAAAATTGTAGCAGCAAAAATTTATTATTATTAATAATTGTTCTAAAAATAAATATAAAATATATAATTTTATAATATTTTAAATATTTAATTTTAATTTAATTATTCAAATAAATGTTTTTCCTTAAAACATTTTATGTCGGCCTTTTTTCATTTTGCATCAAGGACAACAATTTTTATTTTTGCAAATAATAACGGAAAAATATCTTTTAAGAAAAAACTAAGTTGAGCAAAAAAATCCATCACAAGACCTTGTGAAAAAAATATTTAGGAAAAAGAATTTTTTGTATAACATTTTTTTCTCAATCTAATTTTTTTTTTTAATTTTTTTTTCTTATAATGTAAAAAATATTTAAAAACAGCTTGATATATTAGAAAAATAATTGATTTCAATAATAATATGTTTTCTTTTTAAATACAACCAACAAATTAGCAAAATCGCATACCAAATATTGAATATAATTTTGTTTGAATAAATTTATCTTGGAATTATTAAATTAAAAAGCCCAAAACTTTTTTGGAAAGAAAAAATTATGAAAAGCAATACAAAAATTTGTTAAGCAAATAGAAAGGATTAGGGAATTGTTTTCAGCAAAAAAATTTATTCAAGAAATTTTTAACTAAAAATATTTGAAAATTATTGTTTTTTTATTACATTTATTCTTAAAATATATTTGTTTAACCAATTTTTTTCTTAAAACAATTCCTCTAATTATTTTACTTTCAAACAATTTTTTTTTTTTTTTTTTGCTACAATGCAAAATATTTAACAAAAAGTTAAAAAAAAAAAAATATGGTTTGAAAACAATTTGTTTTCGTTTTTATTACAACAAACAAATTGCCAGAGATACTATTGCTCTACAGATTAAATACACTTTTTAAGTTGATCTTTAATTTTTTGAATAGGTTAGGTTAGGTTGAACTAGCCGGTCCATAAGGACCTCACATAGACTGATTGAGTCCGTAGTGTTACCAGAAGCTTGTTTTAACGACCAAACTGAAAAACCCTATCAAAAACCAGGACCTATGTTATAAAATAACTTCGTTCTCTTCGCAAATACTAGAAGCTTCCTAGGACTTAAGCCACTTGCTGCTTCTAGATCTGACAGCTGTATCACCCCTAATAGCTGGAGTCTTAGCCTGGCAAGTGCAGGGCACGAGCACAGAACGTGCTCGATCGTTTCCTCCTCCAACCCGCACTTCCTACATCTGCTATCACTGACCAAAACCTAATTTAAAGGCATGTGCCACCAGAAGGCAGTGTCCAGTCAGAATACCCGTCATCAGTCTACAGTCCTCGTCCAGTCTAATTAGGACGTCTACGGAGCAAGCTTCAAGGGATGCACCCTTTTTAGCTAGTTCGTCCGCTTTTTCATTCCCATCTATTCCTATATGTCCTAGTATCCAATATAGATGTATGCTTCTCCCTATCCCGATTCTCTCCAGAGACTGCTTACACTCTAACACGCATTTAGATGCTGTGCTATGCGAGATTATTGCCTTAATTGCTGCTTCACTGTTAATATAAAAGTTAACACCGTTGCAGCTTAAGCTATTCTCTTCCAGGTTTCTACTGCTTTGGTTACGCCTAATATTTCCCCTTGGAAAACGCTACAGTAATCCGGCAGCCTGTAGGATCTGCTTATTTCAGGATCGGCACAGTATACCGCAGACCCTACTCCTTCCACTACTTTGGAACTATCTGTGTACACCTGTATCGCCTCGTCCGCCATTTGCGCACCCTTGCGCCAACCGTCCACCTCTATTGTGGCCTTAAGATCTCCCTCGAATCGCAGATAGATGAATAGAAAATCTAAGTTTTTTTAACTGTGTTTTTTTTTTTGTATTTTGTTTAATTTTCCCAGCACAACAATTTGACAAAATTATTTTAAAGCTTAAAAATTTTATTTTATATTTAAATTTGTTTTAAATTATTTTTTTATTTCCAAAATTATTATTTTTAAAATATCTGAACAAATTTAGTTTTAAATTTTTTTTTTTTATTTTTTTATATTGTTTTTTTTTTTTTTTTTTTTGTAGTTTTATAAATGCATACACGCTTTTTTAAAATTTGCTTCTCAGAATCTTAGAAAAGTACGTAATACATAAAAAATTTTGCAAAAATAAAGCACAATAAAAGTAGTACTACCGTTTTTTTTTTTTTTAATTGCCGATAATTTTGTTTTTGTAGCAGTAAAAGTTATCGAGGAAAGTTTAGAATACCGCGTGATTTTTGAAGTTTGTTAATATTTTAAATTTTTCCTTAACAACAATTTTACTTCATAATTAAAGCGAAGCTTAAGCCAAAATTTATAATAAATGAAGTCGATTCCAACCAATAAGATGAAAATTTGTCATGGAATGAACCACAAAATGCCGTTAAGCAGGTGAGCCCATGAAAAAGAAGAACATGGAAAATGTTGAGAAAGATTTTAATCTGCAAAAAAACAAAAATAATTTATTACAGTGAATACTGCTGCAAGCCGTTTTAAATAAATGGGCAGATACAGTGACGCACAAAAGTCAGTAGACTCACATATATATATGTAGATACAAACATACACACATACATACAAACATAAGCGTCGTTAATTGTGAGAAAAATCTTATTTTTTAGGTATTTGAACATAAAATATCATTGACTGAGAAAATACGTATAGTTTTTAAGCATAAGAATGTACTTATAAATAAATAAATAATTCATTATTAATTATGATTAACAATTGTATAAATACAAAAAAAAAAAAATAATAAATATAAACAATGTGTGAAACAAACTTTCAATAAAGTCAAAAGACAAAAAAATTATTTAAAAACAAGGAACGAAGAAAAAACTTAATGAAAAAAAATTAATTAAATATAAATGAAAAAAGACAATGGTATCGTGGCAAAAAACTCTCAGCAAAACTAAAAAGCTGTAAAAGCGTTAGAAAATAAATAAATAATGATAATAATAAAATTGATATAAATAAATAAATCAAGCTAAGAAAATATACACAAAATATAAGTGAAACGAAAAAATACGAATGTAGACATATAAGAAACCAAGAAGAAGAAAACACATTTAAATATTGTACATATAAATAAGTACAAGTGCAAGAAAATAAAATTTAAATTAAAAGGTAAAAAATAAAAAAATTAAGGACAAAATAAAGTATGCTCTACAATAGCAAAAAAGTTTGTTTATTTTATTTTTTTTACTTCATGGTGTAAAATCCTGATTCAATTGCTAGAGATTTGTTTACCAATGATGACAGAGCTATTACACTTCCAAATTTAAAAGTCTGGACGGGTTGCTTTTACCAAGTAAGGAAAGCAGGGAAGAATTCAATCCCCTTCAGCAAAAATTGTAGTAGAAAAGTACCTTTAGTAGTGATAAAATTTGTAAATGCCAACAGGTTTTGAGAGAAATAATTCATTTCAATATTTCGTGAATTAATAAAGCGTTATGCTGGTTTGGTCACTCTTTGCCGTACGTTAGATTTTTATTCAAAAATACACTATCTCAAAATTTTTTTCATAAACTCCCTATTCTGAGATAAGGCATTATTCAGTCTAATTCTAATATAGGGCGTTTTTGTGACAAATCCTGAAATGGGAAATTTTTGAAACATATTCAGCCCTATTCTGCACTTCGAACTGAACTGAAATTTTCTCAATTTGATAACTTTGCTATCCTGCGTTCCGTTTTCATTCAGTCCAACATCGAAAGTCTCGATTTGACGTATCCTACACTTCGAGCGGAGCTCCGTTTTTCTCAGTTGCAAATTAGTTGACGGATATTGTTTTGATTTTTATTTTCGCGGGCTTTAAAGCGTAATTTTTTAAAAAATATATAAGGAAAATATACATTAATGTTTATAAAAATATTTTATAACAAACTTTTTATTTTTTTGTGGTTCTGCAGAGCAACAAGTACAACACCAGAGCAATATGAAAAATTGTTGGAAATGCTGTCAACAAATGAGACATTGCACAAGGTTTCTCAAAAAAGCCTAAAGAAGAAATGCAGGCGTTTTGGAAAGAGGCTGCATCGGCATTAAATGTACTTGGTCCTCAATCGAAAGAAGTGAATTTATGGAGAAAGGTAAGGAGCTGTGGCTCCATTACTTCCAGAAAATAAGATATTGACTTGTAAACGGTTGACTGACCCATCGCCACATTGTAAGCTGTACCAACACCAGGTGTGGTAGCTGCCTTCAGCAAAAAACCTCAAAGCAGCCATTACGCGGTTAATTGCTGTTAAGGAAGTCAAAGTATTTCTCGGAACTTCTGCATCAAATATATCCAAGACACACTTAAATGTGTCTTTATTTAACCTAAAGTTTTTTTTTAATCTAAAAATATTTAACATCTATGAAGGTTTAGCACTTTCAGCACCAACTTACAATTCATCGCTCATTCTGAATGGATCACTGATGTGCCTCAATCTCCGTCTTTTCACTCTCACGTCTACATTGTGGGACGCATTGCCCTCCTGTTCACCCAAAACTGCAACGGCTAATGTTTCCATAATTTATTTATGTTTAATAAGGAAGTATTCACTAATTTATACATTTTTCACAAATATTTCTTTAAATTGTTGGTCTAATTTCATCAATTTCTCACAAAAAGATGATTTCGAAAATTCGTTCATTCTTCCTCTTCTTCTTTCAATTCAACCGGAACTCAGGATACCTACTTTAAGTTCAAGCGGAGCGGAGAACTGAAATGGACTTGTAATGCAGAATAGGGGTGATGTTGAGATAGGACGATTTTGAGCAGGCAGCCGACATTGGATAACTCTTCAACACCCACAATCTACCCATTTCCCAAATTCACCGATCGTTTTGGGAAACGGCCAGCGACTAATCGGCTCACCACTCATCAATTGCAAAAGTAGGTACTAGTCAACTGCCCACCGTTCACTCATTCCACGGGTCGTTTGAGCATCACCCAACTGTTCACCGGCTCATCGATTCCAGTTGATAGCTTAGACGCAGTACACCGGTTTCTCCCAACCACTTCATATCAGCCGTCTAGTAAGGACTCTCCGTCACGGTGTGGCAAGCGGGGGTAGCTCCGTTAAAGTCATGGAGAAATGCTTGTCCAGCGTTGACATCCGTGCTGCGAACCATCCTCCCCCTTATAACACCTGCAACTGTGACAATGCTCATAAAAATCCATGCCCGTCCTTAAGGGAGGAACGTATCTCGATATTAACAGTATCGTGTAAACTCTCTATTTTGTTGAGGGTCAACCGAATAATAGAGCGTCCTGTTGTATGGGAAAAGTAAGAAATCAAGATGTGTTCGTGCTAACACGAAGTTTAAAGGAGGCCATGTACCAAGGGCTTGAAGTGTGTCTTGGCTTTCTGAGAAATTATACATATACTTTCTATACTTGAGCAAAAACGCCAACTGCCGCATTGATTTTAAGAGTTTATGCTTAAAATATGGTGTAGTCTCAGATCCAGTGACTATCAGCATCCCTTTAAGCTATAAGCCAAACAAAACATGGTGCACCAGACACATTGTGGGGACTACTAGCTTATTATTGTCAGCATTGAATCCAGCTTACTTGTACGTAAAACCGTAGTGTGCCTGTATAATTCTTTTATCCAAACCCCGGTGTATCAAATTCCCAAAGCTATTATCGCGGCTACTTCCTTTGCTATGAAATCAAGTGATAGCAAATATAATATAGTATTGAGTGCTTCCGTCGGCATGGAACAGGAGCAGCGCTTATTAAATTATAATAGGACATCCTAGCAAACAACTGCTTGATCTAACCCCGTCTCCACGGGGGTTAAGGGAACATCTCCATAAGCACTACGACGAGATCCGGCACCTGCAAATACAGCCGTTTGGTCCAGTCAAGCATAAGCATTCCCTAAGCCAAATTCACACAGAATCGGTAAACGCTTTTGCCTGGACGTGACCGGTGAACATTGTTATTAATATACAATATCCGACCCTTTCAAAAGAAGAAAGCACATTACCTAGGGAGACACGAGTCACCCTGGCCGAACTTCGTTCTGGATACTGCAACAGGTTAAACTCTTACTTGTCAAGAATCAACCCCGACATATGTAATTTATGTCCTGCATGCCAGCATTGAATCCACATGACACAAACCATTTTTTCACTTTTAATGTGGAACCTACCCCTATAACACCAATCTCCCTATGGTTCGCCACTGTTGAAACTGACTGTTTTCTTGGACTCCCCTTAGAGGACTTTGAAGCACTGTTAACACAACAACAACAACAGCGCTTATGCAGAGCTCCCAGTTTAAGCAACTGTCTCAAGGACGGTTATGTTGAAAGTTCAATCCACAATAGTTGGGAAGTAACGTGATTAGAATAGGCTGGACATTGCCAACAATGTGTTACAATTACTTAGATTGCCCTCTTATTTTGAAATAAATAACGAGTTTTCATATTTCGAGCTTTATAAGTGTGTATATATCTTAATATATTTACATTATATAAATTGCCGAATTTTTGTACATTTACGTTGCAATACCCCAGTTTAAACAGATAAACTCAGCATTACGACAATTGTGAAAGAGATACGTTACATGATATTACTTAATTGCTAAACATAATGTGACGTAATCATAGACAAATTTAAATATAATCTAAAATTTAGCAACAGATTTGTGACATTACATTTAATGGCCTATCTGTCATTAAAGTTACATCCGAATTTTAGTTGTTACTTAATTTTGACTATGACTGCGCCCTAATATAACTAAATTCAAAATACAATTCTTATTGCGCTTTTTGTATTACATATCAGTCTATAATTTGCCTAACTATTTTTTGATGTTTCAATTTTGGCTATAAATTTACTTTCCCTGCGCTCGTGTATGCGCTCATGACGACGCAAATCTCCATGTATGCGAAATTTCTTCGAGCAAACTGTGCATTCGTGTGGTTTTTCGCCTGAAATGAAGAGAAAATAATTGCGGTGAGTAAAAAATTTATTTTGAAAAAAAGTTAGAAGACGTGAAACCGAGAGGTGAGATCGAACTTTACATATCGTTAGCTTAACTCACGAAGCGGATAAACAACAAATTTAAGGTTCTAAAGAAGCAAAACGAATTTCATTTTTGAATTCACTCCATGCAGATATGGCTTTATAAGAGCGGCATAACTCCGTTGTTGGTGGGGTTGTATTTTACTATAATCTCTTTTAAAACAAATCTCTGGAAAAAGGAGTTTCGAAAAATCTGATGGTTATGGCTTTGTGAATTAAGCTACCTATATACAAGTGCCTATAATGAAAGTATGAGTTTTTTCGAAGTGTGGTGAGTCAGCCATTAATTATATGGACCAAAGTATGCTAGAACCATTGTTAATAAAAACAAGTTTCCAGACATTTAAGTATTTACCAGTATGAATTCTTCGATGTTCATTCAAATAAATGCTCGCACGAAATGTTTTACTGCATTGATCACATTTGAAATTCCGTTCACTTGTATGTATGCGCCGATGCAATACCAATGAGTACCTCCTTGAAAACGCTTTACCGCAAAATTCACATTGAAAATTCTTATCCTCCGTATGTTTCGATGTAACATGGTACCGCAAATCAGCCCATTGACGAAAATCGCGTTGACAAAATTCACATTTATATGGCTTATCACCAGTGTGCGTGCGTTGATGAGCCTTCAAAGCATTTAAAGCAAAAAATGATTTTTTGCACGTTTCGCAATGATGTGGACGAAAACCCGTATGTGTATGTAAATGATATTTGTAAGCATTATGTGAATTAAATTCACGTTTACATATTGTACAATAATGTTTCTTTTTATCACCACCATTTGGTGTACTGCTCCTAGGTGGACTTGGGCAAGCTTGTGAGTTAATTTCAGAATTTTCGTTGTTATTCTCCTCGTTTGAGTTGTTATATTCGTTTGCGTCTTTATCTTCCTTTGCATTGTTATCCTCCTCTTCGTTGTAGTCCACCTCATTTTGTACATTATCGAAGCACACCTCATTCTGTTCGCCATTATCATAATCTTTTGCATCTGGTTCCTCTTTGCAAAATACTTCCGCCTCAGCAACCACAGTACCATCTAAATCATTACTATTTACTTGTTGTATATTAATTTCATTTAAGTGTGCATTATCTAAGCTTATTTCACCGTCAGCATCTTCACTCAGCTGAAATTGTGTTAGACGTAAAGGCTGTAGTAAATCGTTTGGTGCGTTTAAATGTTGTGTCGTCTGACAACGCAGCTGATGTTCACCAGTATCATCAACACTGGGCAAACGCATGGGTGGTAACACGTCATTGTAGAATGTAGCAGCGCGATTCGCGACTACTTCATCAACAACATCTGTATCTTCATCAACATCAATGACTGGCGGAGGTAGTACTATATCCAATTTATCCCGTCTACCATCTGCCTTTTGATAGGAGAGTAATTTTTCAGCTGGAGGTAGTGGTGTTGGTTCCCTTGATTGCCTTCTACGCGTCAAAGAAGTACTCGCCATCATAGACATGGATGGGAGTGGTTCCGTAAATGTGACATCGTCATGGAAGGTTTTATTCTTGTAAGTTATGGCACCGAAGTTGTCGTTGGCGAACCTGTTGGTGACATATAATAATTTTCAAATTAAGTTTTAAAAAACAAGCTTTAACACAAATATTACCATGTATTACGCATTGCATTGGATGTTATAAGATCGAGCGCATTGCAGGTATCTTCAATAGATACTTTGTCCACCACATTTCTTATGCCTTCGAGCATATCCTCACTGTCGCTGAATTCCACTTCAACAGTACGTTTTAATGGAGGCGAATGGTTTTGTGTTACATAACGCATGCGACTATTTATATTCTGCACCCTTAGGTCGTTAACCACATCATCGTTAGGACCCATACCATGTCGCATAGGTGTTTCGTCAACGCCGGAGAAATCAGGGAAGTTTAATTGCACATCGTTGAAAACTTGATCCACACTGTCTGAGGGAGACTGTTTAAAACACTAAAAGGGGAAAATGTAATTATGTTTTTAACACGCTTTTATTAGCTTGGCCTGTATCTATCTATGTATGTAACGGAATCTTTGAGCTTAATTTTCACCGGTTTCTAGAAGTCTGATTAATTTGAAACTTTGCATACGTATCAAGGGCCGATGAAAATACATTAATGTGATGGTGTAGTGACATAAGGTCAACGGCCATAAGGTCAATTGGCCTTATTACCACTTTTAAGGGCCATAAGTTTGATGGAAACTTTGCACACGTATCAAGGCTCGATGACAATGCATTAATGTGATAGTGTGGTGACATAAGGCCAACGGCCAAAAGTCAATTGGCCTTATTACCACTTTGAATGGCCATACGTTTGATTGAAACTTTGCACACGTATCAAGGCTCGATGACAATGCAATAATGTGATGGTGGGGTGACACAAGGTCAACGGCCATAAGGTCAATTGGCCTTATTACCACTTTGAATGGACATGTTTGATTGAAACTTTGCACACGTATCAAGGCTCGATGACAATGCATTAATGTGATGGTGTGGTGACATAAGGTCGACGGTCATAAGGTCAATTGGCCTTATTACCACTTTGAATGGCCATAAGTTTGATTGAAACTTTGCACACGTATCAAGACTCGATGACAATGCAATAATGTGATGGTGGGGTGACATAAGGTAACGGACATAAGGTCAATTGAACTTATGACCACCACAAATGGCCATAGATTTGAAACCTTGCACATAATGCGAAAAACGCATTCCTTTATTAATGATTGAAGTGTATGCATGGCACATCTACGAAAGATCATACTGGAGCCCATTTTAACACGCTTTTATTAGCTTGACCTGTATCTATCTATGTATCTATGTATCCATGTATGTATGTAACGGAATCTGGAGTGGAGCCGAGAGCCCCGGTAATGCAGAGCTCCGAACTCCGTTGCACCTTTTGAAGCATTTTAAGATAGGTACTTTTAGCTAGTGCAGGCCACCAGACCAAGGCACCATAAAGAAGAATCGGGCGCACAATAGCTGTGTAAATCCAGTAGGTCACCTTAGGGGAGAATCCACAGGAGGTGCCAATTGCCCTCTTGCTGGTAAACAGCTCAGCTGCTGCTTTCTTGGATCGCTCCACTATATGGTCACTCCATAATAGCTTCCTATCCAGAATAACTCCCAAATACTTGACTTGATCGCTAAATGCTAAGAACGTACCCCCAATTCTTGGCGGTGTAAGATTTGGTACTTTGTAACTCCTCGTGAAGAGGACAAGCTCGGTTTTATCCGGGATGACTTCCAAACCTGTGGCGGGTTGTACTCCTGGAGCAGCTCCCGGATGTCAGCTGGGTCCGTTGGCGTCACTGGAACCCAGGTTCTAGCCCTTGGTCGTGACGGTATATCACGCGCCTCCACTACCTTGAGGCGCGCGCCCGGATATACCACCTCTATCAGCGTGACGGTGGCCCTATAGAGGTTTACCGACCTGGCGTCGTCACAGGCAATTAGCTTGACATTGCCCTGGAAACACCTTGCATCGGTGTAAGATGGCGGTGGACCAGGGCTGTCTTTCTTAACCTTAACGGCCACCGTTGTTTCGGGGCCATGCCATCTTCGCTGCTCTCGTCTATAATTCCAATGATCTGCCGACCCTTGGTAATTTCGGCGAAAGACCGCGTCCAGCCTCCCTGCCTCTTGGCCCTTTTCGGTGCCGTGAGGCTGCATTCATCCATGGACCGCTGGCGTTTCGAGGTTTCATCACTCTCGACTAAAACTTTTAAAATTACTTGAACTAAAGGATTAAAAATAAATAATAGTTCAAAAAAACTAAAAAAACACGCTTTTATATCTAACCGAACTAAAAAATAGAAAATAATTTTCAATTAAAAAGAGTTTATATAACAGTAGTAGAAGGTCAAACAATCATTTATAGTTAATCACCTCAAAATAAAATTATAATAAAATTTAAGTTATTAACAGAATAATTTAATTCACAGTAAAAAGCGTGGGGTGTTTGATATTGAATGTTACAATCATTCTATTGGCAACTGTCTGAGAGGAAAGATATAAATGTAGTCAAATGCACCCCACGCTTTTTACTGTGAATTAAATTATTCTGTTAATAACTTAAATTTTATTATAATTTTATTTTGAGGTGATTAAGTATTAATGATTGTTTGACCTTCTACTACTGTTATATAAACCCTTTTTAATTGAAAATTATTTTCTAATTTTTAGTTCGGTTAGATATAACATCGTGTTTTTTTTAGTTTTTTTAAACTATTATTTATTGATAAATAATAATTTGACTAGCCAAGGGAAGCAGTGGAGCAGCAGCGTCCGGTGATTTGAAGTTAAGATTTTTCTCCCAAAACCTGAGCTTTTTTTATTTCGGCTTAAAATATACTCTGAAACAGCTCTAGTGACATGTAAGAATTTGTTTTGAGGAGATTGTAATGCCTTTTTCTGTCTTCGAGTAATTTGTGAACAATACAATGCTGTAGATTCATTGAAAAACGTACTTCTGCAAATATCTTTTGTCAACGGAAAGCGCAAGTGTCAAAAGTGAAGGCAAAACCGAAACCGGGACCGAAATAGAGACGCCAACCGGGGCCGAATTTGAGATTGGAGCACGAAAACAAACCGACCGAAACTGGATATAGAAATCTTCATCGAAACTAGCATAACAGCTTTGGCAGGACGATGGGCAAACAATTGCGATCTGAAACTACCGAACTAGCGCACAACATTTCAAATGCGCCTAAATGTATGCTATATTAGACGAGCCTATCAATGATTCCCAAACCCTCTACACGTATTCTACTCACTTTTTTATCATTCTCACGCAATTTCTGTGGTTCCAATTCAGCCATAGACGTCTTCATCGCTGCCAATATCGTATCCGGCGTATTAGGTTCATAATGCTGCTTTAGATGCGCGAAGAATTGCAATTGTGAATCAGCTGTGCTGCCACAAATTTCACAACTATAAATAACAGGCACACTTAAACGCTGCGGTCCCGGCATTTTATGATGAACATCGCCTAATGATGGTGGCAGCACATTATCTCCACCGCTCAATGAAACACGCAACTTACGCGATATACGTTTCTTATGCGGCAACACTTTACGTGCATTGGAAATGTGACGCGTATATAGCACATCTCCACTTGCATCTATCAAATCAGCTGCATCGTCCAAGCTCACATTGGCACTGCCGAGTAGAAATTGTTGTACAGCGACATCATCATTTGGCTGATTCCCAGTTTCAGTGTCATCACAAAAGTTTTTGTTGTTGTCACCGCCACTACCGCCACCATCTAAAAAGTCACTATTCAATGTGAGGTAATCTGTGTGCAGGTGTTTTTCATGTGCATAAACGCTTCCACTGCCATTGCTGCTGCTATTCCTATCGGCACTCATAACTAATGGTAACGGCGCCGTCGATTGCGTTGGTGCATTTAGCGCATTTAATGCTGCTTCTGCAACGCTAGCAACATTGCTTACATTCACATCATTTTGTGTTGGTCGATAATGGAAAATTGAACTAGGAAAATGTAAGTCGGGTGCGAGTGATACAACATCAGTCACTTTCATACCGTAGCCACCGCCGCCACCACCAACTCCTGACGTCGGCACTGTAGCGGAAGCTGTGGTATGTGAACTTTCACTGTTGCCAGGTATGACGTTACCAATACTTTTATTGGGAAATACCAACGGAGCAGAATCCATAAAGTCAATAATGTAATTGGATGTGTGGGAGTCGCGTATATATGACGGTGCGAGGAGCGATTGTAGGGGCAAATCCTGTGAAGAAGGTATCGTTGAGTAGTTGGACCATTAATTAAATTGCAAAGCATTCCACTTACATGATCAATAAATTCTGGTTCTTTGCGTGTCGACAGCCCCTGCTGCAGCGTTGTTTGGTCCATTGCTTGTTGCGTTGGTTAATTTCTTCTTCATGCGCATTGGTGCTCTCCTACTGCTATTATCGATGTCGCGCCATTCGCGTTGGATGCGCTGGGTTGTTTGCTTTTTTGTAAACTATGCAGCTACTTTTAGCCACTTTTGTTGTACAAATAATTATTTAGTTAATTTTTTGATAGAAAAAGCAGCCGATTTACAATTTTGATGCGAAAGTTAAGAGAAAAGCAAAATGTCAAAAACAATTTTGACATTTTCTAAACAGCTGTGGTGCTGTCAATTTGAAAACCCCTGTAGAGAATGTAATCGAGCTTGAGAAAGGGCTTAAGTGCCAAATAAACTTCCTTAACCCTAACGCCATAGTCGTAACCATACCCATATCCATAACCATCTCCAATGTGATCGACTAATGGTGCCTTAGCCTAATAATCGTGAAAATTGCATAAAAATGAAGAAAACGCAAAAAATTACCAACATATTCCAAAAAAAATGCGTCTCTTAGTCACAACTTATCCAAAACAATGAATAAAATCTACAGAAAGTTATTAAATTCACCAACTCAAATATTTTTAGGTAATGGATATGGCGGGAAACTAAAAACCCATTGGTTGGCTATGATATAGCTATGGCGTTAGCGTTATGGTATGGCATCATTAATCGATTACGTTGATTTCGATGAGCTGTTTTATCTGGTTATGATTTTATGGTTATATTAATTGGCCCTTTACATAGAAATCTTGCCTTGTTCCTTTCCTTTGCGCTTCGACATCGCCTTAAGATAACAATGAAACAAGTTGAGGCTCTGTTCGCTTTGAAACGACAAAAGCATTTATGTAAATTCAGCTTTACCCTCAAATCAAACAACTTAACGCTAGACCGCTACTCCCAGTGCTTCGACTTTGATATATAACGCCGGCTTTAGATAGAACACTTTTGTGCGTTGCTTCGCCTAAGAAATGAGTTCAATGGTTGGCCGTACCTACATCTCGTTACGAAAAGTTTGTCGAATGTAAAGCTATACAAAAGTCAAGGTAAAGCGTTATATCTAGATTTGGAATAATACAGGATTAACATCAAATTCTAGCCGCTTTGTTTGCCTTGACAGATGAGTTGAATGAATTGCCTTTTCTTGCTACGCAAAAGTGTGCGTACATATGCCAGATTAGCATAGGACGATTTGCAGTGGTTCTCTTTGACGCTTTAACAGTGGCCATGAGTTGCAGTATCTAAAGCTGCAGACATTGGTGCGTTATCGGTAGCCGTATCGGTAACCTTATAACAGCTGATTCGACCAACGTTATGGGAATCAATGTAATCGATTATTGGTGCCGTATCGTAACGCTAAGGTCGTAACCGCATCGTCGCCAATCAAGCTGGAGTCATTGGTGCCGTATGTCGTATCGCTGTATCCGTATCCCTAACGTAATCAGCTGTTTATCGTTACGACGGTAAACCAAAACCCAATTGGTTGGCTACGATACGGTTACGACCTTAGCGGCATCAATAATCGATTGCATTGATTCTCATAAGATTGGTCGAATCAGCTGTTATAAGGTTACCGATACGGTTACCGATAAAGCACCAATGTCTCCAGCTTTAATTGGTTTTGGTTTTTCGCCGTATCCATAACCTAAAAATATTTGAGTTGGTGAATTTAATAACTTTTTGTATATTTTATTCATTGTTTTGGATACGTTATGACTAGGAGACTTATTTTTTGTGGAATATGTTCATAATTTTTTATGAAATTTTCACGATTTTTAGGTTAAGGCAGCATTAATTGATAACAATGTATCGTATAGGGTTACGTTAGGGATACGACTACAGCCATACGACAAACGGCACCAATGACTCCGCTTTAACGTTTGCTACGCTTTACATTCCATAAACTTACTGTAGTAAGATTTAGGTGCGGTCATACATTGAACTCTGCCAAGGCTAAGCAAAACGAAGCACTGGGCCACATGTTCCAACTATATTCGGCCTTTACTGTTCAAGGATGTTCCGAAATAAGGATAAGCATCATATATCACAACGAGCAGTACATTCCCTTTGAAATAGGCCGTACGGAAAACTCCATTCAGTAAATGTCAACTTTGAAACCATTAAGCACTACATAACTCCTTTCACCAGTTCTCGAGTGGATATCGCCCCAAAGTTTGTGCATTACTCACGGGCGGAAACCGATTAGTCCTGGCGGCTTTTAGCCACCAAATGACCTATTGAATATCAATTATCTAGCCGGTGATGGGGAACAGGACCTTACAGAACAAATAGATAATCGACGTTCTGCCCGTAAATTTAGGGCTCACGGAGGCAGCTCTCGGCGCTTCTCTGGGATTTTGTGTAATTGTATTTAACACTGATCGTTTTGTTGTTGTGGTACTAGCTATACCTAGCCACATACAAAGGCGAGCTTACTCAGAGATATCCAATTTCTAAAGGAAGTCTAAGGAAATGTTAAATTGAGCTCTGAAAACGGGGTTCACCGGGCGTAACAATGCAACTCATTTTTTTTTTTTTTTCAAATTAAACCGCTGTGTAAAAGAATGCCGACAATTGACGTCAAGCCAAAGGTAAGGTTGTTGTTGTATTAATAGTGCTTCGCCCCACTCAATGGGCACGACCACTCACAAATTGTAATGAAAGTCCTCTAACGGGAGTCCTAGGAAACTGGCCGTTTCAACAGGGGCGGACCATAGGGAGATGGGTGTTAGAGGCTTAGGTTTCACATTACAATTGAGAAGATGGTTGGTGTGATGTGGGACACATCACATGTAGGACACACATTACGTATGTCTGGATTGATTCTGGACAAGTAAGAGTTTAACGTGTTACAGTATCCAGAACGAAGTTGGGCCAGGGTGACTCGTGTTTCCCTTGGTAGTGTGCTTTCTTCTTCAGCAAGGTGGGATATTGCGCGTCCTGACAAAGGCGTTTACCGATTTTGTATGGATTTGGCTAAGGGCCTGCTTGTGCTTGTCTGGATCAAACGGCAGTGTTGGCAGGTGCCGGATCTCGTCATAGTGCTTTAGGAGATGTTCCCTTAATTCCCATGGAGGTAGTTCTGAATCAAGCGGTTGTTTGCTTCGATGTCCTGGTTTGTGACAATTAACCAAGAACTCTTTGCTCATAATTCATTTTGCTCTTTAATATTGAGCTCTTTGGCCTCACTATGTAGATGGTGCTCGGGAGTCATAAGGAGACATCCGGAGGCAGTTCTGATTGCAGTATTTTGACAGGCCTGTAGCCTTTTCCAGTGTTTATTTTTAAGACCAGGCGACCAAACTGGTGACGCGTAGGTCATAAGTGGCCGGCCAATGCTTTGTACGTGGTTAGCAACGTTTCTTTATCTTTTCCCCATGTGCTGCCGGCAAACGACTTGAGGATTTTGTTGCGTTTTTGCACTTTAGAAACAATCTCGTTGGCATGAGCCTTGAATGTTAGAGTATTATCGAAATTTACCCCTAAGATCTTGGGGTGACTGACAGTCGGTAGTGTGACACCATCTACGCGTACGTCCAATATTTTCGACATCTGTTCCTTCCACGTCGTGACCAGGGTGGCCGTGGTTAAAGTTTTGTCACCGAAGGTTATCGAAACTTTGTCGTTGTGTTTGGTAGGATTAGACAAGTATTCGACGGTTGCCCACAATTTACCAACACCCGCAGAGAGGTTGCAGTTCTTTAGATGCTCCACCCATTTGGTACGTTTATGTTCATTTACCAGCCGCATGATATCCAAATTAAGACTCCTAATAAGGCGGTCTCTAGGGTTGAGGTGTCTCGCAAGGTCACGTTCTCTTGCTAAATTTGCGGCTTCGACCGGGAAATGCGGTATGATTCCAGGTATTCTACTGGCCGGCATGAAGCGTGCAGAAGCTGAAACGATAACCTTGCGGAACGCACGCTCGCCCTGCCGGACATCGGTCGGCACGGGAAGAGCAGCAAAAGATTGGTTTGTAAGGGTTGTGTAATCTTTCCAATCGGCTTTTTTAAAATTAACGAAAGTGCGCTTTTCAGAGGTGATAAAATTGGCAGACTGCTCAATTAAAAGGAGTATGGACAGGTAATCAGAAGCTAGAGTAAGGATCGGTTGCCATTCAACGCAATTTATGAGCCCTGCTTCCTCCGATTGAGATGTCAGGTGAGCTGTGCCAATTACCTGCAATTCTGGAGGGGGTATCGCCGTTTATCGTGCAGAAAGTTGTATTATCTATTTGCTCTGCCAGCTGTCTGCCTCTGCTGTCGACTGGCAGACTGGAATGGTACGGTAATAGGGCCTTGCGCTAAAACCGCTGAGATAATAAAATACTATTTTTATGATAAACTAGAAAGCACATGCGATCATTTTTCATTACACCAAAAACATGGTTAGCGACTTTAAAGCCAGAGTGCAATGGAGGGTCTTTTGTTTAACAGCCGCAAAAAGCAGACTCCAAATTATGGGTGGAAGGTAAAGTTTCTGTGTCCTTGATGTGGGCACTCTACGATCCACTAGGACCATTATCTTCTTGCAGCCAAAATACGTTCACGCGTAGCGTAGTCATTGCGGCCATTGAATGAAAAGCCGAAAGGTATGAGTGCCGTGAGCTAGGGTTAGATGTGCTCTATGATCATGATATTGATCCAGAAGATGGATCAACATACCAGAATGCTTTGGGAATCGCAGAACAAGGGCTGTCATTTAAGTATAACACGATTTAATCCGTCACCTCTCAAACATGAATGGGGAAAGTACTCCCACAACAACTACTTAAAGACGTAACCGCCCTGAATTTCAGCATTGCTACAAGAAGAGTAACAACTCTTTCAGATAAGCATTCAAGTACTACATTACAGATCTATTGGAAAATGTGTTTACGCACTTGCCGCAGCAATCATAAACAAATAAACAATTAATTAAGAGGAATTTCAATCATATTCTCTTTGAGTAGGCGTACAGTAATACCTCGAACAATGAAACCACCAAAAACAAGTGCATTACTTAAATATGATATTTCTTTTTTTTTCTTTGGTGCTGTATTAATTTTGACTGTAAATTTGTATTTCAAAAAACAAACAAAAAGTCAAAATGTATGGTATCAGGCTATTCTAGGTCAACTCTGAAAAGCTGTACTTTTTAAATCCTTTTCAAGGAATCTGTTGAGCTAGAAGTGATTGCTGTAATTGATCGTGGGCTGCCCTCGATTCTTTTATGTACCGATTTGGCTCAAGTACTTCACGCAGCCGGATTTTCCTGTCAAACAAACATCATTTCGCGTGAATTTCTGATGTGATTGGTGTAAATGTTTGTGGTGTTGATGCGCACGTTTTGATCTTGCCGTGCCTGGGTAAGATTGAGCATGACGCATATGGCATGTATGAGCAATTGTTTATACATAATTCTAATTAGGCGTATCGAAGAAAAAAATATTAAAAAGAAGATATTTATTAAAGAACCGCAGTACTTTATTAGCGTGTTAATCATCATGGTCTTCATTTATATGGAGCTTGTTGTTTTTTGGCTTAATAATTGCAAGCAAAGTAACCAGAAGCCATACGCCAACGCTATTGGAGCTTCTCAGCATAGGTTTATAATAGTAATAAGATTTGCGAGATAAACCTCCCAGCTTAAGGACAAGCTTTCTTCAAACTTACTGATAAATCAGTGACCTTTCGTTAGCACAGTCGTTACTAACAGCAGAAGAAGAAGTCGAAGTCGAATGAATAAGTCTACATCTTTCGTCTTGAGGTCTAACTATAGCCCGTGCTGTGATTGCCTCTCAACAATGTGCACCGAGTGCATATTTTACATTGAGTTCAAAGCCAGAGCTGGTGTTATGCGAAAGTCCCCCATGATTTCAATCAGGGCCATTTGTTGCACGGTTTCTAGCCTTTTAAAATTGGATGCAGTGGCCAGTGCTTCCCACCATACCAACACCCCATAGATGGGGGTTTGGCTTCATCATCATGCCCTATAGCCAGTGGAGAGCCTGCAGCGCTATCCAATAGCTCCACCACAGCAATTTCAAAGCAAATGCTTTGTCCTCTATATTAAGCTGCCGTGAAAGCTTGCAGACCTACGGTGAGTGGTTTAAAATCGAGGATCTTGTATCTCCTAGTAAAATAAAATAATTTTATTTGGGTTTACAGATAGGCCGCAACACACTAACACCTAATCACTGTTCCCAGGTATCCCCATAGAAGGCTCCTCAAGGTGTGCGGATATTTCCCCCTTGGAGTGGTATGTTTACGACCACGAACCAGAGAAGGTGAGACAGGACACTCCCCTGCAGAGTGCCCCTTCTTACTCTTATCTGGGTCAATGAACCTCCCTACTCTGCTGTGGCAAACCTGTCGATAGCAGTCGGCAGGACATTGTTCAAAGTCCCCTCTATGTCAAAAAAGCAATCCAAAATGGACTGTTTGCACCCGTTTAACCCTTCTTCTCCCTAACCACAGTAACGATGTTCGAGTCATCACCCCTGCTACATATACATAATCCCTCGTTTAAAATAAAAGCAAAAAGTGACTAATTTCTTGCGTTGTTGTCCGAGCTCTTTTAGGATCCCATTTTGCCTAGGTTTCCTTCAATGTCCGATACCCCCGTGTTTGTAGCTATCTTTCGTCGGTTTGAGGGTGGATGCGCTCTTTTAGCATTAGCTTGCATGTGGCAAGGGTTCTTGGTCAGAAAGAGTCTGCCTGGTCGTACCCTGCCTAACGTATTCGTCTGCTCAATGGCCCACACATATGTAAATACTCTAATATATAAAATTCTTCTGTCACGGTTTTAGAGGCTTAAATCCTCCGAAACGGCTCTCATGAAATTTTGTGAGCATATTGGGTAGGTCTGAGAATCGGCCAACGTCTACCTTTTTTCGCTACATGCCTAGGGTCTTGAGATCAAAACGTGGGCCCGGATACCCCTAGAATGTGTTTATACAACATGGATATCAAATGAAAGCTGTGGATGAGTGCTATAGTACAGGATAATTTTCATGCAACTGGGAGACTAGGGTCTCGAGATATAGCCCAAAACGTGGACCCGGGTACCCCTAGAATTGGCTTATACAATACGGATATCAAATGGACACTGTTGATGAGTGCTATAGTAAGGATAATTTTCATACAACTGAGAGGCTAGGGTCTCGTGATATAGCCCAAAACGTGGACCTGGGTACCCCTAGAATGTGTTTATACAATATGGATATCAAATGGAAACTGTTGATGAGTGCTATAGTACAGGATAATTTTCATACAACTGTGAGGCTAGGGTCTCGTGATATAGCCCAAAACGTGGACCCGGGTACCCCTAGAATGTGTTTATACAATATGGATATCAAATGGAAACTGTTGATGAGTGCTATAGTACAGGATAATTTTCATACAACTGGGAGGCTAGGGTCTCGAGATATAGCCCAAAACGTGGACCCGGGTACCCCTAGAATGTGTGTGTATTGTGGATATCAAATGAAAGCTGTTGCTGAGCTGTTGCTCTAAGGTTCTTTGTGATATTCGATTTAGTCGCATCAACCTGGCAAAACTGATAAATATGCATGCGAATCCGAAATAAAGACAAGAATTAATAATACCCACATACCTATTTACATACGTCCTATTCGATTTTCCTGAAATTTCGTATATAAATTTGCCTATATTATTATTTACGACGCTTTTTTCCGGGAAGTATACCAGAGACGGACTGGGACTGGGACTGAGACTCGGAGTGGGACTGGGACTGAGACTCGGAATGGGACTGGAACAAAATACATACCACCCTCTGGGACTGGCAATAAGAGATGAAGAAGAAGGAGAAAAACTTGAGAGAAGAGAAAAGAGAGAAGGAGACTGAGAAAGAGATAGAATGAGACGAAGATGGAGATGAAGCGAAAAAGACGGAGGGAGGAGTGAATAAAAAGATTATGAAAAAGTGTAGAGGGGTAGGGCAGAGTTAGACGGAAAAAGCTTATTAAAATGTATGCAGATAGACGAAATTTAGGGCAGAACAACGTCTGCCG
Organism: Eurosta solidaginis; assembly: GCF_040869045.1. Classification (NCBI taxonomy): domain Eukaryota; kingdom Metazoa; phylum Arthropoda; class Insecta; order Diptera; family Tephritidae; genus Eurosta; species Eurosta solidaginis. Next base: position 295,040,281 of record NC_090320.1, read on the forward strand.
GGTCTGCTAGTACATCGCTAAAATTATAAACATTACTCATTGATAAATATTCCTTCTCGTAATTTGAATGTTTTCTAATCCCCGCCGCGGCTACTTGAATTTCTATGGTTTCCCAATGACAGCTACTCTCAAGATTTATGAAGCCATAATAATTGTTTATTAAACACTATCGAATTGTTTGAATGACTGTTCCAATACAGAACAAATACCACGAATATTTCACATCAAAATAAAAGAGGGGAAGAGTATCAAGAAAGGCAGCCAAAGCAGAGGCAAAGTTATTAATGTCAAAAAATAGTGTCGGAGAGCTCATTAAAAATCAAAAACGAAAAAAAAAATATTATCAACGATTTGTGCCAGTCAATTTCCACTACTTCCTAACACATACACACAGTGTTGCCGAGTTACCCAAATGTGCACAAACTACAAAGTAATGAACCACTTAGCGAACCTTTAAAATAAAATTTATGAGCCACATTTTACGAGCACGACTTCGCTGTTGGCGTTTGTTTTGGGGTAGGAAGTGTTGGCGGATGTAATGCTCATTTTTGTGTACATATTTGTATGCTCATACTCGAATGTGGCGTTAATCCAACCTTGACGTGCCATTCACCCAAACATTTTTGGTAAATTATTTTATTGCTGATGCAACACAGCTCGAAGGGATTAGTGTAGCGATTAGTGGTTGGATGGTGTTGGGGATGCTAACGGTTGTGACCATCTGGAGTCGGTGGCTGCAAGCTGGTGGGGGAAATAGAAAGTTTATGAGTTACTTGTAGCTGTCAGCGGAGCTGTTAAGATGGACTAAGCATGTGCATGTGTGTGCGTGTCGTTGCCTGGGCGAATGATTTGTTGAGTGTGTTTTATTTTATAATTATTAGGTTATGAATGAAATAATCGTAGTTTAACGAGTTCTCACAACAATTGTGATAAGTTCATGCGGAGGAATTCCTTCTCTATTAAAAAAGGAAAAGATTCTCAGTAGAGCTGTGAGTCAAGCTGTGGCGCAAGCGAAGGGTGATGAAGCGTATTACTATTGAAGATGTGATACCAGATTCTTCTTAAGTTATGAAAGGTTCACTCATACTGACGCGAGGCTCCAACAGAAATGCTCCCTCAGAGAAAATCGGGGCCTGTAGACGAAGAATAAGTCAGATTGTGCTAAGGCCCTTGAAACGCAGCTTACACACTGGTATCTATGTTCAAAAATACTGCAGCATTTTTCACAAATAGCTGGAAGCACCTGGCGTTCTAATTTACACGCCTTAAAAATCACCGAAGAAAACCCAGAAAACCGCAAAAATTCCCCCAGCGCGTTAAGGGGCTTAGAATATTCCCGCGGTAGGTATACCTATTATAAGAGGCGACTAAAATCCACAGACCCAGGTGGTTCGACGTGGTAATATCACATCGTTCTTGAAATGGTCGGAGTTGTACCTTAATTGTGCTGATTTCCGGAACGTACCGGTTCAATGTCCAGCAAAAGAATGTGGTTGTTGTTGTTGCAGCAGTTCTTCGCGCCATCCAATAGGTGCGATCACTCACAAATTTTAATCGATATTCTCTAACGGATATCCGAGGTAACTTGGTGTTTTTAACAGGGTTGTACCATAGGGATGTTGCTGTTAGAGGCGTTGGTTCCACATTGCAAATTGGAAAGTTGATTTGTGTAATGTGGGAACACGTTACAAGTAGGACATAAATTGGCTATGTCGAGATTGATTCGATTGGATTTGTAAGAGTTTGATCTATTACAGTATCCAGATCGAAGTTCAGCTAGAGTGTCGCGCATCTCCCTCGGGAGGTTGCTTTCCTCAACAGCGAGTTGCGAGTATTTGTCTTTAATGAACGGGGCTCACCGGGCAATCTCTGGCATAGCAGTCCGACGCCTGTTTTTGGTTGTCTCCGAGGGTCTTTTCATGCACCTTTTCTTCAAACGGCTGAATTCTTGAGTGTCAGATTTCTCATAGTTGTTACGGAGATGACTTATTTAGTTTCTGGGAGGTGGGGGCCCTTCAATTGGATATCTGTTGGGATACCCAGGATACTGGGCATTCAGCCGAAACTGTTTGTTCAGCATTTCATTTCTCTCCTTTATGGGGAGTGCTCTCGCCTAACTGTGTAGAAGATGTTCTGGGGACATAAAAAGATATTCCGTGGCAGTTCTGAGCTTGGTATTTCTTTTAGGCTCAGCTACCGTATTGGGAACGCGCAGCATACAAACGGCTGGCCAATTTCTTTATAAGTGGTTATAAGCGTTTCTTTATCTGGTCTTTATCCGATACCGAAAAGTTCTTGCTTTATTATAGACTTATTATCGATAGCGAGTTATTATCGTCGAGTCATCGGTTTGTTTTAGGCTTGTTATCACCGAGTCATTGGCTTATTATTGGTTTCTTATCAGCTTGCTATGGTTGGTTGGTTGCTGTGCTGCCCGGTAGTACTCTAGGCGCTATTTTGATGTAATTTCTTCTGGAACCAATAAGTAGTCCCATTATTCAGCGAGCTTATTTTTAATTCAATTAACCTCTTGATGTCTTTTATGTACCGATTTGATACTTTTCTATAATCGGACAGCACGAAACCCCCCAGAGTTCGGACCCTTCTACTAGCCAGTGCTGGAAACTCGCAGAGGAAATTGTTGACTGTTTCCTTACAACCTTCTTGCCTGCCCCTACTGCGCACTTCGTTGTAGTTTCACCCCATTCTGTTGGCGTGTGACCCAAAGCCAACTTTGTGCTATGGACGGTTTACAGATGTGTCATCCATTTTGTACTGAAATTTTATCATTGCCTGTTTCATAAAAAACTCGCAAGTCGTCGATAACAAATCGATACACGCCGATAACAAAGTCAAAAATGCCGAGAAGAAACCGTTAACTCTTCCATAAAAAATCGATAACTTTGTGAAAACAAATCGAGAATTTGTATGAGTTAAGCGGGGATTGCCCGTATTGCTTTAAATATATGAAAACATTCATTTAAAGCAATTTTTAATTTTTTTATAATTTATTTATTTTTCTCCCGGGAGAAAAGGCTTTGAAGAGATTTACAAGGTATAATCGAAACAGCTGTCGCCTTTTTCGTCCTGATGTCACGTTGTTTAAATTTTTCCCAAATTATTCAATAAATTATAAAAAAATCGATAATTTTTCAATAATGATCGATAAGATTTTTATAATGTATAGAAAATTGATAAATTTACAATAAAAATGCAAAACACGATAATTGATAACGCTCTGATAAGAAATCGATAACATCTCGATAACAAACCGATAACTTGTTGAAAAGATATCGATAGCTTTTCGATAATAAATCGATAACTCACACATAATTTTTCGTATTCTAAATAAAATTTATAATACTTTGATAAAAAGTCGATAGTCCAGCTTTAACACGTCGATGACTGACCTATGTATAACAAACCGATAACTCGTTGATAGAAATTGGATAACAGGCCCATAGACCGTCTGTTGGATGAGAGAGAGAGTGAGAAAGGAAATGCGTGAAAGAGGGCGGGGAAGAAGCTATTATTTAATGAAACCCCTATATGACTTATGTATCTCTTTTCTTTGAAAAATGCTAAAAAAGCTTGATTTCCTTGCAAGTGAAATACGATTACAGCAAGATAACATCATTCGGATGCGTTAGTCAGTACACAACTTTTATGAAGAATTTTAAATGCTTTTGAGTTTGAAATCGAGAAAATGTATTTCATCACAGCAGAATTTCCATGATTTTTATCTTCATCTTTCTTAAAATTTTCTCCCTTAAGTGCAGAATTATAGTCCAGTATGAGACATCCATTTGGAAGTGTTCAAATATTTTAAGATAAAAATGTTAGATATTTACGGTATTTAGCAGGAAAAAATTGCCCACAAAAATATTTATTGACTTCGTTTAAATTTGGGTTTGGGCGTAAATCTTTAAAGCAAACATAAATATGTACATTTGTATATTTATTAGTGACCTTTTCTCAACAAAATCCCTTTAATGTTTGTATAACCAAATCAACCATACCAACAAAAAATCTACAATAAAAACCAAACTAATGCCACAACGCCTACGACATTTTCCCAAAAACAAAAAATGCAAACTCATTTTCCTACTTAAAAATAACAACAAGTGCTTTCCCTACACACCGACTGCTGCTCAGCTAAAAGTAAACAAAATAAAAATTATTTATTTTAACAATAAATACCAAATATTTGCAAACTTTGTGCATTTTTATTTGTTTTTCACAATTTAAGAATTTTCATTTGAAATTATATTTATTTTTCTTGAATTTATTAAACAAAATAAATATGTATTTGGTATTAGAATTCTTAAAACAATACAAAAAACAATAACAAACTGAATAGCCAATTTAAAGGCAGCCAATGGCAGCTGCTGCTGTTTTGAGTTCATAAAGCCAAGAAATTAATTTCCTGCATTTCTTTTTTTTTAGTTTTTTTTTTATTTGTGTCTTTATTTCCATTCTTTTACTACGCAAATATTTTATTTAGCCATTTGTTCTTTTTCTATTGTCATTGGCGAAAGGCAAATATTTTCTTTTAATTAGAAAATTTTTCTAGCACAAAAATATGCATACAAATATCTTCACATAAGAGAATAAATCAATAAATACATAAATAAATAAACAAATATAAAGAAGGCAATTGCTGTTGTTGCAATGTGCAACGGCTACTCGTACCTGCTACCTGCTCCTTAATGGTCGCTCGCTCCTTGCTCCATGCCACACAAATGCAAACTCATTCAGAGCCAAATAATATCCTTTTTTCTCATGTTTTCTTTATTCACGCAGCTCAAAATTAAATATGAAAATTCGTTACAGCGCATTTCGCATGAAATTAGAAATTTGAAAAAAGAAAACGGAAATTTATTTCGATTCGTGTCAAAAATATGATAAAAAATACGATCAGCAAAATATTTAAGATAATTTTTTGTGATGTGGCCGAGTCATAACGCGCGAATCATGGTGGAATAGCCAGGTGAATTAAGCCGTCTCGTTCTAACGGCGTTATTATATTTTTATTATGCGAGGAGTCACTTTCACCCAAGTGAAACCAAGTTCGTATCATATAAGTAGAGTTGGGATTCTAGCGGGTATTTACCATTTTTATGGGTAAATACCAGGAAAATACCCGGAATATTCCTTTTTTGTATATTTTTTGGGTATTTAAAAATCATTTGAATCGAGGCTGCTTGGAATTACAGTTCAGCGATTAAATTTAGACGTCATTAGAAATTAAAAAATGTTCGTTTTGATTTTAAACAAACAACCCAGCAAACACTCGGAGTCAACAATTAGTCTGAAAGGAGTCCAAACTTTGGATCGTTTGCACTCGTTATGAACTCATTTAGGAGCCTAAAGCGAATGCTATATGCTCATATTTTGCCTCTAACATAAGACTTATACAAGCCTCCTTCCGATATCATATATGAGCCTTATTGGCGTCATATACTGTTAATTTTGAGTCTTTAAATGACACTACTTCAGGGCTTTTAGGAAGAATTTTTGATATATCTCCGAAGCCGAAAACATGGGGGAGAAAATTTATTAACGAAAAACCGAAAAATGACCCCGGGTCCCTCCGAAACCGGGGGTGGTATTACCATAGTATTTTTGCGCAGAACACCTTTCTGCGTTGGCGGTTTTCGGGCGCGCTTATAAAAAATTACTCTGGCCGATCCACCAATGGGGTGATATCAATGAATTTTTAGGGATGGAAACACGTTTAAAAGTATTATGACCACTCCCAAGTGTAACTTCAAAACTTTTTATCAAACCTGAAACCCATTTAAGTGCGCAAAGTTACTACAGTTCAACTAAATAATGGATAACACCTCTCCCTTTTTTACGATGAAAGCTTCAACAGCAGTTGAAGTTGAGGTCAATTTACTTTAGATGCATTACTGAATTTTATTCCTCATCACAGTTTAAGTTTGGTATTTGTATTCGATGCCAAAAGTAATATAAGCTCGCACTGGTCCTGTGTATCCCCTTTTGCACTGGCATTAGGGTTATATGCTAAAAAAAAAAAACAGTTTCTGTAATGGCTTTCGTAGCAACGTATTTATTTTTCTACTCCTATTTTTTCAAAGCGTGTAAAAATGTTACCCTCTTCTGACCGTTGAAAATACATCCCTACCGTTTCAGAAAGCGTACATCTTCATTTTTCGTACAAGTTTCCTCAACAAAAAGTTCTCTGATAAATTTTACCTATAATTTTTTGGAGATTACAAAGTTACGTAAATCTTTATGTCTAAAAAATTCTGGTATAGGCTTATATAGTTATTATATTTCTAAAGGTATAGTAAAATCTACTCCGATTGTAGTAGAATTCGAAGGCAGTTGTGTATGATAGACAACTCTTTAAATTATGCATGCCGAATTGTCAGAATAAGGGAAAAAGTCAACGGAATGAGAACACGTGAATATTCATTTCATCATGGCGTACATCTTTTGTCTTCCAAGTGGAACTCGGCAATTCAAAACGAGTTGAAATTTAGAAAATATATTTTTAGCGGGTTGGGATAGAAAATGCCTAATGCACCATAATTGCTGTCGTCGAAGCAATCCTCTGTCGGAGGAAAAAAACCATCCCCTTTTTCAACTGTCGCCCACGTCGGAACTGTATTCGCATTACTTCAGGGTAGCGTTCTATATTTAACGTTCTTAAAAGCAATAGTTATGAGACCTACTCTTTTCTCGAGCATTTGCCGGTTTTGGCACCATGCCGACCATTTGAATGAATTATGGTCAGCATCGTTTTCGTCCGCATGGCAGTCAACGCCATTAGGATCTGCGGCCTTTTTTATTCTGTGCTGGTATATTTTTGAAGCACCCATATTCAGAGAGCATTTGGCTAACGTAGTAATTTACCTCACCAAGGTTTCTACTGCTCCATGCTTCAGCATCTGTTATTATTTTCGCTGTATATCTGCCAGGGATGCACCTTAACGTTAAGCTAATCGTTTATCAAAAAATTTCCACCGTTTCCGTTGAAACACTTCGAAATATTATCGATAAAGAAATTATCAAGATAAATTGTATCTCGTTTTTAACCGAAACGAAAAGCTTTCGTTAACGTTAAAAACGTTAACGAAAACGTGATACTTTATGTTTGAATTGTGCTGGCAATGCTATAGCCATGGTGAAGCCGTAAGGTGGCAACAACGAGCGCACATACACACACAAACTCTATGTAATTTGTTTGTGTAATTCGTTGGTGGTAATGTCAAAAATACTCTGAGAAATGTTCGTACTGTCAAAATTCATGAGAAAAGTTGCAATCAGCTTGGCTAATGCTTTCACCTTTAATGACTCCGCCATCAATCAGCTTTGCCAGCATAGTTTGAAATTAATAATCAACATAAACGATTTGATTTCGTTTTGATATGGCAGAAAACGAAACGAAATCATTTCGTTAATTTGACGATCTTAACGTTAATAAACGAAACGAAATTACTTCGTTTCGTTTATTAACGTTGATTATCGTAACGAAATGATATCGTTTCGTTGGTTAAGCATGCCTGATATCTGCCTCATTGTTCATTTTCCCATTGTTCTTGCCACAACCTTAAATTTTCTCTTCTGCTCTCTTTGGTAATGACTTTCATGCGCTCTTGATCCGTCTGCTTTTATGCTTCCCATAACCTTCTTATTTCCAGAGCTAATAGGTCGGTGGGAATTGTTCCACTAATCACCTGTACGGCTGGTCCTGAGCGAAGGCTACACTCAGATCAGCTGTACAGACGTTAGAAGTGTGTATGCGCACAGTTCGGAGCCGTACAGTAAAGTAGATAGGATGATGTCCACCAGCAACGAAAGGAAGCTATCTGTTTGTCGGCCAATGTTTGTTGTCAACCAGTCAAGCAACGATATCTGTTTAGATGCCTTCTCAGCATGTTAGTCAGCAGTCTAACATACTCTTAAAACTCGATGCCAGAGAAGGTTTCAAAGCCAACTTCGAGCCTTATTTGCTGTCTTGTTAAGAATATAAATTCTGTTTTTTTAGAGCCAACTAGAGTCAGCCCGAATCTAACCACTCTTTTATGCGTATCATGATCTGATTAAGCTTCATGCGTGCTTTATCTGTGTTTTTGCTTTATCATGGATCGTTGACCCTCTAAGATTTGATATATGTGACGCGGTCTATGAAAAGGTGGCTTATGACTCAGCTGTTAACAGCTGTTTCTCGCAACTTCTTTTTTGAGTCATAAGCCACCTTTTCATAGACCGGGTCACATATAAGGTCGTGCGATCACTAAGATAGTTTCTGATGATGCGCTGTAGGTAGCCACTCTAAGGAGGCCTGACTGAGTGCCTGTCTCGCGTTGTTGAAAGCGCTTCTACGCGAGTCACTTCTACCCTATTCTGCTCTGGATACTGAAACAGGTGAAATTCATTCTTATCCAGAATTAACAGCGACATGCGTAATGTATGTCCTGCATGCGATATGCCCCACATGACCAAAGCATCTTTTCAATCGCGCCTCTAATAGCAGCATCCCTATGGTCCAACCCTATGAAAACTACTAGTTTCATTGGACTATCGTTAGAGGGCTTTGATGAATTGAATGTGACGTACTCCTAAGGCAACAACAAGCTTTCATTATACTTTCCGTCGGCATCACGCACAGGAGAACTTTTCTGTCTAGAACTCCGTACTATATAAAAGTAAGGTTAGCTGGAGCTAGCAAGTTCACTACAGTAAGAAGAAGAAGAAGAACAAAACGTGATCGGTCCTTTACTCCTGCACCTCCAAGATCTGCTATCACATGCTTTATTTATTTATTTAAAGCATGTGACGCAAACGAAATGCGCAGTCAGAAAACCAACCTGTCTGTACCCTCTTTTTAGTAATAACAGTAACTTTGTTAATCTAAAGTCGTAGATCTACACATGATCTTCGAAACTTTGCAGCCCCTCGCTAGGTTTCACGCCTTTCCCTCTTAGTCGATCTTCTGCAACTCACGCCTTTTTTAATCTCGCCCAATCTGATTGGGACGTCTACGGTACAAACTCGGTACAAACTCTTCTATTCCCATCTACCTAGTGACGCAATATGGATGTATACTCCTCCCTATCCCGAGTCTTTCCAGGGAATGCCTAAGGTATTCTCCTCCAATATTTCTAGCACTTTTGTCATGGCTAATAATTCTGCATGAAAGATACTACAGTGATCTCCCATCACGAAGGACTATGCCGCAGACCCTAATCCTTCCGTTAGTTTGGAACCATCGGCATACACGTGTAACACCTCGTCTGCCATTTCATCGGCCTTGCGCCAACCTTCCACTTTTATTGTGAATTTGAGAGCCGCATCAAGACATAGGTAGAAAATTAATTGGTTTGTTCGCCCAGTATTTGATGAGGCTAAACTACTACGGCCGTATGGTCTGCACTCAAGCTTCCCCGAGACATTGAGTCTCGTTGCAGTTATTAAGGTTTACGGGTGGGATATGCAAAATAGCATAAGGTGCTGCCGACTGGATTGTTTACAGAGCTTCCGTGATGCCAATCTTTGATAGACTTAGTCCGTCTAATTTCTAGAAGTTGGTTCTTCTCTGTGTAGTGAACCAAATAAGGACTCAATAGTATATAATATACTTCACAATGGGTGTTAGCATCCAATGAGAGGGAGAAGGCATTGTACCCCACATACACTCCATCTTACTTGCATAGCACTTGTTGTTGTTTTTTTTTGTTTTGTTATTTCATTCCTTCCTAGGGATTCGTCTTTGTAGAACATTAGTGCACTCGAGATTTTTAAATTATTGTTGTTGTCATAATGTCATCTTCTACGTGCGCGAAGATATCTTTAGCTTTTTGCTTTAGTTATTTTTTGTTTTTACAACCGCTTACAGAAGTAGATATTTCCGCCCACAGTTGCGCATATTCGATCTCCTGCTGCCTCATTAGAAAGTTGCACAACAAAAGGCTGAAAAAATTACATACAAAAGAATAACAAAAACAAAACGGCCACACACACACCCCACAAATACGTTGGCCTCACGGAGTTCGAACTAACGAAGTGCAAGATCGTAGTAAATAATACAAGGAAACGTAGTAGAAATCATAAATTTGTAGTAACTTAGAGCCATTTTCAGCATTTGCGAAGTCATCGAAATTCTCTTTTTTCGTGCTGTCAGTTAAGCGCAAGGCAAAAGTGAAAACAAAATCAGCTGTTATGTTAACTTTCGTGTATTCACAGCAGATTTTTGTACTACAAAGTACCACATAATATTATCAATTATCGATTTAACGGGGGTTATTCATCCTGTGTTGATGAAAATGTCAAATGAGGAGGGTTGACATAAGTTCAACAACCATAAAGCCAATTCAAGTTATGAAGTTATTGAAGTTAATTTTCAAGTCGCCATAATGTCAATGATTTTGACGTTATTAACTTCCTGATTTCCAAAGTGGTCATAACGTCAATTTTTTTTTCAAGTGGAATTAAGGTCAATTATTTTGCACCGCCCTTCCGTATTAGGATGTTAACAATTGTTGAACTGCAGTTACGCTTTATTGTTTTCGCTATATTTTTGGTCGGTCGAATGAAGACAAAATTTTATTTTTATTTCAAAGAAAATTTGGAATAAAAAATGCGGCGATTTTTACTGGATTGAATTTAAATTCAAAGGGAAATCTGGTTAAGAAAGGTCATAAAGTCAATTGGCCTTATGACCATTTGAGGTGGACATACGGCCAATTGAGCTTATAGCCATTTGAAGTGGTCATAACGTCATTTGACCTTTCGGCCGTTGACCTTATGTGACCCTACCGCCAAATGAAACTATATAAAGGATTGCTATTCTAAATACTTATTACTTATTAAGAGATTATCAAAATGGCCCCTAGAGGTGGATTAAGTTTGCTGGTGGGCCTCTTGTCCTTCGATTTAGTTTTATGCGCCCATCAAAGATTATTTTGCGTCTTTTTATAATCGTTCTCCCCGACATTGTCAGCAGCGAATATTCCATCTGGAACCCGTCATTTTAAACTGGATAAAGTTTTTACCGCCCACTCGATTTTGGTATTAGTCACAAACTCTGGCACTACTCGCTCCGAGTTGGAAATATAGGTACTCTCCATCAGCTTCTCCGCTTTTATCACTTTTAATACGGTCATCGACAAGCGTCTTAAAGGGTTCTTCATTACTACATGCCTTTGTCATGAGGAACATCTTTCTTTATAAGCTTTCTTAAGCTTATTTGAGCTATTCTGCAGCTAGAGAGAACTTTTCTCAATCGTGTTGTATGATAAAGCTTTCGATTCATGCACAAAAGTTTTTCCATGAGAATCTTTTTACTCTGTTAATGTCTCACGTGTAAAACGTAATAGCATACCTAGCTGGTTTTGAAAGGTTTCGGAAAAAGTACTAAATCTACTAAGATTTTTATAAAGTTCTAAGCCCGTTCCATAAAACAAGCAATAAAGGTTGGGGGCGACGAAACTTTCGACTCAGCTAAAAAGTGGAAGTAAAGCAAAAAAAAGCACAAACACTCACACATACACACGCATCCAAATGTACGCTGAAAGCGGAAAAGGAAACTGTCAGACAATACTGCCCTCAGTGTAGTTGAGAGTGAGAGCACAACAATAGCAAAAAAGTGTTTCCTTTTTTGGCTGACGCAGTGAACGCGAATGTGCCAAGTGCCTTCTTTTGTTTTTTGTCACGTTCCTGTGGCAACCTCGCACTTTTCCGCACCCACCAGCACACATACACCCACAAACAGAGCTACCACACAAGCAAGACAAAAACGAGCTAAGTTAAACACAAAAAAACCTACGGACGAAACCGGAGCTCTGAGTTAAGTTGGCTACAATTGAAGTTCCATAGTTCGTGCTATAGCATACAGCAATTTGAAAATTGACAACGGCGACAACAAAAACAATAATAACTCTAGAATTTGAAAACAAAAAACAAACCAGCAGCAGCAATATGTACAAAACTTGATAATATTATGTTGCAACATTGTGAAGTGTAGCAATAACACGAACCGCATATCGATTGTCCTTGTTTGTAAATACATATGAACAAAATTTATTGAAGCGGATACAAGCAAAACAATCGAAGGATGCTCCGGCTGGAAGGATGCTGCATGCTATTGGGGGGCAAGAAGGCGCGTGCTCGATGAGGCATCAATACTTGCCACAAAGTATGGTAGTCGTGCGACAAAAATGCGCCACAATCTTACAAAGTGGTTTCATAAGAGTTTCGAGGAAAAAGTAAGGCGGCTGGAATAGCGATGCAACCTGAAAAGGAAGGAAGAAAAGTAAGCTTAATGTAGTGGGGGTACTTTAAATGGCAAGTAAAGGACAATTTTTAGATGGTGGTTGAAGAAAGGTAAATGCTTGAAATTTTTACAATCGAAACAGTGGAGGTGTTGATAGAATACAACTACAATAACTATAGTAGACGTTAATAAGTGTACACAATAAATCCCGCTAACTAAGGTGAATCAGGGAAGAAGAAAAGCTGTCATAATAGAACAGAGAGCAGGCGATAAATCGACAGCAGGTGTGAGCGTGGGCATAGAGTCGAGTAAATCCACTCAGGCAAAGGCTAGTGGGGTAAAATATAAATCGTTGGCGTGACAGTCGGGCGAGTACCACAAGGTGTTAGTAGCAGAGCATGCCAGAGACAAAATACTGCGCATATAATAACACTCCCATAGCCTACGGGAAGGGTTTTGCAGTTACAACAACAACAAAAATTAATAAAGCCATCTGGAAGCCGTAAATTTACAGATCAGACTCTCATGAAATTTTCCCCAGACCAACTTTGCATGTTCTAGCAAAACCGCAAAATGAAAGAAAGTCCTATCTATAGGGCAAAATTGTTCCAGGACTCATATAGAAGAATAATAAGTAATGGACTTGTAGTGTGAAGACTTACTTTAAACGCTTATCGACGCACATATTCCATAGTGAGACGATATGAAGAAGTACTATCTAACTTACATTAAATTACAATATCGGAGGTAGAGTAGGTAACGAAATTGACTAGGTGTTAAACATTTTTGCAGGTTTAAATAGAAGGGCCCATTTCGAATATTCCTTATCATAAAAAATCCCCGGGGAGAATGATGAATGAATGAATAAAAAAACATTAAATAGAAGCTCATATATCCAATAGGAGATTTAGGTCGGGCTTTTCTTGCAATTTGGATCCTGCTACGATTTAAAAATTTTCCCTCCAAATAGCAAGGCAGGTGAACTTTCATTGATACGCCTTTCATGGCCAGAATACACTCGCAGTGTTTGCCAAATCAAGGGCGATAGCCGATGTTCCTTTTCCCGGCACTTCAGCGCTGGGCTATCGACGAGGTAATCGAGCATGCTACCACAACACCCCGGCAGTTGCAAAAGTCATATCAATCAACTACAAAATGGCTTAATCTTGTGCCGCTCGCTTGGAGAACGACGCAGGGTAAAGATCAGTAATTAAAGACTACCGTAATATATTCGCGGCTCAAAAAACTTAACAATCTAATAGATGTGTATACAAAAAATATAAAGGAAAGACTTCCTCTGCAGTACAACACTCGTATTCTAAAGGCAACTCGGTAGACACGGCACTGTGTCAATTGACCTTATTGCCGGAGACCTTATGTCACCCCACCGTTGAGTTGGGCTATAAACTTTTAGTGAATAAAGTTCTCATATCAGAGAAGACCTCATTGGACCAAAATGGGACTAATAAATAAAATAAATAAATGTAAGGCGCGATTACCTCCGAAAAGATTTGAGGCTGAGCTCCTCTTCCAATTTGTGTCGTTTTCGCATTTTTAAATTTTCCTACGAATTGGCGGGACGAGACCTACATTTTTCATCTGCGGGGCAGATTTGTTTTCACTGCGAAGTTTTTCATGGGAGAAATAAATTCGGAGTGCTTGCCAAATCACTACCGAGGCGCGAGCCCACTTAGAAAAACTTTTTTCTAATAGAAAAAACTGTTTTCTAAAATTTTGATACATATTTCTGTGACCAGAGCGTGAACCTAGGATCTTTAGTGTGGTAAAAAAGACTTATATTTTAACATTGACTTAATGGCTCTTGCCCTTATGTCACCCGTCCAGCAGTTGAGCATATATTTTCCTGCGCTCACCAGATTAAGGATCGAGTTACTAGGTGTAACACAATTTTCCAATCTAGGAGCAGCAAATAGGGACGGTACAAGAAAATGGCAACTTATATGCCAAGAGGACAGAGTTGTTTTATAACACAGCTCCTGATTCTTAATAAGCTTTTTCAATCCTCGAGTTAACTTTTAGTAACATTATGTACACATTCAGTCTATGCAAGATCCTAACGAACCGGTCAGTTCAATATAACCTAATCTCCAGAACACCGAAGTAAGATGTCCTTACTTGACAAGTTCGTCGAGCTAATACCTTAATGTTACTACTTTCCGGAGCGGAGCGGATCAATATCCGACAAAGGAACTTCCCTTCGATAACCATGTGCAGTTGTAGGATCCAAAAATTAAGTAAAACTCGCTTACGAAAGTACAACTTTAGTTTATTTAACTTTGTTTGCTTTTCTCATTTATAATAACGGCGCGTGCTGATTGTGTTACGACAAAAACAACAAAACATCTCCTCACAACAGTTTATCTCATTTAATTTTGCTATCGCAACAAAATCGCCAGCATTTCAAAAGCATCAATTAAATAAAAAACAAACAAACACAAAAAACCTTAAATTAACAACAACAACAAATATGACAAACCATATAAAAACATATGTGGTGTAACTGTAATAAACGTATTTAACGCAATTACGCTCGAGCTAGCAATTTTTGTGTAAAACATGCAGGGGACCAAACAATTTAATAACCTGCAAATCGCTACATCAACTCCACCCCGCACACCACAATCGTTCATCAAAATCAACACTTTCCCATCGTTTTAGCAGCAGCTCTGCAACATTTTCATCAGTCCAAGTGTCGCATGCACGTGCCTATCCAGTCCCCCAGTCGCAATTCATATTCATACCCTACATACAAACACACGCACACTCCACAAATGTGTATGTCACTTTGTGTGTCACTTCCTTTCTCCCACTCCTTCACTCTTCGCTGGTGCGTGCCTTAAAGCGTTTGACGTTTTTTTGTTGGTCACAAAGCTGCATTCAACACACAAATCGGTTCGTGACATTTCAAAAAAAACCTTCAGCTCATTTTATACTCACTAAAACGTTACGGATAATTTTGTTGTTGTTTGTTGTCAAGATTATTGCTACTGCTACTGGATACTTGTTATTATGTTTTGTTGGTATTACTGTTGTTGTGGCAACATTCAAACAATTCATTACGGAAAAATTTTGCAACTTTTGTATTGTTGATGGCGTAAGCGCCACGTTCCACCCCTACCCAATCGCTTTGTATGTGGGTGGTTTTCTTAGTCTACCAACAAATCTTTCATACTGAAACTTGTGTTCCGTTTTCGGGTTTGGGATGGTGCCAGCTGATGGTATCACTAATACAGTTGTTCTTATGCCCTCACCGTTTAGCACCGTTTATCCAATTTGTCGCATATTTATGCCAAATTGACAGATTTCTTTCTTTGTTGTTGGAGTGTCGCAGATGCGTCAATAGGCTAAATGTGATAAGGTGAGTATGATTGAATTAATCGAATATGATATGCAAATTAATCATACAAATGAGATATGATGTCCGATGAGCTTGAGTTTATTTTTTATAGGCTTGTACCGGATAGCGGTTTTACCGCGTATCTAGATTCGGATATCCGGTAGATTGTTTCACATGTAAATACTATACAAATGTTATGACTATTTTTTTAAAAAGCCCTTAAGTTCTTTGGTGTTGTGGTATATTGTTAGTCTTATTCATCTTCTTGTACCGACACTTTTGGAGAGTTTTATCGATACAGACGGTCTTTTGCCGGAATTGGTCCGGTACGCCCCCAAAAACAGCCCGATCATCTCGTGAACAATTAAATGTGAGCACGTTGAGCCTTCTAAGTTATCCAAATCCTACTTTCGGTAGCATTTCCGAACTTATCTCTTAAAACATTCCCCAAATTATCCCGAGAAGAGTGCTAAAGTATTTCCAAACTGAACAGGAGATAATCCGTAGATAGTTTTGACATAAACCAAAAACATTTTCACAAAGATCCTGATATAGTCCCGAAAACAATACCAAATAAGTAACAAACTGATCCAGAGGCATTCCCGAGTTGATGCCAAAAAAGTCCTCAATAATCCGCACATGTCTTGGCAAAAACTCTAAACAGTCCCATAACGATCCTGATATAGCCCAGTTATAATCACGAACACAACTCTAAAATTATTCAGAGATAAATCCTAAATGTGACGCAGCTAGTCACGAAGTAAGCTGAAAGAGATCCCTATAATAATTCCTAATAAACATCCAAATAATGCCAAAGAGTTTTCGAGAAAATTTAAATGCTCCTGATATGAGCGCAAAAGAATTGGGAGATGGACCCGAGATGATCCAGAGAATTCCGAAATGACTTTGAAATTGTTTTGAGATCGTCAGGAGATAGTGCCGAAATAATCGCAAAATCATACCTAAAAGGAATCCGATGTTTCGAAAACAGTTCAGAAGTGATCAAGAGTTATTTCCGAAATAAGCCCAAATAAGTCCGGAAGTATACTCCAAATGGTCCCCTATACCCTCATGGGTATTCCCTAAATGAACTTAAAACTATTGCATAATAGTCTAAATATCATAATAAGGCAATTCAGAAACAACCCGAAATTATATCGAAACTGTCTAGATATTATCTTACATCAGTTCCTGGTCACGAAATTTAACCATGATTTCGAAACAGTTCCGAAACGACCTCAAAGTCAATATTGCAGTAATTCGCAGATAGCTCCCCAGGAAAATCGTGAAATTAACCCGAAATAATGCGGATATATTCAATGTGTGATTCCGAAATAGTTCCTACATGGTCACAAAACTTTAAGATTTGCACGTAAAATAGACCCCAAAACGATCACAAAATCAATAACGGCTTTGAAAGATACCCCAAGAAAGTCCTGAAATTATACCGAAATGATTCGGATATAATTTTGAAGTGATCCCGAAAAACTCCCTGCATGGTCGCAACCTGCACAATTTGCACCAGAAATAAGGGTTACGTACTTCATAAATAAACAATATAACAGTATCATTGGTCTAAGTTAAAAAGACTTAGAGTAGTGAGATTCCAGCCCAGAGAGTAGGGGGGTCAACACCCACATTCGAATATGTACCATAGGTGAAATTGGTCCAGACTTTTTATTATTATTATATATTTTTATACCTTTCATGAACATGAAATGGTATATTAACTTTGGTCCGATGTTTGTAACGTGGAGAAATATAGAAGTTAGACTCACCATTAAGTATACCGAATTAATCAGGGCGACGCACTGAGTTGATATAGCCAAGTCCGTCTGTCCGTCCGTCTGTCTGTTTTAACGCATTGAGATATCTCAATGGCATTTGGCACATGGATGCATTTTTGTATTATATTAGACATTTGTCGGATCCGGTAGGATCGGACCACTATAACATATATCTCCCATACAACCGATCGTTCAGATAAGACGATTTTGGTAATTTCTGCCACAATTTAGAAAGTATAAACGTGAAACTCGCTGATATATATTCTAATATATCATATAAGATATCCTGAAAATATCACTTTGATCTGAGCTATATATAGTATATATCCCATACAACCGATCGTTTAGATAGAAATATTTTTAGCCATTTCTCCCTTAATTTCCAATATAAAAACGATAAACTTGGTGATATTTATTCTAATATATAATAGAAGATTTCATGAAAAAATAATTTCGATCGGAGATATATATATAATATATATCCCATACAACCGATCGTTCAGATAGAAAGATTTTTGCCATTTCTCCCTTAATTTCCAATATAAAAATGTTAAACTTGGTGATATTTATTCTAATATAACATAGACGATTTCATGAAAAAATCATTCCGATCGGAGCTATATATAATATATAGCCCATACAACCGATCGTTCAGATAGAAATATTTTTAGCCATTTCTCCCTTAATTTCCAATATAAAAACGATAAACTTGGTGATATTTATTCTAATATATAATAGAAGATTTCATGAAAAAATAATTTCGATCGGAGATATATATATAATATATATCCCATACAACCGATCGTTCAGATAGAAAGATTTTTGCCATTTCTCCCTTAATTTCCAATATAAAAATGTTAAACTTGGTGATATTTATTCTAATATAACATAGACGATTTCATGAAAAAATCATTCCGATCGGAGCTATATATAATATATAGCCCATACAACCGATCGTTCAGATAGAAATATTTTTAGCCATTTCTCCCTTAATTTCCAATATAAAAACGATAAACTTGGTGATATTTATTTTAATATATAATAGAAGATTTCATGAAAAAATAATTTCGATCGGAGATATATATATAATATATATCCCATACAACCGATCGTTCAGATAGAAAGATTTTTGCCATTTCTCCCTTAATTTCCAATATAAAAACGTTAAACTTGGTGATATTTATTCTAATATAACATAAACGATTTCATGAAAAAATCATTCCGATCGGAGCTATATATAATATATAGCCCATACAACCGATCGTTCAGATAGAAAGATTTTTAGCCATTTCTTCCTTAATTTCCAATATAAAAACGATAAACTTGGTGATATATATTCTAATATATCACAGAAGATTTCATGAAAAAATCATTTCGATCGGAGCTATATATAATATATATCCCATACAACCGATCGTTCAGATAGAAAGATTTTTAGCCATTTCTTCCTTAATTTCCAAATATAAAAACGATAAACTTGGTGATATATATTCTAATATATCACAGAAGATTTCATGAAAAAATCATTTCGATCGGAGCTATACATAATATATATCCCATACAACCGATCGTTCAGATAGAAAGATTTTTGCCATTTCTCCCTTAATTTTCAATATAAAAACGTTAAACTTGGTGATATTTATTCTAATATAACATAAACGATTTCATGAAAAAATCATTCCGATCGGAGCTATATATAATATATAGCCCATACAACCGATCGTTCAGATAGAAAGATTTTTAACCATTTCTTCCTTAATTTCCAATATAAAAACGATAAACTTGGTGATATATATTCTAATATATCACAGAAGATTTCATGAAAAAATCATTTCGATCGGAGATATATATATAATATATATCCCATGCAACCGATCGTTCAGATAGACAGATTTTTGGCCATTTCTCCCTTAATTTCCAATATAAAAATGTTAAACTTGGTGATATTTATTCTAATATATCATAGAAGATTTCCTGTAAAATAAATGCGATCGGAGATATATATAATATATATCCCATACAACCGATCGTTCAGATAAGGGGGTTTTGCCATTTTTTATTTTATATTTATCTTAAAAATCGTTTAGGTATGTATGTATATCTGTTCACTATATATTTCCTATCTTATACATCCTTTTATTTGGAGATTACGAACGGGATAAGATTATTGTTCAGCCCCATTCATGAAAGGTATGAAGTCTTCGGCACAGCCGAAGACAGTCCCGTCCTTACTTGTTTTTTTCTTCTTCTAGGCCCCAGAAAGTGTTATATATCATGCGGTATAATAACACGGGGCCCAGGCTATGTGGACAACCCACTTAAGACTGCTGAATATTGACAATAAAGGGTAGATTACAGTTGTGATATTCTTACATACATACATACATACATAAATAACTCTTTATACTTATTTTGTATAATTTTCTTTGTTGTATTATTTAGTTTGAAATGCATTTACAAGAAATGCTGCATGCCACATATCACAACTGGCCACATCAATTTATGTAACTTTCAATGCAATGAAGCAAGAAATCAATGCCTTGATTAAATTGGAAAAAATAAGCAATAATAACTAACAAACAAAACAAAAAGAAATCAAAAATGAAATAAAATCAATTCAGGATAAAAAACAAAAGAATATTTGGTGTGTGAGCACGAAATGTAGAATTTTTTTTTTTTTGTTGTTGTGTAGTTAGTAATACCAAATGTTTTGTTTGAAAATTATTTCCGATCAAATGAGCACAAAGAATTCAATGCTTTTTTATATTGTTGTTTTTTTTTTTTTGTATTGTTTAAGCTGCCAATGTACATTCATGCATTCATACATAGTAAATTCGTATGTGTGACCAGCCAACCCCTCCTCCCATCAAATGCTACTAATCGGCACATAATAGTGTTGCTGCTGCCGGGGGTACTACCCGAGTTTGACACAGAACAATTCGAGTGGAATTAAAATTTGACCAACAAACACAAATGATTGCGTTTTGCCGCAATTAAGGCTGCACAATTGTCGATATATCAAAGAAATGGGCAGAGGAGGCAAAATAAAAAAAGAAGGCATAATGCAAAAACTACAAAATATAAAAATAATGAGGCAAAATAACAAATCAATAGACTTAAAAGAATCTCACCAAATTGAATAAAAAGCTATTGAACCACAAAAAAGCTGGTTTTCTTGTCGCTGAATGCAGACCAGTGTTGCCACAGACACTTATTTTCTTACCAACCCATACAGATGAGCTATCAATTTTCTATTAAAATTTTAAGTTTATTAAAAATGTAAATAACATGCAATTTACTTATTTAAACTATATAATTTCTCAGCTCAACTATTTTTATAATTTTTTCATAAATTTTGAAATTTTTAGACAATTGGAAATTTTAGATATTTGGCAGATCTTTTTTCTCGTTGTCAGGAACTTTGGAACTACGGAATTTTTTAATTTTTTATTTTGGGTGCTCTTGAACTATTGTAAAGCTAGTTAAAAATTGAATAATGTTTAATTTTCATTTTTTTTTTTTTTGAATATGTGTCTTAAATATTTATGTTTGTTTGTTAAATGGTGTGTTCAATTTTTAATATTTTAAAAATTCAGCTCAATAATTTTTTAAATTTTTTCAAATTCTTTTCTCGTTGTCAGGAGTTATAGAAGAACTACTTATAAGAAATTTTTTGAAATTAACCTCAATTGTGTTGTTAGTGTAGAAATGAGAAAAACTGAATTAAGCATG
The DNA here is from genome assembly GCF_040869045.1 of Eurosta solidaginis. Lineage (NCBI taxonomy): Eukaryota > Metazoa > Arthropoda > Insecta > Diptera > Tephritidae > Eurosta > Eurosta solidaginis. The sequence continues at coordinate 295,061,405 of NC_090320.1, forward strand.
AAAACAAATACCAGCAGGATAGCCTAGTGGTTAAAGGCAACTGCAGTTTCACCATGTGATTCACGGTTCGAATCCCGGTGAAACCTTTGATAACATTACAAAATTGCCTGATGATGATTACGTTGGCGGTTTTCGAAATGGTTCCATCGCAATATGCCAGTAAATGTTTCTTTCTTTTCAGTTTCTCTTAGAAAACATAATAATTGAAATTCAATTATTATAAGCCGGTGTTAAGCTCATGAATTCTTAAATATATTTATACCTCAACTTTTTCGACGTAATTTGGCACAACTTTTTGTCTATTCATTTTTTTGTTTCTAGTTTTTTTTTTATATTTGTATTCAATATTTATGTTTTTATGTTTAATACATTAAGTGTTCAATTTGAACTTAATATTTTATCAAATTCTTTCAATATTGTTTTTGATTTTTTCATAAATTTTAAAATTATTCGAACTTTTGTAAACTCGACAGATCTTTTTTCTCGCTCTCAGAATCTCTAGGACAATTGAGTGGGTTACTCATAGCAATTTTTTTTTAAATTTTTGCTTTGAATCTTTTATTATTTCGTTTAAATTTATAATTTTTTACTTTTAGGAAATATAATAATTCGTTGTGGTTTGCAGATTTATTTTTCTTTTTTTCGTATTGAAAAGCTACTGGGGAAAGCTCTTTTTCACATTTTGCTAACATTTTAAATATCTCTGCTGATTTACCTTGTTTTTCGGAAAGTCTAGAAGTCTAGAACTATTAGAAACGTACTCAAAACAATTTTTTTTTTTTAATTAAAAAAAAGCAATTGACTTTTTGAAAACACTTTAAATTCCATGTACGCGCCGCAGAAACAAAAACAACTGCAAATCTAATTAAACAATAAACACCTTTTTTCATTTTTCCTAAATTTTTGAGTTTTTGGAAAAATAAGCGTAAAAAAATTTGAACATAAAAATTCGGCTTTTTTTTAAAGAACTTTGTTTATCCTTTCAGAAAAACTACTGAAAACAATTTTTTTCGATATTTTTTTGTTAAATTTTTTATTTTTGTAGTGTATAAAATTTGAAGCCATTTTTCAAACTCCGTTTTAGTCTATTCAAAAAATCTGGAACTTCTAAAAACTACGTGTTTTTTTTTTAACTTTTGGTAAATTTTTATATTTAATTTATTAAACTTCTTCAATAGAAATTACCTTTTTACAACTTTTCAAATTTAAAAAATTAAACATTTTATTTTTTGAGAATATTTATCCTTTTCAGGAACTCGAAACTATTGGAAATCTACACAGAGTACCTTTTTTGATTTTTTTTTATTATTTGACTATTTGAAGAAATAAAAGGACTGGCCTAACTTTGCATGATTTTTTCGTCCTATTTACAAACTTTAGCACTTTTTCTCATTTTAGGGACTCCAGAGTTACTAAACCGTTTTTTAATTTCTTTCTATTATTGAACTTTTAAGAAAAATATGAAATTTTGACTTACTTTCGCAGAATATTTATGGTAATTTTCAGGCTTTACAGAATATTTTTTTTAAATTCATTCTTGGCTCTCAACCTGCAGAGTGAAAAAAAGCTACCAGTTTTGGTAGAAAAAGCTAATATATGGCAACACTGACGCATATTGCGAATCTGCGGGCTTTGCAACTTTTTTCCACACGTACGCGCAACTATTTGTATTTAAAGCACTGAGTGTAATTGTGTGACAAATTTGTTGTTGTAAATAAATAAATAAAAACAAGTAAGGACGGGACTGTTTGCGGCTATGCCGAAGACTTCATACCTTTCATGTATACCTAAACGATTTTTAAGATAAATATAAAAAAAATATGGCAAAACACCCGCTTATCTGAACGATCGGTTGTATGGGATAGGTATATAATATATTCATATAGCTCCGATCAAAGTGAATTTTTCAGGAAATCTTCTATGATATATTAAAATATATATCACCGAGTTTCACGTTTATACTTTCTAAATTGCGGCAGGAATGACCAAAATGTGTATGGGAGATATATGCTAAAGTGGTCCCATCCTACCAGATCCGACAAATGTCTAATATAATACAGATATACATCCTTGTGCCAAATTTCGTTGAGATATCTCAAAATTTGAGAGACTAGTTTGCGTTCAAACAGACAGACGGGCGGACTGACGGACATGGCTATATCCACTCAGTTCGTCACCCTGATCAATTCGGTATATTTAAAGATGAGTCTATCTTCTATATTTCTCAACGTTACAAACATCGGACCAAAGTTAATATACCATTTCAAGTTCATTAAAGGTATAAAAACCAATGGAGATTTAAATTTCCGAAAAAAAAAACGCTTGAGCGGTTTTAATATCAAGTGGGCAGTTAATGGCCTGTCCTACGCGGTTTGTCTGACCATCTAACCTTGGATAGCGTTCATTTTGTGGGTGTAGTGTGACCCAAAAACGGCATTGGTTAGCCGTGCACCTAAATAGGCATTCACCTCGACTAACCTTGATTATATCTGTGAGTATTTGCCAAGGATAACCAAAGTTTATGCTACTAACAGCCGCCTTGGCAACCGCAGCAGTTTAAACATTTTACCCAAAAATTTTCTAAAAATAATTTTCAATTGATTTTTGTAATACGGAAACTGCATACATGCTTTGTAGAGATATCCCGTCGTATTTCCTACTGTTTCTTATCGTATCAGCAACTAATGGCATTTGCAATTGAAACGCCCCATGTAATCTTCATATATGTATACATAAAAACCTATTTTTGTTTTATTTGCTGCATTTTTGGGTTAATTTTGTTGTTCAGATCAAATCCTCCAACAGCGTTTGGCAAGGCTCGCACAGCTTGAGAATGCGCAATTTACACCAGCAGCGCGCGTGTAGCAACAAATACGCACGGATATCATAGCACGAGGATATTGGCAGTTTCATATGTTCGAATAAATAGAATTGTAAATATTAGGGTGGGGTGAGCGTTCATTATGCAACAAGTTCTACAAAGTGTTTAGATATCAGCTGAAACAAGTTTTTCTATTTGGTTCAAAATGTGTTCCTATATCGTGCTTATCAAGTCTTTCGGCTTTGGTTATGCTTTTCAAAAATATTCGGTATCGTTCCAATTTCTTTGTGGGCCTTGGTTTTTCAAAGTGTTCCGGTTTCCTTTTCACAACATGTTTGTGCTTAATTTTGACTTAGTTCTTCACAATTATTCTGTTTTCTTAAGTTTATTTGGGCTTCTGCCTAATTATACGGTTTTGCAAAGGTTTAAGGTTTCAATTCACAAAGGGTTCCGGTTTTGCAAACAATCTGGTTTCTGTTAAGATTTTGTTCCTCAAAATTATTCAGTTTTTGTTTTGTAATTTGAAATTATTTGGTTTCCCCCCCGATTAAGGTTTCGGTTTTTATTTCCTCGGTTAAAATTGTTCGATTACTGTTTTCACTTTCTGTGTCGGATTTTCTTTTGTTCTTTAAAAATATTCCGATTACTGTTTAGGTTTTCGATTTGTTCCTCAAAATTATTAAGTTTCTTTCGATTTATGGTTTCGGTTTTAGTCTTGCTCGCTAGAAATGTTCTACAAAACTATACGACTTTTTCCTTGTTCGGTTTTGGTTACAGTTTCGTTATTCGGCTCCTTTCCAGAGCAACGAAAGCGTGGGCTGCTGCGTTTTTTGGCAGTTGCTGGGTATGGCATGAAATTGTGGTCGAATCGGTGATTAAGTGTCCAATGAATTCTAATATCAAAACTATTGAATCTATGATTAGAGGGGACTGGTATAACCCCAGTTCAAATATTGGGGATTGAGGAATAAAAGGAGAGCTCATGCGCATTACTATTGACCAATGAACACTAACATTTAATGGATCTAAGTTAGAGGGCAGAAGAGGCTTGTCTACTCTCCCAAAATTAAATCCTACTTTGTCTTTATGATAGATATTCCCAATTTTAGTCTTCTTACGTACATTTTAAAAGATTTTCCGCATCTTTCTTCCTCTCGTTTTTCACTCCCATACCCTCTTAAACCAACCCCTTTTATCATTTAGATTAAGTAACACATTGTTAAGTAATGCAATCATATTTTTAAGCTTTTGAACTAGGCTCTTAGAGTCGTAAAAAAAAAAATAAAATAAAATAAAAATCTCTAACAAATATGCTTTCAAAAAAGTGTTGGACATCTTCTTAAAATAGTTGCGATTTTTTCCATTACGAGACTTACATTTCTGGAACTGCATTCTAATTCTTCCATACGATCTTTATTCTAAACGTAATTGGTTCTGAGTTATATGGAATTAGAGAAATTTTTTGATTGGGAGCGTGTCACCTTCCACTCTGGCTGTTAAGGAATATAAAAGGTATTCAGTAGCTTGAAGTTGAACCAAATTACAGGCTGTTAGAAAACTAGATCAAAATCGGTTGAATAGTTTGGGAGAACACTTCGAACATACATTATGAGGTGAGAATTTTATATTTTATCGGAGACTTAATCTACAAAAATCTGTGTAGCGTTGTTTACGAATTTTGTAGTGGAAATTTAAGTAACTTCCCGATAAGCTACAAGTTTGAAACTTGCAATATAGTTCAGAACCCGATGACACCTCTAGGTGGCGCATGGATCGAGATATTCAAAATAGCCCTATCACATATGTGCATGAATAGAAAGCGACTTATGAAAAAAATCACCGCAAGGTGGCGCATGATCGAGATATTCAAAAAAATCGTATTTGCCGTCCGATTTGGCTCTAATTTGGAATACATATTATATAAATGAATAGAAAGCGATCTATGATTTGGATCATTGAACAAATATTATGTATATACAGTCCGGTAGAAGTGTCATCAAAATAATTTGGAACACATAAGTTCAAATTTTGTAAGTGAAATTTAAGTAAATAACATAATTAAAAAAAAATCTAAATTAAACGGTTTTATTGAAAACAATACTTACATTAAGTAATAATAATACTGAGAGCTTTTCATGGCAGAAATACACCCGGAGCGCTTGCCAAACACTGCCGAGGGGCGACCCCGCTTAAATAAATTTTCTTCTAATTGAAAAATATTATTTCTAAAATTTTGATGTTGCTTTGCCCGGGGTGCGAACCCAGGGCATAGGGTGTGGTAGGCGGAGCACGCTACCATCACACCACGGTGGCCGCCAGTCTTAATACTTAAAGCTAGAAAATAGTTACGTAGGTCCTAGGTACTAGTCATCACACTCCTCATCAATCTAGGGCATCGGTCAGAAAAATAAATAAAAGCGTGGGCCGCATCAAGTTTCAATTGATAGTCAACCACTCATATCTTTGTAAATTATATTTTCATATAGTTATGCATAAGTAAGACCAACTGAACCTTAATTAGGTTATACCTACCACGCCTCACGTTTTTAGAAATTCCACGCGCCCAAACTAATTATTTTCGAGCTTTTAGTATTTTTATTACTTAATGTAAGTGTTGATTTCAATAAACCCGTTTAGCAAAATTTTTTTTTTTTTTAATTATTTTATTACCTATTATATTGGATCTAGATGTTTGCATGCCTGGGTTATGCAGTTGGTAGTTCCGAATTTTCGAGCTTTGAAAAGACGCTTTCATGTGGACTCTCGATGCTAGCATAGGTATTTACCAATAGCAGGCCAGCAAATTAGCTTCAATATGAATCAACTAGCATGGGGACCCCAACATGAACGCGCCCTTATGGCGGATTACATTGTGCAGCCCAAAATATCGAGAATTGGGTCATTATCGATATTCTTTCAGCTTTATTTAGAATTTTTTACTTATATTTGGGATTCTCTAGAAGCAGCAACGCGTTTTATAAGCGGTCATTCTCCCCACCCTAATGCTCCACAAATCAAACATAAATCGATCTTGTACAGTAAATAATATACCACACTACCTAAGCATAAACTCCAATTGTCCTCAGCAAAAGAACGTCGCAGCATAACACAGCTCCACAGTTCGGGCATTGCATAGCTCAAACGTTGCTTGGTGAAATCTTCAACTCGATTTCTCGTCCTTTCAATGCAGTTTTCTATGTTGCATTGTCCTGCGGTGTTGTCACATTGTTTATTTCTATTTTACAGTGCTCTAAGTAAGCATTTTATGTGCAATAGCTTATCGAGCTGCATCCTTGCAAATGGTCTATAGAATGCATGTGGCGCACTGCAGCTCCTTTGCAAGCTGTTTTATTTTTATGTTCATTTTTCTTAATTTATTCAACTATGCACACATTTATTGCTTCTTTCTTCTTATTGCTAACTGCCTTGGTTCTTTTAGGTCTGATCTCCTTTGATGGCTTGCTGATTTCAATTTTATAACGTTTTCGACCAATCTTTTGTTGTTCTTGTCAGCAGCATGCGTTGACAGCAAACATAGCTATAAAAAAAAAAGACAACAACAAAAAACAAAAACAAAAATCTTGCACCTAATTGTAGATGCGCTTAGCAGGCGATTACATCGTTTTCCCAAATTTCTATATGAAAAAGAGCTGAAAACTAGTTCGACAAGCAGCGTGTGTGCCGGACAAGGCGTTGCCTTAATTGTCTCTTAATTTCAAACTGCGCAACGTACGATCGGTAATTTGTGATTTTGTGCACATTATTGACATCATCATCACCATAACAAAACATTAAAGGTGGAGAGAATCAATAAGAGGTAAATTCTTCTTCTTCATCTTCTGCATACATCTACGTCTTCCTACATCTTTCTTATTCACTCCGCGGCAATGTCCTTGAGCTGAGTGTGAATTATTTGTTGATCCAAAATTTGGTTGTGTCTTACAACAAAAAATATTTACAATTTGTGTATATTTTTAATTCCTTTTTTGAATTTTTGTCACATCAAGGTCAATGTGTATTCTAGCGTTTGGTTAACCAGTGCCATTTGTGGGTCGTCTTACTTGGCCAAAGAATTCACAGCGCGTAAATGGCCTCGATTTTGTACAGTAAATGGCCCCATTAACTGCCCACTTGGTGACAAACCACTTGGTTTGATTGGTATTTGTGGGCTTACTGGCATTGAAGTCTCCATTGGTGGCGTAAACAATTTGTTAATTGAGACATTCGGTATATAATATTTCTGATGTTGACCTTACATGAATCTCCGATTTAGTGTTAATGACTTGGACATTTAGAGGTCGATTGCGGCAAGCCGAGATTATCAGATTTGGATTTTGGAATTTCTCTTCCACTTTTGATAATTCATTAATCTCTAATGTAAATCATGAAATTACAAAGCTCTGGTTGTGTTGGCTATTTTCGAGCCAGATGTTATATAATAACAACAAGTCTAAGAAATAAGTGAAGAATAATAATATTGTACCGAATTATGGAGAATTACGCTTATTTGAAACCTTCTGCTAACGTTCGAATCGCTGAGCTGTCGAATAAATAACTCCAATATTCGGTATTGCAAAATGGTCTTTATTAGACTACTCTGGGAGTAGTACAATTATACTTCACAATTATGCTTCACATAGCAACTAATAGCGTGTTTAACTCAAACTTTCCTCGTCCGCATATTTCTCCAAAGGTCTAGACGTTTTACCACCTAGAAGTGTTGTATCTCCTGCTTGGTAATTTAGTTATATGCATGTGTATGGGTGAGTAAGAACTTCGGCTGATGACTACATGAGTGTGTGTGTGTGTGAGATATCTCTCCTCGTCGCCTTCCATGTATGTGTGTAAGTGATGATTGATGTGTTCATGTACACAAGTTTGGCTTGCTTTGATGCTTTTGTGTTGTGATTATTTAGTAACAGCATAGTGATGCTAATATTCGCCACTATATAATTCGCAAGGGCTTAAGCTGATGCCGGTCGAAAAAACAGCCTTAGATATGAGCACGTTCTCGCCGCGGGCTCAAGAGGTTGTTTAGGGCTAAACAAAGCTTTATAACTTCACAGCTTCCCCAACCTAATTGTCAATCTCACTTACTCGAGGCGAATCCTGTTACAAATATGAATGTATCATACACATGTTTAACAGGCGGCGCTCCAGCGAACTAGAAGGGATGACAAAGAAAATCCAACGTAGTCATAATTAATTGTTCCCGAGATGATCGCGCTAGTACCCTTTTGGTGATCGTTACCGGGGTTACCGGGACATACAAGATTTATATCTAGCAAAGGAGCACCAACATCGACTACACCTCCCCAAAACTCTTTTTCGCGACAATAAGAAGAACTATCTCGTCACAACTAAAATCGCGCCCGCTGGTGCTCGGTTAATAGCATACAACCGAAAAAAAAAACAAGTTTGGCTGGACGTCTGCTCTCTGAAAGCACGAATCAACCGAACGGAATACATGAACAGCGTGATATATACATCGTACCGTCGCAAAGGAAGAAATATGATACCAACGATCACGTTAAAACTCCTTGGACAATGAAGAGTGGCGCATTGATACCGAAAAAAAGAATCAAGCGAAAAACTCAACGACAGACAGAAGACTTAATGAACGAAATCAGCGAAATGTTATCAAATATCCAGAGAGAGCTTAGAATATGGAGGGAATATTTCCAGTACTCTCTCAAGCAGAGGCAACGAAGAAACCCTCAGGAAAGATGTTGTGCCCGAGATCACAATCGATGACATTGGAATTAATGTTTCCCTACCTCCCTATGACGAGGATCATTAGCCTGTGCAGCATTGTCAACTTTTGTGTATTATATGCCTGACGATTTGAATCCAAGTGTTCATTACCCAGTCCACAAGAAGGGGAATCCTGCAAATTGTGCCGAGTAACACCACCGTCCTTCTTTTACAACCATCGGTCTGCTTACGGCGTCCAGCGTGTACAACCATTCGAACTACCACATGCAGTTTAAGAGTAAGGACTATGTGGTATCACCCCCAGAAAGCATCAACCGTCAAAAGTAGTCCTCCCTGTGCCATCGCCGACCTTATATTTATATTATTATTTATATCTTTATCATCTTCATTTAAGTTTCCACTTCGCTTCCATCTTTACTCTTCTTTTCCCTTTCGCATGTGGTTGTAAGATGGACCAACTTGTAACAAGCTACGCGTATCTGGCGGGATTCCATTATAGTAATTTGAAAGAAAAGAAAAGAAGACCGATACTCTATTCCAAGGAGCGGCATACAGCTAAAGTAAAAGGAATTTTGCTGATAAGCTGTTCATGGAGGAAATGGACTCGAAGGTCTTGTCGGAAAATACCAAAGGCCACGCCATTTATAGAACATTTCCTGACGTATTTTGATCTTAATTGTTCTCCCGTACCTAAGGCAACATTAACCAACTCGCCGCCACTTGATGGTTTCAAGTTTTTAATTAAAACTCTTAATTCAACAACAACAAAACTTCTCATTGAATATTCAATTGGAATCCACCTTAATAACACGTCAACATTTAATTTTGCTGTCAGCACCCAAGCATGAGAATTACTTTGATCACGAAACCATCATTATTATCATAAACTCGATCAACAAGATCATTATCGGCCAAGAAATGATGAACCGCATCACACGATCGACAACTAAATTTACATGCTGACGTACAAATTGAAGCGCCATAAAACTGTGCGTCCGGCAAAACGAAGTTGAGGGAGCAAATACGATAAGGAGAGGAAAAGCCGAGACGATCAGCAGAGCAGCGGCGGAAGCTCAAGTGATGAAAGTGTGGAAATGATATTCTGCTTGGGCAGTTGATGGCAAATTATGACTTGATCATGCTTGTGGCTAATGGTTCGGTGCAGAGCGCCAACAGTGCATGACACACACAAGAAATCATTTACAGAAAATAAAACCTCTGATGTGACACTTTAAAGAATGAAGCGTGCGCTTGTCAAAGTTACAGCGGCGCCATATGAGGGTTTGAAATATTTCCTCTCCACCACTTTTGACAACTCATTCTCCTATGCAGGGACGGGTGTTGTCATTTAAGTTAAGTTGTTGTTGTTAGATGTTGTTGTATTGTGTGGTTTGCCGCCTCTGTTGAATGTTGATATCACAGCCTTCGGTTTTTGGTGTTGTCTAATGAAATTTGATATATTTTTGCCGAGAGAGGAAACATATGCAACACTTTCCATGTCCCGTTATCCGCCTGCAGTTGCCGCCTCAACACAAGTGTATCAAATGAAGTATTTCAACTTGGCCTGCGTGTGTGCAGTGCTCGTCCCACCCCTTATCTTAAATGTTTTTGTTTTTGCTGCGATGTGGACGTGCTCGAAATTCGGTTAATTACTAACTCCAAATACTTTTTTTTTTAAGTTTTTTATTGTTTTCAAATGCATCTTAACGACCATGACCATAAATATGTTTGTTGGAGCTTTGTTGTCACTTGTTTCAAGGTGTCTCTTTGTGTGTCCTCAAATTAAGAAAAGATCATACCCTACAAAAAATGTGTCGCTAGTTCGATTTGCGTTCGGTACTAGTTAGATGGGGTGATGATATCGATGCCGCGAGAGCGGAATGAACTTAACACTATTATGCGATGATGTGGTATAAGAAAAAGTATTTCCTTTATTGTACCGTAGTTGTTCTTCAAAGCAGCACGCACCCTTTGAGCTACGACACAAGTTCGAAAATAATGTGAATGAGCGAGTTTGTTTTATGAGATTTTAATCTTCAACCCCAAGTCCGCTATTCCTAAACTTTGTACAGAAAATTTTAGAAATGTAGAAACAGACATTTTTTACAGGCCATTTCAATGTCTAATAAGTCTTAGGAGTTACGGATATAAATGTAACACAAATATCCATTTTTTTATTCAATACTAGCAGAGACCCGACGTCGTTCGGGTATAAATAAAAGCAGTACTATATAAACTAATATATTAGACTGATCCCAACACCCATTTGTATGGGAGATGCCACGCCCCTTTTTCGTTATACCCAGTTTTTCTGGAGGGGGTAGCGATTGGTCTCATATAACCACTCACCTAATTTCAGTCGTCTATCCGTAATACTTTCAGATATATTGACTACGAAAAATTCCAGTTGTATGGGAGGTGCCACGCCCCTTTTTTCGTTATACCCAGTTTTTCTGGAGGTGGTAGGGATTGGTCTCATATAATCACTCACCTAATTTCAGTCGTCTATCCGTAATACTTTCAGATATATTGACTACGAAAAGTTCCAGTTGTATGGGAGGTGCCACGGCCCTTGTCGAAAACTTTTTTTATATAGCCTACCATAAATTGACGCGCTCAGGGTATGTCATGGCAAAATTTCGTTCGATTCCATTCTGCGGTTTAGGCTGCAAGTCCAAACATACATACAGACATACTTTCACAAATATATAGTAGAGATACGCATTAAATACATGCCTAAACTTCTCCAACAAATTCAAGATGTTATAAGTGCAGGGGACAGGAAAGGGCACACATTTGACGAATCTCCGACGCAATGGAAAAGGTTTGTAGATATGGACCTGAGGAAGTTAAATTTATGTATAAAAAGGTACTGAGTCCTGTTGTGAGTGATATTATTACTTTGATATCCAAACTTAATCACGTACCCAGAGAGGCCCAAAATCCGTTTGCTCATAATGCGCAACAATGAGCGTTGTCTTTCATTTGGGTATCTGAACTGGAGATGTCGACCAAAGTATGGACCCAGATAATCTCTAAATCTCTTTTTATTACAATGTGGGTTCGAAAACAAAGGCTCTAATGAGTTTTCAGGATATCAGTGCCCTTAGTCTATAAATATACTTTGGTTTCAGAGATATTTCTAAAAACAGGGCCATATAGGCCAAAAATTAGCACCATAAATTTGTTTTGATTGTATTAAAATAAAACGAAAGGCACCTCTATAAAGTGAGTACGCCGAAAATCTCGAAGTTTATTAAAATTAAACTGAGTAAAACGTGACGATTGTTATGGATGTCGATTTAATGATGTTAACGGAAAGATTTCAACAGAAGGCAAAAACAATATTAACGAGCTATTGTACATCTTGTAGGAAAGTTCGTTGGAGCGAAGAGGGCCCCAGCGAGTTGAGGAAATGAGAGCAGAGAAATAATGAATAAAAACGACATGTCGCCCGTTTTATTGAAAACTCATGTAATCCAAATTTTAAAATTTTCGAGATTTTAAGGTACCCCACAACAGCCAACTGGTATGATTATGTTCACATACATATAATAGTCGTAGGGGCAAACAAGACACGCCCAGTGAGTGGTCTTTTAATTAAATTTTGGTCCCAGTGAAAAACTAATTTTTGTAGTTTATGGTCCCGAAAGAATAAAAAATTCACGACTTTTCAAATATGACCTCGTGAACCGGCTCCAAAACAGAAATACAAAAGGCAGGACTATACTATACTAGGGCTCTTGTTTATAATCGATTAATGGGCTAATCTACTAGTCGAACGTGGTGTGATGGTAGCGTGCTCCGACTACCACACCGTATGCCCTGAGTTCACACCTCGGGCAAAGCTACATCAAAATTTTAGAAATAAGGTTTTTCAGTTAGAAGAAAATTTTTCTAAGCGGGGTCGCCCCTCGGCAGTGTTTGGCAAGCGCTCCGGGTGTATTTCTGCCATGAAAAGCTCTCAGTGAAAAGTCATCTGCCTTGCAGATGCCGTTCGGAGTCGGCATAAAATATGTAGGTCCCGTCCGGCCAATTTGTAGGGAAAAGCAAGAAGAACACGACGCAAATTGGAAGAAAAGCTCGGCCTTAGATCTCTTCGGAGGTTATCGCTCCTTACATTTATTTTTTTTTTTACTAGTCGAACGCCTTTTCTAGTTGTGAGTATGACAAAGAAGCAAAGTAAGGCAAGGTGCACACGAGGCTACGCGTACTAGACGCTGCAGGCGAAATCTGTACGCTTTGATGTCGAACACATGTACTTGAATGGAGAGCTGCACACGAGGCGTAAACTGAATGAAAGCGACAAAGCATGAAAGCTTCATGTAGCTAAGCGTACATTAATGTTGATCGCTGAGCGTACGTACGCTTGAAAAAAGGAAGAACAAGATGTTCGTTTACATTTTTTTGTATGCAAATTTGTGTAATTAGTTAGAAAATGTTATTTTAGGTTATATAAGTGCGTGAAAGGTATACATATTACCAAAGCAAAAAAAGGTATTCAACACCATAAAAGCTTGGTTAGGCATTGTTGAAGCGATTAAAAGGCTAAAAAGTGAAACTAGAAATCACGTTTTTCTCTAGTCCGCGGTGGTGTAAAGTTGCCTTTCATAATTTACAAAGGCACGGGGATGCAACCAACTTTTAATACCTATTTTCCTTTGGTTTAGGGGACGGATATACCTGAAGAAATTTAATTTCTTATTTTTTTCAATAATTGTTTGCTTTTTGTAGCGACGCTCGAAAGCAGCAGATCTTGAGGCGTAGAGAAATCGTAGCTACATGTCATATCTTGTACGCGTCTATGAAGCTACGTCTCGTGTGCGTCTTGCCTAAAAAATATATCAGCTGCACAAGGCTTGCAGTAATTCAACAACGTCTTAACGAATCACAGAACACATTGAAAAAATACAAAACAAGTAAAGGTGTCTAAGTTCGGGCGTAACCGAACATTATATACTCAGCGTGAGTTTCATTTGTACATTTCATTTCAGATAAATTACTTTTCTACATAACACGTGGCACCGCTCGTTTAAAAAAAAATGTCTCCCCAATTGCTCTTACAATAAAACTTAATAAGTGAAATATCATTGATTCAAAACTATTTTTTGCTAAGTTATAGCTTTATTATTCTTGTCTACGACCCTTTCAAAAATCTTTTATATAAAAGTGGGCGTGGTCTTTGACCGATCTCGTCCATTTTTCCTAGAAATATTTCCTGCTTTGTGTACCCAATTTTATTACGATCCGTTAATTTTTCTTCGAGTTATGGCTCCCGAAACATAGAAAATTGCTTAGTCATAAAAGGGGCGGTGCCACGCCCATTTTTTTAAATTTGAAGTTTTTCCTATTTACTGTTATAAATCCACTTGGGAAATGAAATACCATTGATATAAAGCTCTTTTTTGCAAAGATATAGCTTATTTTATTCGCCCACGACCGTTTTTAAAACCTTTTATATAAAAGTGGGCGTGGTCCTTAACCGATTTCGTAAATTTTTCTTCAAATCATTCCTTATGGTAAAGGCAACCTCTCTGCCGAATGTTGTTACGATAGGTTTAACGGTTTTTGATTTATGATTAAAAATATTTGTGAAATTAATTTTATCATAAGTGGGTGGTGCCACACCCATTTTGAAAAATTTTTTTTAATTTTTATCAAGAGTCTCAATATCAGTCCACATGTCAAATTTCAACTTTCTAGGTGTATTATTTACTAAATTATCAGGGTTTTTGTGTTTTCCAAAATTTTATATATATAAAAAGTGGGCGTGGTTATCCTCCGATTTCGCTCATTTTCAATACCAATCTATTCTGGGTCTAGATAAGCTAATGTACCAAATTTGGTGAAGATATCTCAATATTTACTCAAGTTATCGTGCTAAGGGGCGGACGGACGGACGGACATGGCTCAATCAAATTTTTTTTCGATACTGATGATTTTGATATATGGAAGTATATATCTATCTCGATTCCTTTATACCTGCACAACCGACCGTTATCCAATCAAAGTTAATATACTCTGTGTGCAAAGCACGCTGAGTATAAAAACATATCTGTCACTAATCGAATGCAAACATCTAGTCGCTTAGTGATAATTGATTATTTTACTAAAAAAATTTTGCCAATTGACTAATCGATCAAGCGTATATGTACTTAGTCGATTATGAAGAGGCCTAATTAGTACCCAACTGTTAGGTATGTCTTTAAGAGACTCGTCGCATAATTTTTTGCTGGGTAAGTACAATGCTCAAGCATACATCCCATATATGCGTCGGTGAGTATTTACCACATGTAAATTTGTAGTGTTTGTCAAATATGTCTGGCTGTTTTTGTTTGTGTTGTACTTGCGTGTGCGTTGTTGTGGAAGCGAATTAGAAAAACACTTTTCTCAAATTTCACCGTCAACAAGATGTTAAGATCAAAGTTTTTTAGCCGCCGCCTGCAAATGGGCTTCGTTTGTCAATGTTTGTAATTGAATTTTTGTTGTTTTCTTCATAGTTTGCGGGGGACGAAGTGCATGTTATAAACGAAGCGAAAAAAATTTTGTTTGTAAAAACACGTGGAAAATGTCAATGTGGCATGTAAATATTTTATAATCACACATTATTTAATTTATTATGTTTGTACAAAAATGTGTATGCAATAAGTGGAGATTGGGCTTCAATTCACACGTCCATCGGCTTTGAAATGTAGTATGTATAACGGAGAGAACATCTTCCGCTCTTCCAGCATCTCGGGCGCGACATTAGGTTAGGTTAGGTTGAAAGGCTTCCATATCTCTGTTAAAAAGCCATCTGACTCGTCTTGTATGCAGTACTGGAGACCGTCAAAAAAGGTAATGAGATGACCCCAGTTTTTCCTCAACCTGACATTTTCTGCAGAAGAGGCTTGTTGGCATGCGCAAAGGTTAGTATCTACGTAATAGCACCATAATCTGTTATGATGCACACGGGCTTAAGTACTTTGAGTTCCACAAGCATGCCCTTTGGTACACAACAAGCTGCCCTAATAAAATTTTACTTGATTTTCCTGGCGCCATAACCCAGTGATGGATGTTCGAACGGCACGCCTCATTGTACATATGTATATTTCGCTTATTTTCCAGGCCGTCCCATCAGCAAATGTATGTATTCCTTTCAATATTGCTATGCCCGGAGTCTCAACAAAGGAACACATTGATATGCCCTGTATACTACAACAAGAGTTGTGAACTCTACTCCTGAATATGTAATCAATCCACGCAACGATTGAGCCTACATATCTGTGGCCTCATGCAATAACCGCTTAAGTCGACTTAAGAAGAATTTGAGTTAATAGTGGTATGGTGTTCGCGAATTAAAGCTACATATTTGTGTTCAACCAGTATCCGTCTAGGTAAACTAATAGAGAAGTTATTGGCAAGTGCATAATCGCCGAACTCGAAACTGTACTAATTTACATTTGCATAAGTAGCTTATGTGTTCTTAAGAAGAAATGTAAACATTTATTTGTGTTGCATAATACGTCTATCTCGGGATAAGCGTATATTGCAAGCGTATTTTCATAACAAAGCGGCACATTTTAGTATAAAGTAGAAATAGCTTAAGTCGTAATAAGCGATTATTGTAAAATGGAAAACTTACAAAGTGGAGTGATAACTAGAATTAGGTTTTTATTGTAAATTTGTTATGCCGCGAATAACGGACCTCTATCGAAATAAGCTGTTATTGCACCTATTTTATAACAGGTTTGAGTTCTTAAGTCTATCTACTTAAGTTTTTGTAGTACAAACAAATAGCACACATCCAGCGTACTTATCACAAACTTTCATAGCAGATGTTTTGTTAAAATAAAAAAAAATGAATAAAAAAACCGTTTTCTATCTCCGGATTTGATCTCACATACTTTCGATCGCAAACTGTCACTTTACTCGTCCGCCAAAGGCCGTTTTCTCAGCTATAAAATTGACGGTATTCGAACATGAAATATTTAAATTTGTGGCAATTTGATTTCTTTAATGTAAAAGTCACGCACTAAGTATGAACGCATAAGTAATAGCGTTTTCTTTTCTGAAATAAATTGCTGCCTAAGTAAATGGTAAAGCTTTAATAGTGTTACTCCTACCCCAGAAAATTGTCAACATTTATAGTGCATACAAAGAACATTTCATCTCACCATATTAGGGGGACTCATGTAACCGTATAAATGCCTTATAAAGTGTGTAAACGTATAAATTTATCTAGTTTACGCACGAGCTGTCAAATTTTGTATGAAAAATCATTTACACAATTTGTATAAATTTACGCGCACATTTCATTGTGTAAACGCGGTAAACTCAAAGGAATGCAACCTTGCAGACATTACAGACGGCATTTTCATCAAAAATCTCCAACATCAGCAAGTAAAGGCGTTTTAGTTTTGATTTTTCACTTAATCTTGGTATTTTTTAATTTGTATAAGAATCAAAAAAATTTTTTTGGAAATAATACAGCTGAAAAACAATCAAGTTTATCAAGAGTATTACTAGGTGCGTTCATATAACCGCGTGTGTAAATGGATATAATTTTACACCTTATAAGTTTATATGCTATCATGAGTCCCCCTATTCACTCATATCACAAATCACACAAGAAGATTGAGCATTGCGCATGTAAACATTAGATCATCTCTTTTTATGGGCAATTCTTACGTCATTTTATTTGTTTTTTTTTTTCTCTTTCTTTCATTCGCTCAAACAGTCAACTGTGACGTAGATGCGCAGAACGAAGCAATTTTGAACTCGTGAATGCGCAATCTGGTAGGTGATCTGTGCACTCATATTAAGCTACAGACAATGGTGCTGTATCGGTAACCGTATCGGTAACCTTATAACAGCTGATTCGACCAACCTTATGAGAATCAATGCAACCGATTATTGGTGCCGCTAAGGTCGTAACCGTATCGTAGCCAACCAATTGGGTTTTGGTTTACCGTCGTAACGATAAACAGCTGATTACGTTAGGGATACGGATACAGCGATACGACATACGGCACCAATGACTCCGGCTTTACCTTCGTAAAGATAAAAAGCTGATTACGTTAGGGATACGACTACAGCGATACGACATACGGCACCAATGACTCCCGCTTAAAAGTGTAACGCTTTTGCGTTGCGAGCAGGCAACAATTTTCACAAAAGAACGAAATACCCCGTAAACGCGTTGCCTGTTTTTTAGAATAGAACAACAACCCTTGCGCGGCGTACAAAAAGCGTAACACTATAGCCAGAAAAGAAAACGCTATAAATTACATTTAAAAGTGTTTCATTTGAGTGAAAAGTGCAGTGTTAAATGTTTTTAATTTGGCGAGTCCTTAAATTTCCCAAAAAATCTAAACAGTTGTGTATTTTTCAATACGAAATTCAAAAAAAAACAATTGGATTCGCCGAATTTAAAGTGTTTGCGTTTGATAATGAGGATCGCGAATCCATCCTGAATATCAAGTTAATGACGTTGAATCTGAAATTGATAACCATGAAAATAATAAAATTAGTATCACTGAGTCAGAAGTGGATCACCAAGAAATAGATGAAACTATTTGAAGCACTGAAAAAGGTTCCTTCCCGCTTCCAAATTAAACGGAATAGTGGTAAAACTTACGTGAACTCAAAAGGAGTAGTAGCAGAAAGAGTTTTCCGCCTTATAAATTACGAATGCCGCAGAAAATGAAACACTAAAATATCACCTTCTCTCCACAATACAGTATTTGATAGTTTTTGCGCACTTGATTCTCACAATGAACGAGTTTTATTTATTGGAACCCTTATAAATATTGATGGCAAGAAATTGGCTAAATTATATTACCACGCTAAAAAGCCCCGTCAACGTGACCATACCATACCATTGTGTATAATGTGAATCAAGAACAAATATTCAAGTATATCAAGATGTTTTTTAAAAGCGTTGTGAAAAAAAATCTGTAGTCCAAACTGAAGTTTTCTTGATAGACGTGGCTCCCCAGCTGGATGTGGCTCCCCAGCTGGATGAAACATGCTCTCTAAAGATAGAATAAGCAAAATTAAAGAACACATTAACAGCTTTCCAAGCTATGAGAGGCACTACACATGAGCGGTCAGCGCACCAAGAAACAGCGGAGTTGGCTTCTTACTCCAAATAAGAAATTTTACTTTCGAACTACACAAATATTTGCTCCTTTCCTGCGCATCTCCTTAAGCTTTTATAAAAGGCAATTGTGGACTTTTAATTTAGCGATTGCACAACAATATCTCCATATTGCTACATGTGGCACGAAGGAATATCAGGGCGCGGTGAAATTCAGATCGCTTCTTGTTCATTCGAACATCTTAAGAACCTTCAGAGAGAGAGCCATGTTGTGTTCCACAGTGATAATTGCGCTCATTTGTGTTCGCAATGTTCACATCAGCAAATCACATTCCCAATGCTACTTATATTACACTGGATCACAAATTCCAATTTTTTTCTGCACCAGAGACGCCATTATGAAAAAATCACCCCTGATTGCGAAAATCAAGGTTATTTTTAATTCTATGGTAATGTTTTTGAGATATTTACTAATAACGGTTTTTTCCAAAAAAAAAAAAAAAATGGGTCCACTTAATCATATATATCTCAAGAACGAATTGAGCAATTCCAAAACGGTTTGAAGGTTTTAAAAGGTAATAAAATTTGCTATAAACTGTGCATACAACACTTTTTGCTAAGCCCTGCAGATTCAAAGATAATTATGGATTTTTTCCATTTTTTTGTGAAAATATAAAAAAAAATTTGTAGTTTGCGAGGAAGGATCTCGAAAACTTTTTTTTTTTTTGCAGATTTGTTTTTTTCTCTCTTAGCCCTGTTTTATTACAAACAAATAAGCTTTCATTCAACAAAATCGATGAACTAATACAAAAGTTATAAGCATTCAAGTAAATATATCCATTTAATACTTAAGTACCCTACTGGTACATATGTGTATGGTACATGGTATTCGCATATCAGTTAGTTAGCGAATATTAACACATACATATGTACCAGTAGGGTACTTAAGTATTAAATGGGTATATTTACATGAATGCTTATAACTTTTGTATTAGTTCATCGATTTTGTGGAGTGAAAGCTTTTTTTTTTTTTTGTAATAAAACAGAGAATAGAGGGCAAAAAACAAATTTGCAAAAAAATGAAAAGTTTTCGAGATCATTCCTCGCAAAGTACAATTTTTTTTATATTTCTACAAATAAAATTTCAAAAATCCGTAATGATTGTTCGTTATCTTTGAATCTGAAGGGTCTAGCAAAAAGTGTTGTATGCACAGATTATAACAAATTTTATTACCTTTTAAAGGCTCAATTCGTTCTTGAGATATATATGATTAAGTGGACCCAATTTTTTTTTTTTTTTGAAAAAACCGTTATTCGTATATATCTCAAAAACGTATAGAATTAAATATAACCTTAATTTTTGAAATCAGGGGGTGATTTTACATAGGAATTTCATAATGGCGTCTCTGGTGCATTTTGGCTGTAAACCAGTGTTATCGACCACAAGTTTATGGAACCAGGCCACACCCACATGGAGTGCGGCGTAGAACACGCGCTTATTGAAAGAAAGAAGAAAATCACAAATGCTACAGTACACCATCCCCATGATTGGCATTAGCCGTGTTTTTTAACACGCGTATATCCGTTTACGCTTAAACTTTATATGGACTGCTAAGCGACAAACTTTAAATACACCTCTGAAATTGCTGCGCATAAATTTTGTTCTACTAAATTTCAATACGCGTTATACTCAGATGTAACTGAAATATGTGTCTTTGTTTCACCCTCTACACTAATTCTATGTATTCTATTTGTGTCCACAATTAATCGCATCCGATTCAGCTATATGTTATACCATATGGCCATCAGAGCGTTGTGTCTCCACTTTTCGGTACACCCTGTTGCTGTAGCTAGTTGTTTAACCACAGCCGCTAGATGGGTCTCCTAAGCATTATCTAAGGGAGGATAGTCGTTTTTTTCACCCGCAAACGAAACTTATACGCGCGTAAAAAAAAACACGGCTATTATTTTGTTGGGTGGGGAGGTACAACAGACGTTTTTAATGTTATAGAAATGGATACAGTTAATTTCTATACATTTTCCAATATACTAAAATCCAAATATAATTGGGGACTTAGTAATGATGATACTTATACTATGTTCAAACAGAAAAATAAATTGAGGAAATTTCGATTTGAATTGAGTGCTGTTCATACAACTCGATTTAGCTTACACAATAGTAATTTGATAACTGGTTGGCTCATCTCTACAGCAAGAACATACCTTTGTTCAGACTGTCAAAATGAACACGCACATTATTAGGCGAATGAAATGGAATGAAAACATAAAACTTTGAAATTTTTGTGTGTTGTAAGAAAATGTGTTCAATGTTTTGGTTTCATTTTGATTTTGCCATCTTCTTTTGACAATCCCTACTCCAATGAAATGAAAGACATAAAATCAGCTGATGAGATGAGCCAACCACATAGTTCAGCCATGCGTAACTGACGTTAAAATATACTCAATAAACACACTTTACAATGTTGCATTTGCAGTTTGAAACAATTTATTACGCAATTTTTTTTAAATTGGCAATTTATTATTACAATTTATTATATGGCAAATTGCGTAATAAATTGCCCAAATAGTATAAATTGCCAATTTTAGCGAAAGAATGTTAAATGGTTACGATATAAAAAAGCAATTTCGCCAAAATTTACTATAAAAATAGTCTAAATGAAATTGACCCTTTCAAAGTTTTACATATTCGAAATAGATGTTCAAATAGAATTTATTAAAAAAAAATCCATTGCTTAATGAAAGAGTTATAATGAAACTTAGCTCACTATATTAAATATGAATTTTCTAATTTATGGAGTGAGTTTTTTTGTTAAAAATATTTATTTATTATTAAATAAAACTAACAAATGAAATATCTAACTCGAGACTATATATTTCCGTTTTGAGTTAAGTCGTAAGGTTTGTTTGGTTTACTGTTTGCAATAAAAACCTGTGTCGATATAAGTTATGCTGATATTTAAATCAAAATCTGCAATAAAGGCTTAATTCGTTGTAAGATGTAAGTGTACATATTTTAAAATTTGCAACAACCTACTAAGTTATTTAAGTGCAAAAATTGCTTGTAATACACATACGTTTTAAAAAAGATTTGGTGGCCCTTATTAACCTTACTTTAAGCCATCTGTTTCACGAACTTTTGATTGAGTACCGGTTTTAAATTTTTTCAAATATGCATTTAAACCTTAAATATCAATTTGCGGCGAACTAAAATATAAGACTTAAGCGGTTATTGCAAAAAAGCACAGATATAACGAGATTATCTGGATTTTCGCACTTAGCTCCTAATCGGTGATTAAATAACAAGATTTCCTATATAAATGTATCCCTTCCATAATCGGTAGAACCATCTCAAGGGTGTCATCTTTAAATGCAAGCATGAAACAAAAAAGTAAGAAAATTTTACAGCTAATAATTTAGTTCATAGCGATGGGACAAATAGTAACTTTCGCGTTCGAAGTGCTCCACAGGGACCACATATTTGTTTGCGAGCACCAGAATGCAAACCAACATATTCATACGACTCGGTTGTAGCACTTTCCAAACTGCCGTTTTTGATCGCTTTAAACAGGAACAAGCAGACCGTACTCGAAACCATATTTCCAGTTGAAAAAGATGTATCGTAAACGAATAAGCGGACCCCCGGGCATGAAAAACAGCTGCTGAATGGACCATAGGATCCAACCCTTTTATGACAATAGGTTCTTTAACAATAAAAAGGAAGAACCCAGACTGGCGGTATAAGGTGCATCTCAAAGAAAAACCTTTTTTGGAAACCCAAGATTGCAACGGGCACAGGTATAGCATGGAGTTACTACAGAAAGTGATAAGAGTATTTAAGTAACCTCCCAAATAACAGGAATTTTACCGGGCATGCCCACAGGCTATTGCAGACTTCAAAATCACATATACAGAGTAATCGTATGGCTTAGTGTCGTCTGTCGTTTTTGCAGAGCATATCCCTTTCGATTGTCTTCCTTTGGCCAGAAGGGCTACAGAAGTTGGAGAATAGGCACATATGTATATTCATTGATGTTCAAGATTTTGCTGGACTTTGCTAGGCGTGGATGAGGTACTGTGTGTAGAATTACCTCATAGCGCCAACGGATGGAATTTTTAACTGTTTGGGACTATTTTAAGATGATTACGATAGACACCTTCCATGTCTTAATTTCGTCCTTACTGCCATATGTTTTTAAATTGGTCTAAATCTCCTTTAGGTGCTTCATAATCTTTTGAGCTCTTAGCTCATTAACTTTAGTTCGTTGGCATGTAATAATTACAAATCGGGATTAAATATTTGGCTTTCCATGTCAGCCGCATAAATTTGTTTGCTTCTAATTGAAACCATTGTTTAAAGTTTCTGTGCTCCAACAAAAAAAAAAAAAAAAGCATTTAAAACATTTAAACAAAAACAAAAAATGCACCACAACGTCTTTTCATTGTCTATTGTTCTCATTTTTGACTTTCTGATTGCCCAACATAGCGATTTTAACAGCTTAAATGCTTTGAACACATGTCCTTTTCAGCCCTTAGGGGCACTAATATGCACATACATACATATAGGTGTGTGTGTGTGTAAATATACATATGTAAGTGCTTATATATCAATGCACTTTTTCATTTAATGAAAAAAAACTAATATTTCTCGCTTCCAAATAGTTGTATTACACATTTGTTGATTGTTTGTGCTTTGTTGTCCTTTATTGCGTTCGGCATGTTTTGCTGTTTTATGCAGTGCACTATGGGTCAGGCAACGAGTTGTAAGGGCAAAAACTTTATTACAGAAATTATAATAATTGGTCTTACTTTTTAGTTATCTTATATTTGTCTGTTTTTCAATCATCTGTATCAATATGCATAATGTTTGGCGCATAGGTATGCAAAAATCTGTAAAGATCTTTTAGCTTTATTTTTTGGAGGAACAGTTGGTTTTTCATTATTTTTAATCTTCAAAACTTAAGGTATATTCACCTTGACCATTGATATTTAATCCATTGCCTAGCAATTCTATAATCCGGATCATTCGAGATTCTTTACGCGACAATTTCAGGAAAGTTTTTGAACAGTTTCTTGACCCGATCATCTTCTCATCATTTTCGAGACTATCTCGGTAAGTTTTCTGGATTGAAGTTGAAGTCATTTCTACACCATTTCCAATTGTTTTTGAGAAATGGGCAAATGAATTTGAGAACTGTGCAAATGTACTTCAGAACAGATCGAAAAAACCCTTATAAAATATTTCTCTGAAATATATTTGCCCTTATCTCAAATACATTTGCTCATTTCTCAAAAACAAACGGAAGTGGTGTAGAAATTACTTCAACAACAATCCAGAAACCATTCCAAGATAGTCTCGAAAATGATGAGAAGATGATCGGGTCAGGAAACTGCTCAAAAACTTTCCTGAAATGATCGCGTAAACAATCCCGAATGATACGGATTACAGAACTGATGGGCAATTGATTAAATATCAATGGTCAAGGAAAATAGAAATATACCTAAAGTTTTGAAGATTAAAAATAATGTAAAACCAAATTTTCCTCCAAAAAAATATAGCTAAGGGATCCTTCCAGATTATTGCCTACCTATGCGCCAAACCTTATACATTTGCCCAATCCTCAAATAAATTTGGCCTTTTCTGAAATTCTATTGGCCTTTTCTCAAATATATTTTCCCATTTCTCAAATACATTTGCCCTTTTCTCAGTTGGAAAAGGTGCAGATTTTTTGTTTGTTGTGATTAACTAAATAACACTTCAGGATTATTTCCTGATAATTTCGGGTTTTCATTTGCGGCTATTTCAGAACTACCTTAGGATAATTTCGGGCTGTAGTCGGTAACACATTGTTCCTTTACAGGCTATGTTTTTCGGGTTTCCGAGATAGTTTCGATGCTATTAAGTAATAATTTGGAATTGTTTTCTAGATCATTCCTGAATTGTTTTTGGTTTAACTTGAAATTATTTTGGACATTTACGAGATTGTGTTCGGGATCAATTCAAAACTTTTTGGGACTAATTCGTAACGACTTGTGCATTGTTTTCGGGACCATTTCGGGACTACTAAATTTATCAAATTGGGACTATTTAGAGGTAATTTCAGTGTTTTTTTTTTTTAGTGATTTCAACAGTTGTTGCGGAAAAGCCATTTTGTAATATAATATAGTTATACGTATATCACAGACCTAGATTAATATGGAGCTAACTAAAAAATCTGAAATTTCGATATCTACTGAATTGCACACTCAATTTACTACTACCTCTACTACTCCGCGAGAAACTCTCACTCATACAGAGGAGGCAGCCAGTTTTTAGCATTCTCCAAACATTGGGATATTTTCAGTTAATCGCGGTATGCGTTATGTACATTTAGAAAGGTATTTGAAAATATTAGCTTAGTACAAGGAATACTTCTTTAACAGATTTATTGGCTTATTGGCTTTTAGCCAAAAAAAACAGCCTAACGAGCCCATTGTACACCGCTTGTATGCTACAACTACACTAACTTCAAGCGGAACAAGGATCTCAAAATGTAGTCGGCGGTACAAATTTGCCGCCAATTGGTAAAAGGACATATCACGAATGAAGATGCCCCGCAGTGCGGTAATAACAATTCACCTTTCATTTCACTTTTCGGTGATGATCAATACAATTTCCACACAATGAGAGTGGTTCTAAGGTGATGATGCCTTTATAGCCGACATTTTGCAGCCGTTAGCTTGCCATAGCCACTAAAATGTCAGCAAGTTGACGTGTAGAATGTTGTACGAATAATTGAATGTAAGAAGAAGAAGCAGCGAGTTACCAATTTAATTGAGACATCCTGTTTTTGTGATTTTGCGGCAACACACACAAATAGTTAGTAAATAAAGACATAAATACTATATATTAAGAAGTTGTACACACATTCAAACAAAGCCATAAATTATCAAACGATACCACATTTCAATGTCGGCTCTTTATATCATCTTAGTCTGGCTTTGTTGGCAATAACGCTTTGTCTGGCCAATCGCAAGAGCCAAGAAGTCAAAAGTTGGCAGCTAACAGTCGGACGCACGTTCTTATTCTCGACATTATTTATTTTTTTTTTACCCAATCCTTAGGAACAATACCGATCAAAGATACCGCTTCAAGGCGGCATTTGTGACATTTCGTTTTTCGCGTATTTTGGAAGCCGCTGTGGCCGACATCTTTATCCTGCCTACAAGTTGTTACAATGAAACTGTCATTTATTATTGCAATAAAAAAAAAAAAAAAACATTTTTAAAAAATTGTCAGATTAGCAAAGAGTCACGTTGCAGGTGAAAATATTTGAGAATATTGTTTGGTATTGTCGCCTGAGTAAGGTAGCAATGGGTAGGCGAAGAGATTAGTTGGAAATGTCATCATTTGGTTGGTGTCAACATTTGTAATTGAATTATTAACTGGTATTAATGCGTATTTGACGTAAGCTGCAAATGTGAAATATTCTTAGAAAATGTAGTAAACATAAATGGAGCACACGGACAGTACTTAAAGATTGTCTAAACATATGTCTTTACATATTTGGGCGGATTATTAGTTCGAAATCAGGTGCTTTTTAAAAGGGAGGCGATTAGTTCTACAAAATTCTACATTGGAGTTTGAATGCATTTCAAAAAACACCTTTAAGAGCAGGTGAAACATTTTCTAATTTTTACTACTGCTAATTTTAAATTTTTCTTCACTTTTCAAAACCATCCAATCTTATTGAACGATATACTCTAATTACTTAGTACTAGCTTCTTGTTCTATTGAATATCATGGATAATCTCGCAGACGAAATATGTTCTAGAAAGGGTATTTTTGGGCATCAGATCAAGGATTCCACACCTACGAGTTGAGCATTTCTCTTGTTGGTCATATGATGAGAGTATGAATCACTCAAGCAGTCTTATCTTCAACATCTACAAACATAGTTTCTGATGATGTTAGAATAAACACAATTTCGAGTAAGGTCCATGTGGTGGTTTGAACGAACATGTTTCCTCTTCTCTCAAAACTCACAAGTTTGCGATTGACAGGATTGAGCGAGTACATGATGATGAAGATCTTCCTCAAATATTGCCTAAAATCCCTACATTTCTCAGACCCAAACACTTTTTATCATTTCCGCTTGCTGCTAATTAATTTGAAATCATTACCCTGAAAGAAAAATACTAGTAAACTTAACCGAAATACGGGTCAATTCAACCGAAATTTCTGTCAATTTTTGTCTATCGCAACAAGATGTTGAATCAACTGCGCACAAATCGTTGATTCGTAATTGACCGTTTTAGTAGTCAAATGAACAAAAAAATTTTTAAATAAATGTAAGGCGCGATAACCTCTGAAGAGAATTTAGGCCGAGCTTATCTTCCAATTTGCGTCGTGCTCCTCTTTATTTTCCCTACAAATTGGCCGGACGGGACCTACATGTTTTATGCCGACTCCGAACGGCATCTGCAAGGCAGATGAGTTTTCACTGAGAGCTTTTCATGGCAGAAGTACACTCGGAGTGCTTGCCAAACACTGCTTCTTCTAACTGAAAACCCTTATTTCTAAAATTTTGATATTGCTTTGCCCAGGGTGCGAACCCAGGGTATACGGTGTAGCAGGCGGACCGCGCTACCATCACACCACGGTGGCACTCACTAACCGAACTTCAATTGGGTTACATCAAATATGCTGGCACACATTAAACATTATACACTTTATTATTTCGTTTTATTAAACGCACTTTCACCAAATTTTATATTTTATAATTTATTTAACTTATAGTTTTGAACTTCACTTTGCAAATAGAAATGAAAATAGTAGTCACAAAACTGATTCTCAATTCTTTCAGTTGCAGCTCAGCTCATTCTCAATTTCTTCTCTCGCATGTAGTTGCCACACTTGATTGTTTCGAACAAAACTTCTAGTATAAATGTTTGACGTAATATTTTAAAAGGAGAACTTGTAAGTTATAGAAAAGTAAAGAATCAAATCGCAGGAAGGTAATTCACCACTGGAGTAACTTTACATGTAATTCAGCAAGTTTAATTTTCGTAACACTCTAAGTTGAAACGATTTCAAAACAACTCAAACTTTTATTTTATCGGAAACATCAACATTAAAAAAGGATGTTTTCTATTATCTTATTAAATTCGTTCGCGTGAGTGAAAATTCGTAAAAACTTGAACAAAATGTTACTAACTTTGGAAAAATCCTGTTCATTCAAGCAAAACTTTTGCAACAAGAGCGCGCAATTTTGCATTTCGCTTGAACGAGAAGTTGCAAAATTGTACTCCATAGATAGGTGTCCCGGTATCTCTTAATTTTGCACAGTAAATTCAAAAAAGGGTTTTTTTGTTTTGTATTGATAACTGAAAAACTAGTTTTTTGTTGTTTTCCCATTTTGTGTGTTTTTTCGATTTGATGGTTTTCTTATTTGGGCGTTTTTTTCAACAAGTGGCACCATCGTCATAAGTACAAAGTAGAGAAAGCAGTGAGCGTAAAATTCTCTTTGAAATTTGCTCATGTATTGACAGTTGATCGCCGTTGAAATGACCTGTAAGATCAGTTGTGTTAACAGAAAAATCAGTTAGATTGATTAGGAATCTGTCAATTTTACAAAATTTTGACTTAAGAGCGATAATTTCTCTTCTGTTGAAATGACTAAACTAATTTGTTCGTTTGACAAAGAACTCGGTCGAATTAACCATATTTCGATCAATTTCACCGAATCTCCGTTAAGTCAAGAACAACAGAATCGATTTGTTGATTTTACTAGCACCATTTCTTTCAGTGTAGAAATCAGAAGGACAACCCTTTCCTTATCCTTCATGCTCATGTTTGTGCATATTTGTGATGACGTTTCGAACATTTGTGCCAATATTGCAGCCAATAAAAAAAAAATAAATGTAAGGCGCGATAACCTCCGAAGAGATCTAAGGCCGAGCTTCTCTTCCAATTTGCGTCGTGCTCCTCTTGATTTTTCCCTACAAATTGGCCGGACGGGACCTACATGTTTTATGCCGACTCCGAACGGCATCTGCAAGGCAGATGAGTTTTCACTGAGAGCTTTTCATGGCAGAAATACAATCGGAGCGCTTGCCAGACACTGCCGAGGGGCGACCCCGCTTAGAAAAATTTTCTTCTAATTGAAAAATCTTATTTCTAAAATTTTGATGTTGCTTTGCCCGGGAGTTGAACCCAGGGCATACGGCGTGATAGGCGGAGCACGCTACCATCACACTACGGTGGCCGCCAATATTGCAGCCAATATCATGTTCAAATCTGTGTTCGCCATTGTCTGACGTGTTTTGTGTTTCTCTTCCAATTTTGTTGTCTCATCGCCATCAAGATGAAAGACATAATCTTTCACGTTGATTCCTTCTGATTCCATTGCCTTTCGTAGTCGTGTTTGAAGTTCGGATTTATTGCCGGTTGTATACAACCCACAATTCCTTTTTGCGCTGCTGGATCTTCAAATCACTTAACTTGGCTATGTCCTTGTTTTCCTCTGGAATTTATTCAACAATTCCTCTTCTGACACCAATTGTAACACATTTTTGGGGATTCCCTGATAATTATGCACCTTCTGCTAACGCTCGAATCGCTGAACTCTCGAATAAATAACTCCAATATTCAGTATTGCAAGATGGTCTTTATTTAGACTACTTTGGGAGTAGTACTTCACAACTTATAGCGTGTTTAAATCAAACTGATTACTTATTCCTCAGCTTGCGCTGCTTTTATACTCTCGGTTACCTCGTTCGCCCATTTCTTCTAAGGTCTAGACTCTTTGACGAACATGGAACAGTTGTATGGCATACTTGGTTATTTAGCTATATGCGTGTGTGTGTGTGTGTGTGTGCACCACTTCTGCTCTCAGCTGATGACTACATATGTGTATGTGCGATATTCTTCGTCGCCTGCTATGTACGTGTGTAAATGGATTACTTTGATGTGTTCCTGTAGACAAATGTGGCTGCTTGCCTTATTATGTTGTGCATTTATTTACTAACAGCATAGTGCTGCTAACATTCGCCACAATATTTTAGTTTGGTGACTTTGTCAGCTGGTCGATCTACTGAAACAAGATTTAGCGTCGAACTGGCGACATCATTCAAATAAATTTTTTAAAGTTATAATCAATTAAAAACTAACGAGTATGCATAGCCCCTTGTTTACGAATGCTGTTAATCTAAATCACATTTGCAGAGATAATGCGATTTAAAAAATGGGTTTCCATCACGTGTCGTATAGCACGGTCCAGGCCCTGCTTGCCCTTCGAATTCCACAAAGCTTAGACACCCGACCAAAAAATGCAGAGTAAATATTGAAGTGCTCTCTCACTCAGCTTTTATACTCATTGCTTTCTGATTGTTCATCCTGCATTGCGGCTATGAACGGTCATAAAACAATTGTTGTTGGGTCCCTGAAAGAAGTGCTCAAATGATACTGCTGTAGTCCAGCAATCATGGGGTACAATTTTACTCCGAAAAACCGATTTAATTCCTAGATCAAATTTTCTATCCAGTGAGCGTGTATAAAGGCATATTTAGCTAGCATCTGATATAAAGTTGGAAGGCTTTATGTGACCCTAAATCGCACCTCCCACACCTGCAGTATGTAGGAATAATTGAAGTAGCAGTATCTCAAAAAATGTACAGATCAGAGCATCTATATACAATATTTTACCCGGGCAGCATCTAGAATAAACTGGAAAAAGTTAGGCGGGCCCCTAAGACAGAATTTTTAAGGGGCAACATTGATCATTATTAAGCTAGGCTCACTACAGCATAAACGTGGCATTGCTAGGCCCTTACAGATTTCATACTGGAACCCGTCCAGGCCCAACACCGAGAACAGTTTATGTAGATATTTTCAAGCCCTCCATTGTGTATTATCTACATACTTTCTATGTATATATTTTATTCTCCACCAATCCAAAAAGTTACATTGGCTAATACATAGAAAACAAAACAAAAAGGCCATAAATACAACCGATTTATACATAGACCCCATACAACTCCATATTTACTATACTTTACATACATACAAACATCTATACATATTTACATGGCACTGTTTGTTGCCCATTTACTGCTACGATTGGCTACGCAATGGGGGTGTCCTGACTGTTTTTTTTTTCATTTGACTGTATGTACACAATGGATGAAAATATTTTCGTCCTGTTGTCAAATGATCACTTCTAATGTATCGCAATCTGCGTGACGAATCGATTTAGTCAACTAGTTAGATGTTATAATCATTTCTCTTCTATTCCCATTCTACTTTTTTTGTTTTATACTTTTCTTTTATTGTTTTATATTATTTTGTTTTTGTTGTTTGTATTCAAAACGTTTGCACATGGCGATTTGGTTGTGCATTTAATGGTTTTATGTTTTTGTGTTGAAAAGGATATAAGGATTTATAGATGAATTGAAAATCGAAATAAGTCAATCAGTAGAATAACAACAATAGTTGTATGGATACATACAAAAAGAAGCAACAAAATATTTTATGCACAAAACGATCATAAAAATTTTAGTATGTGGGAAGTGACATTTTCACTTTGCCAGGATATCAGCCTCATAACTGAATTGGTAGCATTGAAGACTGTAGCGAATTTTATTTAGTTGAAACCGTAAAAAAGATAAGTTTAGATTTTTAGAAAACCTGACATGGTTCCAAGTCGAGTTTTATGATTCCCGCGTACATCTGAGCAATATATTACCAAAACGCTTATATAAATAACCATCACAAAGCAATTGGCCGGCCGTTCATGAGCTGCGGGTCAACAGTTTGGTCGCCTGGTCTTAAAAACACATGCTGGAAAAGGCTGCAGGCCTGTCAGAATTGCCAGGGATGTCTCCTTATAACTCCCGAACACCACCTACATAGCGAGGCCAAAGAGCTCAACGAAATGCTGAACAGCAGTTTTTGCTAAATTGTCCCAAACCAGGACATCCTAACAGACAACTGCTTGATCAAGCCCAGGCTCCACTGGAGTTAAGGAAACATCTCCATAAGTACTATGACGAGATCCGACACCTGCCAACTCAGGCATTTGAAGCAGACATGCATAAGTCAAATCCACACAGAATCGGTAAACGCTTTTACCAGGACGCGCCCAATGAACCCTGTTATTAATATGTAATATCCTACCTTTGCAGAAGAAGAAAGCACACTACCAAGAGAGACATGAGTCAACTTCGTTTTGGATACTGCAACAGATTAAACTCTTACTTGTCCAGAATCAACCTCGATACATAATGTATGTCCTGCATACAATGTGTCTCCACATGAACCAAACAAATTTTCAATTGTAATGTGCAACCTACGCCTCTAACATCAATCTCCCTATGGTCCACCACTGTTGAAACCACCAGTTTCCCGTTAGAGAACAACTGATGTCAATTTGTGAGTGGTCGTGCCCATTGATTGGGGCGAAGCACTGTTAGGACAACAACAACCATCACAAAGAACTCTCCAAGAAAAAAATTTATAGGAACCAAAGTTTGTATACTGGTTCAAACAGCAGCAGCGCCATCGAGTGTTCACAACTGAAAGCCGCTGCAATTTTGTGAAGGAAACGACAGGTTTTGAACTGGGTCTTAAAAGATGATGCGAACCATCAAAGCATATAGTCGAGCTCCATAAGGAAGCTTCATCCACGTCAACCACAGCCTTGTAATAAGATTTGTTACATTATCTAATATTGTATCCAGTTGGAGTTGTTTTTTATTAATTTCAGTCTGTTTTCAAAGCCACATTCGTGGCAACATCGATTCCGGAACCTTCCGAGGGGTATGTTGAGCGAACTAACGCACTTTTAGTCAGATAGAGGGAAGCAAGAAAGGGAATAGAAATACGAATAGTAATGGGAATAGGAATAGGAAAATGAATATTAATAACAATTTGAGTGGAATAGAAATAGGAGTATAAGCAGGAGCAGGAGTAAGAGTAGGAGTAGAAGTGGGAGTAGGAGTAGCAGTAGGAGGAGGAGTTGGAGTAGGAGTAGGAGTAGTAGTTGGTGTTGGAGTAGAAGTAGGAGTAGAAATAGGAATAAGAATAACGATACGAATAGGAATAGCAAAAGGAATGTGAATAACAATAGGAACAAGAATGGGCCATTTGGTAACACCAACGGAATTTAAACCGCTTTCAGTTGGTCTTTAATTCGCTCGACTATGTTAATGACTGCACAAATCTCATACAGCTCTTCGTTATATCTTTGTCGTACACGTCGGCGCCAATGCTGCCATAAATCTTTCGAATAATTTTTCTCTCCAACACTTCCAAAGTCGCTTTATCGAATGTTGTCAAGGTTCATGCTTCCACACCATATGATAGGATAGGAGGACACTATTTTTCAATTGCCTACTTAGTCAAAAGTATTATTTATGGGCAAAAGTGATTCTTGTTGGTTCCAGTAAGACTACCGCACCAAAAACTGTTCTTAACAACTAAGCATGCCAGTGTAACCTTGACGCTCATCAACTGCATTTAAGCCCTGTTGACGGAAGGATTTGTCTGGAAGATGCTTTTGACCATGCAGAAGAGAAACTCATCTCCAACAAGGTACCTTCTCCGAATAAAAAGAGGTTGATTGACATTGCTTAGACACCCAAACACTTTTCAAGACTATAGACCTTCCACTCAATCTAGTTGTCTTCTGATCGGAAGAGTAAAAGCGAACCATTTAATTCGTGAGCATGACATACTTCGGCTCCGAGACAAGAATATAACTACCTTCTTTCTTCATTCAAAGAGCGATCATAGATCTAACCGCTGACGAGTGGACACCATATGTTTCAGTAGACACCATACAGATATAATAGATTTTAGACTTAAGATTTCATTGCAATTAAGAAAAGTAATTTTTCTCTCGATTCCAAATCAGCTTATCCTATTTTGACGTTTAACCAAAAAACTCTGAAACGCCTTGCGAAAGAATAACATTCAGTCAGTCCCATTCGGTTTATTTAGTCATTCCACTTTGTAATTATAGTAAATTATTCAAAAATGTAAGACTACAATAGATTACCAATAAATCTCTACTTACAAGTGTATAAGCGGGGATACAAGTGCAAACGTAAGTACAGTAATATCGTTAAAATAACAACAATTACACTGGTATACAACAACTAAAGTGTCGACTGGCAACAATAAGTGGGCGAGTCAAGTAGATAATGAAGACGTGCCGCCACAAGTGGTCCGATTGGCGGCTCACTTTGATATCGAGACAACTTGACAAAACAATTCATTTGCCGTACAGTTCAAATGTAGTGAGTAAGTATATAGCAATTATTTCTTTTGGATTTCTTTTCGGCTGGTATTGCGTACTTTCACAATTCAATAAAATATGTTGAGTCCTTTTGAGTCCTTTGCGCATGCGTACACCGCCGTTTATGTCTTCGATTACTTTGAATTGTTTTCGTGTTTTTCTTACAACTTTATTTTGTTTAGTACACATATGCATGTATTTGTTGTTGGTGTTGTGCCACTTTGTATGAATTGGGTACCGCAACAAACAACACTGACTGACATCCAATATTCAACAATAAAAACAAGCAAAACAGCCAAAACAATTCACAAAAAGTAGTTCTAAAAAAAACAAAAAAAAAAAATCATACGCCAAGAGAAAGCAGTTTGTCTATTTAAGTCAAGGCTCCGAAATAAGAGTTATTTGAGAATACATGCTGGTTTTTCACTGAGACAAACTTTTATTTTCAAAAACTCAAAGATTTCTACCTGAGATGCTTATTTTTTCTCTCTGAAGAACGGCTGTTATTGAGAGAAATAAATAAAGCCCCAAAATGAAGCTTCCAACCGAAACCATTACCATAAATGAACTCAGATTTATTAAGCAGATTTTTTCTCCCTAAGCAACTGTTATCAAGTGAGAGATAAATAAATAAGCTCCACAAACCAAATTTACTGTTAAGTCGTTTGTTAGTAGAAGATCTGACATTATTTCATTTTTTTCTCTCTCTCTCAATAACAGCTATTAACGGGCCGATTCTGAGCGTTACCGGTTAAATAGTACCCAGAACATTATGTACTCGAAATTCGTTACCAGTTCTTTTATTCGCGATTCTGGCCAAAGTGGCAACGCTGTCATCACCGAAAAACTCACCAATGTCTGTGGTGAAATTTAAAAGTTGGTTTTCTTCGCTTTACCCATGGCGGAACGATACAAAGTGGCAGCATGCGACAGCTGAATATAAACTTTTTATTTGATTTGATACATCAACTTCCGGTGCAGTGCAATTTTGACATTCGTCCATCGAATTTACAAAAACAAAGTACATGGAATTTTTATTTATGTTTGTAGGTATGTCACCATGCTGCCACCTTGTATAGTTCCGCCATGGCTTTACCGAAAATGTGTCACTCGTAGATACGAGGTTAACGAATAAACGAGACGATGTGTATATATGTACATAAATGCATACGATTTTACATAGCTATATTGTAATTTATTCTGTGAAAGTACATAATGTAAATAAATATATAATATATAGCAAGGGGCAACACTTTTTTACTATTATCTTTATTTATTTGCGCTTACAATTCTTTATTTTTCAGTTTTGACTTTTTCTAAACAACAGCTGTTGTGTGGTTATTTCGATGTAACCACCTGCTTTTGTGGTTAAAAAATTATCCGGCTACTTTCGTGGATAGAATACCAAAAGGGTGTAAAAGTTTCCACATGATTTTGTTACCGTGGTGAAGAATGTTGTTACCACACTAGAATCGGGGCGTAAGTGAGAGAAACATATCAGGGTCTTAAATAACAGTTATTAAGTCAAGGAAATAAATAAATTTCGAAAATACATCTCCCTGTTGTACCTTTTACTTAAAACCAATCTGAAGTTTATTAAAGAGGTCTATTATTTTCTCTCTAAATAACTCTTGTTTAGTGAAATAAATAAATTAATCTCAAAGATATAACTCCCTGTGCAATCAATTGTTGAAAAATGGGCGAGTCAAGTAGATAATCACTCATCTTCTCGGGAAAAGCCGGAGTCTTAGTGCTATCTCCCTTTGGCATCTCCGAGAAAGCCGGAGTCTTAGCGTTAACTCCTTTTAGCACATCTGAGAAAGCCGGAGTCTTAGCGTTTTCTCCCTCTGCCTTATCTCCTACTTGCGTAGTTGGAACTTCCCTCTGACTCGCAGCTTTCGAGGTAGTTGCAACCTCGCTATTGGGGCCCATCTGTCTTACAGCATTGGGCCTACTTGTCTTGCCTATGCGACTGCCTTGTCTCGCAGCTCTGGGACTGGGTCCTTTCTGCCTCTTTAAAGCTGGTTTGTCGCCTTCCGCCGAACGTTGCCACTTCATTCTGCCATTCGATGCTTCTTCCTCCTCGTAGCGGTTGCACAACCGAGGGTTTCTCGCAGCAAACCTTTTGAACTGCCTTCGACTTACTTCTACCGCCTCATGGGTCCATTCCAAGCGCTCGATATCCACTTCTGTTGGGTCGACCATTGCTCCCAGGCGTTGGACAATTCTTAGTGCTGCACGGTACTGCGAGAGAGCTCTTTTTCTTACTCTGCTCCGTACCCCTCTCCACTCTTCTACTCCGTTTTCATTTGTATGCTTTTACAACACGGAGTTCATTGAATCAGCACAACTCTCGCTCCCCGAGTCCGACGCATCGCTTAATGCGTATTTGGCGTCCTTAACTTGCGACTCAGTCCTCTTATCATCGCCCTTATTACAATTAGGTAATGAGTTGTTCATCTTGGTCGTACGACCACCTGCCCGACAAGACGGGCTCAGCGGTCCAGTATTATATACGGGGAAAGAACCGTTCGGCACAGCAGCGCCCCGTACTGTGGTACGGCCATCAATACTTCCCGAGGTGGCCCGCTATCGGGAAGGCACCGTTCGAATACAGCCGAATTTATCCCCTGGCTGCAAATCGTCCAATAGGCACGGTCCGCATAACACCCAGGATGAAACTAAATAAATAAACAAATGTAAGGCGCGATAACCTCCGTAAAGATGTTAGGCCGAGCTTCAATGAAAGCACTGTTTAATAATATTATAAAAAATCATTTGGGATTTTTAAAAAAAATTTTTTTTTTTCAAAATAACAGGTATTAGCTATGAGAAACAAACTAATTTCCTAAATAAAACACGCTCTTTAATAATTTGTTAAAAAATTAACTGAGATATACTAAAGATATATATCTTTTGATCTCCTTAAATAACCGTCATTAAGAGAGAGAATTTAATAAATCTCTAAAATAAAGCACTTTATAAAATTATTTGTTAGAAAAAAACTACTTCGACGCCAGATCTGGATTACATATTTATACTCAGTTGAGCAGAGCTCACAGAGTATATTAACTTTGATTGGATAACGGTTGGTTGTACAGGTATAAAGGAATCGAAATAGATATAGACTTCCATATATCAAAATCATCAGGATCGAAAAAAAATTTTATTGAGCCATGTCCGTCCGTCCGTCCGTCCGTTAACACGATAACTTGAGTAAATTTTGAGGTATCTTGATGAAATTTGGAATGTAGGTTCCTGAGCACTCATCTCAGATCGCTATTTAAAATGAACAATATCGGACTATAACCACGCCCACTTTTTCGATATCGAAAATTTCGAAAAACAGAAAAAGTGCGATAATTCATTACCAAAGACGGATAAAGCGATGAAACTTGGTAGGTGAGTTGAACTTATGACGCAGAATAGAAAATTAGTAAAATTTTGGACAATGGGCGTGGCATCGCCCACTTTTAAAAGAAGGTAAATTAAAATTTTGCAAGCTGTAATTTGGCAGTCGTTGAAGATATCATGTTGAAATATGGCAGGAACGTTACTCCTATTACTGTATGTATGCTTAATAAAAATTAGCAAAATCGGAGAACGACCACGCCCACTTTTAAAAAAAAAATTTTTTAAAGTCAAATTTAACAAAAAAAATAATATTTTTGCAGTATATAAGTAAATTATGTGAACATTCAACTCCAGTAATGATATGGTTCAGCAAAATGCAAAAATAAAAGAAAATTTCAAAATGGGCGTGGCTCCGCCCTTTTTCATTTAATTTGTCTAGGATACTTTTAATGCCATAAGTCGAACAAAAATTTATCAATCCTTGTTAAATTTGGTAGGGGCTTAGATTCTGGGACGGTAATTTATTTCTGTGAAAAAGGGCAAAATCGGTTGAAGCCACGCACAGTTTTTATACACAGTCGACCGTCTGTCCTTTCGCTCGGCCGTTAACACGATAACTTGAACAAAAATCGATATATCTTTACTAAACTCAGTTCACGTACTTATCTGAACTCACTTTGTATTGGTATAAAAAACGGCCGAAATCCGGCTATGACCACGCCCACTTTTTCGGTATCGAAAATTACCAAATACGAAAAAAGTGATGAAACATGGTATTTGGATTGGTTTATTGACGCAAAATATAACTTTGGAAGAACACTTTGTAAAATGGGTGTGACACCTACCATATTAAATAGAATGAAATGAAAAAGTTCTGCACGGCGAAATAAAAAAACCTTGAAATCTTGGCAGGAATACTGTTCGTGGTATTATATATATAAATAAATTAGCGGTATCCAACAGATGATGTTCTGGGTCACCCTGGTCCACATTTGGGTCGATATCTGGAAAACGCCTTTACATATACAAGTACCACCACTCCCTTTTAACAGCCTCATTAATACCTTTAATTTGATACCCATATCGTACAGACATATTCTAGAGTCACCCCTGGTCCACCTTTATGGCGATATCTCGAAAAGGCAACCACCTTTAGAACTGTGGCCCACTCCTTCATAAAATACTCTTTAATGCCTTTCATTTGATACACATGTCATACAAACACATTCCAGGGTTAACAGTTTTTTCACTTTCTAACCGAGATTGATTTTTTACTTTGCTATGCGTTTCTCTCTAAACCTCTATTTTCCAAAAGTACAAATTTCTCACTGAGAGAAACCGGAAACAAATTATTTAAGTCAGTAGTAAGAGTTATTTGCTGAGCGAAATGTTTATATCTTTATATAGCAGTTTTTATAACCACATTTCAATTTATTGGAGAGTTATGCGGGAGCTCTGTTGAAAATGGTTCGCAGGAAAAAACACAAAACAATCGTAGTCTGAGACCGAGCAGTAGCCCGATTGTCGATAATTCAATTTTACTGCTGTTGTTCTTATTCTTGCCCAAAGGAACGAAATTTGGTGGCGTTGGCGGCAAAATTTCAAAGATGCTGACAATCAAAAAAACAAAACAACAACAGCAACAACAACTAAAAGAAGCAACTTAAAGAAATTAACTAGTAAATAGAATTGTTAGTGATGGCAAATCAGCAGGCAGTCCACATATCCTAACAATCCTCAAAGCATGAAAGCCGCACCGAGTTGTAGTAAAAAATCTCTCAACTCATGCGATTGGTTATACGCCCACAAGTGCTATATCCTTACTAGGCATTTTTGGACTCGGACTCATACATAGCTGTACTTGTTTTTTGATTTTTTTGGGGTTTTTAATTGAGTTGGAAATTCGCAAATAGCGTGACTACTGTAAACCTAAGAGAAAAAGGATGCCGACAAAGCATTGCAAACATTCTTCTATGTTTGTATGTGTACAGGCGTTCATGTGTGTATGTATGCATGTGTGTTTTAGAAGTTTGTGGGCGAGTATATTCAGCCATTTTTAGTAGGCAGGCGCTCATAACTAAATCCTTAGAGAGTCACAGTTGGCATTTGGAAAAAGGCCTAGTGAAAGAAAAAAAAAAAAAAAAACAAAAATCGGCAAAATAAGCAACAACGAATTGCAATGAATTATGACAATATCCACAAAACTAATTGATTTAAAACACTATAATCGCCTTTACAGCGTACAGCAAACGGACCGCCGACAAAGTCCGGTGGCAATGTTAGCACACAGGGTGGCAGAGTTGTAAACCACAGCATCAGTTAATTCCCTTACATGCTTTCGGATTAAGCATGATCACACATAAGTACTTACTTAGATACCGCTAGGGGTATTAAGAACATAATTGGGAAGTTTCACAACTCTAGCCCACATACCATATAGTGGCAAAAAGTTTCTCCCCTTCTAGCTGAGGAGCCTTTTTTCTTTGTAGGTGGTCTATAGACGCCATAGGACCCAAGGAAAAACCCGACTATCAGGAAGACGTTTTAAAATTACACGTCGAAAATTCGAAGTCATAAACTTTTATGATAAAATTTCAAGATAGAGTTCTTTTTTGAAAAAAATTTTGGGATTGTTATGTTAAGGAAGCGAACTTCCAATGCTACCATTAGTCACTGAGGCTGACTCCTATTTTTATAATACAGTCTGGGGTTCTAGGGACACCTCACGAAGTGAGTACCTTCTAGATTTAGTGCTCTTAATAATCTGAGCTTAAGTAATCCCCGTAACATACCTAACTTCGTTACCTCATACATTAGAGTAGATCTTGATATAATGCTTTACACGAGCCCCCTTTTGACATGTATCTTACCATGTCAAAAGTGGGGCCGGAAATCCTATTCCGGTCATATATAAGGTCATGTCCTTCGTCGCTCCGTGCACCAACACACTTCCCATCGCTAGAAACCAACGAAGCAGTGGACTGATCACATATTATTGTAACGCTGCGTTAAGTGCGACCTGTCCTGTCCGGAGACTCCCTTGCTCAGAAGAAGCTGCAGAAAGCTCTTTAACTTAGCGAAACTCATCGGATTTTGGCAAGATTACAAAGATGCCGTAAAGTGCATTCAAAAAACCCAACAACATCGTGTTACATAAAGAAAGGCAATAGCGAAATGTTGCAAGTTTATTGGACCGCACTTTCCTAGCTGAATCAAAGTCCACTGCTACAACAACAACAACCAACAGCCGACTACCCTCTCGTCAACTGCCACTTCATTGAGCATTTAATCACTCCTCCCAAGGTGAAACGAGCCATCATCCTTCGAGCCGATACTATATTTCCACAGAACTACAAGTAGAAAATGGAACTCTGTCCTCCATTCTCTCACAAAGCCTAATGACTTCAGGCCACCGCGAAAATAGAGAAGGAGATAGCATTCAAACACTTCACACTAAGCATCTTTCTTGCCATAGATTGAGAGTTAAAAAACGTCTACCCGGAGGTTGTAGTCAAATGGGGTGGGATCAGACATTTGTTAAATTAATGGAGCAACTTCTAACAAAAAGAACTATCATATCACTTTTGGAAGACTTCTTCATAATACCGTAATCTCCTAAAGGATTACGCCTATGAAATAGCTCTAACATCAATCAGGATAATATCTTCAGTCTCTAAGCGAGCTATTACACACCATAATAATCCTCGTAGAGGACTTGTCCCGTGCAAGCGGCACAAAACAAACGGAGCAAAGCAGTTTTCACAGATGGCTCCGAAGTTTATGGCAATGTAGGCCGTAAATTAGGCTGCTCGATGGCGACTATTTGAGAAACACGTGTCCATTGCATTTTGCTCGGCCAGTCAAGAATCGAACAAAGCATCAAGGCAGGAGCACTTTCATAAAAGTAGCAAAGGATTGTAGACTGTCGCTTGATAAACTAGCCCTTCGGTGTACCACAATGGTTATTTGGGTCCCAGATCAAAATGGTGTACCTTAGATCCAATGATCGGGATATTAAAGGGACACTATCGGGTGGAATACACAGCGAACGTATGTTAATCCGAAGGAATGACTTCTGTCGAAGCTTAAGGGATGAGTAGGAGTGTTGAATATTTCCTCAGCAGATTTTGAATTCTCGCAAGCAATTCATCGGTTTAGCAGAGTTTGGCTTTGCTGAAATTGAAGGCATTCTAGGCAACAATTTAAGGATCAATTGGTTTAACTTTTTACATATTTAAACGAGGAATTAATTCGTTCTGGGGTATACCAAAAGGACAGATGGCCTAAGTGTGACCCACTGCTTGTATTTATTTAGCACTTTCTAGGCGAACTTTTTTTTTTTATTTTTCTGTGTTCATCTTCTTATTGGACTGGAAATTTAAAAAGTTTCCAACAAGACTGCAATAGATAGATCTCAAACCAGCTGTCGCGCTCTGTTTGGTAGAATGGCACTACTGTCAGTCAGTGCTTTCTTCAGTCAAAGTCTGCTAGCCATTCAGGCGCATTGGTCGCATTATCGACCACATTTCACGGACCGCAGCCAAAAATTTCACGTTACGCTTTAATACCAACTCGTAATGAAATGAAGCAGAACAAGGAAAGTAGACAACAAGAATCAAAATTAGAAAGAACATACAAATGAAAGCGCGTGAGGAGCGACAAATGTCTCTGTGTCACATAAAATGACATCTTTGTTAGGATGCTTTTGTACCACAAATGATCGTCATTTGTGAATATAAAAAACCATGATGATTACCTTCAAACGTTACGCACGCTTGGCGGTCGCCAGTGATTCTGCGCATTTTTGGTTTCGTGGTTCACACTTGGCGGCCAATGCTTGTTGTTGTGGTTGTTCTTAGTCACATCAGCATATTAAATGTGCTCTCGCTCTGTCGCTCTATTGGTGGCTTATTTGGTCACACATTTGGTTGCATATTAGCCTTAGAGGACTTTGTTTTCTTGTTGGTCACACATTTGGTTAACATAACGACCTCATCATCGCATGATCACTTGCAGTGTTCGCATTTATTCTTATTTAGTTGCACCATTGGAAGAACTTTTGTTCAACATTAAGCCGCATCATCATGGGCGATAATGTGCAACATTTTATGTGATTTTCTTTTCCTTTGCCAAAAATCGGTTGCATTCGTTACCCCTACGTGGGAGCTTATCTACGTAGGAGATCAAGGGGATTGCTTGATTTTTTTTTTTTTTTTCTTTTTGCATGCAAGATTTCAATCACATTTTAGAAATTTGTGGTCATTGTGAGCATGTCGAAAATAATTAAGATTGGATGTCATTTTTAAGTCTGAAAAAACAAACGGTAACTCATAAATCTGTTACTAAACGCATTTAACATAGATTAGTGGCACTAATATACCATAATCTGTACGGCTGTTGTGAATTAAGGACAATTTGGTAAGGATATGATCATCAGTTTCGTTGGTTGGTTCATACTGCGTTTCTTTGTATGCATGAAACTTTTTTTATATTTAAAGGCTCTGTAACATTCGCTCGAATTAAGTCACGCTCTATGACATTTAACGTACTTAAATAACCACATCTTGAAAATTACTTCGTAGATAATCACATTGCTTGAATTTTCTTAATAATTTTACAGTTCTTGCTGCTAAACAAATTGTAGCCCCTTAAAGTATGCTCCTTGTTTCACTAAAGTTTGAAAAAATGATAATTGGTGAATGACTGCAGAGCTCATAAGAGCAGGTTTTTCAGTACAAGTTCAACTCAGTTTGTCAGTTAACCTATGCTTAAACTTATTTTGAAGTTATTCAGTCTACTTTAATTGCAGTTTAAGCTGAGCGTAAGCGGCAACTCTGGCAAGGTTAAACTTCGTTTGTTCGCAATGGCGTCGAATATACCCAACCAGGGACGTCGCAACGACATTTTTCTTAGGGGGAAACCCAAATATTAAAACAGTTAGTGTATATTTACATATATAAATTTTTATATTCAATATTTATTACATATACATTCATATTTACTTCGAGTATTTTCTATTTTCACAGTTTAACACTATATCGGGTCAAAATAGATATACAACGTTCACTCATGCCTTCATTGCTAGTTTTAAAATATATTTCTTAATTCGTAGTCTCTCACATATGTCCATTAACTTCACTATATTTCCTCATCGTGTTTATTTGGCTTTCTGGCAGTTCTTTGAAATTTTAAAGTGTTGGTTATGAATATTACTCAACTGATGGAAACATGTTTGCAACGTATTGTAACGAATTTGCTGCAAATCCTCTT
Organism: Eurosta solidaginis; assembly: GCF_040869045.1. Lineage (NCBI taxonomy): Eukaryota > Metazoa > Arthropoda > Insecta > Diptera > Tephritidae > Eurosta > Eurosta solidaginis. The sequence goes on from NC_090320.1 coordinate 295,104,942, forward strand.
ATTTGCAATCCTCTGCTAAGTTCGAATCACTAAACTGTTGAATAAATAACTCCAATATTGAATGATGGAAAAATGGCCTTTATTAAGTACTTCACAATAACACTCAAACTGTGCAACGAATAGCTTAATAACCAAACTGATATCTTAAAGGAAACTGACTTTCAAAATAATAGTGCTATTGCTCGCTAGATATCGTCTTACTCGTAACTGCTTGACAATTCAAATCAAACTGAATTCCTTCTTACTCGCCTGCACTGCTTTTATAGTTTATGCTGCATACTTCTAGGCTCTTCGATTTCCAGAAGTTACTAGTTGTTTCGGCTACAAAACCGCCAGCCACAACTACGTGCACAAATTATTGCTCTCTCTTGTGACAACTCAGATAAGATATATGCATGTATTTGTGCATTGCCGCTCAGATGTTCGTATACGTACATATGTGTAGACGCAATTATTTATTCGTTTATGTAGATACATAATGATGAATTATTGATGTGCATTCACGTCACTGGTTAGCATCGGCTTAGAGACGATAGCATCGCTCAGTGCTGCTAACATTCGTTACACTGCCCTCCACCTAAGTCTGATCGTCCCGATCAGACAAATCTCTCGATCTAAACGCCGCTAGCATCTCCAAATGAACCACCTTTCTATTTCGTGGTTTCCCAATGGTTTGTATGCGGTAGATGGAATTACTGATCTTCTTCACAACCTTGTACGGGCCTTCCCAAATGCACCGAATTTTGGCTGGAACACCTTTCCGCCGGAGAGGGTTGTTTAACAGTACCAAATCTCCCTCCAAGAACCCTTCCGAATTATTGTTCTCATTGTACCTGCGTTTGATCTTACTACTCATTATCCTTAGTCGTTTCCTCACACTCTGTTGTTTGACCAATGAACTACTTCGCAGAGCTTGCGCTTGACGGATTGGCTTGACAGTATCGTTCCGCCGTTTCCCAACAGAAGTGCGCGATGGCTTGAAACCACCCTTGCATGCTTCCTGCAAAATTCTTGCAGTCGTTTTAGTGCGTCCATTAGGGTTTGTCAATGCCGGTGTTTTTGTCGCAGGTACTTTTGATTTCGCTTTGTTTGGCCCATTCGTTTCATCAACCTTTACCTTTGACTTTCGCGGCCTTTGTCGACTTTTCTCCACCAGTACTCGATTACTGCTGAAACCTTTTTCCAAACTGAGATTAATTGGCACATCCTGGTTCTTATAAAGCATCACCCTTTTCTGCATATCGATCTTGATGTCATGGTCAACCAAGAAGTCCACTCCCAATATGACTTCATCAACGATCTCCGCCACAACGAATTTGTGTAAAACCATGACCTTCCCAATCAGTACTTCACATATCACTTCTCCCTGGACTTGGTTATACTCGCCTGTGACCGTACGCAACCTTGCTCCAGGTAACGGTTTAACTCTCCTGTTGACTAATTCAGATCGAATCAAGGAATGAGATGCGCCCGTATCTACAGTCAGTACACGCTCCTCGCCATCGACATTGCCTCTGACGGTAAGACTGCTCGATTTTCTACCAATTTGCAACACAGATATCATAGGACATTCAATAGCCGGGGCAAGTTTTCGTTCTTTACATTCGACACGCTCTTGCTCATCTCCTCCAGCTTTGCGTTTACGCCCACCCACATTGTTGGAACTATTAAGGCCAAGATCGCAATGACGTGCAATGTGACCGGACTTCGCGCATTTGAAGCATTTGATAACTTTTTCACTCCGCTTTTGCGATCCTTTCAGCGCCTCCAATATTGCGTCTACCCACTCTGGCCTTTCTACTTCCACACGGCGTGCTTTGAAAACTGGCTTACACAGAAGCGACGCTGTTTCCTGAATCAGAGCTTGTGACACCGTTTCTGCGAATGTTGGTTTTGGGTTTGCGTATGTAGCTCGCTTTGTTTCGACGTCCCGTATGCCATTTATAAAGCTCTGAATCTTTACCCTTTCAGTGTATTCCACGGGTGCGTCCGCATTTGCAAGATGAGCCAATCTTTCAATATCTGAAGCAAACTCCTGCAATGTCTCATTTGCTTTTTGGTAGCGGTTTTGCAACTCAATTTGGAATATCTGTTTCCTATGCTCGCTTCCGTAACGTCTCTCTAAAGCGCTCATCAATGTTTCGTAATGGTTCCGCTCGTACTCTGGGATGGTCTGTAAGATTTCCGCGGCAGGCCCTTTCAGTGCCACGAACAGAGCTGCAACTTTATCTTCAGCATTCCATTGGTTCACTGCTGCGGTCTTCTCAAACTGTATCTTAAAGACCTGAAAAGGAACAGAACCGTCAAAGGATGGTGTCTTTACCTTTGGATTACTCGCTGAAACAGCTGGGCGGTTTAGTTGTAACTGCTCCATACGACCTTTTAACGCTTCTATTTCGGCATCAATTTTGTCCTCGAGTTGTAAAATTTTTGCATCCTGCTCTTCCAGTTTCACAAAGAGCTGCGCTGATACCTGTTCCGAAATTTGTGCCGACATTTCAGATATACGTGCCTCTTGCGCTTCCAGTTGAGATGCCAAATATGTCTTCTGTTCTTCCAATTGTGTCTCCATCTTGGATGTAATCTGTGTCGACATTTCTGACATTCGCGTTTCTTGTGCTTCAATCTTCGATGTTATTCGTGTCTCTTGGGATTCCATCTGTGATGACATATACGTTTTCTGTTCTTCCAATTGTGATGACATGTTGGTAGATATTTGTGATGACATTTCGGACATTTGTGCCGATATTGCAACCAATATCATGTTCAGGTCTGTGTTCGCCATTGTCTGCGGTGTTTCATTTTTCTCTTCAATTTTTGTTGTTGTCTCGTCCTCATCAGGATAAAAAACATACTCGTCCACATCAATTCCTTCTGCTTCCATTGCCTCTCGTAGCCGTGCCTGAAGTTCGAGTTTAACGCCGCTTGTATTCATCCCACGGGCTTCCAACTCCTTCTTTAGTTGCTGGATCTTCAATTCACTGAACTTTGCCATGTGCTTGTTGTCCTTTGCAATTTATTCAACAATTCCTCTTCTGACACCAATTGTAACGAATTTGCTGCAAATCCTCTTATTTGCAATCCTCTGCTAAGTTCGAATCACTAAACTGTTGAATAAATAACTCCAATATTGAATGATGGAAAAATGGCCTTTATTAAGTACTTCACAATAACACTCAAACTGTGCAACGAATAGCTTAATAACCAAACTGATATCTTAAAGGAAACTGACTTTCAAAATAATAGTGCTATTGCTCGCTAGATATCGTCTTACTCGTAACTGCTTGACAATTCAAATCAAACTGAATTCCTTCTTACTCGCCTGCACTGCTTTTATAGTTTATGCTGCATACTTCTAGGCTCTTCGATTTCCAGAAGTTACTAGTTGTTTCGGCTACAAAACCGCCAGCCACAACTACGTGCACAAATTATTGCTCTCTCTTGTGACAACTCAGATAAGATATATGCATGTATTTGTGCATTGCCGCTCAGATGTTCGTATACGTACATATGTGTAGACGCAATTATTTATTCGTTTATGTAGATACATAATGATGAATTATTGATGTGCATTCACGTCACTGGTTAGCATCGGCTTAGAGACGATAGCATCGCTCAGTGCTGCTAACATTCGTTACAGTATTAACAAAAATAGTGTTCTCTAAAAGCGCCCATTGCCATTGCATTTGAAAGATCACAACCACAGATTACGTTGCTCCTCAAAAATCATGTGATTGGCCAACATTAGAACGAATTGTTTACATCCAGTGTAGTATGTTTCTCCCATTCATGAAAATCGTTGATATATGTACAAACAATCGATACCATCCGATTATCGACTCTGAAATGAAATCTTTAAGCTCAGTTTACACCTCGAAATATTAAGACTTGCCACATTGCGATGATCTGGTGAATGACAATAAGTAATATATGAAAACTGTTGATGGATCAATAGAATGAAATAGACATAAAATGGTCATATATTTTCCCCGGTCGAAATTGATGCTGGGGCAGCCGCCCCCGCTACCCCCCTGGTTGCGACGTCCCTGTACCCAACATGCAATTAGGCTTGAGTACTATTAGAGCTCATGTATATAGCTAGCACACTTCTAGAATCTCAATCGTTGTTTCGAAACCGTGGCTGAACTTGAGAATCACAGTGTTCTCAGCGAAAAAGGAAATTTTTTATAAAGCAAAAAATGTTGTTACTTAAGTTGAAAAAAAGATAGTTCCCAACTTGTACTCAAGTGTCGTTCTCTAATTGAACTCAAATATAAGATACCAATACAACATTATTTTCACAAAAATAAAATAAAACATATATAATATATTTTTAATTTATAACGCTTCATTACTGCTACCGACCAGGTGTTTATTTCTCACAATAAACAGCTCTTGGCTTTAGAGGTACCAGCTTGGAGAAGATTTTTTTTTGTCAACTCCAACTCAACTCAATAGCCAATGTGGGATATAACTGGAGAAATGTATTGAATAATCATTTGAGAACTGTACATTTCTCAAAATATCTCAAACGTTAGAGAATAATTGGAAGATGACGTTGGAGATCAACTTGAGAACTATAACTTTTACAAAATTTCTCAAAGTTTGGATAGTGATTGGAAAATGATGTTGGATTTCAACTTGCGAACTATCAGGTTTAAGAATAATTAGAGAATGTTTGTTCGATAAACAAAATACAGCTGTTGCCGTACAGTGGCGTAGATAGTCTTGAGACATGGAGAGGGATAGAAAGTGTGCAATGACGTAATTAGAATTTCAGTGCTATAATACATAGGAAATCAGTCTTTATCATTTTAGTTTATATATTAGTCAACAATTTGTTTATTATTATAAAAAGTAAAACTTTCATTTCTACGTGTAATTAACACGACATGCCTGTCGGTCTATTACAACAGAAAATCGAGCCGGCGGGGTTTTTTAGATAACTCATCCATGACCTCATCAGCTGTGATGCCGATGTCACTTGAAAATGGAACATTGAGCAGAACCTTGATCATTTTTGAGACTAAATCTGAATATACATGCCTGTATACATACATATGGGGTATTCCATCCTATTTCGACCAATTTTGAACCCGACCCCTTTAGAATTGGCTGAAAGTTTTTCTTCTTTTTCTAGCTTACGAAAGAGGTTTTTCAGATTTTTTTTTCAAATTTTTTCATCCAACTCAAAAAAAGTTATGAATTTTTAAAGAACACCGTGTTTGTTTTCAAAATGCTATAACTTTTTCAAAAATTTACCGTTTGGGATCTTTTTTTTTTTAAATTTGTTTTTAAATGTACTTTTCGGAAAAAATACAAAAAAATGTTTAAAGTTTTTTTTTTAATTTTTCAGCTTTTCGAGATTTTTCGAATTTCGCCATTATTTTCTCTCGTAAAAAATTTCTATCAATTCTGCAATCATCCCCACTAATCCTGGAGTGGGCCGATTTTTTTATATATTTTTTTATATAACAAAACATGTAAGAAAATGATTTTTAAGTATTCTTTTCTTTATATATTATGGTAATCTACGATTAAAATGACTCGCTTTCGCTGTCCAGCAACTGCAGTAGGCCGGTATACACATACATTCGAAGAAAAGAATACTTAAAAATCATTTTCTTACATTTTTTTGTTATATAAATAAAATTGATAAAAAAAAATTTTTATTTTTGAAATTTTTTTTTTTTCAATTGAATAAAAAAAAATATAAAAAAAAATCGGCCCACTCCGGGATTAGTGGGGATGATTGCAGAATTGATTGAAGTTTTTTATGAGAGAAAAAAAAATGGCGAAATTCGAAAAATCTCGAAAAACTGAAAAATTAAAAAAAAAACTTTAAAAATTTTTTTGTATTTTTTCCGAAAAGTACATTTAAAAACAAATTTAAAAAAAAAAAGATCCCAAACGGTCAATTTTTGAAAAAGTTATAGCATTTTGAAAACAAAAACGGTGTTTTTTTTTAAATTCATAACTTTTTTTGAGTTGGATGAAAAAATTTGAAAAAATTCTGAAAAACGTCTTTCGCAAACTAGAAAAAGCAGAAAAACTTTCAGCCAATTCTAAAGGGGTCGGGTTCAAAATTGGTCGAAATGGGATGGAATACCCTATATATACATTACCGACTCCGATGGTGGGAGGTCTATCCCCTAAATCCACCCCTATCTACGCTACTGTTGCCGTATCTTCAGAAACCAATGTTGTCATACAAAAAAGCACACTCCCAAAGGCGGCCTGAAAATGTGACTGAACAACTGCTCTGTTGTTTAGCTGGAGCTTAAATTGGGTTTGAAGCAAACATGGTTTAAGTTTAGCTTAACCAACTACTGAAAAACCGGGCCTAGTAGATCAAAGCTAAACTATTTCAATAAAATTAAAAAAAAGCACACTCTTATAGCGTTTTCTTTTCTAGCAAAATATTGTAAACTGGCGCTTGGTAAATTAGCCCCTCGATGCACCACAATGGTTATTTGGGTCCCAGATCAAAGTGGTGTGCCTTAGATCCAATGATCGGGATATTAAAAGGACACTATCGGATGAGAATACACGGCGAACGCATGGCAATCCGAACGAATGACTTCTATCGAAGCGTAGGGGATGAGTAGGAGTTAGAAAGTGATGAATATTTCCACTGCAAAGGTCAGTCAGCTGGTCTAAGTGTGTCCCACGACTTTGCTTAAACTTAACCAATTGAAAAGTTTCGAGGGACATCCAATAAAATTGTCATTAAAGTTTCAACAGTCAATACAATGTCCATACAATTTTTTTATATACTCGTAGCAAAGGCAGAACATTTCAAATATAAATATTATACAATTGTTGTCCGACAACATTCAATCACAATTGCATATGTACGTAATTAAAAAGTTTAAAAGTTCGTTTCGTTTTAAAATGTGAAAAACCATTTGTGTGTATACACATTTTCTTATTCTCAATACTAGGCAATTACCATAAGAAAAATACTTTTAATTATACTTTGGCATACACATAAATATTATATAAGCTTTGCTTTGTTAACTAAATGTAGAATAATATTGATTCAATTGTTGGCAAGCTCATAGTCGCCTGGCTTCCCATCTTTACCTTCAACTGAGACAGTAATTGAATTTAATTGAATATCTTGAATTTTTTATTAAATAAATTACGGCTGACTGAGAAATTTGCTGCTATACAATAATATACCGGCGACCGCCGTGGTATGGTTTTAGAATGCTCCGCCTAGATCCTGGGTTCAACTCCCGGGCAAAGCAACATCAAAAATTTAGAAATAAGTTTTTTCAATTTGATTTGACAGGCACTCCGAGTGCATTTCTGCCATGAACAGCTTCTCAGTGAAAACTGTAAATTTCGTACACTGTGCAAGTGCTAAATATAAATAATATCAAAAAAAATAGTTTTTAAGAATATTGTAGATATTTTCTGTAAAAATATATAAGGTAAGGGTTCAGAGTTCATTGTGACACTATTTGTTTCAGATATATCCTCAGTATTTTGTCAGTGGGTGGTGTTTAGTGTTTGTGTCTTGTAGGCTACATTATGTGAAAAGAGGAAATACTTTGCATGAAAACCATGACTGCGTTACTTATTAGTTTTTTAGGAAGTCTCATCGACTACGATCTCTCACTGACAGCGAGATCGCATGCGCCCTCCATGATGATTACGCAAGTGAAGATGGCCTCTACTTTGATGACGATAGCTTCGCTGACACTGATTTTGACCCAGATTTGATCTTGGAATTCGGAGAGCTGAATGAAGACTCTTTTGAAAGCGAATTTGATGTGGATGAATTAATAGAGTACGTGAACGATGACGACCGAAACTTCATCCATAAAGAAGCGGTAGAGGTCGCCCCATTTCGGTCAGATATCATAAGTACTTCAGCTCCTCCATCAAAGCGACAAAAAACTGTAAAGCTACCGTTACTTTGGAATAAAATGAGTTTAGAGCTGAGCTCAGAGCAGCTGTCGTTTACTGGAAACGATTCATTGACGTCTGATATTTTAGAGCTTGAAACTCCCATTCAGTTCTTTACTTATTTCGACCAGAACTCATAAAAAAAATTTTGGATGAGACAACCCTCTATTTGGAACAGAAAGATCTAAACAATAATTTTAGAGTATCTGAGATAGAGATCCGACAGTTTATTGGTGTCGTATATCGTATGTCACTTGTCCAGCTACCCAGGGTAAGCAAACATTGGAGTTCCATACTAGGCACAACTCTTAATTCCACAGGTTATGTCTTGTAACAAATTTGAAAAGATACGGCAAAATCTTCATTTCAATGACAATAGCAAATGTCTTTCAAGGAGCCACCCTGACGTTGACAGAATCTTTAAAATACGTCCCGTTGTGGACTCCTTGAACGAAGTATACGCGAAAGTTCCAATAGAAAGAAATTTCCACCTATCCTAATCGCTAATAACTTTTCTGATAATTTTCTTTCCACTCTTGCTCATTGGTGCCTGTCGGCTATACTCCCTTTTTATAATAGTATCCATACAAAATAAATAATTTAGAAATAAAAAAAACAAAAAGCCGACTTTTTATTCACGAATCTATCCGATTTAATTGAAATAAACTTATTTCGAGGTGATGAGTTATAGAGGGTTAACATCCCGAGTGCATTTCTGCCATGAACGTGCACTTCGGAGTCGGCGTAAAACATATAGGGCCTGTATCGCCAATTTGCAGGAAGAATTAAAAAGGAGCACGACGCCAATTGAAAGAGAAGCGCGACCTACAAATCTCTTCAGGGGTTATCGCGCTTTGCATTTAATTATTTTATCATTGAGCAAACTTTTGGTGTCATAACGAACTCATTCAGTCTATGTAAGACCCTCACATACTGGACAGATAAAGTAGATCTAAAAGTAAGGTTTTGTCTTGAATCCCGATTGACTGAACCTGTGTAAAGTTAAGTAACTCATTTTAAACGAGCATGTTAAGGTTTTTATTGAAAAAACCAGTAAGGAAGGCTAAGTACGGGTGTAACCGAACATAACATACTCAGCTACCAAATTACACCTTGCAAAATTTTAAATTACCTTCTTTAAAAGTGGGCGGTGCCACGCCCATTGTTCAAAATTTTACTAATTTTCTATTCTGCGTCATAAGGTTAACCCACCTACCAAGTTTCATCGCTTTATCCGTCTTTGCTAATGAATTATCGCACTTTTTCGGATTTTCGAAATTTTTGATATCGAAAAAGTGGGCGTGATTATAGTTCGATTTCTTTCATTTTAAATACCGATCTGAGACGAGTGCCCAGGAACTTACATACCAAATTTCATTAAGATACCTCAAAATTTACTCAAGTTATCGTGCTTACGGACAGACGGACGGAGGAACGGACGGACGGACATGGGTAAATGAATTTCTTTTTCGCCCAGATCATTTTGACATATAGAAGTCTATATCTATCTCGATTAGTTTATGCCATTACGGAGTACCGTTATGCGAGCAAAATTAATATAATACTCTCTGAGTTCTGCTCAGCTGAGTATAACAAAAGTGTAAACGTCTAGTTTCCTTAACGTCTGAATATTAACTAAATACAGATTTAACTTATAGGTAGGTATCACATTCACACTGCGCCATAAACTCGAGTCTATAACACAACATGAACATAGAATCATAGAGACCTCGCAGTTTGCCTATCGTGTCTAGGATCCCAGGTCACATAAATTTGCAATAAAACTTTATCCACCCTGTCGGAAAATCAACTAAACAAGATAAGGCAATAAAACTAATTTAGGCCAATATCAATCAAAATAAAAACTGTTTAATCTGTATTTTGATTTGATATAACTCATATGTACATATGTATGTATGTAAATGAATGTAAGCCCACATCTGCATTAAAACGTTAACGAGCGGTACCCGCCTTCAATAGCCTTACTTAAAGCCCAAAACGTATACATACGCGCATATCTAAAGAGTAAAAGGGTACAATTTGTTTTTGAAAATCAATTTCAATGTTATGTATCAATTACACCAAAGTTTTTTTGACTGCTATCATTATAATTATTATTTTTACTGTGGTTGTTGTTGTTGTTGTTGTTAGAGAACTATTTTTGCCTGCTTACATACAAATCAACCCTGTTTAGATTGTTATAATGGATATTTTGACGCTGAAGCAACGAAAAACACAAAATAAATAAAACACGCTAAAAAGGCGCAACAACAATAACGACGAGAGCAAAAACAAGAGAAAACAAACAACCAACCAATGCAGGTAGCCATAATAAAGGTAGTAGCGTAACACACACATATACACGCGGGCATACAAACGTTTGGTAGGTGCTTCCAGAAGTTAATGAAGTTGATTTAGGGGTGATAAACAACAACAGCAGCAAAGCCAAGGCATTTGCGCATTGCAGTCAACTTCCACAAAATACAAATATATTACCAGCATTCACGGTTGCCACACTACTTTTTTAATCAAGACCAAAATTCAGTATGAAAAAAAAGATCAAAAGTATAGTATAATAAGAGGGCCAATATTAAGTAAATAATTGCCTCTTCTACACGGTGCTTGATATCGAAATATTTGGCTAAACAAATCCTATTGCTTTTAATCTCACATATCTGGCTACAGTTAGGGAAAGCTATGTAGGTATATAATTCGTAGTTCAGAATAGAAGGTACCTATACCAATATTTGTTAAGCCGATGAAATGTTTAAACATATTTGTACGCAATGTGATGATTTTTCCAATAAAAATGTAATAGCGCTGCAAAAATGTGACAGTCAACACTTTTTGGATATTTTCATGTGAGCTGAGCAGTGCTTTTTTGTTGATTTATCACCAATTGAAGCGCACTCTAATCAACTGGCTGTAAATATCAGATATATGGAAAGCCCCAATCCAATTGATCGGCTTCTAACTTTCATCCCTCAACGGTTTCTGACTTCCAATTGTGGACAAATAAATGGATGGAAACATGGCAGATGCTTAAATTCTGACTGTCGTGGTCAGTAGTATGATATTGCACCCAACCTGAGCGGTAAGTGCAAGGGAATTGACTCATAACGCAAATTATATTCAGTATATGGAGAATTCTGCAAATCTAGCGGGTAATGCAGCAGCTATGGCGTACTCCCATCTGGTACTTTTTTCAGTTTTCTAAAAGAACTTTTTGTGTTTTTGCGAGTTCAAAGATAAGATAGGAGATATTGATGAACAACTTGTCCTCACTCAACGTATCTTAGTTCTGGGTTAATTAACTAGAGTCTTAGCGTGCTCTTTTGACTCCTTTAACTTAGATTAAAAGCAATATTTTGAGATTTATTTTAACAACAGCTAAAATCGCATTGAAAAATTGTGCCAAAGCATCAAAAATGGCAAGGTTAAATTCTACGCAAGTTTAACTGTAGCTTAAACCTGCTTTGAGAAACCGGAACTTAGAGTAACAATTGCTTGTCATATCGTGGTGATGCTACGAAAGCTTTGAAAGCTGAACTTGTGCCCCTCAAAAATACAGAGACTGGAAAAGAAAATGTGCTCTTTCAAAACAGCTTTATACGTTACCATTTGGCAAGAGATTGTTCAAAGAGATGCGTACAATGCCTACAAAGTGGCAGCTAAAAAGCTTTCAGAGAACAGCATTTTCAATACCACTTTTGCCAAAAGAAAAATTCCTCACGGAAACTTTTCTTCCTGTTGTGGAGAAATAATTTGGTGCGCTTATAGACAAAATTTCCACTCACTAGTTTTTGATATATTCAATTTAATTGATAGATTCAATTTAATGATCATGGAATCAGAAAAGGCTTGTGGGAGCATATACGAGAAAACACTTTGGGGAACGAGCTTATCCAGCGTAGACATTTTGCAAAAGAGGAAAAGGAATCAACTAAGTCGTTTTTGTACCGCATGATCAAAGAAAACCAGCTGTATAATACCTGTCAATGATTGCAACATGTGTAAGAACGTTTTGCAAAATGAATTTAATCAAAAATCGACTTCATACATGAATGGGGCAAGAGCGACTGATTAATTTAGTCATTCTAAGCCCAGAAGAGATGTACTGTGTGAGCTAGATTTTTAAGATATTAGAGCTGACTACATTCACGACGGCGGTGTAGCCGCCACATCTGTCATATTATTTTTCACATGTTCTTATGAGCGCCGTTATTTTCGCCGCGACAGAGCAGCACGACAATCAATCACGAAAGCCGTTTAAACCTAATTCTATTTTTGGGAAGCGACAGTGAGTGGCGTCCTAGCACAATATTCTTCGCAAAGAATTTTATTTTTCCCGACCACATCCTCAGGCTTCTGCTCTTTTCCACGGACAGCGGACATCTCCATTTATTTTACAAATGATTAAAAAGATCTAATGAACTTCCTATAAATATAAGAAACTTCCTATAAATATAAGAAACTTCCTATAAATATAAGAAGAGCTGAATGTATTTAAAAAGAAATTACTGTCATATTGTAGTACAACTGCAATAAGATAGATAGAAGAAATCTCATGTAATATGTAATATTTGATAAGGATTTATTAATCTAGGCTTATAAGCTGTAATAAATAAATAAATAAATAAAAAAGGGCCCCTTAAATAACTTGGCCTGGACATCCACATTCTAAATCTAGCCCTTTACTCAGGATTTTTTCCGAACAAGGGCGGTTCTTTCAGTAAAACCCCGTTTAATTTGTTCCTTCCTTCCGCGCCATGTCGGAATTTATGTTTGTTATATAAAGACGGCAGAGCAATCATTCCTGCCACAAATATTTGATATGAAGTTAGTTTCTTAAGAACTGGCTCTCCGCAAATTCAGCCGGGGATTAACGAAATGTACCCATGCTCCGTTCAGACGACTTTGTGAGTATTGTAATCCGATAATTTTTGTGACTCATGCTTACGCTAAAAGTGTTAAAAGTTATCTAAAGAGGTTTTATAGCCAATCAAGTGGCTCTAACTAGAAGCAATTTTGTATTACAATCTCAAACCCTTTCATAAAAAGAACTAAATCATAAAAGAGAGGAACCACCCGACCAAGCCTAATCAAAAAGGGCCATTTGTAGCCCAAATAGGCTAAAGTGGCAGCCATGCACACAAACACTGCCAACGGAGTGCCTGACTTCCACAAAAGTGGATTGTGAAAGTGCCACCATTGCGAATGTGAATTGAGGCGGAGTCTCCGTATGGCATGGATGCTAGCAAGCAACAACAATGCTAAGGCAACGTGTGTTAAACTGTATGTAGATGTGGGAGAAATTGAACGTTGTTTTACTGTTGCAATAGTTGGTGGTTTGAGCATTGTATGTTGTTTTATGGTTTCTCTCTCTTGTGCTGTGCTGGGTATTGTGTGTAGAGTTTTCATGCTGTGCGGGTCAAAGAGGGTACGGGTATAAATAACGCACCATCGACGTACAGAGAGTCAGTATTGAGTTGCGCTTTGTATCGAGTAAATATTTCCATTTTAACTGGACAAAAAAGTTGCTCTGAAGCCATAACAAAATTAAGTCAATAAAAAAAAAAGAATTCTTGAAGAAAACCAGTTAAGTTAAACTCTAGTGAAAAAGTAATATAAAAGACAAAAACGAATAAATCGTGAGAATGGTGCAAAAAGTAGAATTCAAATCAAATTTCTCAATCGATGCCATCTTGACCAAGGTGACTCCCCAAAATGCAGCAGCCCACGAATATCCGCCATATGCAGTGCAAGAAAAAATGAATTTTCCAGCTTTGCCTTACCAGCAAATACAAACAGCCATCGAACGGGCTTACACTGCCGACGAACTTTCGAGTGTCGATGAATTTGAGGCACCTTCACGCACCAGTACACCCATGAGCAGTGCCGCCGATTCACTCACCTCTGGTGAGGATAAGCACGAGAGCTGCGATGATGAGTCAGATGAATGCAATGATGATCACAGTGGCAAAGAAGCAGACGCCGCGGGAGCAAAAGCTGATGATGGTGATGCCAACAAGAAACCCTCCTACAGCTACAATGCGCTCATTATGATGGCCATACAAGACAGTCCCGAACAGCGTTTAACATTGAATGGCATCTATCAATATTTAATCGATCGTTTCCCCTACTTCAAGAAGAATAAGCGCGGTTGGCAAAATTCCATACGTCACAATTTGAGTTTGAATAAATGTTTTACGAAAATACCACGCAGTTATGATGATCCCGGCAAAGGCAACTACTGGATCTTAGATCCCAGCGCTGAAGAGGTGTTCATTGGTGAAACGACGGGTAAATTGCGTCGTAAAAATCCTGGTGCTAGCCGTTCGCGTTTGGCTGCTTATCGTCAGGCAATTTTTTCACCGCTAATGGGCGCTTATGGTGCAGCGAGTGCATTGCCCAGCTATCATGCGGCCTCAAACTTTGGCGGCGCCGCCAGTTATATGGGAGCAGCAGCTGCAGCGGCCGCACTCTATCAACGTATGGCCGCACCACCAATGGCGGCAGCTGCAGCAGCGGCAGCTTATCATCAGGCTGCTTTATATGGTGGCGCATCACATCAAATGATGTCACAAAATGGATCCAATGGTCATCAATTGCCGTTGGGTTATGGCTCATCGGCGTATGCTTCGATGCCAACACTGTCCATCGCACCTAATTCAATCTCCAATGAATTATTTCAGCGTATGCAGTTGTTTGGCAAATTCCCAGCAAGTTAAGTTGATTCCTAATTTACCAACAGCTAAGTTGGTGGCAGAAAGTATGGGACCACCAGGTTTGCAGCGTTCAGTTAACTTCAAAGAATACTCAAAAGTTTGTGTGAAAATTCGAGAAATGTTACGCGCATACCGTCGGATAAATTGAATGGTGCATCTGTGGTGGCAATCTGTGGTTAGAACGGCAGTCGACAAGGCGAGCAGCTTAAATTGCAAGGCATACCGAATGAATCACTTCAAATTAATATTTTTGAATCGAGTGTTGAAGCTGCTGTCAAAAATGTGCTCAATGGTCATTTGAGTGTTACAGAGGCGTAAAAAAATTTAGCTTAAAGAGACAGGAAATGTTAGTCTAAAGCAATTTATGTAATTGTTCATATTAAAGAGAACCAAATTAGATTAAGAAAAATATTATTTGAAAATTTAAAAGCATAATAAAACATTTAATCAAAGAAAAATATTTCAAAATAAAAAAATTGTTTTATATTTGGCATTGCGTAAAAAAAATTATAAAAATACTTTCGTATTAAAAGCAAGTATGTAAGATCTGGAAAAAAAAAAGAGTAAACTAAATAATTAATTGTTGAAATATGAACTGTTATTTGTTATTTACGTATATTTTTTTTTTTAATCGTATTTTGTAATATAAAAAAAAGATTATTAAAAAAAAATCGTACTTCTGCCATTTGGAAATACTTTAAATAAAACAAAAATCTAAAAACATATATTTACTGAAAACATAATTTTTTGTTTATTTGCGCTACAAAGGTTCTGATATTAAATTAAAACCAGATAAAATGTGAGTATTCTTATTGTTAGTCTCGTTATGGGATGAAAGTCTCATCGTCCTTTCATTGTGGTCTGTCCATATGGCTCTCGATACACAAAATGACTTCATGGATCGGGTAAAATATACAAACTAATTTTTTGTAAAAATAAAATAATTAAAAAAAATTGTTTAAGTTATACGGTTTTATTGAAAACAATACTTACATGAAATAATAATAATACGAAAAGCTAGAAAATAATTAGGTAGGTCCTAGGTACTAGTCATCACACACTCCTAATCAATCTAGGGCGTTGATCAGACAATTAAATAAAAGCGTTGGACGCGTCATATTTCTATTGATAGTCATATATAAGACCAACTGAACCCTAATCACATTTTTAGAAATTTCACGAGTGCAACGCTTTTATTTAATTGCCTGATCAACGCTAGATTGATTAGGAGTGTGTGATGACTAGTACCTAGGACCTACCTAATTATTACTTTCTAGCTTTCAGTATTATTATTACTTCATGTAAGTATTGTTTTCAATAAAACCGTTTAATTATTTTATTTTCAAGTTTTTAGTCTTTATTGCCTATTATTTCTCATTCTATTTAGTTCATTTGGTGACTCATTATTACAAGGACTCTTTCCTGACAATTTGTTACAACCTAAGTCCTCAATACATAATCCTTCCAAAGTCTTTACTCGACTCTGCGCCACGTATGCTTGTCCCTCCTCCAACTCCAAAATATTTTGATGTCACTTCTACTGGACTGTATGCAATATTTGTTCCAAATATGAGCCAAATCGGGCCACAAATACGATTTTTGCGAATATCTCGATCCATGCGCCACCTAGCGGTGATTTTCTTTCACAGGTCGATTTTTATTCTTGTATGTATTAAGTGTTCCAAATATGTGCCAAATCGGTCCACAAATATGATTTTTGCGAATATCTCGATCCATGCGCCACCTAGCGGCGATTTTCTTTCAAAGGTCGATTTCTATTCTTGTATGTATTAAGTGTTCCAAATATGGGCAAAATCGGACCACAAATATGATTTTTGTGAATATCTCGATCCTTGCGCCACCTAGCGGCGATTTTCTTTCACAGGTCGATTTATATTCTTATATGTATTAAGTGTTCCAAATATGTGCCAAATCGGACCACAAATATGATTTTTGCGAATATCTCGATCCATGCGCCACCTAGCGGCGAATTTTTTCTTATTATTGCATTGTCATCGGGTTCTGAACTATATTCCAAGTTTCATGCTTGTAGCTTATCGGGAAGTTACTTAAATTTCAATTACAAGATTCGGTCACAACGGCCGTGCGGCCGTGCATGCGGTCATGGGGCCTGTCAAGTCAACCTAAATAAAACCGTTTAAAAATATGTTTTGTACATTTCACCAGCCCCTAAATTCCAACCTTCGAGCGGGAAAACTGCATCGCCAAAAATCTTTAGAACAAATCGTAGAACAGCTTTAGGCTCGTAAGGACTAACCGCCTAAGTTTTATATACAACTCTTGGAGTTATGCTGTTATTCCTTATGAGCCCAATGCACTTACTGTTGAATGCTTTTCTGCGCACTTGTTGCTGTTTTCGAGATGTTTGCTGATGAAGTTTTCTCGCTAGTGAAGATTGAAATTTGGGGGCAGATCCATATATCGTCAAGTCTTTTGGCGTGGAGAACCAGAATCTGGGCTCAGTTGAGTTTGTTCACAATAACGTTTTGGATAAATGGCGAGAAAAACTTTGGGGTGTCCGATCTAAATGAATCTCTGATTCAGGTTACGTACGTCGACATACACATTTCTTGTGAACGTTGCCTAACGCTAATTAGATGAGTCTGAGCTTGAGACATATTAATATGCAGAAAATTGCAATATTCTAAGCAGAGAAAGGTGTTGTACCAATTGTATCTAATTAAAGGTATGATTGAGTACCCGCAATTTTCTAGGGCGCTGTGTTTTAAGCGCAGGCTGGGTTTCATAGATGATTTCATACCTGAGCTCGGTTTCCCTGCAATCGTTTCAAACTTGTTCACAAATTTATTATTTCTTCGGCAGCGCACTCGGCATTTTGTGATGGAATCAAGACCCCACAGCCAAGCGTACCGACAGATGGGAAATGATGGCACAGTGGAAAAATTTAATTATGTCTGGCAACCAATTCATGATTTCTTTTGAAACATTCTTTCTTGCTTTTGAAGTCAGTTAAATAAAACATCTCGGATAACATCTTCATACTAGAACTTATAAATTGTCGAGTTTGTACGCGAAAAATTTCTAGCACATCTCGTCTTCTGGCGAGATTCTAGAATCTCGAAACAGTCGTAAAGCTCGCGAGCTACTGGAAATTCATTTAAATCGCCGCACTTCCAGTTTTATATAGAGCTTACGATTTCCTCTGGAGAAAAACGAAAATTTCAAAAAAATCGTGAGGGTTTCTTAGTCCCTTTTTACATGGTCCATTAACTGTTTTAAGTCGTGCACATTTCCGTGGCTGAATGAAAAATTTCCGGAGCAACTTTAGATATCATTGCAGATTTCGTGCAGCTAGCTGGCTCCCATTTACCCTTTTGCATTACTGTTTTCGGTTGGGCTATGTTTACAAGCCTTGAAATATGGTTATAGTCGCCTTCATGCCGAAGGCGTTGAAAAACTCCCATGTACTTTTCAAAGGCTTTAAGCCAATAGCCCTATACTCGTTTCTTTTAATATCGCTGGAAGGCCTGATTTATCTTAGAGTAAGGAGCAGGATTCCGCGAAAGCAATTTTTTGGCGATTCAAATGGTTGATCAGCGCAATATCAAGCTTCCGCAACCCAATTGTAAGCCTCTTCTACGCGAGGCAAATCCTGTTACAAATATAAATGAATCATACACATATATAGCAGGCAACGCTCTGGCGACCCCAAGCTCCTCATGGATCTAGGAGATGAGAGGGCGTTATGGCCTAGAAGGTTTCATGTGGTCATACCAAATCGTTCCCGATATGGTCGGGCTAGAACCTTAATGGTTTTTGTTACCGGATCTGCTCCCGGCATAGGACCTTCAACATCCCTATCGCTACATCAACAAAAAAAACAGGCTGCTCTTAATTCGATTGTTAAACTAAAATAGGGGTCCCTCGAGAGCCACCACACCCCTCTTGTCATGTGCCCAAGTCTTTCAGACTCTTTGTTAGCTCTAAACGCTCGGCGAAACTATTGGGGTTTATAAAAGCTCATTTATCCATGGTTATTGGAGTGTCGGCACTGCTCAATGGGGGTCCATGCGGTGCACCCTAATATACCGGACAGCCCCAGATGTGTTACATAGATGTATGAAGGACGATGAAATGGAATCATCCAGTCACTATATGCTCAGCTTTCCAGACTTTACGAGGACGACTCTCAGGTGGAAGGAGACCGGTATGTGCCTTATTCGTACCTTTATCGTTGCCACGCAGCAAATTCCGGGTGAAACCGAACATTACATACCCAGCTGTACACTGAAGAATGCTGTTGTTGTTTGTTTTGCGTGCTTAATAGTGTTACAAGGCTGCGCAATAATACATATGGGGTATTCCTTCCCATTTCGACCAATTTTGAACCCGACCCCTTTAGAATTGGCTGAAAGTTTTTCTTCTTTTTCTAGCTTACGAAAGACGTTTTTCAGAAGTTTTCAAATTTTTTCATCCAACTCAAAAAAAATTATGAATTTTAAAAAAAAACATCGTTTTTGTTTTCAAAATGCTATAACTTTTTCAAAAATTGACCGTTTGGGATCTTTTTTTTTTTAAATATGTTTTTAAATGTACTTTTCGGAAAAAATTCAAAACAATTTTTAAAGTTTTTTTTTGTAATTTTTCAGTTTTTTGAGATTTTTCGAATTTCGCCCTTTTTTTCTAATAAAAAACTTCAATCAATTCTGCAATCATCCCCACTAATCCCGGAGTGGGCCGAGAATTTTTTTTTTTATTAATTGAAAAAAACTTTAAAATTTTTTTTGTATTTTTTCCGAAAAGTACATTTAAAAACATATTTAAAAAAAAAAAAGATCACAAACGGTCAATTTTTGAAAAAGTTATAGCATTTTGAAAACGAAAACGGTGTTTTTTTACAAATTCATAACTTTTTTTGAGTTGGATGAAAAAATTTGAAAACTTCTGAAAAACGTCTTTCGTAAGCTAGAAAAAGAAGAAAAACTTTCAGCCAATTCTAAAGTGGTCGGATTCAAAATTGGTCGAAATGGGATGGAATACCCCATATACATATGGTTCTATTCTGAACTAATTTTTCTTCGAGTTATGGTGCCCCGCCCATTTCTTTAAATTTGACGTTTTTGCTATTTATTGTTATAAATCCACTTGTGAAATGAAATACCATTGATATAAAGCTGTTTTTGCAAAGATATAACTTATTTTATTCGTCCACAACATTTTTAAAAAATTTTATATAAAAGTGGGCGTGGTCCTTAACTGATTTCGTTCATTTTTCTTCAAAGAATTCCTTATAGTAAAGGCAACTTCTCTGCCGAATTTTGTTACGATAGGTTTACCGAATTTTTGATTTATGATTAATAATATTTGTAAAATTGATTTCATCACAAGTGGGCAGTGCCACGCCCATTTTAAACAAATTTTTAAAATTTTTATTAAGAGTCTCAATATCAGTCCACACCTCAAATTTCAACGTTCTAAGTGTATTATTCACTAAATAATCAGGTTTTTTGTGTTTTCAAAAATGTTATATATATAAAAAGTGGGCGTGGTTACCATCCGATTTCGCTCATTTTCATTACCAATCTATTCTGGGTCCAGATAAGCGCGTGTACCAAATTTGGTGAAGAAATCTCAATATTTACTCAAGTTATCGAGTTAACGGGCAGACGGACAGACGGACGGACATGGCCCAATCAAATTTTTTTTCGATACTGCAGTATCGTGTGAAATTATCATGAATCGTGTTGCTTAAAAATTACGATTTTTTCTCTGGGTGTGATGATTTTGATATATGGAAATCTACATTGTGAACATTTTTGAAAATTGCCCCGAAGTACCAACAAAACGACTTTTTACTAATAAATCATGATTTTGGAAGAATTTTTAAATCCTCATAGATTGCTTACGGGGCCATCAGTGGAAAACATGCTTGGCAAAGTCCACCAACAGTCACCTTATTACGCACATAATTCTATATTAGCTAGATACGTTTGTATGTATTACATATGTATGTGCTGGAGTATTTTAGTAAGCGTGTTTGTATCTGCATATAAATATTTATTTTATTCCAAATTTTTTCCTCATACTTGCATCTTCTCCTCAAAAGAAAAACAAACAAATCCATTTCTCATTATCATTGAAATTTCGACTGGAACACATCATAATCCCACGTTTTGTCACCTCGGCTGTTTATAAATGCCTTCGAATAGAAAAAATTAAAAAAAAAAAAAAACAACAACTGTTTTATACAACTCTTTTGAATTAATCTGATATTTGACAAATCTCCACATTATCCCACATCTAACACTTTTGATCTTCAACCGACAATCAAACACTTCGTGGCTACCTCTATTTCTCATCTTCAGCATTTGAGTTGCCCAAATTGAAACCGATTTATTTGTAAATGACTTAATTACGTGTTGAATGTGAATATGTAAGTGTGAATATGTGTAACTATAAGCACAATAGTGAATTGCGAGTGATACGTGGGATCAGTAAAAGACAACAAGTTGATGGGTCAATCTCCAACGGTGGCAACAACAATAAATGTGTGGAAATAAAATGAAACAAAATTTTTATAACGATCGTCAATATGTTTAGTGACAAGTCCAGCTGTGAGGGTATACCAAAATAAACTACAAACAGCGGCAGCAACAACAAGACATGACCTGTGTGTATAGTAGGGCGGGTCGATTTAAAAATCGCTCATTGCTCTGTGAAAATCGTATTCTAGGGATCAAAATAAGAAACTTTGCCGAAGGAACCATACCTCTAAAACGAATTCTGATGTCCCCCCCCCCCCCCTTTCGGTTGAACTTTTGAGTAGGGGCAATTTCAATTATACCTGCTGTGTCTTGTGGTGGCTTAAAAAAAAAAAACAACACAAGCAATTTTACGATCTGCAATTGTGTCACAGTGATACCTTAATTTTTTAAAACGGTTGAATAAAAAACCCACACAACTATGTTTACGGAATGCAAATGCATCACAGTGATGCCTTGGTTTTAAAAGGGGGGTTGTAAAAACGCTAATTTCTAATAATTTCTTTTAATTTCTTTTCTATTACTAAGTTAAATTAATTTTTTCATTTACATACATATGTTCTGACTAAATAAATTTCTAAAGAGAAAAATAAACTCCAAAAAGAAAAAAACATAGGCATTTCAAAGTGGGATTTTTCAAAATTTGCCCCTACGACCCAAAGGGGGGGGGGGGGGGACATCAGAATTCGTTTTAGAGGTATGGTTCCTTTGGCAAAGTTTCTTATTTTGATCCCTAGAATATGATTTTCACAGAGCAATGGGCGATTTTTTTGCCTCCCCACAAATCGACCCGGCCTAATGTATAGGATATGAAAACTGACTTAAAGCTGCAACAAAAAAAAATAATAAAATAAACAATACAAATGTTTAGAAGACAAATTAATGTAAAAAAAAATGTATACAGACATACAAACAAAATAGTAAACTGGTAACATTAGCATCACAAAGTAGTTGAAGCCGGCATCTGTAATAAGTTTTTATACTCAGCTGTGTGAGCGTAGCTCATAAGTGTAACACAAGCCGTAGCTTGGTATCGTGCCGAAAAAATGTCTCGGGAAAATGTATGGTCCTGTCTGTTATACCGACGGCGAGTATCGAGGGAGGTTTAATGATGAGCTGTATGAGGTTCAGGAAGATATGAAGATGGTGCACGTAT
Source organism: Eurosta solidaginis (assembly GCF_040869045.1). Lineage (NCBI taxonomy): Eukaryota > Metazoa > Arthropoda > Insecta > Diptera > Tephritidae > Eurosta > Eurosta solidaginis. Next base: position 295,127,267 of record NC_090320.1, read on the forward strand.
AAAAGCCAAAGTCTTCGCTGACTGTGTCATATTATGCGAATAGACGAATGCGCTTCGGCCAAGAAAGTATTTCAATGAACATCCGCATTTGGAAGCAGAAGAAGGAGACCTGCACTAGTTAGGAGAAACAGGTGGAGGAAGACTTGATCACCCTTGGTGCTTCCAATTGACGTCAGTTATTGCGAAATAGGGATAACTGGCGTGGCTTGGTAGGAAACGGCCAAAATCGCAAAGGGTGTCAAGCGCCAATTAATTATGATGGTGACTTATGGTCAGAAAAATGTTACGGATAGATAAGATAGATGAAAAATTTCAGCTTTTATGCTTAAGAACTTCACTCGACGGTGTCAAAGGGCAACTAGCAAGACTATTGTCGAGGAAAAGGCGTGATATTCCCATCTTTGCTTTTACTTCGCTTAGAATGTGGTTGGAAATTTTCTGTGGTATAGATGGGTTTTTACGCTACATGAACTTGGCGTTTCCTCGGTTTCAAGTATGTACTCTACTTTTTCGGTACAGAAAATTAAGCTTTCTCGTGGAATTGGAATTAATATTTTGAATATTGGGTCTTTTCGTTTCAATATTATTGGGCAACCGGTTTTTTCCAGGAGTTCGCATCTGGTCACCGCCATATAAATACTTAGGTCGAACCAAACTACACCCTCCAAAAGTTCAGATGTAACGTTATCGCCCTACTGGAAATATGATTTTGAAATGTGGTCAATGGGCTGCCGTTGACCTTGGCGGAATGGCAAAGTCTCCGTCTTGTTACAAGCTTTTCAGATCTTAAAGTACTTGCGAAGCACGCCGCCATTAAGTTGGCGGTAAAGAATGCGTTGAGGTAATATCGAAAGAATAACTAACTGCTGAGATCAATGACCCTAAAAAACCCAACGAAAGAGGTATGCCTGTAATGCCTATGATAGACATCAGATCTGTCGTAAAGACGTCATACATGTTCGAAAAGATTCGATTTTGTACTAGCAATATATAAAACGACCGTACTGCAGGAAAGTGAGCCAGAGAACTATTCTCGATTATAACCACGTTTGATGCGATCATATGAAGTGGTAAGACTTATACCTAAACTACTAAATATATCCACAGAATTGGAAATGTTGAAACATGAAATCACTTCGGTTGGCAACGAATAGTTTTGGCGTCGTCTATAACAAGCTAACAGATAGCATACGTTCAGCAGATTCGTTAGTCACGTAATTCTCACCAATCCACCATCTCGTTGGCCTAGCCAATTAACTTGGGAGACTCCATAGAGCTATTGCTCACACGTAATAGTTCCATACCAGATGAGGAATATATCTAGAGCGGTGGGTAGTTAGGTTTTAGTGGGTAGGTCCTCAAAAGAATCTGCCAGTGAGGCTTAAAGACGGGGAATACTATTAACAGCTTAGTTTAAAGATAAGAAAAGTATGTATCCTCAATTTTTTTTTTTTAATTTTCAAAAATTTTAAATATTTTGTAGCTCAACTTATATCATAACTAATAATTATAACCATTATTTTTTTTAACTTGCTTATGTATTAAATAATTCGTTACAAAGCAAGGCTTAATATTTCTTATGAAATAATAAAAATTTGTTTAAAAAAATTGAGACATAAACTTTCTTTAAACTACTTTCTTAACTGTTTTTATTTATTTTGACAAAAAAAAATCGTATTGAAAAAAAAAATCAATTATTAAAATAGAAGGAAAAGTTATTGTTTTATTATCGATAGCTAGTTATTGTAGTCAATTTATCAGTTGTTATCGGTTTTTATTGTTTTTTTACGGGTTACAGGTCATCGATTTTACATTGAAGTTTTATTGGTACCTGCCTTATAACAGTTTGACGAGTCTTCGATAACAAAGCTATAGCATGCCCATAAAAAAGGGGTATACTCCGATAAAAAATTGATAACTTTTCTATTTTACATCGATTTAATTAAAAAGCGAGACCTTTTTAGTAATAAATCAAAAACAATGGATGACAAATCGATCAATTTCCGAAAACAAATCGATAAATCGCCAATGAAAATTTCCTTAAATTGCCATAACATACGTTTTTAAAACATACCGATAACTTTTCTAGAATTAATCGATAACTCGATAAAAAAAACTATAAAAAATCAGTAACCTTTCTGTCTATAGCAAATTCATAACATTGCGATAGCAAATCTGTGGCTCGTCTAAGCCACGTCGATAACACACCTATAACAAACCGATAACTCCTCTATAAGATGTGGATAACACTGATGTATATTGCAACGATTTTCCGTCATCCTTTGTCAAATTTGGTTTGAAGACAGATCAGTTTCCTCGGAAAATCGTTTCAATATATGTATATCAATAAATCGCATTGTCGGAAAATCAACACAACAAAACAAGCAAGTGGTTAACATTCCCATAACCAGTCGATAACAAACCAATGGCTCATCGTTGTTGACGTTGCATTAAAGATTAAGACACTCCCCGAAGGTTTTGTTGATGGTCCTTTGCCGGGTATAGATTCGGTACGTTCCGGTAACAAAACACCATTAAGGTACTAGCCCGACCGAGCTCGGGAACAATTGACATCACCATTAAACCTTCTATATTCTACTTTCCTCCATAGCATACCACTTCCAAAGACTAGGTATGCTCAGTGGCGGATCTAGGATTTGGTACGGGGGGGGGGGGGGGGGGCTTTAAAATTTTTCACTTTCAAATTTTGTTTTTGTTTTCCATGATGTGTTAAATAAATGTATACAGAATATAAAATGACATGACAAAACGAGGGGTTTCAAAATTAAAAAAATTAAATAACTTACTAATAAAGTACAAGCAATATTTTCTGAAATGAAGTTCTTCTTTTATTCAGCACACTCGAGATAATGATATAACAACCATATAAAAATAGTCATAAAAACCTTTCTTTCAAACCCACTTATTGCTGGTTCAATCTTCTATTGACCAATCCAAAGATTCGAGTCGTCGGGGCTTGGATTTACAGAAAAGATCGGTTATTTCTTCAATATCCGTTTATATTTCTTTGTGGACGTTCCCTAGTGCCAGACCAGTCAGTCGATTTTCAGACATACTGACTCTCAAATAAGTCTTCAAGCGCTTTAGAACAGAAAAAAACGCTCTGCGGTCGCTGATGTCACGGAGATAGTCGCAAATATTTGCAACAGTGCCGTCACGTTTGGAAAAAATGAAGAAAAGTGTGCTGATTTAATGATTTTCAGGGCATCAGTAGCTGTTTGAGCACTCTTGAATGGATCACTTTTGCAATGGTTATGCCACAATAAAATCTCATTTTTCAGCACTGTCTCATTGTGACTGGTGAGATCTTCTTTATAAACTTTAGCAGCAAGTACAATTTCTTCAATCGTTACTCCTGCAGAGAGAGTATGCTGGAATCAGTCCCTCCAGAGGCATTATTTTCAAAAATTCACCTTTTAACCTTGACGTCAATGAAGAAATCATGTATACCAGGAAAGGGTAGTAAATTGTAGCTCTGTAATTCGGGTTTAGCCCCTAGCCCTTTTTTTGGCCCTCTTTAAAATGTTTGCCCTTTTTTGGCTCCAAATCTATTTGGGCAACTCGGATTATGAAATCTGTAATGTGTCTGTATCAAATGACATCGCAATTTTATTTTACTTCTTTCGTTATGATGATGTGGCAGCTTGGTAATCAGCTGATAATAAAACATTAATCGATTATCAAGTGTCAACACTTACACAACGTAGAAATGAAAAGGTAAGGAAATATTTTGCATAAAACGCCACTAAAGAATTTTTTTATCAGATATTTAATAAAAAAAGCAAGTGCCAGCAACAGCAGAAAACTTCGAAAATGAAGAAAGCGATGAAAGTGATGAAAGTCGTTTCGATGACAAGACGAGCCATATGTGCCGCCGCACAGTGTTTCGTGTAGAACAAGCTAGCTGGACAAAAACAAAGTTCTTATTCCAAGAAAAGTGTAATGAGAAATGAAAGAAAACAAACAAAATAACGGGATTTTTGTTTTTTTTTTTGATATTTTTGCTCATATATATTGAGTAATTGAAGTAAGAAGGCAGGAGTGGCCGTAAAATGCATTGATTAATTTGCAAAATTCTTGTTGAATATTAAGCTTCATATTTCTTTTAAGTGAACACTTTTATATAATTTTTTTGATGGATTCTAAGCTCGAAGGTATGTAAAATTGTTTAATAGTAATTATTTCGCAATTAGAGTATTTTCAATATATTTAACATTCCGTTATTAAGAAGAAAAGGTATTTTTTCTCTATATTTTTAATTTTAGGGACAACAAAGTTACATACATCCGCCAACATCCGGGCTAAATTTTAAATATGTTATAGTCGCAAGTATTCTCTAATAGTCCAAAGAAAAAACCATTACGAATTCTTTGCACATATATTTTTAATTTTTTTTGTAGATTTAGTTATCTCTACATATAAAATAAGATGTATGTACGTACCAGCTCCGACGAGATATTTGAACCTTTAAAGCTGATCTACAAACGGCAAAACCAATCCCCAGGTACAGGGAACAAACACGTAGCCATAAAACACACAAAAATAAACGCGCAAGGTCAACAAGAGCACACCAAAAGCAAAAAGGCGAAGATCACTGACTTCAACCTGCCACAACCTACCGCATCAGTCACCAAGGCATAAAAACAGGTACATACAATGGATTGATGAAGATAAACCAAAACCAGGTTTCGGCAATACCAATGACGGCAACACTGCTCGTAGGTTTTTCGAAAATTCTGAGGCTAGTGCTGAGATTACGGGATTGGATGTAACGCTCATCAAAAGATTCGACACTCTCCTTCGCGCATTAGCATCTGGGTACAATATAAATATCCAAAAATTTGAAAAATTTGCGGTCGAGACTAAAAAACTATACATAGATCTCCATCCATGGTTAATATGCCTGTTACAGTTCATAAATTCTTAGTGCATAGTACTGATATTATAAAATCAGCAATTTTACCTATTGGTCAACTTTCCGAGGAAGCACAGGAAGTCCGTAACAAAGATTTGAGACGATTCAGGGCTGATAACACACAAAAGCAGTCGCGTGAAGCCACGAATAGAGATCTTATGAATATGTTGCTTATAACATCGGATCCTTTAGTTAACAGTTTTAGGGAGATACCTAAGAAAAAATTTAAAATTCTGACTTCAGAAGTCTTAAATTTACTGTCCCCCGATAATGTTGAGGAGTCAATAAATACCCCAGTTGGTTCAAGCTTTCACAGTAGTGTTGCTGATGTTCATGACTATTCCACAAGTGACTCATCCAATGAAAGTGATAATAGCGAATAATAACATAATTATAAAAGATAACCTACCCTATAACTTTTTGTTGGATCAGGTTTTATTTAATTTAAATCTATTGTCTTTTCTACTTTGTATGATACTTTACTTTTAAGTGTTTGTAATAAGAAATTTTTACATAATTAATTTAATTATTTACATTGTTATTATTTTATTGGTAAATTTAATAGCCTTGTTTAATATAATTCGATCATACATATCCATATGTATTCTTGATGATGACTTCAGATTGAAGTCGAAATATCGAAAAATAAATATATTTTGAATACTACTAAAAAAGAAGTTTTATTCAATAATCATTGTTATTATTATTATTGTAATTCACTTTTACATTCCTGACTGGTACTATGAAATAATTCTGTAAAAATTGTAGTGCCAGGATAAATACTCAAATAAATACAAAATATATATGTACATATGTACAGTCACTCACATAAATAAGTAGACACCCCTTTCGCTTTCGCAAATTTATTTTAACTAATTTCCCATAAGAAAATTTGTCACGATCTATAACAAAAACTAAATTATATTTAAAAAATTCGACGAATTTTCATAAAAAATTTTAATTTTTTGTTCCAAAGTTTTAGAATTTTTTAGAGTATTGAGATTTGTATTCCATTCAATTTAAGTACAATAAAGTAATATTCTTAAGTCCTTTAAATTTTTTTGGATCTATGTCACTTATTCACATTAGTTACTGTATATGAAATAAGCAAATGTATGCCTATGAAGTAAAATTTTGGAAAAAATAAAAAAAAAAGAACATATGGCTGAAAAAATGACGTAGTTGTAATAAATGACTGCATATGAAACGGAAAATCTCATAAAATAATTTTGTCCAGCTAGCTTGTTCTACACGAAATACTGTGCGGCGTTAAGTTTTTTCTTATATTTAGCGGAACAAAGTAAGTACTGCTTACTTGACGTATTTTTATTATTAAAAAATATAAAGAATTATAACAAGTAAGGACGGGGCTGACAATATGCTGTTAAGTTTTTAACGAAGAGAGCTCTCTATGCCATTTATTTCAACTTTCAGAGCTTCCTAACCATAAGAAAGTGAGTTTAAATCAATTTCTGTAAAAAATGTGAGATGCATTCGGTAAAAATATTCACAGTAGACAATTTTTGGCATAAAAAATTTAAAACCATACCGTGTGTCCTCAGTACGCCGTTACGTGCAAAATGTACGTAACTCGCACATATGATACCAGAACCTTGCACGTAATGACTTAGTTCGAACGGAGGGGGTGGGGGCTTTAGCACCCATAGCCCCCCCTAGATCCGCCACTGGGTATGCTTACGTTTAAACTTACCTTACGCCTACATTCTGTGTTGCCCTAAACAGTGAGATGTTTCATATCAAAAAAATCGGAAACTTTTTCGAAGGGCACAAAGTAAAAATTCCATTATTAAAACTTAGTTACTTGGTTAGTTAAATGTAAAATACTGTTACTTAAATCTACAGCCTGGTATATGTATAAAATTTGGTTCTAGCCGAGCTAAAATTGGTTGGTGCTTTTTGTAGTTTCCTTTTTTGGCTGCTCACTTTGCATTGCAGCATTTAGTGCCATCTTACACCGCAGGAGTTACAGGTACCAATAAAGTTCATTACTTACTCACCTTCAGCTGCGGCATCCTCTATAGTACTTAACTTCTTGATATTTTAAAGAACGAGTTTCCACGTTTGTATGTGTGAATATTTACTGGCACATTAGTTTAAATATTTGTTATTGTACAATTTTCTTCAATCTAATAATCTTCGACATAAGTGAAATATGAGATAAGTTTGGTAGATAGATGGTAGAGAAATGTTCCAACAGCGCGAGTTGAGAACGATGCGTGAAAACACGAGCGAGGGCGTTCTTTAAAGCAGAAAAAAAAAACTATGAAAAATTTAAGGGGAAATTCAGCCTCCTTTTTGAAATGTTTTCATTGTGCACTTGTAAAGACTATTTTTTGTTTGTATAAATATACGTTCAAACCAAAATCAAGCTGAAATACTCATGTTTTCAATTGCTTACGCCAGGAATTTTAGTGGAGCAACAATGAGGCGGCAAAACGCTTTGATCACGGCCAACGAGCGAGCGAGTGCTCTTTTGGGGCAGACGGTTAAATGGCTTTGCTTTCTTTAAGTTATTTTTTGTTTAAATTTTAAGGGATTGAGGTACAAAAGGATTGAGACAAGATACAACAAAAACAATGGACATAATATGTATGTTGTAACCAAATATTAAAGCTGATAAAAACTGTTTTACACATAAACAATAATTATAGCAACGGCAACAATATAAACAATTTATGTAAATTGCAACAACAACACATTAGTATAAAAATCATGCCCAACAGTCGTTTTTAATTCGCTGTTCGTTTCAAATCATTGTACCGTTAATGAGCTACCTTTTAATGTGAAAATCAGCAATAATCTCCAATATTAGTGTCAGGAATTCATAAATAAGATGTAAGATGTAAGTCATACCGACTATATGAAACGTCAAATATGCATGAGAATGCGGCCTAATACAATAAATATTGTTATAACAAAGATCGGTTGCATATTATTCGATTCAACAGCTCATAATTTTATTCAGCTTATTCAAATAAATTTAAGCTGACATTTAACTGTAGCAAGTTTTCGTTCACAGCTCTCTCTCAATTTGAATAGGAAGCTTACAGTTTTATGCCGAATGCGAAGTTTTCGATTATTGCAGACGAGAAGTTTCTTAAGTCTTCTATATTCTTCATCTTAATAAGTGTAGTAGTTTCGGGGTGGGGTATTGTTTTAAGCACTAGCCGGGTTGACGTTCCAGAGTCGATGCTCTTCGAGCGAGGGACTAACATATTTGTTTGAGAGATGGCATTTAGAGAATTGTGTGGCTGCTTTCAGTTTGAAGTTGAGCTAGAGTGACGCGCCTTTCCCTAGGGAGAGTGAGTTCCTCTTCTGTCAGTTCTAGGTATTTTTCTTTATGAACTGCTATGGAATCATAACATACGATCACGGATCAAAACGGTTTTCACACAAGCGATAAAAATAAGGCTATTCAACTATTTAAAAAAAATCTATATATATAAAAAGAAGTGTACATTTTGATTGTCACTCCATAACTCGAGAACGGATATAAAGATTGCCATGAAATTTTTAGGAAAGATACAGGAAGGAGAGATGATGGTTAGTTGATTTTGAAATCCCAAATCGGTTTTAGCCATTCTTGAGTTATGATTTTTTTTAGAAAAAATTCAATAGGTATATAAAATTCTTCTGTCACGGTGTTAGAGGCTTAACTCCTCCGAAACGGCTGAACCGATTCTCATCAAATTTTGTGAGCATATTGGGTAGGTCTGAGAATCGGCCAACGTCTACCTTTTTGTCGCTACGAGCATAGGGTCTTGAGATCAGAACGTGGACCCGGGTACCCTAGAATGTGTTTATACAATATGGATATCAAATGCAAACAGTTGCTGAGAACTCTAAAGTTCATTGTGATATTCGATTTAATTGCATCAACCTGGCAAAACTGACAAATATGCATGCGAAGCCGAAATAAAGGCAAGAATTAATAATACCCAAATACCTATTTACATACGTCCTATTCGATTTGCCTGAAATTTCGTATATAAATTTGCCTATGTTAGTATTTACGATGCTTTTTTCCGGGAAGTATACTAGAGACGGACTGGGACTGGGATTAGGACTAGGACTGGGACTGAGACTGAGACTCGGAATGAGACTGGAACAAAATACATACCACCCTCTGGGACTAGCAATAAGAGATGAAGAAAAAGGAGAAAAACTTGAGAGAAGAGAAAAGAGAGAGGAGACTGAGAAAGAGATAGAATGAGACGAAGATGGAGATGAAGCGAAAAAGACGGAGGGAGGAGTGAATAAAAATATTAGGACAAAGTGTAGATGGGTAGGGCAGAGTTAGACGGAAAAAGCTTATTGAAATGTATGCAGATAGGCCAAATTTAGGGCAGAACAACGTCTGCCGGGTCTGCTAGTAATAATATATTATGGATTTAGTGAGTACGCGTTGTCTCTAGTTCACATATTTCATTAATCCAATACAACGTTTCGGAGCTATAGTGATTTAAAAAACGGCATTCGATCACGGATCGTATGTAACGATTCGGCGCCTGGATTTACAATTCCTTACGTAGAAGTCCGACGCCTGTTTGTGGATATCACTGAAGAAATGCTTGTGCTTTTTTGCTTCATACGGCTGTGTTCCCAGGTGCCGAATTTCCGCATAATGCTTACGGAGATAACCCCTTAAGCCACTGGGAGGTGTGGCCTCAACAATCAGATGTCTGTTGGGATGCCCAGATTTCTGGTTCTTCAACAGAAGCTGTTTGTTTCCCTAATGGGGAGTACTCTCGCCTCATTGTGTAGGTGGTGTTCTGGGGACATAAGAAGACAGTCCGTATCGGTTCTGAAGGCAGTGTTTTGGCAGATCTGTATTTTATTCCACTGAGTAAACTTTAGGCTCGGCAACCTTATCGGGGACGAGTAGCACGCAATCCGGCCAATTGCTTTGTAAGTGGGTAGTTTTCACATATTTGTATCCGCTTACTGAGTTTACCCACAAAATGTCGTTTTCTCAATGTCCAGTTAACCGCCGACCACCAATTTATTTGGGAGAAATATAATTGGATGCGATGACAGCAGGAAATGGCCTCTTAGGTATGCTTCTTAGGTCCACTCAAGCTGAGATGAGCAGTAAAATGTTATATTATCGGCTAAAGTGGCAAGGTTGAACTCAGTAAACTTTAACTGAAGTTTAAACTCAGACTGAAAAACAGGGCCTTAAGTCGACAAACTAAGAAATGTTAGAATGACTGCAGAGCTCAAAAAGGGACAAAAGATATATATAGAGGAACGTTTTTTTTAACTTTTGTTCATTTTGTAAAAATTCGTTCTATTAGACAAAACAGCTTACCAAGAGAAAAGGTGCCTTGAAGAGCAAGAAAACACAGGAAGACAAATATCAATATGAAGATTGCAAGGAAGGTGACTGAAGGAAATTAATAGCAGAAGAAATAGAAACAGAAGAGAAATCTGGAACGGAAGACGGAGAAACACACCAATTTGCCAGGAGAAGTGCACCCCAGCGTGTTAGGGGACGTAGGCGACTAAAATATTAAATTGATTCAAGGGGTTGTGAAACGCAACCCTTTCAAGGGATTGCCAGCGCAATATATAGCTTCTCCAACCCAATTGTCAACTTCACCTACCCTGGCGAATACTGTTGCTTTAACAGCCAGGGCTCTGGGACCACAAGTTCCTCATGGATCTAGGTAGTGGCGCAAAGGACCATCAACATCGATAGCACTCCACAGGGCCTTCGGGGAGTGTCCTTTTCGCTGCAACAGCAACAACACAACAAGGCTAAGAAGAAGAAGCAGATAATGACTTAAAAATGAGAATAACAGGAGAAAGAGAGGAGAAAAATAAGGAGAGTTATAAGGAGGATGAGAGTGGAATAGAGATTAGGTGAGAGGAAGATGGGTGAAGAGGTGAGGAGAGCCCAGCCAATGTGTAAGCAAGACAAAATATGCCCGACTGAACTCTTCCAGTGCCAGAAAGTTTCTTCACTAGAACTTCATTATAAAGGCATGATATAAAATTTTAAACTTTTTATCTACCGTTCTTCTAACAAATCCGACAAGACATAATCCAGACAGGCCAAAATACAACACATTACCTAAATCCCGACGAGACACCAAGGGTTGAACATCCTGAAATAATCTCAAGATAATCTTGACAAAATTCATATTCTGAAATGATCTCATAATTAATGCTGAGATATTATGATAATGATTCTGAAAATAATCCTTAAATTATCACGAAATGGTCCCCAAATGAAACTTAATAAAACTGATCCAGAAATATTTTTTTATATTGGCAATTTTTCTTTTGCAAAGTTTATTAAAAAAATTTTACATAATTTGTTCGAGGAAAATCTCTACTACCCTATAAAAATGTGAAAAATCACTGGGACCTTTAGGAGCTCTATAACTTATACTTTTTTAGACAAAACTGCATACTCAAAAACAATAAAAGGACTCCAAATACAAACTTCGAATTTTTCTTCATATAATTAATTGACGAAATTTTATAAAAATTGCCAATTCTATTTTTCTGTCTACTGCTGTATATACATATGTACATCTCTCAGTAATTTTCACCGCTATAAAATATTTCATGCAATGTTTTTAAAACTCAAGATCGGTGGTATATCTACAATAGACACATGATTGTTTTTTTATATAGGAACTTTCATCCTTTCTCTTTTCTTTTAACAGCTAACAATTTGAATTTGCTTGGAGCATCTCTTATAACCGATTATCCCTTATAACCCTACAGCTTCAATAACCGGTCATATTTCATTCAAATGTTTTTCGTTTACGTTACCATAGAGGCCATCAGCGCAGAAATGGTGCAACCCAAAGCTTTGGCTCGTTTCTGGTGTAAAATATTTCCTTATTTTCTGAACTTTCAATACAATAAATAGGTGACACTTTAAGTGTAATTTTAGTATGAGATGAAGTAAACACAAGAACTATTTAGTCTGGTGTTATACCAATCAAATATCATCTCAATAAAAGGGCACCCTAATGCGCAAAAACATGACTAAAAAACATGACTATATACTTCACTATAAATCGAGAGGTATCGATCGGCTCAACTTTTTTAAACAAATTTTTCTCCTCAAACTTCATCTGAGAGTTAGGTTTCTGGCACAGGGGCTTTTACATAATTAAGTATGGACCCAATATTGATATAAATTGTATTTGTCTTCTTTTCTTGATAGCTGTAAAACACTTTTTAGATTTCAACTTACAATAAACACGCTGTTATATAATGAGCTCCAAATCCTGTATTCTAACTTCATTATAACAAAAAAGATTTCCCCAAAAATTTCAATCATATTTTCTTCCCATGCATTGTATGAATATGCATCACTTTATTCCAAAATGTGTTCATTTTTATACCTTTCATGAACATGAAATGGTATATTAACTTTGGCCCAATGTTTGTAACGTTGAGAAATATAGAAGATAGATTTACCCTTAAGTATACCGTATTGATCAGGGCGACGAACTGAGTTGATATAGCCATGTCCGTCCGTCTGTCCGTCCGTCCGTCTGTCGGTTTGAACGCAAACTAGTCCCTCAAAATTTGAGATATCTCAATGAAATTTGGCACAAGGATGTATTTTTGTATTATATTAGATATTTGTCGGATCCGGTAGGATCGGACCACTATAACATATATCTCCCATACAACCGATCGTTCAGATAACACGATTTTGGTCATTCCTGCCGCAATTTAGAAAGTATAAACGTGAAACTCGGTGATATATATTCTAATATATCATAGAAGATATCCGGAAAAAATGACTTTGATCGGAGCTATATATAGTTATATCCCATACAACCGATCGTTCAGATAAAGGGGTATTTTGCCATTTTTTATTTTATATTTATCTTAAAAATCGTTTAGGTATGTAGATCTGTTCACTATATATTTCTTATCTTATACATCCGATTATTTGGAGATTACCAACGGGATAAGATTATTGTTCAGCCATGAAAGGTATGCAGTCTTCGGCACAGCCGAAGACAGTCCAGTTCTTACTTGTTTTTTTTTTTTTTTTTTGTTTTTTGTTTTTGATTCCGTCGAATCACACTTGTTTATCCCATTTTGAGCAATCCATCAACATTTGAATGGCACATGCAACAACAACAATGCATTGATGTGGCAGTGGCTGCTGGCTGCTGCTTCTGCTGCTCTTGACTGCCGCGGCATGCTGTAAAAACATTTCATCAACGCATTTTGCCGACAAAGTGCGAGTTACAATTCAAATCTATAGACAAGATTGATATGAGTAATAATGGACGGACATATTCTTATACTTATGATATATCCATATACTCGTTTGTATGTCGGTATGTGCGCGTAATTTTTATGAAATTTGTTTGTATTTAGTAGAGTTAATTTCAAAAGAAATTCCTAGTAAAGATTATGAATAAACATAAACAATATCAGATTTACTATTTACAATCGTTATATATCCAACTGTGAGTATTTGTTTTTGGTTGTAAATCATTTCGTCAATTGGTTGGATGTTTTTGATTTCTCTTGTTTTATGTGGCAGTGGCTTTGTTGGATGAGCCACTTTGGCTGCATAAAAATATACAAATTTCTTGGAAAGATGCAACGAATAATATACATATTTATTTTGTATGATCATATAAGGATACAAACATACACATTCGTACAAGTTTACATTGCACAATTATATATGTACATTTGGAAGATATCATATAAATGTGCAAAAGAGAAGGAGCTAATCAGCTGGGGTTCTGTAGATCGCGCAGGCTACAAATTTCACCTCATCAAATATTTTGTTTACTTAACTGGAAATTTGTGAGTATATCCCGACCACTTTAAGTATAACGTATATTGAAGAGAACAAAAATGACACTGAAGATGGCACAGAACCGAAACCGGGTTGTCTCCAAACCAAATTTCACAAGGGATGAGGGAAAATTGTTACAATATACATCAGTTATCTACCCAGACGGAAAATCAACAAAACAAAATCAATAAGAAAGTAAAGCTTCTAGCCAAAAACTGAAAAAGCTTTTCATATAAAATTTATGCTTCCATCAACAAGAAAATTTCGTTCATTGTTTTCTCTATCTTTCTGTAATCACAGACTTCATGGTCTTCCAATGCATACTGGGAAAAATACCATCTAGCCCCCGTAATTTCCAGGGTAAGAAGTGATTTGTTGTACAGACACGAATTTGGTCTTCTTACGTTACCTCTCAGAGGTAGTCGCGAATGTGACTGATAATATAGAGTAAGTTGGGTAAATATGGACGACCACCCTTATCTTTTTGGTGAATAAAGACCTATATTCGTTTTTTATTTAGACATTTTTCGAAAATATTGCGAATTCGGTATGCAATAAGAAATAGTCAATAAAATAAAATAAAAATTGCGAGGATGTAGACGGTTCCTAAGGAATAGGTTCAATTATATTAATATTTTGGTCTTATTCCGGCAATTGATCAGTGTATGCAGGTGATACAGAAGTTTGATTACTGTTTTCTATGCTGCCTACGGGTGCTTCAACTTCTTCTGGTGCCAAAAAGTCATAGTTGTTGAATATTTGACTATTAGAAGTGTATCTTCTTGTTGAAGGAAACCCTTTGAAAACTGTTTCACCACTCTGAGCTTTCACGTACGCTCGACCAAATAATTCAATAACGTCATATTGAGTCAATGCTTTAGCATGATTTATAATCTAACACCTGATTTCCTCGTTCAAATATTTTTTCAAAGGCCCCATGAAAGTTTTGTCAAGGAGTTGAATTTGGTGTCTTGAGTGGGGAGGAATCGAGAGAATGTGCACGTGATTTTTTCTTGCTAGCTCTATGATTTCAATGTTTCTTGTATGACTTGTATGGCCATTTTATTTTAAATTAGTAATACTGGAAATGATTCAGAATGTTTAACTACTTAAACGAAGTGCTTGAACCATTTGGTGAATAAATTAGTTTGAACCCATCCAGAAGGATGATTAGCATGTATGGATCCAGGAGGTGCTCCTTTCATTAGAAGTGGATTGTCTCTTTTTCGGGGGAAAATTAACATGGGAGGTATAAACGATCCACCTGCACTCATACATAAAATGGCTGTAATGAAAGATCCTCTTTCAGCTGAAGCAAGGGCGCGAATTTGCTTCCAGCCTCTCAGAGCCAAGTTCATCAACATTATAAATACTTATTATTGGGGGAAAATTTGTATGTTTCCATCTCTCTTTGTAGCAGATCAAAGAAAATTGCAACATTTTCTGTAGAAAACCCCTTTGCTCGAGCTACAGATATACTCGCTGGTTGAACGGAACGGTAAAGACGGGTGGCGTCTAAGAAGCAAACGCAACCAATCTCTTCCTGCTGTTTCCTTCGCTGGAGAAAAGTTGTTTGGTAAATTGTTTTTTAGCGCCACTTGAAAAGCTAGTCATCTTATGTCATTGCTCGTTAGACCGAACAATTTCGCCTCCATGAGCAATATATATTCCACAAGAGAATCATCAAGTTCTGGATGCAAAACTGGTTTCCTTCCCAGCTTAGCTGCCACAACTTCATCAATAGGTCGTCCATCATCAGCAAATAAACGGCGCAATGTGGTTTTAGGTACATTATATTCCTTAGACTCCTTTAGGTACCCCATCTTCTTCATTTTTACATCCGAGATTGCCTTATTTATATTTTCCTTGCTCCACGCCTGTCGTTTTTTGAAATCTTGAGTCGGATTTGAAGTCATTTTAATCCTTCAAAAGAAAAGAAATAACGTTACTCGTCTTAATAAAAAGTTGTCAAATATGGCCTACTGGTCCATATTATCAAAATCGTAATGGGAATCATTGTCCGCACTAAGTAATTTTCCAAACTTTTACATTTTTCTACAGATTACGAGTTGTTCATTAAAATTTAATTCCATTTCCAGAAATATATATTTATTCACTAAACTTTTAATACGATAACACATATTTTTCAATTAAAATTAAAGAGAAAAAAACTTACGAGAATGCATCAGAAAAGTCTTAAGTTATAACGAAAAGAATATTTTCTAATGTATCGCGCACATCTGAGTCACTACACTGATTAAACAATACTGAGTGGCGCTGTGACGAAAAATGTACGAAATGAAGTCACAACGTGGCTTCTTGGACTTGCGGTTCAGAGTATATTAATGTGGGCCATAATATAAGCATGGGCCATATTTACCGAACTTACCCTAGATATTCCATCAGAGTGCTTCATAAAAGTCTAATTTGATTGATTTCTTGCTAGAAACTTTTCAATGCCTGATGAATCCATTGTAGCCTCAATCCTTCGGTAGCATTCTTACCTGAAAGTTGTGTGGTATACAATTTTAAGGTATGATGGAAATATTCTGTGGTCGCTGAGCTGGTGCCGATATTAAATATTGTTGTCAGTATGTGGCATATTTTTGATGGCATATTTTTTTTTGTAATTTCCTGTCGTCAAACACTGGGGTCAATTAAATAAGCTTTAGAACGGTTGTTTCAATATCTGTTCGTGATTGTAAGTCATTGGAAGAACATGAAGAAGCATCGATGCCTTACCTTATCTTGGGCCACTTATAAAAAATAGATATCCTCATGCAAACTTAAATTGAGACTTCACCGCATTTGCAGTGACGGTACACCATGCTGCTTCATATGGGCGTGTTGTGTCTTGCTAAATGCGTGTGCGATATATTTTTTCCCAATCATATGGAGTCTGCGCTGGGCTCGGAAGTAATCAGTTTCAATCAGAATGCCCTATTTTTACGGGGTTCTGCACTTTAATGGATAAAGAAGTCTGGTTGATGTCCTCGTTAACCCAAAAGCTGAAATAACCAGTCTACTATAGATTGTTAACATGAGCAAGGCAGTATAAAAGGTCGGCACCTATGGTTCTGGATTTGTGGAATATATCCCGCATTTAAATACTTCTTATACCGAGGCATAATCATCGAAAGCAGAGTGTTCTAGTATATAAAAATTTACCAACCACCTGTTTTCAGCCGAAACTAACGCAGACTGAATCGATGAAGAGGTAGCATTGAAATAAACCCGAACGTAATACCGAGATGAACCAAAAAACAATCCCAATGTGATCCGAAGATAGTATCGAAATTATACCGCAGCTCCTCCCCTCTTCCATATTTCAGAAATGACAAAGGTGTACACATATATAAAAGTAGAGCACCTAATTGCGGCATCATAATTCTTCGTGTTCAAATGCATCAGCTCGGTTGATAATCTCGCATACGCAGCATCTAGAAATGTGTTCGAGTTTGGTTTCCCAGTAACATGGACATAGATGTTTACGAAAAAACGAATGAGCTGGCAAAGGAGGGTGCATTTATGTGCAGTGAATATTCCAATTTGTATCTGGCTGGCACAAAGAAGTCAAGAGTTACAATTGAAGCAGGAAAGGCCATCAAAGTTAATCTTCTTATCACTAAAGAGAGAGGCCTTTCAGTGTACACTGCTATAAGAAAAAGGTGATGGGACTACTTTTTGGCATCACATTGGCAAAAATTGTAGGACAAATCGGTTGACCAAATCGAACAAATCGGTTGACCAATGCTCCTAGTATTGACACGCTTTTCCAGGTAAAGTGACGAAGAAACCCGAGTTGTTTCATAACTGGGCTACTGGTTCTTGTTAGAGCTTTTCAGTTTGGTTGAACAAACTTCTGGCAAATCTAGAAACGGTTGCCCATAACTTGCCATACCAGCAAAGTAGGTCGATCACTCGATCAAAAAAAAATTAGCCGAAGTGTCAGCAGGCAATGACATTTATTTTGGCCTAATAATATAGCTAATATGTTAGGACCACAGGATGATCTAAATTTCTTTTGAGAACTACCAGTAAAACTATTCTCGCATAAAGCCACTCCACAAACCCCTTAAACCTCCACATATATTAAGGAAAACTTATTAGTCTAATATATAAAATTCTTCTGTCACGGTTTTAGAGGCTGAACTCCTCCGAAACGGCTGAACCGATTCTCATGAAATTTTGTGAGCATATTGGGTAGGTCTGAGAATCGGCCAACGTCTACCTAGAGAGAGGAGACTGAGAAAGAGATAGAATGAGACGAAGATGGAGATGAAGCGAAAAAGACGGAGGGAGGAGTGAATAAAAATATTAGGAAAAAGTGTAGATGGGTAGGGCAGAGTTAGACGGAAAAAGCTTATTAAAATGTATGCAGATAGGCCAAATTTAGGGCAGAACAACGTCTGCCGGGTCTGCTAGTTCTTTTATAGAAATTTTATGTTTCAAAATATCACAACGATAAAAAATTAATTTATTTCTACTTTGCCACTTTGCTATTTCTGATTTTAGCAGCGTTTGATATATTTTGGCTGGTAAAAGTCCATATAGTTTTTGAAATGCAAATCTCGTGTTGGATCTGGAAACACCAACTCTCTTCCATAAATCCAAAAAACATTAACAAGACATTGTTTTAATAAATATAAGCTTAAGCGTAGCTAAAATCTGATAACCAAAAACCTTTGAAAGCAAAAATATTTCACACCTGAACATCTGCCTGCCGAAGATCGATTAGCGATCTACAGAAACTAAGGTGCTGTCTGGCTGCAAAACAAATAATATAAAATGAAAGGAATGAACAATTGTTTTTAATAAATATTGGTTTTCTAAGTGATAATGGCTACTTTTTAGCTCCCTTTTCTCAGCTACTTGTCACAGAAGCCTTACTCACATACGTAGGATGTACCCCTTCAAGAAGATAAACGAACAAAAGATGAGTACGTTGTTAATAACGGCATTTCGTAAACTATTTTTAACCCACATAAAAGTACTTTGTCAATGTCTCTAGCATTTTTCTTGTTGACCCACAAAGAAAGGCTTAAACCATTAATAGAAAAAAATAATGAAAATGTATGAACGTATGAGCCCATACTGAAAGCCGCTTATAGTTATTTCGATATATATCTTTATTGTTATGAGCATACAATATTTGTAAGCATATTTGCACTTTGCAAAAATACACACACACACACACACAAATGCAGAAACATATGCAAGGATAACAATGGGTACAGTGATTGCAGTAAGAGGAAGCTAAGCTGGGTGGAATATTAGAGCAAAAAAGTGTATCACTAACACATACTACTGGGATTACATATCTACATGTATGCAGGCCATACTATACAGATCTGTTTGCTCTATACATTGCCACTAATCATTATCCAGTCAAGCAGTCAGCGTCAGCGTCGAGGACTAAGCCTAAGTGTCAGCAAATGCAGTAAAATGCTTCAAGGAGCTGAGTGGTGGCTCTTTGGCATCTGGCGGCTACTTTTTCACTTCACTAACTATTCGACAAATATCTCATTTAGCTCTAGCTCAACGTATAAGGATAAGCTAAATGGCTTAGTAAGGCGGTTGCTGCTCTTTCGACACCGCAAAGTATGTTGTGTGCGTTGCCCTCTAGGAAAATTGTATTCTTGATCTAAATAATTGTGAGTAAAGCAATATTGCGAAAACCTATAGTATTTTTTTTTAAAGTAGGCTTAGGGAAATAACCTTGCCTGTTAGTTTTAATTAAAGGAAGGAGCCGGGTCTGCTGTTTACTGTGTCGATTCAAAAATAAATAGATCCTACTGGCTGCCATATTAGGTTAGGGTGGCTGCCCGAGGGCACACTTAGGCCAGTAGTATTAGGCCCAGTGTGATACCACGAAAAACACCGTTACCTTTCCTCTTCGAACCATTTGGAGGACCTGATGAAAGCTACCAGGTCCTTGACGTCATGCTCCACAACCTGGCTCAGATTATCAAGACATGGAGCTCCCAGGAAGCGCTGCCGTGCTCCGCTTAGTGCTGGGCAGTTGCAAATGAGGTGAACCACCATTTCATCCTACTCATCCTCTTTACAACTCCTACAGCAACGACGATAAGGCGCTCCTAACCTTTCTGCATGCCTACCTATGAGGCAATGATCCGTTAGTACCCCCACAAGTGTGGAAATTGTGTCCCTTCTTAGGTCGTACACGTGACGGGATCTTTTAGGATCCCATTTAGGCCAGGTTTCTTTCGATGTTCGATACCCTGGTGTTTGTAGCCATATTTCGTCGGCTTGACAGTAGATGTGCTCTTTTAGCATTAGCTTGCATGTGGACAGGGGCATACCTAAGCGTTCTTGTCCAGGAAGAACCTGCCTGGTTGTACCCTGCCTAGCGAGTTCATCTGCAATGCAGTTTCCCTCGATATCCTTATGTCCAGGGACCCATGTGAGGTGTACACGGTTCTGTTGAGCCATCTCTTAAAAAGATCGGCGACAGTTTAGTGCTAGTTCAGAATTGAACGAGTGGGAGCCAAGAGATTTTATGGCAGCTTGGCTGTCGCTGAAGATAAAAATTTCTTTGCCGACATTGTATGTCCCTATCTTAGATGCGGCTTCCATTATGGCTGCAACTTCTGCCTGGAATACACTGCAGTGGTCGGGTAGTCTGAATGAGAGCTGGAGGTCGAGGTCCCTTGAGTATACTCCACCTTCAACTCTACCGTTTTGCTTGGAGCCGTCCGTCTATATGGAAATGCTGCTGCCCATAGCAAGGCACTTATCCGACCCCGTCCAGGCATCCCTGCTGGGTATGTTTATCTTAAAGTTGGTTTCCGCAACTGTTATGGTCGCACAGCGATCCGTGCTAGGAGGAAGAAAACTGTATTTGTTTACTTAGTATACTTGAGTGTCCTGTGGTCTTGTTGTTCCAACACGACAACTCCCTTAGACGCAGGGCTGACGTTGCCTCTGCTCGATTACCAACTAGATCCAATGGAAGGATGTCAAGAATGACCTGAAGAGCTTCACTAGGCGTGGTTCTTAGAGCCCTGCTTATGCTTATTATGCTGGATCTGTGAACTTTACCCAACAAGTTTAGGTTTGACGCCTTGCTCAAGGCTGGCCACCATACGACTACCCCATACAGCAGTATGGGTCTGATAATCGCGGTATAAATCCATCTGCATATGTTGGGGGTGAGTCCCCATACCAGAACTAAATGGGATGCGCCTAAGCCTGGCAGATAAAGCCACATTTCTAGGCGTAGTTTTAGACAAAAAGCTGAACCGGAAGCGTGCTTAAGCTGCAGTCGAGACAATATATATACTGATAGGCAGGCGGCGATAAAGGCAGTAATCTCGCACAGTAATTCATCAAGAAGTGTCCAGGAATGCAAAGAAGCATTGGAAAAGCTTCGCTCAGGCCGGACCATAAACCTATACAGGATTTCCGGAAGGTAACTAAAAGGTCGTTAAATTTGGCGAAGGAGTGTGCAGCACTCTCTGAAGACAGGAGTTGCATATTATCTACCAAGCAGGAAAGGCGTTGACAAAAGCGCGGGGCTGCAAAATTTCTAAGATTATGTGCAAATTCTACAATATTAGACTCATAAAATGGCTCATATATCTGAAGAGAGAAGACTTAAAGATCACGATGGGCATACTAACTGGACACTGCGTTCTGGCTTCACATATATGTAAATTAGGCCTCGTCAGTTATATCAGATATAGGAAGTGCGAGCTGCAGAAAGAAACGGTTGAGCACGTTCTGGGTTCGTGTCTTGCCCTCGCCAGGTCCAGGCTCCAGCTATTAGCGGCGGCAGAGTTGCAACAACTAAGCTAGGTTCTACAATAATTCTAGTATTTGCCAAGGTGATGGAGTTATTTAATAACATAAGTCCTGCCACCTGATGGGGGTTCTTCGTTTGGTCATCAAACAAATTCTGGTAATATTATGGATACATTCTGTCTATATGAGGCCTTCAGTGACCGACCAGTACAACCTAACCTAACCTAATTTTTTATATTTTGCTTCATTCTGGACAGTATAAAAAATTTGTTTCAGCTTAATAACCATTTCCAATTCAACAGTTTTGAAAAAAACTGTGTTGTACACCGTAGCCGTCTTATATAGCGTAATAAAACTTTTTGTGGAACAAGCAGGCCCGAAATCTCTGGAAACCAATATTTATTTTTTATTATTAACGATTTGGTTTCGATCAATTCGTAGCGAAATCAAGTCAACTTTGATTTAGAAAAAGTCTTAGACAGAACACAAATTTTTCAACTAAAGTCGAAACAAATTGCTTAGAGGGAAGTATGGAGTTAATTTTTTTTATAAATTCTAATAGATTCGCAAAGTTAGTTTAATTTTAATGTCCGAAGCAAAAATAGTGTTTTTTATTACTAAATTGGAATTTTCAACCAACGTTGGTCTACATAGATTTTTGTTTTCGTTTCAAGCTACTGGACCAACTCCAATGTCCTTAAAATGTTCAAGCTGTTTGCGCCTCTAATTTGGTTCTTTTGAATGTGTTCAAACTTCAAATCTATTTTTCGCACATATCTCGCTATTTTGAAATTAAGGGCAATTGAGATACACAAATATAAGTGATGCAATTCTTTATAAGTGTTGTCTGAAATATATTTTATAGTGCAACCATTTTTAGTTAGAACACAATAAACCGTAAAAATACTCTTCTTATTTCACATTTGCCTTGCCTTGGTTTTCAGCATACTACTACGAAACTCTCAATTGTCACTGTTTTGTTTCCTACTGGGTATTTTTTGTGCGCGCACTGATTTTTTGTCTTAATAACTTCCATACACGTATTCGCTGGTGTAATCTGTGCACTTAACCCAAGTAATAAGATAAGTAACTTAGCCTTATGTAGCTTGTTATTTTTACAAATTAAAAGAAAGAAAATGCAACTCGAGAAATAGAAAAAAATTGTTCCTACGTTTGTGTGTATAGGTAGCTACGTATTGTTCATGTGCTCAAGCAATTTTCTTAAGCAGCCAATCCTGTGCACTCTATGCCAAATAAATTCAGCGCGCGCTAACAAACAATCCCTACGAACCAAACAAACAAAGTCCATAAGAAATGAAATGAGATCACTCTTTTAATTCCATCCCGGTTTTAAGTGTTGGTAATACAGATCAATTGTTGCAACAATATGAATTGTAACAACAACAACAACAATAACAAAGATGTATAGCACCAACAATATATGGCAATGATACAAATATTATTAGCTGGTAACTGGGCTTTTGGGTCGATCGAATCTGTTAAAGGAACCCATAAGAATGCTTGTACATATGTATATATATGTAGTCTATTTAGGACTACTTTGATCCTGCTCATCCTTCTTTGTTATAGTTTTCGTTTGTTTTACTCTGTTGTATTTATGTTGTATGCTTTCACAATTATCGCAATCAGATCAGTGTAATATTAACAATACATTCCCGGCTGGACTGTTCAGATTGTGTGTTAAGAGGTTAAGAGCTGCGGTTGGACGATTTTGGCAATAAGTGGATTGCTATATTGAATCCAATTCAAAAAGTAGATTGAACTAAAGGACTAAGTACATAAGATTACGAGTACATGGGTATAAAAATAAATGTGATAATTGAGAAATGTGCTAAGAATTTAATGCGCTCAATTTTTTCTTTACCTAAAGTTGATCCTCGCTTTTGAAAAATGTTCACAAATCCAGGCAGTAGCTGGTTTCTTCAATAAATTCTTATAGGCAGTGAGTTAAGTGTTGTGATTATTCTTGTTTTGTAAACTTGAAGGAAACATTTTGTAATTAAAACAAATAAAAAATTAGAAACAATTTTAATATTTGCTTGTATTGAGCAATCCCATTTTCATCTATTCCCATATGACCGGCAACTCAATGTTCTTTTAAGGATTGCTTACACTCTAACACTTTTTTAGATGTTCTGCTGTGCGAGATTATTTGCCGCTCGGCTGTCAATATAAACGAGGAGGAAACGATCGAGCACGTTCTGTGTTTGTGTCCTGCGATTATCAGACTCTAGGCTCTAGCTATCTAAGAAATGAGTTATTTCATAACCTGGGGCTAGATTTAGTAAATGTAAGCTTGAAATGTACACCTTTCGTGCATATAATTTGTATGAAAGAAAATTGTAATTTTTAAAAATCACATTCACTGAATACAGCCCCAGGTCCCTGGGGTTTTTCAGTAAAAATGTGAACCCAGTAGCTTTTTTTTTACTTTCGATTAGTTGTGTTTATCATACACGTCCCTTCACAAAACCTCTAAGAAACTCCTTATAACTTTTTTCAAAGATATCTAGCTGACTTGATGAGGGAATTATAACTGTTTTCAACTATCAGATGTATATCATATATGTAAATTAGGGTGTTTAGTTCACAGGTGTAGCTTTTTTTCTTTGTTCTTCTTAAAAATCTGATTCATTATAGCAAAAGAATGTGGTTTTTATAAATATGACACGTCCTTTACAGGGTTGTGCTTCAATTTAAATAATTCGACAATATTTAGAGATAGTTTTAAAAATGTTTTTAGATCATTTTTGGACACTTTCGGGGTGGTTTCTGGAATGATTTCGAGTTTATTTCAGAACCGTTTTGGATTTGTAATCTTTGTCATTTTGAGACTATTTCGGAGCAGTTTCGGGGACCATTTCATAATAAATTGGAACCGGTCCAGGAGAATTATGGAAATAAATTCCGTATGATTTTTGAGTTAAATATAGGACTGATTCAGGTTAGTTTGAGGATATTTTTAACCTGTTTTCTTTATCATTTTCGGACAATTTTTGGGCTGATTCGTTATCACTTCGAGACTATTTATATTGAACGAAATAACACTTATAAAATCAGCAAATCGGATTTGTTGTTCTTGAATCAAGAGACATTTGGTAAAATTGAACCGCATTGTGGTAAATGCTACCAAGTTTTCTGTAAAAAAAACAAATTTGTTGGTAATTTCAACGAAAGAGAAACTATTGATCGCAAGTTAGCTTTATTCTGTAAAAATGAACTTTTCTCAATCAATTTTACTGATTTTTCTGTTAAAAGAGCATCAAACAACTGTCGATATTATGTAAATGCATCAGCTAATTTTAAACAGACTCTCATGTTCACGGCGCTCACTTCCAATAAATTCCTATCTTCCCGTTTTATTTTGTGTCACACAATCTTTTCATATGGAAACCTAAGAATCGAAAAACAATATAAAAATTTTTGGTTTTGTTTTTAAACCTGTTTTGAAATTCATTCATTTTCTCTCGTTATACTACGTTTGCTGTAAGCCAAACTTCGTGTTTGCCAGTTTCTACCGTTTGCTCAAACATGTCAAAAAATATCAACAGACACTCGAAATATGCATTTTAACCTCGGCGTCAATAATCCGAACAAGAAAACTTCTTTCTTACTTTTGCCCATAATACAGAGAGAAAAACTTATGTTTTCACTTTAACGCCCATCTATATAAATATGAGTTTGTAAAAACGATAATAATGAAGGTCACTAACTATTTAACACAGTCGCTGTAAATTGTATTTGAAATTAGTCTGCACAAGCTGACTTTTTAATGTGTGGCTTTTTTCTACGCCCTCTTTTTGACCTTCAGCGCGAATATAACAGAGGTAACTCTCTTCTTCTTTTTATTATTGTGCCCTCTTAATATTTGCAAAACCGTTACGAGAAGAAGTGTCTATTCAATGATAATATCGATAAATTTTTTAATTAGATACACCTTTTTTAATTTATCGATCTCTTTGTTTCAATCTTATATTAAGAAACAAAGATGACTTGATTCGAATCATTTGTTTACGCTATCAAGTGGGATTTATCTCATGCTTGTACTGGCAACAATCACAGCTGAATCCCTCGCATCAGCTGGTGCCACAACAAAAAATGAGCCAACTAAAACAAAAAACTGGCCAAAAATTCGGTAAACCATAGTTTGCCCTACAACTGCAGAAATGTGTTCAAAAATTATGGAAAAAAAGATAAAAATACGTGTTTTAGTGTAAGTATATTTAGTTCGAATGCGGAGGGTAATATTATTTCCCATTCAAAAGTTTTCACTAAAAAAAGTTTTTGTAAATATGAAGTTCCGATGCAACCAGTCAATTCTGATCACAGATCACGTTCCACCTCAGACATATACATAAGATAAGCCCTATTCACTACATGATGTTAATTCTTTTATCCTAGGTCTGATTTGTTCAAATTTCAAAAGAAGCTTTGATTTGCACTGTGAGTGTTAGAATATTTGACTAATTAATTTAATTAAAATGTAAATTTTTCTTTGATTTGTTTATATTCAACTTGAACTAGTGGTATTATTGCAAAATAAGTTTAAAGAAATTAATATTTTTCGACAATCATTTTATTAAATGATTAAAACTATAAAATCGCCGAAATGCATCTCAAAAATCTCTATATTCAGATCTATTCATTTTTGTTTGGAGTGGCATCATTGGCAAATGTTATAAAAAATGCGCATTTTAACAGCGCTCTCTCGAAACAAAGAGTCGCAAATCCATTTATCTATGTTAAGAGCAGAGAGTTGTACATGATCGAGAAAGCGGGAAAGGCCTAAATCCATGCGCGGGGCTCTAAAGTGTCGAAGATCATATGAAGGTCTTACAACCATGAACTAACAACACTCCTATCATTAAGAAGAGAGGACTGTAGAATCATGCCGGGTATTCCGACTGGACACTGCCGCCTGCCGTCACATGATTTTGGCCCAGTTTTTCAAATCCAAGTTCAAAATATAGTTAAAGGTTAGTAGATTTTAACTTTGCCACTTCGTCCGCTTAAGCTGACATGAGAGCGAAATTTTATGTTATCGAAAAAAGTGGTGAGGTTAAGCGCTTGTCCACTTTAAATGAAGTTTTAACTCGTACAGAAAAACCATGCCTAAGAGTTTTTCCTTTTTCATTCGTTCATGTTTTTCACATCTCGCGCTTTTCGGTTAGAAATAATTTTGTCTCTTCTACGCAAATTTCCTACAGCTATGTACACCAATGAAAATAAAAATAGAAGTGACAGAAAACATTTTTATGAATTTTATAATTGAAATGTTGAAACTACTTTTAAAAATTTTCGGGAAAATTAAAAAAAATGTGGAACTTTTTATTGGGAGGATGTTGTTTTGTAACCCACTCAATTCGCATTGGTTTATGAATTAAATTAAATTTTTTTTTTTTTTTTTCAAAAAGCGTTTTAGATTTTCCTTCATACAAAGTGGGATCATTTGTTTTTTGATGCGAATTTTGAAACGTCTATAACTTGAACTTTGTCGGACCAAAATTGTTTGGGCTACAAAACAGCGCACTAAAAAAAATTCAGAGAACTGCAAATAATAATATAATACATTTGCTGCCTTTTATACTCTCTGATTTCAACGTTCGCATCTTCTAGGCGCTTCCAGAATCTACTAGTTGCCATCAGCTCTCAAACTTCTCAGCTGTAACTACAATTGCACGATTTTATAGCTTCTCTCATTGCATACTTTCAGGAGTATCTCAGATATATGCATGTGTTTGTGCATTGACTCTCCGCTGCTCGCATACGTATATGGTACATATGTGTAGACGCAATTATTGTTTTGTTTATGTAGATACATAATGATTGAATTATTGATGTGCATTCACGTCACTGCTTAGCATCGGCTTAGAGATAGCAGCACCCCTTAGTTTTTGCTAATATTCGTAACACTATAATTGCCGCTAGATGGGTCTAACTCTTCTTTGCACGCCTAGCCTAGAGAGTTACAAATAAGCATTCATACAAGTGAAGCTGATATAAGTGTGTTAAAAAAGGTCGACATTTTCTCGATTTTTTTTTCGAAAATGATTTTGAGATTGGTTCGCAGAGTTTCATTTACAAAATAAATAAACAGATAAATAAATTGATAGAAGGCTATTCTTAAAAAATACGAAAATAAAACGATAATTTGAAAAACAAAAAAATGCCACTGCATTTTTTCTGTTCGCTGCTGTATGTACCTAACTTTCTCAAAAGACTTCCGTTTTGCCTAGAAATCACTAAAAAACTCAGAACAATCGTTGAAAAGGTATAGAACACGTTTCTGTGTATCGTTGCAGAAGCGGCTTGAAGTAAAAGAGACTTTCAGGCAGCCAATATTTTTCACGAAAATTTCGACTTCAATGACAACAACGCGCGGCTAACAAAAAGCGGCTGTGCCAATCGAGCGCGAGTACCTACAAATCTGCCACCTCCGTTTTGTTAACTACCAGCACACAATTCAGGCGAGGTTTGTACTTAACAATTGAACTTCAAATATCATAGAAAAGTTAATTGCAGTCAGTATAAACATTGCATTGTTATGCGGAAAAGTCAAGGTCGCGTTAAAATTTTTATATTCGCGTTAATAGCGTTTCATTTAGCATACAAAAATAATAAAATTCAATTCTATGTAAAAATAACATTTGGGTATTTCTTGGGCGCGTCAGCAGTTTATACATACCTCTCGATAATTGCTTGGGTATTAAGCGTGGCTCAATATTGACTTTTAAACTATGTTTATAGTTAAAATAATTCTACAGAAAGTTAAGAAACGACCACTTTTTCGCTGGGTCATAGAGTCGAAAATTGTTGTTCATTGTTTATTTGTTTGCCTATTACCATCTTTGTACGATGCAATTTTTTTTATGGAATTTCGAATTTATTGTACAGAATGTGTATGTTTTCTTGAAAATTTATGCATTTCTAATGTTTTGTATGACATTGAAGTTAATATTGTTTACATGTTTTAAAAGAAAATGTGTCAGCCTAAACAACCAAAGATACCATTCAGATGCTGCGAGCTTCTGGTGTCGGCCTTTTACTATATTAATTGCTCCGTTACTCCTTTGCACTACCACGACTAAAATACCAGGTATTTAGCGAATAATTTCAGTGGATGTTTATTATGGTGACTTTGTAACCGCTAAAATGTTTGTTTTACCTTGACTTGAAAGCAATTTTCTACTTCGGTGTAGACAACTTTGAATTTTACTTTGGTGGGAACAAATTTCAAGTCTAAGTATGCAGTTACTTTGTAATTTTTAAATGCCTCAAGAAGATACGCAGCAGATCTTGTGAAAACATTATTGCGGTGACACATTTGACAAGAGCTTTTTTAGCATGCTGCTGTTAATCCCCCATCAGTAAGGAGTAAACCAGATAGGTAAGAAGAAAGATACACGGTTGAAAATTTTGGTTTAAATCTTAAATTTTGGTCTATATATATGACCAAAGTTTTTTGGTTTTACATGCAGACCTTTCAGCGTTTAAAAAGAAACCAGCTTATTTGACTGATTTTAAATTGAAATATTTTGGTTTAAATTTTAGTGCAGAAAATTTTAATTTTGAAACCAACACTGGAAGACTTAACGGAGATTCGGTGAAATTGATCGAATTATGGTTAATTCGACCGAGTTCTTTGTCAAGCGAACAAATTAGTTTAGTAATTTCAAAGGAAGAGAAATTGTCGCTCTTAAGTTAACAAAATTTTGTAAAATAGACAGATTCCGAATCAATCTAACTGATTTTTCTGTTAACACAACTGATCTTACAGGTCATTTCAACGGCGATCAGCTGTCAATACATGAGCAAATTTCAAAGAGAATTTTACGCTCACTGCGCTCTCTACTTTGTACTTATGACGACGGTGCCACTTGTTAAAAAAAACACCAAAATAAGAAAACCATCAAATCGAAAAAACACACAAAATGGGAAAACAATAAAAAAAACTAGTTTTTCAGTTATCAATACAAAACGAAAAAACCCTTTTTTGAATTTACTGTGCAAAAAAATTCAAGATACCGGGACACCTATTTATCGGGTACAATTTTCCAACTTCTCGTCCAAGCGAAATGCAAAATTGCGCGCTATGGTTGCAAAAGTTTTGCTTGAACGAATAGAATTTTTCCAAACTTAGTAACATTTTGTTCAAGTTTTTACGAATTTTCACTCACGCGGACGAATCTAATAAGATATATGAGGTGGGTTTTGTCTAAGGCTGGGGTAACTCTCAGTCAATCCAGAGGCGAGTAAAGGTCCCACAAACCCCTACTGAATAAATACACGATATTTATGTGTTACGAACGCACGCACACACGGCTGGGGATATTAGGCGGACAGCAGCTTTCCGTGCAAAGATAGAGGCGGTGGCTAATAGGCGTAGCAGTAGCGGAGGGGTCGGTACGGTGGTTTAGCGGCGGTGCAGTAGCGGGCGGGATGGTACGGTTGTCCGGGAGCAGCGGCGGGATCAGCGCGGCGGCCGGACGGCGGACAATATTAGCGGACGGATTGGTACAGTAGTATGAGCGCAGTGGCTGGACGGCGGACAGTATTAGCGGACGGATGGGTGTAGCGGTATAGACGAAGTGACGGCACCAGCGAACTGGATGGACGGTGATGCAGCGGCTTAACGGCGGTAGGATGGCGAGCGGCCAACGGTCGTCGTAGCAGCGGCGTGACGGATGCAGCGGCTCAACGGCGGTAGGATGGCCAACGGCCAACGGTCGTCGTAGCAGCGGCGTGACGGATGCAGCGGCTCAACGGCGGTAGGATGGCGAACGGCCAACGGTCGTCGTAGCAGCGGCGGGACGGATACAGCGGCTCAACGGCGGTAGGATGGCGAACGGCCAACGGTCGTCGTAGCAGCGGCGTGACGGATGCAGCGGCTTAACGGCGGTAGGGTGGCGAACGGCCAACGGTCGTCGTAGCAGCGGTGGCACCAGAGGGGCGACGGTGCGACGGCAGCGGCGGTGGGCTACGGAGCGCGTACCAGGGCAGAGAGAGAGAGAGAAAATAGGCCGGCGACGGGGTTTACCTGGACAGCGGCTGCGTGTTCCGGGCGGGGTCGGATAGGCGTACCAACGGGCTGGTATTGGTCGGTCGGCTGCAACGGGATCTCTAGTCGCTCTTCTTCGGCAGCTGTGGTAGTCGTGGGGTCAGTCACCTGTGGAAGAGACTGCGAGGACTCGTTAGTGCTGGTTTCACCGCTGGACACCTCCGCCTCCCTCCTTGCACACTAGTAGAAGGTGCGTAAGGGGGGCGGGGTTGTACCAGCCGATACACCGTGGGTCGACCCGTGGGCGGAGGGGAAGTGCACCTTAACGGCACAGCGGTAGCCCCTGTGCGCACGCATCGGCTCACGGCCGAAACCAGAGCTGAGGGGAAGGGGTGGAATGTCATGAAGGCGTCGGGCCGCTCAACACCTAGGAGGGCGCGGGGGGCAAAGTAGCACAAGGCATCCTCCCCGTCGTCCTTACCTAAGTGAAGGGTGACCCGCGCCATGACAGCGCCCCCTCCACTCAGCCAGCCTAAGCTAGAACTGAGGGGGAGGGGTTAAATGGCCATGAAGGCGTCGGACCACTCAACACCTAGGAGGGCGCGGGGGGCAAAGTAGCACAAGGCATCCTCCCCGTCGTCCTTACCTAAGTGAAGGGTGACCCGCGCCATGACGGCGCCCCTTCCACTCAGCTAGCTAGCAGGAGGGAAAAATATGTCTTTAAAAAGACATCCACTCCCGCTGGCTCACCTGCGAGGACTGAATTGCAAAAATGCAAATTCAGTGTTTATATGGGTGGTGACGCAAACTGGTTGAGAATTCAACGCACCGTTATTGTGATTTTTATTGGTTCGCAATTTAGTTGGTTGTTGAATATGCTATAAAAGAAGTGGTTGTTGGCTATGCTATAGCAAAATAAGTACAGGGAGGTTCAGGTTTAGGTGAATAAGGAAATACAGGGGGGGTTACGTTATTGTAACGTTACGTTACAGATAATAAAACAACATCCTTTTATGTTGATGTTTCCGACAAAATAAAAGTTAGAGTTGTTTTGGAATCGTTTCAACTTAAAGTGTTACGAAAATTAGACTTGCCGAATTACATGTAAAATGAATTACCTTCCTACGATTTGATTCTTTACTTTCCTATAACTTAAAAGTTCTCCTTTTAAAATATTACGTCAAACATTTATACTACAAGTTTTGTTCATAACAATCAAGTGTGGCAACTACATGCGAGAGAAGAAATTGCGAATGAGCTGAGCTGCAACTGAAAGAATTGGGACTCAGTTTTGTGACTACTATTTTCATTTCTATATTCATATGTATATATATGTAACAAGCATGCGTATTTATGTATTCACATATTTACGTATTTATATGGCGGTCACCGTGGTGTGATGGTAGCGTGCTTCGCCTACCACACCGAAGACCATGGGTTCAATTAGAAGAAAAATTTTCTAAGCGGAGTCGCCCCTCGGCAGTGTTCGGCTAGCACTCCGAGTGTATTTCTGCCATGAAATGCTCTCAGTGAAAACTCAAATGCCTTGCAGATGCCGTTCGGAGTCAACATAAAACATGTAGGTCCCGTCCGGCCAATTTGTAAGAAAAATTAAAAATGGAACACGACGCAAATTGGAAGAGAAGTTTGGCCTAAAATCTCTTCGGAGGCTATCGCGCCTTACATTTATTTATTTATACGGCAACATAGGTACTTTCATTCAAAGCTGTCGCAACAACCTTTTTTGTTTATTTGACTACTAAGACGGTCAATTACGAATCAACGATTTGTGCGCAGTTGATTCAACATCTTGTTGCGATGGATAAAAATTGACAGAAATTTTGGTTCAATTGACCCGTATTTTTAGCCACTTCACGGTGTGACTATGATGTCTACGTCATTGTTGAGACTTGGCTTAATAATGACTTCTCTGACTCAGAATTTTTTGATCATAGTCTGTTTCAAACTTATCGAAAGGATAGAGACCCTATTAAAACAGGGCGTCTCAGAGGCGGTGGGGTGTTAATTGCTGTAAGGCGTTCTCTTCTCTCTTCTTTTGTGCCGCTTTCTAACGATGACTCTCTCTTGGACCAGCTTTGTGTCTGTATTACTGGGCCTTCTGGTAATTTATTTATCTGCGTTTCTTACATTCCGCCTTGCAGCACAGATTTGCTCTACTTTGCTCATGTTAATAATATATTTGACCTATATGAATATAATGTTGATAGTAATTTTTGCGTCCTGGGAGATTTTAATCTCAGCAAGGTTGTTTGGTCGAAATTACTAGAAGATGATATCTTAACACCTACTAATGTTCATCATCCCCATGAGATTAATTTTTTAGACACCCTTTTTAGTGCCAATTTAATTCAGATTAGCAGTTTCGTGAACCAGTTAAACAATATTTTGGACCTAATTTTTGTCGATGAGAACCTCATAACTCACTTGACTGAATGTGTGTTTCCTATATATAAATCAGATATGCATCATGTAGCCCTATATTTATCTATTGAATTCTTCGACCTAGTGCCGAAAAACAATATAAATAATAATGAGCGCGCCTATAACTTTAAGGATGCAAATTATGAATCCTTAAACTCTCTCATATCTGAAATAGACTGGACATCTATTTTCTTTGCTAAAAATGCAACTGAATGTTTCGACATTTTTCTGGTAGAGATGGCTGACATATTCAGTAGGAATCTTTCTCTCCTACCAGTTAAAGTTCACAAACTACCCTGGTACAATACTAGGTTGAAAAAGTTGAAAAATCAAAGAAATAAGTACTTTAAATTATACAAGGATACCAGCGATACTGTTTTTAAAGATCGGTATACTTCCTATATGACGCAGTTCAATGTTCTTGATAAGTTTTTGTACAACAAATACGTTTCTAGAGTTGAAGATGAGTTGAAAGTTAATCCTAAATCTTTTTGGAACTATGTTCGTTCAAAGAAAGGTTGTTCTAATATACCTACCTGTGTCAAATTTAATGACATTTGCTCCAACAGTTTGGTCGATTCGGCAAATCTTTTTGCTGATTTTTTCAAATCTACGTTTGTTGTTGAGGCCGATAACTTTGATAACAGGTATCTTACTGATAGCCCCAAACCTTTAGACTTTGGGTCTCTGTCCTTGTCTGAGACCGATATTATCTTGGGTGTATCCTCCTTACAGACCTCAATCAAAAATGATATTGATGGATTGTCCTCTTTTTTTTTTAAGAAATGTAGTATTTCTCTTTGTGTGCCACTGTGCCACATTTTCAATATTTCGCTATCGTCTGGAGTTTTTGTTGATCGCTGGAAGCTGGTGTCTATCACTCCTATCTTCAAGTCAGGCAATAAAAATGAAGTAAAGAATTATAGGCCCATATCCAAACTGTCAACATGTTCAAAACTTTTTGAAAAGGTAGTTAAAAACAAAGTATCATTCGCTATAAATAAAATAGTCGATCCATGTCAGCATGGTTTCATTGCGGGACGTTCGACTACTACAAATCTGGCTGTTTTCTCTCAGTTTTGTGTCTCTGCGTTTAAGGATGGATGTCAAGTTGACACCATATATACGGATTTTTCCAAGGCTTTTGACACAGTTTCGCACAAATTACTTCTGTGGAAACTTGAAAACATGGGCTTTCACTCAAGCTTTCTGTCGTGGGTGAAGTCCTATTTGGAAAATAGAATATCTTTTGTTGAAATCGAGAGAACTAAGTCTTATGAATTCTCAGCAACTTCGGGTGTACCACAAGGTAGCATCCTTGGTCCTATTTTGTTCTTAATGTTTATTAATGATGTTGGCTCATGCATAAACAATTCGAATTATTTGCTTTATGCTGACGACTTAAAACTCTTTAGGAGAATCTCCTGTACTTCTGATGCATTGCGTCTGCAAGAAGATCTGAATGCTATAAATAATTGGGCCTGTCAAAATAATCTGCGACTCAATATTAGTAAATGCTGCCACATGACGTATACTAAGTCTACGAATGTGGTTTCATTCGCGTACTCGATTTCAAATGTAACTCTTGCGTCAATTAATGAGTTTCGCGATCTTGGCGTAATTTTTGACTCATCTTTTACTTTTTGTAATCATGTAAACTTTCTCATACCAAAGGCTTATACCAACTTAGCTTTCTTGCGACGATATGCCAAGGATTTCAAGGACCCATATACCAGGAAAATCTTATACAATGCCTTAGTGCGTTCCAAGTTAGAGTATGCATCAGTCATCTGGAATCCCATATACTCCTCACACTCTTTAAGAATTGAAAGAATTCAGCGCAAGTTCATACGATTTGCTCTTCAACCTCTGCACTTTGTTAATCCCCTGCCACCCTACAATGCAAGATGCATGCTTATCAATGTCTTGCCACTTGAAGTTAGACGTTTTGTTCAAAACGTAATGTTTATTTTTGACATAATATCCGGTGCCATTGACTGCTCAGAACTACTTGGGCAGTTGAATTTCAATGTCCCTAACAGAGCTCTCCGCTTTCACAGTACATTCCGCGTTGAAGT
The DNA here is from genome assembly GCF_040869045.1 of Eurosta solidaginis. Lineage (NCBI taxonomy): Eukaryota > Metazoa > Arthropoda > Insecta > Diptera > Tephritidae > Eurosta > Eurosta solidaginis. Next base: position 295,162,324 of record NC_090320.1, read on the forward strand.
GCTGCGTTCGAATTACTTCAGTTTCGCACCTCTTATAAGAGGTCTTGTAGAATTTAATCGCCTATCCAGAAGCCTTGACCTGGACTTTGCCATGCCAAGGTCTCTGTTTAAGGCACGCATTGAGTCCTATTACTTATCTCAGTAAATCTTACTTTAAAATTGTTAAAATAGTACTAAGTTAACCTGTAATCTAGTCAGTAAGGTTGTTACCATTTGACTTAATAAAGATATGAAATATGAAATATGAAATATTTCGGTTGAATTTACCAGTCTTTTTCTTTCAGTGAAGAAACACCATTACGAAAGTATTTCGGTTTAATTGTTTAAAAATGAAAACAAAAAACGCTAGAACCAAAACATTTCTGTTTGCTTTTTAAACCCTTGAGTTTATATTAAAATTTAAAAAAATCGCAATAAAAATATTGCAGTTTAAATTGTAAACCAAAAATGATCCATATTTTAAACCGCAGAATCTGTAGTTAAAACTTTTCGGTTTGAATTTATATGTAAAAAAAAAACCTAAAATTAAAATATTTCGATTTATGTTTAACAAATTCGTTTATTTACAACACGAATATATTTACAAATGTTTTAAGTTAAATTCTTTTCACAAAATGCCACAAAAATAATATCAAAGGTATTTCCCTTACTACCGACTCTGAAGCCTTGTCTTTTTTTTAGAAAAACAAAAATTTATATGAAAAAGTTGCTCACGATCTGTACATTGCTATAGCAACGCTTTCCAATTCAAATACAAAAAATTTTGAACTCCTTATATTGTTTTTTATTTAATTTGCTTTTCGCAAATAAATTACCTGGAAATTTTTAGATAATTGGGTTCCAACAATAAAAACGTCTTTCTTGCGCTCCATAACGGAAATATTGGAAGAACTTTTTTTTAATTTAGTTTTAAACCACACATTGGTCTAAAATTTAAGCCCAAAATCATTAAAAATGAGTCCCCTGCTAGTTTGAAATATAAGACTTTTATGTTTTAATTGCGGCCACCGCGGTGTGATGGTAGCGTGCTCCGCCTACCACACTGTATGCCCTGGGTTCACACCCAGGGCAAAGCAACATTAAAAAATTTTAGAAATAAGGATTTTCAATTAAAAAAATTTTTTTTTTAGCGGGGTCGCTCCTCGGCAGTGTTTGGCAAGCGTTCCGGGTGTATTTCTGCCATGAAAAGCTCTCAGTGAAAACTCATCTGCCTTGCAGATGCCGTTCGGAGTCAACATAAGACATGTAGGTCCCGTCCGGCCAATTTGTAGGGAAAATCAAGAGGAGCACGACGCAAATTGGAAGAGAAGCTCGGCCTTCGATCTCTTCGGAGGTTATCGCGCCTTACATTTATTTTTTTTATGTTTTAATTTCAAACCACTCATTGGAAATACTATTTTTCAGATTTCTGTACTAAAATTTAAAACCCACATTTATTAAAAAAGTTTAAAAACGCGGTACGTGTAATTAGTTTTAATTTTAAACTTTTCCTGTAAAATTATATTTATCAAGTGTATGGACTATAATTGAAACAAAGAATTTTGGAAATTACTTAAAACTCTTCACTGGTTCTAAATGTTATATGAACAAGCTTAAAATCGACAGTCCATTTTGTTAGGTTTAAAAAATAAACTAAAATCATTCAAGGTTCGAATCGAGCTCAGGGCCAGAACAATAATTTTTTTTTTTTTTTTCTAATGACAATTGTTGTTATTTTTTATTTTTCTAAATTTGAAAAATTGTATTTTGTTTTTGGAATAGTAATGTTTGACCACGTAGTCACGTTAATTCTCAGGAGTTTTAGAAAGGATGTTTTCTCAGTGAAAGTTGTATATCATGATAAAATAAAACTAAATTTGAATACATATAACTTATATGTATACTAAATCTACATCACACTAGCGCTTAAAAAGTTTACATGCTCAGTTCCAATAATGGTTCAACACTTTAATTGAGTTTAATTAGCTTGATGATTAACGTGCTGCACAGCAGTTCCTCCCACATTAACGTTCGTTTGCTCATGTTTTAGTTGAAACCTTGTTAGGGTTCTAAGTTAATTTGATGTTATGAGTTTTTTAATGAGAATGATGGTGTGAGTAATTAACACGCTTCTCTAAACAAGCGCCGTTTTGTGTTATGAGTGCAACATTTCATTTTTTAATTCGAATGGAGTTATTCGAGACCACCAAGCAAAGGAGTCCATCACTTCGGAACTGCATTTAGATGTGTGAACTCAAAAAAATAAAAAATAAAACATTCTTTAATTAACAAACTTTAAGTCACGAATTTGCAAAACATTACGCCAAAAATGCATAAAGTTTTTCTACTGCCTACAAAAGAGTAATAAAAACAATTGTTAATAATTAATATAATTTATTAATAAATTTAGGTTCAATTGCAATATAAACCATCCCAGCAAACATTCGAAGTCAAACAAAAGTCAGAAAAGAGTCCTAAATCGGATCGCTTACGCTCATTGTGAACTCATTTATGAGTCCGGAATGAGTGTATTTCCCTTCTTGCAATAGTCGTCCGATACATTATGTGAGCCTAAGAGGAGGAGCCCTATCAAACTTCCATTACACTGACAAGCAAGCTAATATTTTTCACATATTTCGGACTCAAATCGGATTCCTCAACTACGAGCGTTCCGAGAATGTTTGAGATGATTAGACTGGGTCCCAAAAAAGGTTACAAAAGTGCGTCTTATTATTCGAAATACAATCAATTTTTTTTTTTTTTTGGATTCGGGTTAGGCGTGTTGCATAAGGTTCAAGTTTAGATTACGCTATGAAGACTTAATATATTAAGATTTAATCTTTAACCACTGTGTGACACCCCTTAACCGGTTCCGATGAGGGCTCAAAATGATATAACTGTTTGAAGAGAGATTGGAAAAAAGCGAAGTGGGGCATTCATATGTTTAGTCACGTGCAAAATATTAGTCTAGAATTTGGAATATGACAAATTTTGGTATCGAAAACTGCCTGCACATTAAACAAAGATTGATAGAATAAAATGCAAGTGAACAATTTTTAGAATTTATGTATGTAATGCCCGATTTTTCAGCGCGAGTTTAAACTCCAGTTAAAGTTGACTAGACCATGCCACTTTGTTCGATAACATAATATTTTCATGCTCATCTCAGCTTAAGCGGCCGAAGTGGCAGGTTTAAACTCAGGATTAAAGCATAATGTGGCAATTACCCACCGACGTGTGCCGTACGTACGGACGTTGGTCGTACGAAACACGTTTGACCGAACCCTCAAGCCCGTACGAATCAATGTGTGCGTCTGTGTACATGTACATAAGATATTTGTGTGTGTATTGTTTACAGATAAGCACTGTTGCCATTGTCCATTTTGCATGCATGCTTATGGAAACATCAACTTTTCCCAATTTAATTTTTGATGTTGCAAAAGGCTGGAATTAATATTAAATAAAAATAAATAGATTACATATATATAATCTGCACTTTTACATAATTATTTCGAATTATTTTCACAACTTTTCAAACTTTAAATAGGTGTTTTTGCATAAAACTGCAAACGGTCAAAAATTGGCGCACAAAAGTTTACTAGGCAACTCTGTCTAGTGAGAGAGCGATCAGCTGACACGTTCATACGGAAAAAATCAAAATTGTTTTGATTTCTACGTTCCGGGCTACGTACGTACGGGCATTGCACGTCGGTGAGTTTTCGTTTACATTGCACACTCATAAGATAGGTCGTGTCAGCTGACACGTTTTTTCTACGTACGTTCGTGAGTAACCACGGCTTAAGTCAGTCATTCTCTAAGTTTTTCCGTTATCACTGAAAAACCACTGCATAAAATGAAAGCAGCTTTCATCATTAGTTGCTTTTTTTTGCAACCGAGCTTAAAAAAAATGCTTCAACTGGCTAAACAGTTTCATCTTCTGGGGAACCATACGGGTGCTGGAAGGTAATCAGTCAATTGGTACTTTTTTTTAACTACTTTGACATTTCTACTTCTGCACATTCGTATGTACATTTACTTCGCTCGTTCACAATAGTGTATTTTTTTATGTTTTTTTTTTTTTTGTCGATTGTTCCTTAAGCGATTTCATCTCAAACCCGTTAAGCAACTCAACTAGTTTACTTTGTGTTGTTGCTTTGTATGCAATTCCGTAATCTACCTAGCGTTTTATTGCCACTAGCTTGCAAAAAAAAACGGCTGTTATATCACTTAAGGTCTCAATTGCAATTGAGCAGCCATTAAAATGCGTACAAAGTATTTAATTCCAACTGTATACAGATATGGGTACTGATATGGGAAGACTCTACTCAAGTCGTAAATAAGGAGAGCTTTCATATATAATATCTCATCCGATATCTGAGTTAGCAACCTAAGTGAGGTATATACAAAACGTATTTGTATAAGATGGGTGTCAAACGTAATGTACTAATGGGTTCTGGGAGATAAAACTTGGCTTTTCTGTCCATGAACGAAGTAAATTGTGGCATAATTTCCAGATGTTGACTGAAGGAACTCAACAGGATGATTGTTACGCTTTGCACCTTTTGCGGAGTTTGACGTAGAGCGTTCCATATTTCATGGAGCTTGTTGTATTCTGTGAATTGATACGGATTAAAACTCCTCAAAACAATGTATCGAGTGAAACTTTCAGTCGTATCCGGCATTTGTTTGCAACTTTGACAGTATTCTGCGCATATTTCAGATATTCAAATATTTAACCCTAGCTCGGCCGACGATTTTTTTAACGCCTTAAGGCCGACGCAGTCAACCCGGTGACTATTTATTAAGATGAAAACGCCGCTGTAAATGCAGGGTCAATAAGAAAATTGTTAAGGCCCAATTGCAGAAAAAAGTACGTGAAAGTAGGAATCTGGAATCATTGTAAGTTAATAAACCCAATCAAGAACAAGTCGTTTTATATGAAAAGTGTGAAATAGTCAGTCTGGTTGAGAAATTCTTATATTATGCTTAGTAAAAAAAGTTAAAGCGGCCACCGTGGTGTAATGGTAGCGTGCTCCACCTATCACACCGTATGCCCTGGGTTCAACTCCCGGGCAAAAGCAACATCACAATTTTAGAAATAAGGTTTTTCAATTAGAAGAAAATTTTTCTAAGCGGGGTCGCCCCTCGGCAGTGTTTGGCAAGCGCTCCGGTTGTATTTCTGCTATGAAAAGCTCTCAGTGAAAACTCATCTGCCTTGCAGATGCCGTTCGGAGTCGGCATAAAACATGTAGGTCCCGTCCGGCCAATTTGTAGGGAAAATCAAGAGGAGCACGACGCAAATTGGAAGAGAAGCTCGGCGTTAGATCTCTTCGGAGGTTATCGCGCCTTACATTTATTTATTTTTTTTTTTTAAAGTTAAAATGGATGATTTTACTGATATCATCGGTAATTTACTTCTATTTTAATTTTATTGGCAAAATAGAAAGGAAACATCTTTACGCCGCTTGCCAAAAATTTATCTAGATGTAATCTAGCGATAGTGGCATTCGTGATTGATTATTGTTCTGCCTTGTAGCGCTGAAAATAACGACCCTCTGTAAAAATAATTTGACAAATGTCGTTTTGTAGCCGCCGTCATCGATCTAAATAAAAATTCCTTGCGAGTTTTTCCCTTTCCTCTTATTCTGGACAATAGCTGTGTTTTTTAAACGGTTTTATTTAGGTTGACTTGACAGGCTGCACGGCCGTTGTGAACGAATCTTGTAATTAAAATTTAAGTAACTTCCCGATAAGCTACAAGCTTGAAACTTGGAATGTAGTTCAGAACCCGATGACAATGCAATAATAAGAAAAAAATCGCCGCTAGGTGGCGCAAGGATCGAGATATTCGCAAAATTCGCATTTGTTGTCCGATTTGGCTCATATTTGGAACACATAATACATGCAAGAATAGAAATCGACCTGTGGAAAAAATCGCCGCTAGGTTGCGAAAAGATCGAGATATTCGCAAAAATCGTATTTGTGGTCCGATTTGGCTCATGATTGGAACACATAATACATACAAGAATAGAAAGCGAAAAGAAAAAAATCGCCGCTAGGTGGCGCAAGGATCGAGATATTCACAAAAATCGTATTTGTGGTCCGACTTGGCTCATGCTTGGAACACATAATACATGCAAGAATAAAAAGCGAATTATGAAAAAAATCGCCGCTAGGTGGCGCATGGATCGAGATATACACAAAAATCGTATTTTTGGTCCGATTTGGCTCATGATTGGAACACATAATACATACAAGAATAGAAAGCGAAAAGAAAAAAATCGCCGCTAGTTGGCGCAAGGATCGAGATATTCACAAAAATCGTATTTGTGGTCCGATTTGGCTCATGATTGGAACACATAATACATACAAGAATAGAAAGCGAAAAGAAAAAAATCGCCGCTAGGTGGCGCAAGGATCGAGATATTCACAAAAATCGTATTTGTGGTCCGACTTGGCTCGTGCTTGGAACACATAATACATGCAAGAATAAAAAGCGAATTATGAAAAAAATCGCCGCTAGGTGGCGCATGGATCGAGATATACACAAAAATCGTATTTTTGGTCCGATTTGGCTCATGATTGGAACACATAATACATACAAGAATAGAAAGCGAAAAGAAAAAAATCGCCGCTAGGTGGCGCAAGGATCGAGATATTCACAAAAATCGTATTTGTGGTCCGATTTGATTTGGTCCATATTTGGAACACATAATACATACATGAATAGAAAGCGACTTATGATGTCCGATTTGGCTCATATTTGGAACAAATATTGCATACAGTCCGGTAGAAGTGACATCAAAATATTTTGGAGTTGGAGGAGGGACAAGCATACGTGGCGCAGAGTCGAGTAAAGTCTTTGGAAGGATTATGTATTGAGGACTTAGGTTGTAACAAATTGTCAGGAAAGAGTCCTTGTAATAATGAGTCACCAAATGAACTAAATAGAATGAGAAATAATAGGAAATTAAATAAAGCCTAAAAACTTGAAAATAAAATAATTAAAAAAAATTTTTTAAGTTAAACGGTTTTATTGAAAACAATACTTACATTAAGTAGTAATAATACTTAAAGATAGAAAATAATTAGGTATGTCCTAGTCATCACACTCATCAGTCTAGGGCGTTGATCAGACAATTAAATAAAAGCGTTGGACGCGTGAAATTTTTAAAAATGTGAGGCGTAGCATAACCTGATTAAGGTTCAGTTGATCTGGCCGCCAGAAAATTGCTTTGCTGAATGGAAGCAGACAACTCCAACGTGTTATCCCGCCGTCTTCTTCTCCTGATGCTCCTCTGCTGATGTTGCTGTGGCACCAATTCATTACTCATTTCAGTGAATACCATATTAAATGCAATACTGTGCATTGTTTATACTTATTTATTAATTTCAAACAAATTCGCAACAATAATTAAACTTTTAAATTTTTTAAACAAAATAAGAAATGCGCAATGAAATTTCAATTGACAAAACAGCTGACTTGTAAAATTCGAAATTCCTATTCCACAATTATTGTTTTCCCTAGGAGAAAAGAATTGGAGGAATTTTTCCGCGGGAATAAAAAAATCCGCGAGAACAAAATTCCGAGGGAATATTTAGAATTGAGCTGTATCAATTTATTGTTGCGCTGTGCTCGACTGTGGATAAGAACACATTTCTTTTACCTATATCAGTACAACATTTTTTCTCGCAACTGTACCGCCACTGAAGAATTTTTTTATGTAAGAATATATTTTCTGGACGAACTTTTGTTATTTTTAATTAATTGACATTAGAATTAAGTGAAAATTACATACGCACAAATACCATTTACTACAAGAATAACCTCACATACTTATTTTTCCTTTATTCTATTAATTCGTAAGCGCAGACCAGAGTGCCAACAAATATTAATATTGAAAGCAAAAGTGATGGAAATAAAATTATATGAATACAAACAAAAATGTAGATACACAAAACACATGAAAACAATAAATAGAATCAAACGACGCACTATGGCGCCTTTTGAGTTTTTTCTTTACAAAAATCATAACTTTTGAACTAATGAAGATATTTTAAAGATTTACACTGCACATGAAAGCTAATTATTTAAAATTTGGACAATTTAAACTACAGGGTGCTTCACAATAATTCGTCAAAGTTGAAAAATTGTAGAAAAATAACAAAAAAAAAATTTTTTTGTTAAAAACTGAAGGACAAACTTTGAAATTTTTTTTATGAGGATGTATTTGAATAGGAAATCAGATAAACTTGTGATTTGTATGAATGAGTGTGGCTCTATCCGCTTATGATTAAAAGTTTTTTCTTAATTGTAAGGTTATCAATCTCCACCAAACTTGATGGACGCATTACTTCTTTTAAGATGTTAGACCCTTGTAAAAGTGAAATGTGTACACTAGGGGATAAATATATAACCATTGCTTGGATTTTCATGGTATAAATTTACTTAAATATTTTTGAAAAATTCAAAAACCAAATATTTTATTAATTTTTACTAAAAAAAATTATTAAAAGTTGTTCAATATTATTGTAGTTGAGCCAAAGATGAACAACTAATAAGTTTTTGAGCACTGCCCACTTATGATAAACAGTTTTATCTTAATAACCGCTTTACCAATTTTACTGATTTCTGTAAAAATTTATTACTCTTCTGATAGCCAAAGCCTAAGCTTTAAAATAAATATACATAAAGGGTGCTTCAAAACTCATATTAAAATTTGATAAATTTTAAAAAGCTGTAAAAACGAAAATTATATGATTATAATTACTAAATGAAATAACTGTATTATTTATAATAAATAATAAACTTGTATTTATTGATTTCTTTTTTTTTTCAAAAAAATAACAATACTAAGTACTAAATAATTTTTTTTGTTGTGATAGAAAAAGGTGGGTGATTCTTTAATCTTAACGTAGTCTTCGTCACTTGAAAATATATCTAACAAGGAAACCATTTCTGAGCTATAGTTGTCTGTAAGATCTTTTTGTGATCTTACATGCCTCATAGATGATATGACTGGATCAGAAGAGATGACCAACATATTGAAAAGGTCCTCGTTTTGTCTAACTCGTGAGATTTTGCAAGCGTTAGTACTTCTATATCTTTTGTAGTCTTTGTTTTTAGATTCTTGAGCTTCTTCAGACAATTCTCCTAATGGTAAACACTGGTAGTCTATTAAATTTTTTCCATGGGCCAAAATTTTATGTACCGTTGCTGTGAGCTTTTTTCAGGATACCTTTGAAGCAGCAGCTCTGCAGTTTTCGATGCATATTCTCCAAGTTTAGGTCCATTAACTTTTTCATGGCAATTTAAAATATTTAAAATTATTCCCAATCGTTTGAAAATATCTCTAATGCGAGCAATCATTTAATCGTGTTCAAAAAATCCTCATAAGGAGTTTCCATCATTTGTGTTGCCGTATGCATACTTTGCGCAGTCAACTCTCAGGCCAAGCTCTTTATAGAATGCATCTTGAATTATTTTTTTTTTCTAATGTTATGTTTTTCCTTAGATGTTGCATTGTCGTCGAAAACTTCTCCTATTTGTGGTAGTGTATAAGCCAGTTTCAAAACGAATTCCATGCACCTTATCCTCGCATGCAAAGGAGACATTCCATACTCATAATTTAGTTCGTCAATAATTGAATCATCGAGATTTTCAAAGTCTTTTTGACTCTTCTCTCAGATTGAACATTTCAATGTAGATGATGTGTTTGTTAGTAAGTTTAAAACTTTTCCATCGACCATTGTTAGAAGAAAATCATGCTTTATGGTAATAACATTCCCGTCATCGATTTCAATTATTGTTGGTTCTAATTTTACGATTTGATTTTTTATATCACTCACTGTAGCTTTTATGAGTTCCGAAGACTCCTTCTCATATTAAAATAATATCGGCCTGCACAATTTAACTGATGACGGCCGTGGATTTTTCCAATATTCTGAAGCTTCATCTTTTAAACGGAGGGGAACTATAGAAGGCATAAACATATTACCACCTGTAATTGTTCCATCGTCTACATTTATTCTTTGTTTATATGCGCTTTGTCCTGATGATCCATCACAGCCCAATTTATTTATCAATGTTAGGCTTTTTGGCAGTGATTTCAACTTTTCTCCAGAAAAACTTTTCAGAGTCGCATAGACGTATGATCCATTAAGTTATGGAGCTCAACTTCAGCTGATACTTCGGTTATTTTGGCTCTTAGAGGAACTGCTTCTTTCTTGGCTTGAGTGATTTATTTGTATCCAGGAAAAGATCGGCATTATGTTGCAATAATGACTCACGCAATATATTATATTTATCCTTCGATAACCCGAGATCTATAAACAGCGCCAAAGACTCTTCAGGAGTGTATCTCCTAGGTATCGGATTTGGGGGTGTGGGAATGCTGTTTTTGATCCTTCTCAGTCGCACTGGACTTGCTAACGCAACTGCTCCTATGATATGAGACTTGGTGTTTTCTTCGTCCCTTTTATATTTAATAGCCAATGCTTCTGAAAGATGAGCCGTGGCGATAGTTCTAGTATAATCTCACAACTTCCTTTTCCTTGTGTATGTCGAACATTCTTCTATGGGTTTTGTTGGTCTTCCTCTAGTTCGATTGTTTGATGTGCTGGGCATTTCTTCGTCCAAACAACTTTTACCAGCTGGAATTTTTTCTTTCAAGTCTTCGTCTCCTTTGTTGCATGCTTCATTTGGTAGTTCTGTCATAATAGCCTCAACGAACTCCGCTTTTGTCTTTTAAGCTTTGAACACCTCAAATAGTTTGGAGTTTTCTAGAGACATATTAAAATTTGCCATCGAGTATATCTTACTAAAAAAGTATGTGAGCTATATTTATGTTTATTTAAATAAACAAAATACTTTATTCTATAGACTCCAACTGATTTTGGGCGTTGTATGAAACATTGCTTTATATACTCAAATTATGGTGATTACCAGGTATGTATATTATGCAGCTTGTAACAGAAAAATTTGGTTTTATTAACAAATTCCTACAATTAAAATGACCGTACTAAATTCGCCTCCTTCTTACCTATACATGCTCAGGCGCATATTTATACCCAAGGTTTCTTCACTTTATTTGATGTTAAAAGTGAAATCGCAGCTGGACGCAGGTAGACCTTATGAATTCAGGTAACTGAATATTTATACCTACTATAAATTTCACGGAGACCTTTTTTGTCCTTTTTTTATTTTCCATCAAAGTTCGAAAAAGGTCCAAAAATAGGCTTTTCGAAAAATAGGTAGATCTGACAACTTTTATAAAAAAAAAGGACGTGTGGCACTCGGGGACTGCCGCGGTAAAGCTATTGCATATTATCAACTTATGCAATTATAATATTTATGCAACATTTTGTTTTCTTTGATATTAATTTAGGTTTTGTCTTTGATATTAATTCAAGTTAATCTTTTTAAGCGAGGTGACCGATAAGAAAATAAATTTTAATATTATTTAATATTTAACTTTCACTTTAACTTTATTTTTAACTTTAACTTTCACTTTAAATTTAACTTTATTTTTAACTTTAACTTTCACTTTAACTTGAACTTTAATTTTAACTTTAACTTTAAATTTAACTTTAACTTTGTGATCCGGGGTGGGCGTGAGCTTAGCACCTGTTAACAAGCCAACCTAATATAAACGCACGCAAGTCATGTTCTGTCAAAAATGTCTCATGCACATACAACTTGTATGAGAGCAACTCAAATTGAATTTGCTGCGTGAAAACCTAACTCGATTTCCAATTTTTGTTCTGCGTGACATTTAGATTTGACGTTTGCACACACGCTTTACATTGTCGCAACGCATGCTTATTTGGGTTAGGGCAAAAACGCCGGTTGTTTGCGTGCGCTAAAAAAACGCAGTGCGGTTTTATTAGGTTGACTTGTAAGCGACCATATATGTATACGATAAGCGATAGCACAATGGCTACTTCGTGAAAATCAACGACAGCTCTTTTAGTTTGATTTCGATGGTCGTACGGTGAGGAAGTGTCGCACGCGCGTTTAAAACAGACTACCAAAGAGTGCGTGTGACACGTGTTAACCGTTCAAGCATTGAAATCAAACTAAATAAATAATTGGTTTTGCTTTCGTGCTCGAACCTTTTTTGATTTAGTCGCCAAGCCCGCAATAAAATCTATGCAATAGCTTAAAAAACAAATTTTATGTTTTGCTTCAACCTAGAATTAAATATCCTTTCGTTATAATGCAAGAAAGAAGTACCAGACCGTTTTATTTAAAGACAAAACAATTTTTAATACAACAAAAAAGAACAAAAACCACAAATTTTTCAAAGTGTTAAAAATTAATCAATTTGAGCGGCTCTACCTCCTAAAATATCATTTTCTGTTTAATAAGAGTTATACATTCGTAATCCTTGGAAAATTCTCTATTAAATACATGTATTAGGTTTATCGAACGCTTTCATGAAATTTTTGATTTTTGCCAGGCTTTTCGGGCAGAGGCGCCATAGTGCGACGATGAATTAGAAGCTGAGCTAACATTCACAAATATACAAACAAACAAGCAATGAGAATGGACTGATTGCTGGTCGACTGCAATGATCCTTAATTAGTTTTTTCTCCATTATTTTGGCCTATGTTGACCCGATTTTCAATTAAGTTAATTTAGTGTGAGGGCAGTTGTGGCATGACCCGCGCGATCGCCAATAAACTCATATTCGTCGTATTCGTAGAGATAAAATTTAATAAAATTATGAATGAGTAATGTACAGAGTGGTTGGAAATATCAGCAAAAGCAATGCAATCACTAGATCAACAACAACAATAATGACGCACATTTGCTGGCTGATGATCATATTGATGTGGTGTTGTAGAGGAAGTTAATGCGCACGCGCAAACGCATTTACGTACTTCCATTTATTTAAGTGGGAAGCACTTGGATTTTTATGTGACGCTATGTCCTATATGCATTGTAACTTTTGATTAAATTGATGTTGTTGTAATTCTAGTAGTGCTGCATTTTCGTGCATGTGGCATATTGCGTGCAGAAGCAATCGACTTGTTAGTGCTTTGACCATTGAAGGGCAGCATAGAATGGACATTAGTAAAATTGTAGCAATACCCCGTTGAAAATTTGATTAGTTTATAACCAGCGCATTTATGGATCTTTTATTGGTAGTACCAGTAACAGCTCAGTACTCCAAAAATGCTTACAAATGCTAAATATATACAGAGATGTCATTGGTTTTTTTTTTATTCTCCCAGGCCAAGTGCGTCATGTTTGAGAGCATAACGCGGCTCCTACTTATTTTGTGGAACCTATTGTGACGAATATTAATCTCATACTAAGTAAATAAAGCCACAACAACAATAAAGCAAGCTGCCACACTTGTATGTACGTAAACAAATTAATCATACATACAAGCAGCAGAGAGATAAGCCGTGGTTACTCACGAACGTACGTAGAAAAAACGTGTCAGCTGACACGACCTATCTTATGAGTTCGCAATGTAAACGAAAACTCACCGACGTGCAACGCCCGTACGTACGTAGTCCGGAACGTAGAAATCAAAACAATTTTGATTTTTTCCGTAAGAACGTGTCAGCTGATGGCTCTCTCACTAGACAGAGTTGCCTAGTAAACTTTTGTGCACTAATTTTTGACCGTTTGCAATTTTATGCAAAAACACCTAATTAAAGTTTGAAAAATTGTGAAAATAATTCGAAATAATTATGTAAAAGTGCTGATTATAAATATGTAATATATTTATACTTATTTAATATGTATTCCGGCCTTTTACAATATCAAAAATTAAATTGGAAAAAGTTGGTGTTTCCATAAGCATACATGCAAACTGGTCAATGGCAACAGTGCTTTGCTCTAAACAATACACACACAAATATGTTATGTACATGTACACAGACGCACACATTGATTCCTACGGGCTTGAGAGTTCGGTCAAACGTGCTTCGTACGACAAACGTCCGTACGTACGGCACACGTCGGTGGGTAACTGCCGCAATACTCACGAACGCGTGTCATCATCAGCTGCTATTTCGCTCACATATACACACGCATATGGTTACACACTACAAATACACGCGCGTATGGCTGGTGAACAGGTAGAGGATTCTAGAAGAAGAAACGTCTAGACATTTGGCCAGAGAGTATAAAAGCAGCAGAAGCTGAGTAGTCCGTAAACAGTTTGATTTAAGCACGCTATCAGTTGCAAAGTATAAGTGTTATTAAAGTAGTCTAATAAAGACCATTTTGCATTATTAAATATTGGAGTTCTTTATTCAACAGTTTAGCGATACGAACTTTAGTAGAAGGTGCTAAAATAAGCGGAATTTCCCGAAATTCGTTACACTATTTTCATCAAATGAGTTATTCAAAGTCTTTAGCACAAACAGCTACTAGTTCGGCAAAGATCCAGCTATGCAGCCAACATTTAAGTATGCCGAGTGTGTGGGCGGATACAGTTTGTAATCAAACCAATATTTCCCATCATAAAACTTATGTATATGCAAAAATCTCCAAATTATATGTGGATTAATACTGGGAGTTTAGCCATTTCTGCTTAAACTCCGATCTTCGCCACCCCTACATTATCTCCTATATTCCATTCAGATCCCGGTCGATGACCTATTGTCCTCCTGCTTTCATGCTGCATTCCTGGGCCGTATCGTATTTTACGATCCGTAATCGAAATTAATTTTTTAATTACTCATTTCATCCAAAACTTATTGTAATTTTTAGGAACCTTTTGACAGTTTCATTTTTATCGTTTGAGTGAAATCGCTTTTCGATACGTGATCGTATAACACGGGCCCTGCTTACAAACTGTCTTCCAACTTTCATAGTCCTAATCTTCCAGCAGCTTACTACGGTCTCTGGTCGCTCCAGTTGTTCGGTTACTCCCGCGTTGGTTTATCCATCTGTTTCCGACCACCGACCATCCTACTGTAGGAGCCAAATACTAATAAATAAAACTATATCGCTCTCTCGCTCAGGATGAGCTCTTTCATACGCTTGGACCACACATTCACGAAATTGATTAAGTATTTGCGTTTTGTAAGTTCTATTAAGTGCAACAACTGGGTATAAACAACTATTTTGATGAGGGTGTTTGGTTGGGTGACGATAATTTTTAGATGCGCGCTTAAATTGTGTAAACATGCATTGCAATCTAATAAATCCGAATTTGGACACCATCAGCATTTTAACGCCGCCGCACCATTGCCAGCAGCTGGTTCAATGAAGGGGAAGCTCTAGCTAAATTGTTGCAGTTCATGGGGTTATTGCAGTTCTTCATGCCATTAGTGTTGTTGTTGATGTTGACGTTGATGCAGTTGATGCTGATGATAATGATGATTATTGTTGACCTCAGTCTGGACACACGCTTGCGGTTGATTTCATTACAGTTGTTGTTGCTATAACGAAGTGCAGTTAAAGCGTGTCAGCATTAAAATCAAATAAAATCGTAATTTTTCATTAAAAATGTTGAATTTTTTCACTCAAAAAATAGAAACGATTTGAAAGGGTATGCGAACTAAAATTCTGTCATTGAGCAAATGTGTGAGTGTATTTGTGTTGTTTATGTTCAAATGTGTTTGCCTTGATTTAATGATAAATGATCGTTCAATTGTAATCCTATTTAGATACTCAATATTGTTCATGAATTAAAGAATTTTCACAATGGACAGACGCATTTGTAGCGGTCTGTTCTCATGTAAACAATGTAGTTTTCTAGGAAACTTGATCTGTCGACTTAGTAATGTAGATCCGGTTCAGAAAATATCCCTAAACAGCCAAATTTGGTACCTACGGAAAAGGGATATGTACAATAAGCTTGAAAAAAGGTGTGGAGGAAGACTTTTTTTCCCTTAATGCTACGAGTTGGCGTCACTTATCACTAAGAAAGAATGTCAGATGTTCTTTGCTACTAGACGGACAAAACCACCTACACTTCACCGCCTAAACTTCATACTATTGAACGATTTATTGTCAATTGTATAGGATCGGCTATGCGTTCCGCAATCATAAGCGCCAAACTGGTAGCTGAGTGGATAAGTAAATTCCCTTAGGGCTCAATATCAATTTCTCGCCGTCTGAACAAGGACCAAAACGTCAGGTTTTAACTAACGTTTTCCTATTGCAAAATATCTAGGAGCCCTTTCAAGCTTTTTACACACAGTTCTCAAATAATTTTTGAACAAAATGTAGGATCTAAGCCGGAAACAACGGCATATATAGGTGTAAAAGTCGATACTTGAACCGATATTAACTCTTAAGTCTTTTGTATTAACAAAAGGAATCAAACATACCAAGACGATTTCGACTTCGGAAGTTTCAGCTCTAAGGAGACTGTTCTAAAAAGCGCAGATATGTTGGTCTCGTTCCGCTAATTTGCAAGAAAGATTAAAAGGAGTACGACGCAAATTGGAAACTCGGCCTAAAATCTCTTCGTAGGTTATCCCGCCTTGTACTTATTTATATATTTTTTTTTCTTCATAAATCTCTCTTAACCACAATGACGAAGTAAACACTTTCCGAAAGAGGGCCTGTGAAACATTTTAATATTTCCTTTTGATTTTTTAGTCGAAAAAGTCCGCCCCAAAATTTATCTTAGTTAAAAATATTTCACGTCCCATAACATTTTCATGGTGAATTTTACCTCCCTTTTATTTTTAACAATAACGGTGTCTAAAATAAGTCACCGGTTCTTAAAAAGTAACGGTATCCAAAACGACTAATCGACTTAAAGAAGTTAACGGTTTAAAATAAAGGAATCGGTTGAAAAAATGGAATCATTTTAGAAAAACCGGCTTAAAAAGTAAACGCTTTAAAACAGTAACTCGTTTCATAAAGCAACCGGTTCCAAAAAAAAAACTGTAAGTAAAACACTAATCTTGTCGAAAAAAGGAACCGGTTCTTTTTCCGTTCAAATTCTATTCTTAGAAAATATAACTTTTAAAAAATTATTCAAATTGAATCTTAAATTAGAAGTACATATTCTTGTAACGAATTTTACTGCAATTCCCTTTTATTTGCAACCTTCTGCTAAGTTCGAATCACTAAACTGTTGAATAAATAACTGCAATATTTAATAATGCAAAATGGCCTTTATTCAAGTTCTTTACAATAACACTACAACTGATTTTCAAAATAATACTGCTATTGCTCGACAGATAGCGTGCTTAATCGAAACTGCTTCTCGCGCCTCTACTGGTATCGCCTTTTATACTCTCTGATTTCCTCGTTCGCATCTTCTAGGCGCTTCCTTTTCCAGAATCTACTAATTGGCCATCAACTATCAAATTTTGTCAGCTGTAACTACAGATGCACGATTTTATAGCTTCTCTCATTGTATACTTTCGGGAGTGTCTCAGATATATGCATGTGGTTGTGCGTTGCTTCTCCGCTGCATGTACGTACATATGTGTGACATGTGCATACAATCACTGCTTAGCATCCGCTTAGAGATGGCAGTACCCCTTAGTGTTGCTAATATTCGTAACAATATGTAAGAAGCGCGGGGCTGCAAAACAACTAAGATCATGTGCAAAACCTACGATATTAGACTCACAAAGTGTCTCATATCTCAGAAGAGAAAAGATTTAAGGCTCGCGATGGGCATACTGACTGGACACTGCCTTCTGGCGTCACATGCTTATAAGTTAGGTATCGTCAGTAACAGCAAGTGCAGGAAGTGTGAGCTGCAGGAAGAAACGGTTGAGCACGTTCTGTGTTGTTGTTGTTGTTGTAGCGATAAGGTTGCTCCCCGAAGGCTTTGGGGAGTGTTATCGATGTGATGGTCCTTTGCCGGATACAAATCCGGTACGCTCCGGTACCATAGCACCATTAAGGTGCTAGCCCGATCATCTTGGGAATGATTTATGTGGCCACGTTAAACCTTCAGGTCATTCCCTCCCTCCCTACCCCCAAGTTCCATGAGGAGCTTGGGGTCGCCAGAGCCTCTTCTGTTAGTGAAGCAGGATTCGCCGCGGATAGGTGAGGTTGACAATTGGGTTTGGAAAAGCTATATATTGCGCTGCCAACCTGAAAGATTGCGCTACACAGCCCCTTGAATCTGGTATTTTAGTCGCCTCTTACGACAGGCATACCTACCGCGGGTATATTCTGATCCCCTAACCCGCTGGGGTACGTTCTGTGTTCGTGTTCATGTGTTCATGTCCTGCGCTGACCAGGTGAAGGCTCCAGCTGTTAGGGGCGGCAGAGCCGCCAGATCTCGAGGCAGCAATTAAGCTAGGTCCTAGAAAACTTCTAGTATTTGCCATGACAGAGGAGTTATTTTATAACATAAGTCCTGGCATACGTTTGTTTGGTCGTCCAACAAATTCTGGTAACACTATGGACACATTCAGTCTATGTGAGGTCTTTATTGACCGGCCAGTTCAACTTAACTTATTAACCTTATGTATGAAGGTAGACATTCCATATTAAATGCTCATACGTCCTTGAGGAGTCTATGAAATTATGAAAAGGCTGATTTTGTGATTAACTTTAATGACGACAAGATATCTTAGTTTCGAAAACTTTGCGAATCTCAATTCATATATGACCTTGACTTTAAATATTTGTGCCGTACAAAATCTTCTGTCACCTGAACAGTGTAAGAGTGGCACTGAAAAGAAATATAGAAATGTGTAAGTAACTACTCAACTTACACTAAGTTACAATGCAATGTGCAAAGCGCTACAACTCAAATTTTCTCATGTCCTTCGAGTGTGTCGAATTTTCGCTTGAAGTTTTCCTCTCGCGACGTACAAGAAAGGGGTAAAATTGTAGGCGTAACCGCCATCGTTCCAAAGTCACTAATTTGATATTTGTTCTTAACACTATGTTTACACGTATTTAACGCTACAAGCGTAACAATCTTATTTAGTAACCATTTAACCCTTTCACCATTTCCATATAACCAAACCAACGGCTAGACGGCAACAGTTCATGGTACTCATTGGTTGTGCGCATACAAACAATTTACATACATTTTGACTTTCATATCTACTAACATACATATTAACCCTTTCAGCAGATTTCATGAGAGCACAACAATGAGGAATGTACACTCGCCCACGCCTCGTAACGCCTTCATATTCACTTATAGTTAAGTTCCGCTTTAACGATTTTGTTGAAATTGGCATTCGAGGTTCGTTACTGTTTTGGCAAACTCAATGGCAATCCGACCACAGGATTAACATGTTTGCACTAACTACACCAAAACATGGCTGCGGGACAAGTAGTCAAATATATGAAATCGATTTTGAATCTCAGACTATATACGAGCATGCATTCATCCATGAATAGGTTGAGAAATGTATGCCAAGGACACATAAATGAAGTTAGACCTTTGTTGTTGTTGTTGTTATAGTGATAAGGGCACTCCCCAAAGACCCCCCAAAAGGGGAGTGTTATCGATGTTGATGGTCCTTTGCGGGATACAGATCCTGTACAGCTCGGCTATCTCGGGAACGTTTTGGTATAGCGACATGAAACCTTCTAGGCCATAACGCCCTCCCACCAACTAGATCCATCAGGAGTTCGGAGTCGCCAGAGCCTCGGCTGTTAATGAAACAGGGTTCACCACGGGTTGGTGAGGTTGACAATTGGGTGGGAGAAACTACATATATATTGCGCTGGCACCCCTTGAGAGAGTTGCGCTACACAACCCCTTGAATCAATTTGGTATTTTAGTCACCTCTTACGACAGGCATACTTACCGCGGTATATTCTAGGCCCCCTAACCCGCTAAAGGTTAGACCTCTTCATGGAGAGTGCCTAGATTGTACATGTGTATCCCAGCTTGCATGAGAAAAGTGCAAGTGGAGGCATCGTTACGACTATTCTCCCCAAAGACCCTCCGAGACAATTTACTGTTATGAAATGTTACAAGGAATTAAGTCTAGGGATATTTAAGCGCTAAACTTGGAAGCTTTCTAACATACACGAAAACAACGGAGGCTCATTTGAAGTTGCTGACATTTCTGAGCGGTTACCATTGGCCTATTTTTAAAAATTGCTCTTTAGGACACATCAAAACGCAAAGAAGGGCAAAGCTATGTGTAGAAATGGCGGCCAAGTATTATCTGGGAAACCAATGAACATCTATCCGTCTGGCTAGGCCACTCCGATATAATCGGTTTCAGGGCAAGCTGGGCCTCATATATGAAGCTAGGAGCTGCCATAAGGTGCGTGGGCGTCTCTCTTGGATCAAGAGATTCGCTGTACAAACGTGCAAGTAATACCTTTATCCTTTCTGAGCGCGTTGTTGAACTTGGAACCCACCACATAAGACCACACTCCAATAAAAAAAAAAACAAGGGTCGTATAAAAAACAATCCTTTATGACGACGATTGCATACGTTTTTAAAGGACTATGATTTGAGAGCATGGACATGGAATGTCCGTTGCTAAAATGGGATTGGTGCAGATGCTGGTTGATATCCCGTGAAGGAAGGAAAACCATAGAAACCTGTGTAGTTTACTAGAGTGGTTATGAAAATAAGCGACGTTTCGATGTCGGAGTCGTGGTTGAAGACAGACTATGTCGTCAAGTATTGTCGTTCGCCGCTATCTACATAAAAGCGAAACGCTTTGATATCTCTTGCACCTTCGCCCATATACTGACGGATGAGAAGGATGATGAGATGAAAAACGACCGCTTAGAACTCACTTGCAAGCGCTGCCCCCGCCATGATATAAACGCCATGCGACTTTAACGTCAGAGTGAGGCTGATCAACTTCGTCGGTTGTATCCAGCAAGAAGTACATGCATAAAAATATTCGTCAAGCCACATGACTGTCCCCCGACCGAAATACATGCAAGCAGTTCGTCCCCGTTGTGAAAGACGAATGACATGCGTTCAGTATTTTCGATGTGTTCACGATTCGAAGACCTACCATCGACTATGTTAACTATCTCATCGCAGCCAAAATACGAGGGAAAGTTGATTACCGCCTACTACGGAATAACGCTGGCACGATGAAGAATGCTGCCTTGCAACCGAAAAAAAGAAAGATGCGTGTGACCGGGAAGCGAGACGCATTTGGAGAACGAGAAATAGGTGGAAGAAAGGCGCGAGTGCGAGGAGCTTGAGCTGCTAGCCAAGGAATTGCGTTCGCAAATTTTACCTAAAAAATTGCGAGCTTTTGAGTTCGGGCAAACTCATGTAAGAGCAAAAACGGCGACGATGGAACCAATACCTAGATTATAGAATATATCTGAACTATTTTGGAACTATGTGGGAACTTCCTCAAGGCTTTTTCGGAACCATGTCATGATAATTTTAAGGTTGTTTCGTTAGAACTTTGGCACTAATCGAGAAGAGCTCCATCGACATGTTATCGGTAATGGCCGATATTGACGAATTATTGTGTTGTTATCTGCTATTATGGCAGTGTTATCGGTTTATTATCGTAAAGAACTGTTATCCACGAGTTATAGGTTTGCTATTGATTTGTTATTTCAAGGCGCTGATTTTTTATCGACGAGTTAAATGATTTTTATCGATTTATAATCGAAAAAACTGTTGCCAAAGAGTTCATTTCAAGCTATCGATTTGTTACGTTATTGACGATTTCGCAGCGGTTTATTGATTAAGAATCGAAGTGTTAGGGGTTTGTTTTTGACAACAACAGCTTTGGAGGAGATATGGACATTGCGCATGTAATCGATTAGTGATCGATTTGTTATAGAAATGTTATCGGTTTGTTATCGGCGGGAGAATTAGAAGCGCCCCGATTTTATGGAAATTTTGACACGTAGCTTTTTATTACTCCATGATGTTAAAGATCAAAGTTTGACGCATAAATTTTGTGTCCACCATGCTAGAAAAGAGATGATTTTAATTGCAAAAGTCATATACAGTGAAATTCCTTATAACCGGACACTCACCATCGCAGTGTTTTTGTCCGGCTATGGGAGATGTCCGCTTATAAGGGATGAAGTCACAAAATATATACCACACATATAAATTATATTGTACATAGTTTATTTAAGAAATTTTTGGAAGTAACGAATATTTGTATGCTTTAGTATTATATATCAATACATATACTATAAAAGAATAAATGCAGGTAAATGAGTTTTGACATCAGTGAGCGAATTCTGAATGTCTCTTTATTCAAATATTTCCGCTTATTTATATTAATATATTCTAAACATATTCTTACATACATATTTACATTTAAGCATACATACTTACATGCATACCTATCGTAAGCATACATACTTACATACCTACATACAACTCGATACAAAATATGTATGTACCTACACATCTGTGTTGAGCTGTGACTTCTGTGGGAAATGCAATGTTTGCAAATTTGCTGGAATTCAAATTTGTTTGGTTGTGTGTTGTACACACACCTGTATTAAATCGTGTGACTTGCTATGTCAGCAATCATTATCAAATGCATATTTATGTGTTGATGAACATTTAGGGCTTCATTCTGTATTGCGAACGATAGCTGAGACGAAAGATTCGCCTCTAAACGAGTTCGTCTAGCAATGGTATTCTCTATGATTTTCGTTCGGCCTTTACGTTTTTTACTTTATGCCAAATAGTAAAGCAAAAGCAATTGTGAAATGATACGTTACCATCGTTTAAGATAGTGCAAATACACTAGCGATTCGTCTCTGAGGCGAAACGAACGTTCGTTTCGTAATAGAGAATGAGGCCCTTAGACTATATTTGTATCAGGGTAGCATATTAGACTGATTTAAATATTTGGCATACTTATATCGATTAAGTACATTGTACATTGCACTCCTTATCTCCAGCCATGTTAGCACAGAACAAAATTGTGAGTCTTTCCTTTGATAGTTTACCGCCCCCGCATTTTTCGGACTTAGGGGCGAGGGTTTTATCAGGTAAGGCACGAAAGAAAAAGCCACTTTCATCTGCGTTGTAAATGTGTTGAGGCTTGTAACCGGTCAACAGGGATGGCAGTTTTGTCTTATTACGATGATCTTTGTATGAAAAAATTAATGAAAAACCTGTGTGCCCAAAATCTGTCCGATTATTGGAGCTGTCCGGTTATAAGGACTGTCCCTAATGGGGAATTTCACTGTACCACGATATCCTTCTCAATATGCCAAGTTTAAAGCTTCTATTTCAGATATCTATCTCTAAATATTATAAAACTTTCCCCGGCATATGGAAGAAGAAAAACGCTTTCTTTATGACAACTTTGGCGCACCAAAACGAGTGGAAGCAATACAATAACAACAACAACGACATATGTAGATACTTCTTCATTAGTAGCACCAATCTATGATGAAAACTGTAACAACGCAACAAAAACAAACAAATCTAAGTCCTCTACAGAACTAATACCCCTTTTGAACAACGGTCCTGGTCAGCAGCGGAAATGAGCAACAAAGCGACAACGTGATAGCGTGTTTTCACTGAAATTTGGCCAATTACCTCAATACCAAAATACACTTTTACACATACACACACACAAACATATTCAAAGTTCAGTTGAAGATTTACAAAAGGCAATGGAGTCAGTGAAACGATTCGCGTTCTTTTGTTTGTTTGTATATAAAAAGTACGAAAATTTGCTGCATTGACTTCCTTTCTGCGCTTAACCCTTTCATTTAACTCTTTCGCTTGGTGGATAAGTGGAGTAGAGGCAATGAATTGTTTTAAGTAATACGCGAATGCATATTCCGCGGAAAAATAAAAACTAATAAAATATAAAAGAGATTACGACAAATCTGTAACAAACGCGAAAGATTTATTTATGCACTTCCTCAATCCTTTCGTTTAACCCTTTCACTAGAGCAGCGCAGTCAGCCGCAACGCGAACGGCTTGAAACGCCCCCATAAATATTTGTAAGGCGTTTGCTGCATTTTGCATTGAAGGTTGAGCGTAAAAGCAGCGTTTAAAATTCAAAAATCGCAGATATTCCAGCAAATTTAACCCGTTCCTTTTGTTCGCACCTACGAATTGTCGTCGTCACGCAAAATGAAAGGCGAAAGGGTTAAATTTGCATTGCTACGGCGATCAAAAATATTCATATGCCATATTTGGAGTATGTTTTTGCGTTGGTATGTGTGTGTGTGTGTGTTATTGTCATACAAATATTTACGCATATCCGTGTCGGCGATTAGAAGTTTATCTTTTGTCTTTTTAATTACTCCTTACTTACGTGTTGTTCTTGTTGTTATGGTTGTAAATATGAGATTTACTTCCTTGAAGGAGCTTACGTTGTATAACTTTGTTATTGTTTTTATTAGCTCAATATGTTCAGCTCACCAAACGTGTTTGTATGTCTCTGTCGGTGTTGTTGCTAATGCAGCGCAACCTTTCTCTTAATTTATATCCTTTTACTTATGTTGTTGCCTTGCTATTTTAATCCTTTCACCTTTTGTTCATGTCCTTGTTAGCAATTTGCAAACACTACTTAAGTCGCACACCTACGCTAGATAAGCGTTTTATTTATTTATTTTTTTTTTTTTTGTTCTTGTTTGGATATGGAAAGTATAGGGTTATTCATTTTGATTTCAACAACTAAGGGGCCTTTCATGGTAGAGATATACGCCGCCGATTTTCGTCTTTTTTTGCACGCCGCCGCCGAATGTCAAAAATATCGGCGCGGCGGCGGCGGCGGCGGTGGCGTCCGGCGCGGTACTATATTTTTTACTCATTTAAGACTGTCTAGGCCATTTATTGTTCATGTCGAAAATTGGACGGATATGGTCGAAAGGGCTATCAACGGATGCGCATCACTGCCAGTTATAAGAATCCAATTGCGTAAAGTAACTCTTTCTACCTGTTCAAAAGTAATTTAAAAAAACAGGCGCTTTCAATGCCCGCTTAACACGGATTTTGCATCACCAAATTCACCAATTTATTAAGACAAAACACTAAAAGAAAAATTATGTAAAAAATTTAAATGCACACTTTGCATAATTTTTAAAAAAACATTAAGAAGGAACAATGAATTCAAATAAAATGACCCAAGTCGAACATGTTTTCAAATTGCCTTCTATTGGTAAAAAAGCAAGTTAGCCGAAAAAAACAAACATTCTATATTCCGATTGGGAATAATAAGCGAAATCAGTTATGCGAAATCTTTTGGAAGGCCCAGGGGTTTAAACTCCCCTTTGAAATGATTATCACCTCATACATAAGTTGAAGATAGAAGGGTTTGAAAAATCACTTGGCCTTATACTCAAACATCTGTTGTTTATTTGCGAAACTTTAGAATAGCGTCCGATGTGTTAATTTTGATTTTCACAATTCATCATTCAACAACCTAGTCTCCCGTTTTCACATTTCCTAAAGTTGGCGGCCCTATCCCAACGTTTATGGGAGTGAATCACAGTGATTCTAGCCTATCAACCAAGTTTAAATATCACCCACACGTTTCGCCTCCTTTTACAAATGTGAAAACGTAGGCACATATATTTACCAGGTGAGGCTTTGTCCTTCGCAAGAACACTCACGGTGGTGAAGCAAAAGCTTTCACAAGACAGTCGAAATAATGACGGTGTGTCGTAACGTAGTGGATAGTCGAAAGAGTCTGAAAACTGCAGCCACGTGGTCATCCATAATGAGCTCTTATATCATAAGGCCGGAAAACAGCAGTTATCATTTTTCGGTCAACTTTCATTCTAAAATATCGTTTTGATTTAACGAAGACTATTGAAATCAATGTTGTGAACACAAACGTCTGCAAACTTTGGTCTACATTAAAAAAAAAGGTATCCAGGGTCCTTGTAAAATTTAAATTATGTAGGATTATACAATTTTCACCCATGAGTTATGCAATAATATCCACTTGGATTGCTTATGATTTCGAGGGCGGCATCCTTGGCCGAATAGCCACTCCCTAACGTTTCAAGGTGTTTCTCTGGTAGTGCTCGACAGTATAGCGCGTTAAAAAAATCCGTTAGAAAGTATTCGGAGCTATACATAGAGTTTCTACTGACGTTCACAAAGGTATGAGTTCGAAGTCGCAGTCCTATAGCTTCTGTGCTGGCATGTTGTATGAGGGCCAGGATGCGTGGTAGCGACTGGTGGTGGACAGGATTGCTACTGTTCGCACTTCGGGAATTATAGCTCTTAAAATAGCCGAAAAAACTAGATGCCTCTTTGGCGCGACTAACAATAGGCCAGCGTTGGTGCACATCGTTAAAACTGGCCCATGAGTATTAAAAGACCATTAATAGCAACCGTAAGTCGCCTTTGTGCGTGACCAGCAAGGGGTGACAAATAACTTAAGGAAGTTAGACCAGAACCTCTTCTTCGGTGAAACTACGTTTTGTACGAGATATACAGACAAAAGTGTGACTATTTGAAGTACCTCAATTTTTTTCGGCAGACGCAGCATTACCAGTCCCTTAGACCGGGGATAAGTTGGAGCCTCCCTGGAGTAAGTGAATGAAGGACAGTTCCTCCGCAACGAGCTGCTCTTGAAATTTTTTGAACGATCCGCGAGACTTTGGGGCAAAAACCCCGGATCTTTCCGAAATCGCCAATACGTTGATTCCCTTAAATATATACAAACAAAACCTTTCCTAAATATTATTTTTTAAATAGAAAAAAGCGTTTTAAAGCAAGAACACCAGCGTACACCAGCGTACACCGGCGCGCCGCCCACGCCGATATAGTGATCGGCGTAAACCCCTATTTCATGGTAACTGTTCCAACTCGAAAAACTTAATACACCCAATAGCCATGAAAGTTTTTGAAATGTTGTTAACTGTGACAAACAAAAGACCGCAATATAAACAGGTTGTGATGAAACATGGACTCGAAATTAAGTTCTTTCTTCTTGAGATATCTAGTCCAAGAACTCTCTACTTTAAAAAAAATGTGGATCATTATTGCGGCATTTTTTGCGTAGTTTTCAAAATAAAAAATTTAAATGAAAGTTTTATCAAATTTTATAACAGTTATTTGCAACTTTTTCAGAATTTTACAAGTTTTGCATTTTGCGTCGGTATTGTTTTTCTAATGTTGATTTTTTCATGTTTTTTTGGCCTTTGAAATGGTAGCGCGTGTGAAAGCCAAGCTTTTACACACGATGTAAAAA
The DNA here is from genome assembly GCF_040869045.1 of Eurosta solidaginis. Lineage (NCBI taxonomy): Eukaryota > Metazoa > Arthropoda > Insecta > Diptera > Tephritidae > Eurosta > Eurosta solidaginis. The sequence continues at coordinate 295,189,353 of NC_090320.1, forward strand.
CGACGACCAACGTAGGGCATTTTCCTTTTGATGAATCCAGCGCGAAAGTAGCAACGACTTTGTATCTCCAGGGACAAAAAACTAAGTCCAGTTAGTAGTGGAGAGCGCGGCTTAAGGACTTACCCGTGGTAAGGCATGTTTGTCGTAAAACGACTAAATTGCACAGATCCGCAGAATACAGAGGCCAAAAAAACATGTCCGCGGAAGTTTTACTAGTACCAAAAGACGCTAATACCTAAAAATTCGCAGTGTCTTTGGGGATAAAGCAACAGAGCAGAAGAAGGGAAAAATTAGATTTTGATACTGCTTTGGAGCTTCACATAATAAGTTTATGAATTAAATGTAAAATGAAGTTGTACAATTGCACTTTATCACTACTCCTTCCGAATATAGCTTGTAAGAATAAATTATTAAAAATGAATTTCACACTTAGCCATTTCTGTTTTCGAATACTCAAAATGTACAACCCTATACTTAGCATCGTTAGAGGCATAGTACCAATACTCATATTTGTTAGTTTGTTAATATTTCAAGAAATGTTTCATTTTGCAAGCACCAAAAGTTGTCTTACCTTTCTTATATGAGCAAATGCAACTATTTTGGTTTTGTCGACAGCGGCAGAGCGGTAGGTAAGGCCAATTTGTTAAAATTGGCTACTGTTTGGCAGTGTGTTTCAATGTAAACACATGTAAACAAAGAACGAAAGGATTAAGACTCGAAAGGATTTGCATGCCTTCATTGAGGAACTCTGTAGATATGTATGTGTGTTGTATGTAAACCCATTCTTGATCTATATTTAAAGATGGCGACTGTAGACAAACAAATAAATATTAAGTTTAGTAAATCTTGGAGAGTACTAATTGGAGTACATAGGAATTCTTTGCTTTATGTATCCGGGTAAAGATGTTGGGTTTGTTTTTGCTATAAATGTTGCTGTTGTATCTACTATCTATGTCGGGCTTCATAGTTTATAGGGGCATTATTGAAATAAAAGTTTACCGTACACTAAAGAGCGTGTATTATTGGAATGAGGACGGTCAGCTTCAGTGAAGTCGACGGTCATCTTTAATAACTCATTTCAGCACAATAAAATGCATAAGCATGTCTTTAGTGCCGGAAGCTCTGCCAAATTCCGATGTAATCTCTTTCCTGGTGTCGCATCAAAAGTCTAATATAATTTCTAGGTAGCTAATTACCTATTAGAATATAACCGTGATATGACATGTCTCTTGTAAAAGGCAAATAAAATCTCCGTTAGTCAGTCCGGAGTACAGTCGAATACTCATCTCGCAGGTTGGGCTTTTTAGCGCTCGTTCTTACATGACTTTGGTTGCACATTTTTGTTTCTGTCTGTCCTGCTTTCGCTATAATCACATATTAGGCTCTAGGACTACAGATGGCTTTGGGTCAGATGTCTAATTGTTGACTTTGCTGCCCTATTGGACGTGTTTGGGATGAGGAGCGAAGCATTTTGGGCGCCTCTTTTCCCAACTAGGAAAGAGGTTTTGGGACAGCAGTGTAACATCTGAGTTTAGTGGACTTTTCAATTTCATGATATGACGGAGCATTTTCGATACGTTTGCAGTGTGTTCGATAAAATGAGCTATGAAGCTTTAAGTAAGAAGTGTTAGTAATGGCTTTACTGCACGTCCTACCATGAGCAATATGAAAAGCGGAATATTTTAAGAGCATCTACCCCATCATCGCTGGTAACGAGTACCTATGAGACTTTAGACGTATAAGCGTTTCTTTTAATTTACCTGCCCTTTCTACATTCACTCAGACAACACTTCTTCCGATTGAAGAAAAATGGGAATGAAATGGCACTTAAGAAATTCTTCCTCATTCGCATGGCCAAAATGTCACATTTTGAGGAATTTTTCCTCATTTTGAAGAAATTTGGCCATGCGTATGAGAAAGAATGTCTTAAGTGCCATTTCATTCCAATTTTTCTTCAATCGGCAGAAGTCTTTTTCTGAGTGTTGGTAAGGGTAATGAGGTGAACATTTTCGGTACATCAGCCGAGCTCCGTCAGCCGTTTCAGATATGAAGCTTTAAATCAAAAGTATAAGTGAGGAAATTTCCTCTTGTAGTAAGATCAGACGATGGGGTATATATTCAGTGGGTGTTTCCCTCCTTCGCTCAAATCACATATGAGACCTTGGATCCACAGTGTAACTTCCAGCTATATTTCTCTTCCTGCATTGAAGCGGCGGATAATTTTCTGTACATTTAGCTGCCTGATACCCAGCAAATACCGGAGGCAAAATTCCCTCCGTGTCGTACGATTTTTCTAAATATCTCATCCCGTGCGCCCCCTAGCAAATCTTTTTGTATCGTGTCATCGGTTGTCATCGACCTCTGAATTAAGTTTGAAATTTCAAGTCTCTAGCTCATTGAGAAGTTACTTAAAAGCTGGTTCCAAAATTTTCAAATGCTTATCTAATTACTCCAATTCGTGCGCCACCTAACGCATTTTTTTCCTTTTGTTGCATTGTCACGGTGTTCTAACCTACATATGTGTAAAGTTTCACGTTTGTATCTCAATAAGAAGTTACTTAAAAATCGATTGCAAGATTTGTATGAAAAGCGGACAAACATTCAACCGACCTAATATAAAGGATGTAATAAAGTAGTCATAAAAATATAAATTTTTTTGAAAACACCACTGTTTTTTCGTTTAAAAATAAAAAAAATTGTATCTTTTTTTTTCATATACCATTTTTTGCACACTTGGCCCATTGTGCGACTGGGCCACTTATTCGGTTTAACTAACAAAAACTGTTTAATTTCAAAATGCCCTGAACACATATACAACCGAAATCATACTTTTGATGAGAATAAATTAATACATGCAGGCAAAAGCCTGAGAAAGGTTTGACTCAAATGATTGCGTAGTTTCGCAGAAGTGCTAATTATTTTGCAATTTGATTTTGACTTCATGCGCCTTTGCTTTACCAACCCAAATGAGCACTGAGATTGTAGCCTACAACCCCAAATCGTATTGAATGTGTCATGCCATTTTGCACCACTGCCATGAACTCTCCAAAACACGCTCCAATATCACCAACCAAATATATGTAGCTCTCTCGTGCATACATACGTTAGAGCTCGTAACTTAAACCGTTGCGCTAGCCAAATGAGCGTAACCAATTAAATACTTCTTTACACCACTCGTACATTTACGAACTCCCCACCCAACAACATGGCGTCCAAAGCAGAGCACGACTCCAGCAGCCACATGCGTGCTATGGATACTTTGTGGTTGGCAGTGCAGGTAAAACGTTTGTGTTTGCGGTAAAAAGAGCAACAGCAACAAAAGCATACACATACCTACACAAATAAACAAAAACAAATGGGGGAAATGTGGAGAATTAAATTGAAAAAATCCAATTGTAGCCAAACAATAGCAGAAAATAGAAAACATCTGCGTGAAATAAAAATGGACGCAACAAATTCAGTTTTTGTTTTTGTGGTTTTCGTGTGCGCTGGTAGATGAGTATATGCATTATCTTTTCTCTTTGATACATAGATTTCAGCGGCAATGTATGGGTAATATTTTTATTGTGCGTTTAATGCAGCGCACGAGCGTAAATCAAAAACATTGCCCAAGTATTGGCTTTTTTTTGTTTTTGATGTGGTGCGAGTTTGCGGCAGCTGTTCGCTCTTTTATTATTACCGCAATGGATGCCAGCGATGACAGCAAAAGCACGCCCACAGAAAATGAATAAAAAAATCGCATAAAGAAATTTTAACAACAAACTTTTATTTGTACATACATACGTGACACATATTTTCGACGTGTGGTAGATTTAATAAATTGTTAAATCATTGCAAAAGTACCAAACAATGCATATAGTGTTTTTTTTTATTCGGTTTAATTATTGAATGCATGATGCAGTTTTTCGTTTTCTGTCACACTACACTCATACATACATATATTGGTGACAGAAATAAAAAAGGTCTAAGCCGTAGTGAGGTTCGGATCGTTCGTACTCATCTAGAATAGTCTGATAATTAGATGTTGTTCGTATACTTCCTTGTACTCGCATCGTCTCCATGTTAACCCTCACACACTCTTTTCTTTCAAACCCTCCTGCTAATCGCACTAGTTGCAAACAAGCATGGAACTGTTGCATGATGAAACGGCACAAGTTCCAATTCTGTCCCGTTGCAGTGCTTTAAATTGTCACATTAAGATATCCTACAAAGAGGCAAAAAGGCACCACCTTTGCTGACCTTTTGAACGCGTTCTAAACTGATTCGGCCGTTGTTGATTCTAAAATAGTCGAAGCCTTCGGTTAAATTTATTTAAAAAATTGCATAAATTGCAGCACTGTTAGTGTGACTAATGAGTGTACTTCTCTGCATCCGATTAAGCAGTTATTCAAACTAACCTAAATCTAAAAACTCTAAATTGACTAAGGGGTTTTATTCGGTGTATACATATTTGAAATTTAACTGAAAAATAAGTCTAAAATTTCGAACCACATTAAGCTTGCTGCTGACAATCTCATAATTGCAGCAAATTTGCTGTTTCGTTTAATTTCATTTTTGTGAACTACGGCATTTCATATAACTTCTTTGGGAAATTTTCAGCGGTGTACCCAGTGGCGTAGCTACCTTGGGTGGCACCCGGTGCGGAAGTTGGTGGTGTCACCCCATCGAAAGTAAAAAGCAATAAATTGTATATGATAAAGGTCATGGATCATTTATTATTTATAATATTGAAGAAATAACAAAACACAATAACAACTAAGACAGAAAAGGAATTGTTATACAATTAAAATTTCTTCTTTCTAGCTTTGACAACTGCAAACTCAACAATTACTTCATCGAAATTTATATTTTATATTGCCTCGTGTTCGATGGCTAGTATACCAAGATTGCTAAGCCGCGATTGGGTCATTGTTGCCCCCAAATAGTTTTTTTATTAATTTAATTTACTGAAACCTCTCTCACATGAAGCTACGGACACGCAGACCGTCATAAACAATTTCAGTGCAATCATAAGATTATGAAGAGATTCTGTAAAATCCCATTCTTCAATAAACTTAAAAAAATCTAGAGACACCCACTCAGTAACCATAACATTAGGGGGTTTTAAATGTCTTCGCAGTCTTGGTATCTCCAAGACTAATTCGATTTCTGAGACCTCATCATGAAAATCAGTAAATTTAGATGGAGCTAATTTCAGTTCTTCAGTATTTATACGATCTCGCACAATGAAGCTACATCTTGAAGAGACAATTTAACAATTCACGCCAACCAAACACAACGAACGCACTTCACGAAACAAATGAGAAATGTTGCAACTGAGACGGCAAAGATCGCGAGTTTGGGACGGGGAATTCCACAAGACAGCGTCAGATTCTTTTGCGGAAATCCCCGAATTATACATAGAGCTGAGCTAATGTGGGAATCCTAGAAAAAGAAATTTTTGTGCTAGCGATTTTTTTTGTTTGTATATTGTTCTTAAAGTTGAGAGACCGGGTGGGTGTCACCCCAAAAAAGGTGACACCCGGTGCGGCCCGCTCCCGCCACCTCCCATTGCTACGCCACTGGGTGTACCACAAGAATTTTAATGTTTTTCTTAATTTATTTCTTCTTGTAACAAAGAAGTTTTATGATGGCACTTTTTCGGATATTGATTCGATATTTTGTGGAAGCTATCACCAATGAGAAAGTAGCCCAACCATCTCGATGACGGTGCAACTTTTTTTTTAAATATATGTGATAATAACGTAAAAAAGCTACTTTATTACAGTCAATACAAAAAAAAGTCCCCGCCCCCTGGAACCTCGCATGTAACATGTGTTCCAAATATGAGCCAAATCGTACCACAAATAAAATTTTTTGAATATATCGTTTCTTGCCCCACCTAGCGGCGAGTTTTTTCATAGGTCGCTTCCTATTCATAAATGTATTATGTGTTCCAAATATGAACCAATTCGGACTACAAAAACGATTTTTTGAAATATTTCGATCCATGCACCACCTATCCGAGTATTGTTTTCTTCTAATTGCATTTTCATCAGGTTCTGAACTATATTCCAAGTTTCAAGCTTGTAACTTATCGGGAAGTTACTTAAATTTTAATTACAAAATTCGTAAACAACGGCCTGTCAAGTCAAGCTAAAGAAACCCGTTTAAAAAGAGGAATTTTTACTTAGTTGACTTTATTGACTATCGAATAAGTTTAAATTATATTATTAATCGTTTAATTAATATTTGCCAAACCGTAATCAAATTTTCAGTAAAATAAATTTAAAGCCTAAGTAAGCCACGCAAAATCCCCATTAATATACAAAATTTCCCCCCTCATAAATAAGCATCCCAAGTTTTGCTCCAATCAACGTAGGTAAGCATTAAACCAAATCCAAATAACATAAATCCACCATAAATATTCAAATCTTATCGTCGATTACATCACCACAAACGCCACCACCAGTACCAATGCGATTCACAAATTACACAAACAATGAATGTTGAAACAACAGCAACGCCAACGCCTCCTTGTCAGCTGAGTGTTTTCGATAGCGGATACGTGAGTTTGCAAATAACACAACAAATTATGGTGCAATGTGCAAAAACATTTATACGCTGCCTCGTAAAAACAAAAATACAACATACAACAACAAAGTGTCGAAGAACAGCATCAGAGGGCTTTGTGTTGCAAAAACAGCAATCAGTGCTACTGTAACGATGCACACTCACCCACACATGCAACGAACAATAAGAGCACCAATAAAAGCTGCAGTGTCACAACAGCAACAAAAGGAAGGTGAGTAGACCGGTACTGGGTGATGGGGAGAAAATGAAAAACTAGAGAAAAACGAAAACAAATGGCGCAGAGTGGCAGCAGTGGGAGAGAGTGCAAGCGAGCTTCTATCAGGGTAAATACTTAGAGAAAAAGAGATAGAAATAAAACGTTATGTGGGCATGCAAATAATGCAAAGCATTTCAGTTGGTGCTCCAAAAGTTAGTGCAGTTGGTGCATGTGTGTATGGGGTGGTGGTGATGGCTATAACGCTTACAAAATGCATCAATGCGCCCAAAAGCACAACAAATAAAAATAATTCAATTACACACTAAATAAGCAACAAAAATGTGACTTAAGGAGAATAATAAATTACACTGTGGAGCAAAGTAAAAGCACAAGAAAGCAAGTATCGACTTTATTACCTGCGATGTAATATGTAATATGAGAATATAACAACAAATTTGAAAAGCGCATCGAAGGTCTTGGGTTCAAGTCACATGAAAAGCAATATTAAAATACTTTAGCAAACGTTTTCCTTAGCGAGCTCGCCAATCGGGTGGGTGGTTTCTGCGATGAAAACTTCTCAGCAAAAATTTTTCTTCGTTCATAATCTGCATAAGACATATCGGTCTCGTCCCGAACATTTATAGGAACAATTAAAATGCATCTCAATGCAAATTGGAAAAGAAATGTTATTATTTTATGTTCTTCTTAAAAGATAGGTTTTTGATTATGCTGAAAAATAAACAATCCTACATTTACCTTAAAAGCTGAGGTAATGTATGTTTTTTGTAACCAAAAACATGTATTTGCAAGAGTTATGAGGAGAACTTCTAGACCGATCTGGCTTTATTTATGCGGTGCTTGATTCCTTGAATCCTGTATTAGTTAACTTCCTTGCGGACTTGATATCAGTGTTAATAAAAAATTTTGCTTATATCTGAACAAAGTAAAAACAAATACCTAAACCAGCTGTTATAATGGTGAAAGGTATAAATTATTTAACGACTATAATTAGTTTCGTGGTGTGACTATAGCGTGCTCCGTCTACACCACCGAAGATCCTAGGTTCACGCCCCGGGCAAAGCAACATAAAAATTTTAGAAATAAGGTTTTTCAATTAGAAGACAATTTTTCTAAACGGGGTCGCCCCTCGGCAGTATTTGGTAAGCACGCCGAGTGTATTTCTGCCATGAAAACTTCTCAGTGAAAACTCATCTGCCTTGCAGATGCCGTTCGGAGTCTGCATAAAACAAGTAGGACCCGTCCCACCAATTTGCGGGAAAAACTTAAAGGAGCACGAAGCAAATTGGAAGAGAAGCTGGGCCTAAAAGTCTGTTCGGAGGTTATCGCGCCATTTACATTTATTTATATTTATTTATTATTAGTTTCCTAGGATTCTTCTGAAAAGTCTTTATTATGTGATGACTTGTATTGGCGAGGTTTTGAAAGCGATCAATGAAAGTATTTAAGTTTAAGGAAATGGTCAATTTGAAGTAAGTTCGCATCATTCCATTAAGAAAATGGTCAATTTGAAGAAAGTTGGTATCATATCATTAAGAAAATGGTCAATTTGAAAAAAGTTGGTATCATTCCATTAAGAAAATGGTCAATTTGAAAAAAGTTGGCACCATTCCATAAATTGTTTTCTTTTTTCAATAATTAGACTATCGCACTTTGCAAAAAGTGATCCTTATCTTGTTAGCTCTCTAAACATAACGTCGACGCCGCGATAAAAAACTGCTAACTCCACTTTTCACTCAAAAGGACTTTCCGATACTGATGGAAAGGAATATGATTTCTGCACATAGTGGTAGACTTAATGTCCAGAATCGCTTAAAATCTCTTAAAATAAAACCTGATAGCACCAACCAAATATGAAAATTAATGTTATCTTCCACTTTGTGTCTTATTGATATATTATAATCTAATACAATAAAGCAAATACTAAATTATAAACCAACGAATGTGGTTCGAAGCCTTTTAAAGACCGATGAAAACAAAATTGTGCAATATTAATATAAATCGAGATCCATACCCTTAGGCGAGGGCGTGCTTTAATTTTTTGTAAAGTGATGATCGCAAATGGATAATAGATAAAATTGTGGATCAATATCTGTGTGTCCAAATATTATAAGCCAACATGCTTCCTTTTGCTGAAGACGATACCAGTGAAGTCGCAAAGAACTGGACTTGGAAGAATAGTTAAAGTTGAGGTAAGCTGCCAGCTCAATCGGACTTGCAGACGGAGCTTAAAAAACCGTTTGCGGGGAAAAAACACAAAAATAACAATAATAAAGATTTATGGGAAAGTAGTTAAGAACGAGTGATATAATATTACATTGGATGGTATCGCCATGTCAACTTCAAGAGGAAAGAATGTGTGGTAGTCATAAAAAATAAGGACAAAAAAAAATAATCTGAATTACCTGTTACTTTTGCTTCTATTCATTTTTAAACTGGAATTAATTTTAAAAACACTTACCTAAAATGAGGAAAACATTTTTTTTTTATTTTCTTTAAATTGAGGAAAATTTTAATAACTTCTAATTTTTGTTTTGCTTTTCAGTCATTTGACGAACATTTATTCTTCATTTCTTTTCAATCAAGTATTCTTGATTGTGACAGTATTTACATGTACGAATTAGGTCAGTGAATAAGAGTACTCGACTGTAAAGTTGCGAGCTCGACTAGAAACCCAGGGCCGTAACAGTAATACAATTAATTTTTTTAGTTTTTTATACAAATTTCTCTATTTTTAAGAAAATATTCCTATAACCAAGGAAACAAACATCTTAGATTTTAAGATAATTACCTGTCTAAATTCATGGTGGAATCGCCAGGTTATGTAAATAAAAAAAAGAACAGAAGATGTACGCTATCTGAAACGGTATGGATGTATTTTCAACGGTCAGAAGAGGGAAAAATTTTTACCCGCTTTGAAAAAATAGGAGTAGAAAAATAAATACCTTGCTACGAAAGCCATTACAGAAACTGTTTTTATCAGCATGTCAGTGCCACCTAACGCCAATTCAAAAGGGGATACACAGGACCGGTGCGAGCTTATATTACTTTTGGCATCGAATAAAAATAAAAAACTTAACCTGTGATGAACAATAAAATTCAGTAATGGGTCTAAAATAAACTGACTTCAACTTCAACTGCAATTGAAGCTTTCATCGAAAAACCAGACATAAAAGCGAGAGGTGTTATCCATTAGTTGAACTGTAGTAACTTTGCGCACTTAAATGTGTTTCGGGTTTGTTCTTTCCATCTCCTTTGTTAATTTTTCGTTAAGAGTCGGAAGTAAAACATATGCCCTTCTTATATATCATATCTTGATCAGAAGATCCCCCAAAAGCTCTTGACAGTTGAATTCATGATGTATTACTAATGTTACCAAATTATTATTTGCTAAAATATGTCAGAACCAGAAGATGCTGATCCTATAGAGCCGGATTCATATATTCTAAATTACAATCCATAACTGTAACGTTCCTTTTATCTTAGGGGTCTGATTTTTAAGGTAAAACAACAACAGTGAGTTACAACTTTGTGTAACTATATTTAGAAATCCATTTTTTAGCGAAGTTTTTACATAAACAGGACGTAATACGACGGTTTTGGTGTTCTTGATGCAGGCATGACAAAAAAATGTCTCGAAAGTCTTCAGTAAAATCTATTAAAATTTTTTTTGGAGCAAATTACATACATATGTATGTTTATAATGGAAACATCAACAATATGAACGTCATAGTTTAGCACGGCCTTACTTATGGAAGACAACACCAAAGATACCAAAATGATGATTTTCTGTTTTTAAATCCCGCAAGTGTCTATCGGTACGCACCTAATAGATTTATGTAAAAAAATACTAAAAGTGGCATATTTTAATTCTGAAAAATGCCAAAAAACAACACTTTTTCAGGGACAACATTGGTGAAAATTTTTCAGATAGCCGAAGGACAGAACAAAAAAGAATTTAGAGCGAGAAAATTGACGGTTTACTTCACCTTGTTATTCCACCATGGTCTATATTAAGAAAAGCGTTTCAATGGCGGCCACCGTGGTGTGCTCCACCTACCACACCGTATGCCTTGGGTTCACACCCCGGGCAAAGCAACATCAAAATTTTAGAAATAAGGTTTTTCAATTAGAACAAAATTTTTCTAAGCAGGGTCGCCCCTCGGCAGTGTTTTGCAAGCGCTCCGGGTGTATTTCTGCCATGAAAAGTTCTCTGTGAAAACTCATCTGCCTTTCAAATGCCGTTCGGAGTCGGCATAAAACATGTAGGTAAGTCCCATCCGGTCAATTTGGAGGTTATCGCGCCTTACATTTAATTATTTATTTATTTAAATGACGCAAAACCAATCCGTTTTTTTTTTTTTTTTTTTTTTTTTGTTTTAAATTTTTAGGTTTTTTTTCTTTTACACTAACTACAAAAATAAAAAAAATTCTGGCCCCAATACACGCTTGAGAGCCAAGATCACTGAATCTTTCTTGCTGTCTTGGATCAAGCGGCTCACTTTCTAAATTAAATCTACGTCCCCTACCTGACCTGTGCGCAGGGCTTGGGTCTCATTACGAAAAACTTCCTTCTAAAAAATTAAGAATTAGCAAGTCTCGAAATAGAAGTCTTCAGCGGAAGTAGCCAAAATTTGTGTGCCACCTCTTACACGGGTAGGCAGAAGCGTTTAGTGCGCTATTTTCGCATTTTCACCAACGTTATGTAATTTTACAGTCTACTTTGGGAGCTTTACTTTTGCTCCATAGTGTGCATGCAGAAGTCCCCACACTAATGCATATATGCATATATATGTTTGGAAATATTTTTATAAACTAAGCCAATCATAAAAACAAACAAAAAAGCTGTCACGTCAAATGCAATTAGCTTGCAGCAAGAAACAAAAATGCCTCTCCATAAATAAAATTCTCAAAACTGCAAGTAAACTTATTGCGATTGGTCGAGCGCGAATAAAGCATAAGCAAAGCGGCAAATTCACGAACAACAACAAAACTAAAAGCAAAACAAGAAATGTGCAGTTAGAATTATGATCCACAATTCTGATTGGCTACTTATTTAGAGAATACAATGAGGGTAGTAAAGTGAGCAAGCAAAGGAAGATAGTGAGCGCAACGCCATAGTACGCCATACAGCTGAGTGGATGAACCGGTCGTTGTTGAAGTCTCCACAACAACACAATTGTAAATTGGAATACGAGCATGCACAAACAAACCTACGATGCATGAATGTGGGCTAAAACTGGTTTGACTTTGCGTGCTTATGGCTGCGCCGGTGAGGTGTAAATTTTAGTCTACAATAAACGACGGGGTAAATTGGATGTGTCGCTGGCGCGGTTTCTAAGAAAAATAAAAAAAAAACGATTTAATTGTGAAAAGAGAAAACAATACCATTAAAAGATATTAAATAATAATTAAAAATAGTTTTTTGCACCGCTCAGTGTGTTACGTTACAAGTAAATAATAAAAAAATGTTTAAGCGGAAATAAGTTAGCGATCGTTTCGGAAACCAGCAAATGTTAAAACGCGCGACTACAAAAAGTTAGTTCAATCGTAGATCGCTGCTTTAGTGCGTGCTTAGAAAAAAAATTGGCAGAAATTCTCATAGCAAAATAGCCGACAAGCAGCGCCTGAAAATGGCAAAAATTGCCGGCGTTGCACCAGCGACCACAATTGGTGAGCATCAGGCGCTTGCCCTAAGCTTCAATCAATATTTGCATAATCAACAAAATCAAAGTCAAGATCAGCAACATCATATACAGCGACAAGAGCCTACTAATCATCAACCTAAACAACAACAACAACAGCATCCCTCAACCCAACCACCTGCCACGATTACAGCGCACACCGCCGCTTACACGCTCGCCGAATCGACGCTGCAACATTCATTACTATACAAAATGGCGCGCACACCGCATCTTAAATCAAGTTTCTCGATCAATGCCATCTTGCCCGAAACGATGGAGGATCATCAGCATCAAACGCAGGATCAATCACCCCAACACTCTCCACAACATCAAACGCACCGCCAGCAACTGCAACAGCAATTGCAACAACACCCAGCGCTGCAGCATCAACATTACGCACTACATGCGCAACAACAACATCAGCATCAACAACAACAACAGCAACACTATCCACCGCCGCATGATATCGATAAATACCGACGCATGCCACCCAATGACTTCCATGCCACGCATTCGCCACTCGGTTCTGAAGATCATGATCTCTCTGAGGTTGAGTCTGATCTTGATGTGACGAGCATGTCACCACCACCACCATATACGGAATGTAGTGAGATCAGCGCGCATAGTGTGGAGAATGGAAAACGCAACTACCGCAGACGCAACGGACGTGCCGGTGTTGGTGCGCCGGGACATACAGATGAAAGCGCCGAAAGTGAGTTAGAAGGCGCGGATGATGATGTGGGTGGATTGGAGTTTGATGGCGGCGGTGAAGAGGAGTGCGATGAAGAAGATTTGGACTGTGATGCGGATGCTGCGGATGGCGACACTCAAGCAGATGGCGATGGTGATGGCGAAAAATCAGCAGATGCTAAGCCAACAACTGATAAGAAGGGCAATGAAAAGCCACCTTATTCCTATAATGCGCTCATTATGATGGCCATCAGGCAGAGTGCAGAAAAGCGGCTGACTTTAAATGGCATCTACGAGTATATAATGACCAATTTCCCTTACTACCGCGACAACAAACAAGGCTGGCAGAATTCAATACGTCATAATTTGAGTTTGAATAAATGTTTTGTAAAAGTGCCACGTCACTACGACGATCCGGGCAAAGGCAATTACTGGATGCTGGATCCCTCGGCGGAAGATGTCTTTATTGGCGGCTCAACGGGCAAGCTGCGTCGACGCACTACAGCCGCCTCTCGTTCACGCTTAGCCGCCTTCAAACGATCTCTTATCGGTCCCATGTTCCCCGCACTCGGTTATGCGCAATTTGGGCAATTTTTGTATCCACCACAAGCTGCCGCCACAGCTGCTGCGCCCAGCCTACTCGCTAGCATGTACAGTCGTTATAATCCTTTTGTGCCAAAGAGTCCAGCGGTAGCAGCAGCGGCTGCAGCAGCCGCCAGCCTACCAATGTCAATGCAGTATGGTGGTGGCGCGCCCACATCACCAGCCTCCGTTATGGCTAACTATAGCAGCGGTATGGAACGTTTGTTGGGTGCAATGCCACATCAAAGTCATTCGGCTGCCGCAGCAGCAGCCACCAATGAATTGTATCAACGTCTACAATATCAGCAATTATTGCAACAACACGCGGCAGCTGCAGCAATTGCGGCGCATCAACGCCATCAGCAACATTTAGCTGGTGGCGCGGGTGTACCGCCACCTGGTACGCATACGCATGCGCAACACGCTCAACATCTGCCACATATAGGACCGCCGCATCAGCAGCAATTGCAAGTGGGTGCAGCGACGCATTCGCATCATTTGAGTGCACAACCCGTCTCACCTGGTCACTCGCCCATTTCACCGACGGCAAACGCATTAGCGCCTCAAGCGGCGGCGGCGGCGGCGGCAATATCGCCTATACTCAAACCAGTCACAGTTGTGGCGCGCAACGATAGCTGAGTGGGTGTGGTGTACGGCGTGCCGACGGTATTGAGAGCAGCAGAAGCAGCAAATGAGGAGGCTGTATGTATATAGTTGTAGTTTATTTATGTATGTATGTATGTATAGAATAGTATATAAAACGGGTTAGTTAATTGAAAAATAAGAAACTTCTTCAAAGTACGCTTATGACTCGAAAGCTGAAGCTGTGCAACGATCAGTGTGATCTTGTGAGGTCTTGATTTAGGACAAAATTTCAATGTTGCAAGAAGAAATTTGTTATGCAAGTTGTTGCAAAGGCTTTAATTGTAAATTAAACAAAAATATAAAAAAAATATTAGAGCCTAGCACGAATGTGTAAAAAATGTTAGTATGAAAAAGAAATTTTCAAAAAGCTGCTTTAAGCAATTTCAATATGCATCTGTATATAAAATAAATAAATAAATAAAATGTTAGTTAGTGTTAAAAATTATTAAAAAAAAATCAAAATATTGCGATTACGAAAAATTAAAATTATTTATTTATTAAAATCATAAATGAAAATTGGTTTTTATTGGATTTTTAAGATACATTTTTTTGCAGTCATGAAGTCATGAATTTCCCTTTCATATTTTATTTACTGATTTCAAATGCCTTATAAAATCATGCAGTCAGTGCAGCCAGTCCCCCATATTGGAGCAGCAGCTGCAATCAGAACTTCAATAATTTCCAATTGAAAGATTTTGTCATTACAAATAACTTTTTCTTGCTACAATTACACTGTAGTATTTTTCATAAAAAGGACCTCGTACGTATAATTTTGTACTGAACGTCGAAGTAATTTTTTATTTTTACTTAAAGGTTAACAGGTCACAAGAAGTTAGGTTAGGTTGAACTGGTTGGTCCATGGGGACCCCACATAAGTTGAATGAGTCCGTAGTGTTACCAGAAGTTTATTTAACGACCAAACTGAAAAATCCCTATCATAAACTATAACCTATCTTATAAAATAACTCCGTCCTCTTGCAAAAATACTAAACGCTTTTTAGGAACTATGCCACTTGCTGCTTCTAGATCTGACAGCTGTATCACTCCTTATAGCTGGAGTCTTATACTGTTATCACACGGACGGCTTATTGAATAATAAAGGCAGTTTTCTACATTAAGACGCTTATTGAGCTCAATATTCCCTACAAAATTCGAATCTATAATTATTTCATTAGTAGCTAATCTAATGCCTAATGAAGTCAAAAGCACAATGCAACTCTGTTGGGAGCGTTCAGTTTCTTAGTTTTTGGTGTGTTCAGTGCTTAAAAATGTCATTGTCTGCATGGCGGAACGATACAAGGTGGCCGCATCGAACAGCTGATTATAACCTTTTTTTATTTGATTTGATACATCAACTTCCGGCGCAGTACGATTTTGACATTTGTTCATCGAATTTACAAAAACAAAGTACATGAAATTCTTATTTATGTATGTAGGTATATCACCATGCTGCCACCTTGTATCGTTCCGCCATGATTGTCTGTCATATAGCATGTAATTTTATTAGCTTGACATTTCATCCTTCATACTAATCGAGATCATTAAGTTTCTGTGTGAAAACAGTATTAGCCTGGCAAGCGCAGGGCACGAGCAAAAAACGTGCTCGATCGTTTCCTCCTCCAACCCGCAATTACGGCTAATACTTCCGTTTGGAAAACGCTACAGTGATCTGGTAGCTTGCGGGATCTGTTTATTTCTTGATCAGCAAAATACCATCTGGGACAACATGTTTCGCCTCGTCTGCCATTTGAGCACCCCTGCGCCAACCATCCACCTCTATTGTGGCTTTAATAGCCCCATCGAAGCGCAGATAGGGAATCAGGTAGTATTTTCGTCATTTAATTGATGACGCTATACAATTATGGCCATATGGTCTGCGCTCACGCTGCCCCGAGGCATTGAGCCTCGTTGCAGTTGTTAATGCTTTGTTCTTTACTACCAGATCTACAGATTGTTATTTAGTCAGGTTGTATCTGGAAGAGTTGCAACTCTGGTGTTCTAGAAAGTATTGCTCACTATATAAAGCTTAACATGTCATACTGAAACTTCAACTCTCCGCCATTAGTTCTTCACATGATGCAATAAACCACACAGGTGAAGTCAATATTAACAAGTAAGGAAGGCTAAGTTCGGGTGTAACCGAACATAACATACTCAGTTGAGAGCTATGAAGACAAAATAAGGAAAATCAATCTGGGGTAACCCTGGAATGTGGTTGTATAACATGTGTATCAAATGAAAGGTATTAAAGAGTATTTTAAGAGAGAATAGGCCATAGTTCTATGGATGAACGCCATTTAGGGATATCGCCATAAAGGTAGACCAGGGCTGACTCTAGAATTTGTTTGTACGATATGGGTATCAAATGAAAGCTGTTAATGAGTATTTTGAAAAGGAGTGATCCTTAGTTCCATAGGTGGACGCCGTTTCGAGATATCGCCATAAAGGTGGACCAGGGGTGTCTCTAGAATGTGTTTGTACGATATGGGAATCAAATGAAAGGTGTTACTGAGCATTTTAAGAGGCAGTGGGCCTTAGGTCTATCGGTGGACGCCTTTTCGAGATGTCCCCATTAAGGTGGACCAGGGGTGATTCTATAATGTGTTTGTACGATATGGGTATCAAATGAAAGCTGTTAATGAGTATTTTGAAAAGGAGTGATCCTTAGCTCCATAGGTGGACGCCGTTTCGAGATATCGCCATTAGGGTGGGCCAGGGGTGACTCTAGAATGTTTGTACGGTATGGGTATCAAACGAGAGGTGTTACTGAGCATTTTAAGAGGGAGTGGGCATTAGGTCTATAGGTGGGCGCCTTTTCGAGATATCGCCATTAGGGTGGGCCAGGGGTGACTCTAGAATGTGTTTGTACGATATGTGCATCAAACGAAAGGTGTTACTGAGCATTTTAAGAGGGAGTGGGCATTAGGTCTATAGGTGGACGCCCTTTCGAGATATCGCCATTAGGGTGGGCCAGGGGTGACTCTAGAATGTTTGTACGATATGGGTATCAAACGAAAGGTGTTACTGAGCATTTTAAGAGGGAGTGGGCATTAGGTCTATAGGTGGACGCCTTTTCGAGATATCGCCATTAGGGTGGGCCAGGGGTGACTCTAGAATGTGTTTGTACGATATGGGTATCAAATGAAAGGTGGTAAGGAGTATTTTAAAAGGGAGTAATCCTTAGTTCTATAAGTGGACGCCTTTTCGAGATATCGCCATAAAGGTGGACCAAGGGTGACTCTAGAATGTTTGTACGATATGGGTATCAACCGAAAGGTGTTACTGAGCATTTTAAGAGGGAGTGGGCATTAGGTCTATAGGTGGACGCCTTTTCGAGATATCGCCATTAGGGTGGGACAGGGGTGACTCTAGAATGTTTGTATGATATGGGTATCAAACGAAAGGTGTTACTGAGCATTTTAAGAGGGAGTGGACATTAGGTCTATAGGTGGACGCCTTTTCGAGATATCGCCATTAGGGTGGGCCAGGGTGACTCTAGAATGTGTTTGTAAGATATGGGTATCAAATGAAAGGTGGTAATGAGTATTTTAAAAGGGAGTAATCCTTAGTTCTATAGGTGGACGCCTTTTCGAGATATCGCCATAAAGCTGGACCAAGGGTGACTCTAGAATGTTTGTACGGTATGGGTATCAAACGAAAGGTGTTACTGAGCATTTTAAGAGGGAGTGGGCATTAGGTCTATAGGTGGACGCCTTTTCGAGATATCGCCATTAGGGTGGGCCAGGGTGACTCTAGAATGTGTTTGTAAGATATGGGTATCAAATGAAACGTGGTAATGAGTATTTTAAAAGGGAGTAATCCTTAGTTCTATAGGTGGACGCCTTTTCGAGATATCGCCATAAAGCTGGACCAAGGGTGACTCTAGAATGTTTGTACGGTATGGGTATCAAACGAAAGGTGTTACTGAGCATTTTAAGAGGGAGTGGGCATTAGGTCTATAGGTGGACGCCTTTTCGAGATATCGCCATTAGGGTGGGCCAGGGTGACTCTAGAATGTGTTTGTAAGATATGGGTATCAAATGAAAGGTGGTAATGAGTATTTTAAAAGGGAGTAATCCTTAGTTCTATAGGTGGACGCCTTTTCGAGATATCGCCATTAGGGTGGGCCAGGTGTGACTCTAGAATGTTTGTACGATATGGGTATCAAACGAAAGGTGTTACTGAGCATTTTAAGAGGGAGTGGGCATTAGGTCTATAGGTGGACGCCTTTTCGAGATATCGCCATTAGGGTGGGACAGGGGTGACTCTAGAATGTTTGTATGATATGGGTATCAAACGAAAGGTGTTACTGAGCATTTTAAGAGGGAGTGTACATTAGGTCTATAGGTGGACGCCTTTTCGAGATATCGCCATTAGGGTGGGCCAGGGGTGACTATAGAATGTTTGTACGATATGGGTATCAAACGAAAGGTGTTACTGAGCATTTTAAGAGGGAGTGGACATTAGGTCTATAGGTGGACGACTTTTCGAGATATCGCCATTAGGGTGGGCCAGGGTGACTCTAGAATGTGTTTGTACGATATGGGTATCAAATGAAACGTGGTAATGAGTATTTTAAAAGGGAGTAATCCTTAGTTCTATAGGTGGACGCCTTTTCGAAATATCGCCATTAGGGTGGGCCAGGTGTGACTCTAGAATGTTTGTACGATATGGGTATCAAACGAAAGCTGTTACTGAGCATTTTAAGAGGGAGTGGGCATTAGGTCTATAGGTGGACGCCTTTTCGAGATATTGCCATTAGGGTGGGCCAGGGGTGACTCTAGAATGTTTGTACGATATGGGTATCAAACGAAAGGTGTTACTGAGCATTTTAAGAGGGAGTGGACATTAGGTCTATAGGTGGACGCCTTTTCGAGATATCGCCATTAGGGTGGGCCAGGGGTTACTCTAGAATGTTTGTACGATGTGGGTATCAAACGAAAGGTGTTACTGAGCATTTTAAGAGAGAGGGGGCATTAGTTCTATAGGTGGACGCCTTTTCGAGATATCGCCATTAGGGTGGGACAGGGGTGACTCTGGTATGTTTTTGTACGATATGGATATCAAATTAAAGGTATTAATGAGGGTTTTAAAAGCGAGTGGCCCTTAGATGTATATGTGAAGGCGTTCTCGTGATATCCACCAAAATGTGGACCAGGTGATCCAGAACATCATCTGTCGGGTACCGCTAATTTATTTATATATGCAATACCACTAACAGTATTCCTGCCAAGATTCCAAGGGCTGTTGATTTCGCCTTGTAGAACTTTTTCCCTTTCTTCTACTTAATATGGTAGGTGTCACACCCATTTTACAAAGATTTTTCCAAAGTTATATTTTGCGTCAACAAACCAATCCAGTTACCATATTTCATCCCTTTTTTCGTATTTGGTATAGAATTATGGCATTTTTTTCATTTTTCGTAATTTTCGATATCGATAAAGTGGGCGTGGTTATGGTCAGATTTCGCCCATTTTTTATACCAAGAAAAAGTGAGCTCAGGTAAGTACGTGGGCTAAGTTTAGTAAAGATATATCGGATTTTGCTCAAGTTATTGTGTTAATGGCCGAGCGGAAGGACAGACGGTGGACTGTGTATAAAAACTGGGCGTGGCTTCCACCGATTTCGCCCATTTTCACAGAGAACAGTTACCGTCATAGAATCTATGCTCCTACCAAATTTGAGAAGGATTGGTAAATTTTTTTTCGACTTATGGCAATAAAAGTATTCTAGACAAACTAAATGAAAATGGGCGGAGCCACGCCCATTTTGAAATTTTCTTTTATTTTTGTATTTTGTTGCATCATATCATTACTGGAGTTGAATTTTGACTTAATTTACTTATATACAGTAAAGATATTAAATTTTTTGTTAAAATTTGAATTAAAAAAAATTTTTTTTTAAAAAGTGGGCGTGTTCTTAATCCAATTTTGCTAATTTTTATTTAGCACATATAGAGTAATAGTAGTAACGTTCCTGCCAAATTTCATCATGATATCTTCAACGACTGCCAAATTACAGCTTGCAAAACTTTTAAATTACCTTCTTGTAAAAGTGGGCGGGGCCACGCCCATTGTCCAAAATCTTACTAATTTTCTATTCTGCGTCATAACATCAACCCATCTACCAAGTTTCGTCGCTTTATCTGTCTTTTGTAATGAGTTATCGCACTTTTTCGGTTTTTCGAAATTTTCGATATCGAAAAAGTGGGCGTGGTTATAGTCCGATATCGTTCATTTTAAATAGCGATCTGAGATGAGTGCTCAGGAACCTACATACCAAATTTCATCAAGATACCTCAAAATTTACTCAAGTTATCGTGTTAACGGACGGACGGACGGACGGACGGACGGACGGACGGACGGACGGACATAGCTCAATCAAATTTTTTTTCGATCCTGATTATTTTGATATATGGAAGTCTATATCTATCTCGATTCCTTTATATATGTACAACCAACCGTTATCCAATCAAACTTAATATACTCTGTGAGCTCTGCTCAACTGAGTATAAAAAAATTGAGTCGCATTTGACAATACTCGCTCTCATAAATTTCAGTGTTGATTCTTGATTTATTTGCAGCATTGATTTTTCAGTATCATAAAAAAATACTACATTAATGCCTTCCTGAAATATGAAGTAACGTACATTTACTGAGAAGAAATAGAAACGTTTTACTTAACGGAACTGAATACCTGGATCTTCAGAGTATCACATTGTCCACGGCTAAGGAATATAGAGACCCAATATTTATCTTTGTAAACTCATTGAGGAAAAAGAGGTGGATGATGGAAAATATATAGCGGCAGAGGTTTTACAGCAATGATGCTTCACCAAATCAAAGCTTATAGATTCACTCGATGGCGAAAAAAAAGGTTGGGCTTATCAGAACATGAGAAATTCCCAGCCGTATGCTCAAACCCTACAGACATTATTATGACTTTCTCTATCTATGCTCCTGCCTCGCCTCTGTCTAATCCCTCCATATAATTAATTTTTTTATTATTATTTTTATTTGTTATTATTTCTTCTTCCATATGATTTTTCTAGTTTACCCTAATTGGCCCATTCAATTTTCCTTCCTTTTAAATTTTCCGTAAATCTTCTCCCTTTTCCTCTTACTCTTACTGCTCTTGCTTTTATCCAAGTCTAATTCTCACTATTTTGTTCTTATCTTTAGTCTTAATCTTCCTGTTAACCTATTTTTATTACTTTTTCTCAGACCATTACCCTTATCCTTACCTTTACTGTCACTCTCCACCTTCCTGTTGTTCTCTTTCCTTTTCAGAGTTCCCTACAACTTCCTCTACTTGTCCCACCAATTTCCTCTGTTTTCTCTTTTCTTTTCTTTCGTGCCCCCACATCCAATGTGGAGATATATTGAGTTTGACTCTTTTCCGCACATTACACTACTACACTCAGAGAAACCCGCCGTTCTAAAATCCAGCACCACCGGGCTCACTTCAAGCTCTTCATGTTCTTACTTTTTTGTTCATGAAAACCGAACGACCTGTTCTTAAAACAACAACCTTGTTCTTGAACTGACAATCATTTTCTTGAAAAGAGAACGGCTGGTCTTAAAATATGAACAAATGTTCTATTAATGAGAACGAATGTTCTTAAATTAAGTTCAAGAAAAAAGAAACGGTACAATTCGTCTGCACTACAATAGTAAATACAACATTTGCCACGAGCTACCAAGCAGTTGTAGTGGCCCAACGGCTACAAAGTTCATCTTGCGATCGCGTGGCGCAAGTCCGATCACCGTCAAACTCTGAATTTTTTAAAACAATTTTTGTATGTTCTATTTTTTTTAACTCTTATTTTTCGTTCAATTATTTTTCCATTCACATATGCAAACTCAAATTCAAACTTGTTATGAAATGTTTTAAGTATACATGCAGATTTCATCTTCAAATAACAATAATGTCTCAATAAGAGAAATTAATGAAAAAATGCATATTATGAATTTTTTGTTAAATTTTTGAATTTTAATAAAATTTTTTTGTTATAAATATATTTTATATTTATTAATAATATATAATATAAAATATTTATTAATAATATTATTAATAAAAAATAAATGGGTGCCTATTGAAAGAAACACTTTCCCCTCCAACTAAAGATCAAGCACGAACCGTTCTTAAATTGAGACCGAAAAATGTTAAATCGACCCCAAATCGTTCCCGAAGCGTGAGAACGAAAAATCCCAAATCAAGCCCAAGTAGTGCTTGAAATGAGCACAGAAGTTTCACAAATTAATAGCAAACTGGTCATAAAATACGAACGGAGTGCTTGGAAAAATTGTTCTTAAAACAATTCCATCGGTCACAAGTTAAGAAAAAACGTACTTAACAGACTTTTGTCAACGAATGTTCTTAATTTTGAACTTGTTTCGTTCGTTTTAGAACGATTTTTTCTCTGAATGTAAGGCAGTAAAAAAGTTGCAAAATAGTACCAAAAATTTTCCCTCCCTACTACTCTAAAATTCATGACCGGATAATAAAGGCCGTACTGATTTCATCTCTCTTCTTTTATTGCCTCATGGTAATTCAATAGTTTTTTTGCTTCAGAAGTGAAAATGCCGATAACAACTTAGCAACATGGTGCTTTAATACGTCATAACTTAGTGCAGCGTTTGGCAAAATGTGAAAAAGTGGTTTAACGAGAAACGGTGGAATTTGAAAGTGTCAGTTTGAAATATTACTTATTTCAGCTTAAACCCTTCAGGATTCTGCAAACATGGCCGAAGGGCGCTTTGTGGTCAGTTTTACTTTTAAATGCCAATTAAAGTAAAGTAGACGAGCCAAACTACAAGTATGTTCCAAAAACTTTGTCTGTGCAAAGCCATCTTTCAGAATAAACATTAAAACATCGCAAATATTTCCGGCGATTTGTTGTTCTTTAGGAGCGAAACACTTTTGTTTCAATCTTGGGTGAACTTTGCCAAAAATCCTTATAGATGTTTTATGAAGAAATTTACAATACTATTTATCAGTTTATCAAATTTTCCTGTGTAAGGCCTGGTTTACAGCTTACAGTTCTTTGTATACCGGAAATTTGTTTCACTTTGGCAAAAACATGAAATTTCGAATTTCAATTAAAGTAGACATGATAACGGATAATTAATGTATATTGGAACAATTTTCCGTCATATCTTGGCAAATTTGATCTCGAGACAAACCGGTTTCGGCGTTGTGCCATTATCAGTGTCAATTTTCATTAGTTCGTTCGTTTGTTCATTCGTTCGAAACCGGTTTGTCTCGAAACCAAATTTGACAAGGGATGTTGGAAAATCGTTACAATATATATCAGCCTTGAAAAAATTAATTTATGTAATTGAAAAGTTCCAAAAAGAACAGCGAATCGACCGCTAACTAGAATATCACCGCTGCAAGTTCAAAAAACGTCCTATTCCAGAATATTTTTCAAAAATTACCTATCTTAGGATTTTTCTCAAAAACGCTCAATCTCAGAATTCGGTTTAAGAACGCCATATATCAGATTTAGCGTTAAAAAAAGTCTTGAGGTAGGGCGTTCTTCAAACAATTTCTGAAATAAAGCATTTTTTAAGGTTTTCGAAAATGGTCAGCCGAGATAGGGTGACCTTCTACTCAGCAGTCGAAATAATAAATCGTTTCTAGGTTTTTTGTGCGAACCGGCCTGTTCGGTGTGTACTTCAAGAATAAAAAAAAAAAAAACAAAAATAATAACCTTAGTTTTAAGTCCAAGTGCACAAATCGCTTTTGTGTGAATAACCGTAAAATATGTTTTATATTTCGAACTACCGGGTGGACCAAAAGTAATCACGATAATGGAAATCGCTATAACTTTTGCAAATTGCGCCAAGTTTCAGTTCGGGTTTGATATTTTTGAAGTAATACATATCTGCAGAAATTGGTATTCTCTTAAAAAACGTGAAATATTCTGAGAGAAGCATATCCGTGTCGCTTATAGCGTTTTCTTTTCTGAAATAAATTGTTGCCTAAGTAAATGGTAAAGCCTTAACAGAGTTACCCCTACCCGAGAAAATGTTCAACATTTATAGCGCATGCAAAGAACATAAATAGCTACCACGTGTATTAGCTGATTTTCACAAACGCGCTGTCAATGATAATAAAAATTCATTAGCCATTATTTCCTTCATTTCCATTTTCTTGGCCTAAAAATATGTGCAGTTACGAAAATAAATTGTCACGATCAGCTAGTTTAGCAGAGTTGCACTGCCACACCGCCATTTTATCCAGGGTAAAAGTGTAACGCTTTTGCGTTGCGAGCAGGCAACAATTTTCACAAAAGAACGAAATACCCTGTAAAGGCGTTACCTACTTTTTAGAAGAGAACAAAATATATTTAAAACCTTTGCGCGGCGTACAAAAAGCGTAACAATTTTGCCAGAAAAGAAAAAGCTATTAGCCTCTTGTTTTGATGGTTTGCACTGGTCGGTAAGATTACCTCATTTTAACCGACCCAGACATTTTTTCTGGTTTTTTTTTAAATCGAGGGGCTTTAGTTAATTATTCGATAGGGTTGAAAAGACTTACCGCCTAAAAAAGTTTTCGGCTGAGTTTTGTACATATATGCCTATTCGACAAAAAGGCTGAAAACTTATGTTGGATACAGCGAATAAAAATTGGATATTAATATATAAAAATACACTTTCAAACTTTTTCTATACCTTCCCTTTCTTTTTACCCATATCTATACATTCATATTCATATTTTAGTTTCGACTGCTACACTCAGAGAAAAAACCGTTCTAAAACGAACCAAACAAGTTCAAAATTAAGAACATTCGTTGACAAAAGTGTGTTAAGTACGTTTTTTCTTAACTCGTGACCGTTGGGCTTGTTTTAAGAACAGTTTTTCCAAGCACTCCGTTCGTATTTTATGACCAGTTTGGTATTGATGTGGCAACCTTCTGTGCTCATTTCAAGCATTATTTGTGCTTAAAATAAGATTTTTCGTTCTCACGCTTCGAGAACGGTTTGGGCTTGGTCATTGATGGGAGGGGAAAGTATTTTTTTAATAGGTACCCATTTATTTTATATAAATAATAACTTTTTTGTCATAAATAAAAAATATTTATAACAAAAAAAAATTTTATTATAGTCCAAAAATTTAAGACAAATGCACAATATGCATTTTTTTTATGTTTCTCTTATTGAGACATTATTGTTATTTGAAGATGAAATCTGCATATATGCTTAAAACATTTCAAAACAAGTTTGAGAATTATCTGTGCATAAGTGAATGGAAAAATAATTGAACGAAAAATAAAAGTTAAAAATTGCTTTAAAAAATTTTATAGTTTGACGGTGATCCAACTCGCGCCACGCGATCGTAACCGCTGGGCCACTACAACTGCTTGATAACTGGTGCCAAATGTTGTATTTAACATTGCAGTACACACGAATTTTGCCGTTTCTTTTTACTTGAACTTAATTTAAGAACATTCGTTCTCATTAATAGAACATTTGTTCATATTTTAAGACCAGCCGTTCTCTTTTCAAGAACATGGTTGTCTGTTCAAGAACAAGGTTGCTGTTTTGAGAACAGGTCGGTCGTGTTTCAAGAACAAAAAAGTAAGAACATGAAAATCTTGAATTGAGTCCGGTGGTGCTGGATTTTAGAACGGCGTTTTTCTCTGAGTGTAGAAATAAGCAAGAGAAACAATTTGTTTTTTTGCAAAATATGCTTATAAATAAGTATTAATTGTAAAACATGCAGTAACGAGTTATATACAAAACTGTTGCATACTTTGGGTTGCCCTGCTAATCAGATATAGTCGCCTGTTGGATTTTCGTTTTGGGCATTTAAGTTCTATGAATAAGATGCGGTAAGTAGGGGGATGAGATAGCGATTTTCTATGAATTAAATACCAGACATCTACTTAATTTTCTCATTTCTAAATTGTTTAATAGTGGTACCACCTATTCTATTATTCTATACCTTCTTACCGTTAAGATATTACGGACAGAACCAAATAGAACATAAGGAAATACTATTTTTTTTTTTTTCAAAAACTATAATTTAATTTTTTTTGCAAAGAAAGGCTACCAATTTCGCTTAACGCTTAGGAGGAAGGATTATTTAATTAAATAAATTAACATTAATTTTTATAAAGAAAATGGTATTAAAGAAATGTTGCCAGCAAACTTCAGTTTTTTGCTTTGATTGTGTCCAACTTCATGTAAGTACGGCAATGCGATTTTTTTGTTGACCAACCTGGCTGTGCTGTATTTATGATCACAGCTTGATGTTTCTGTTTTACTTATATCAGTAGTTTTCCAAATTTCTCAGAATATTTTATGACAACATATATACTTCCTTAATTGAACTGCTACAAATTTGTATTAATCTGTTGATAGGACAAAATATATAAGATTCTGCTAAATTCTGTAGAGCATTGCGTGATTCTGAAGCAGGAAGTCTCTATTAAACGTATTGTTATGCGTTAATTCGGTTGTTCAGTCAGCAAACTTTCAAAGTAAATACGCGTCTACGTAACGTGTCCGAATGCCAGAGTGTCAGGGCGTTAAATCAAATCAAATTAATGCCCCTATTATGGTATACAACTCCACTTAGTTGGGTTATAATTAAAACAACTCAACTTTCACACAACTCAACTCCTGTTTGGTATTACGAATTACAACTTATTTTAGTTGAAGTTGATTTGAGTTGTCAACTTCAGAAAGTGATTATTTGACAGATAACTGAACAGCTGATCAATTTGTGGATTAAATTGAAGCATTTGCAAAAGTGATTTTATTATTAAAAGCAAAGCGGATATTATATGAAATATATTTTGTAATGGCGAAAATGTTGGCGATTGATATGTCGCGAATACGAAAACCATCCGCGTGATCATTCCAATCTCTTGGAACTACCAAGCACCAAGTAAGAAAATGTCTAAGTGACAAATGATGAGCTTCAAATGAAGTTATTTTGCAGATTTGAAAGGAATTCACATATTTTGGCTGCCGCCGAACTGCGGCCAGCCTCGTCCAACTTCGGAATATCGCTCCATAAAGTAAAAAAGTTATTCAATGTAATCCTTGGTTTAAACGTTGTTTTTTCTATAAATGTGCACAAAATTGTTGATTATTGTTTGATTAAAAAATGTATAACTACCGGCTTCAAATTTTTTTTTTTTGTTTTTGTAACGTTTTATGAGACCGTGCGCCATCTAACTCTTATCAAAGGTGGTATCAAAAGACGCTTTCCGATCTCCGTTTTTAGGATTCGAAAGCGGAAATCAAAAATTTTATTTCTGTCGGAAAATATGTACAAAAACCCACAAAATGGCCTGAAAGGGTCCGAAATATGAGGCCCGATCCAAGGTTTTTTTGTACAGAAGATCTTTCTGTGTAAAAAATACCCCTGGGTAAAACTAACCCTGGGTAGGTCCAACGCCTTTCTGCATTAGTGTGTACAAAAAATCTGGCAAAATACAACCACATGAAAATTTGAACCGAAATGATATGATAGAAATAAAATTTTTAATTTTTGTTTTCAGATTCTTAAATCGGAGGTCGAAATGTGACTTTTGATACCAATTTTGAAAATTTTTGTTAAAAATTTGGTGGTGAACCGTCTTCTAAAACGTTACATTTTTTCGAAAAAACTGCAAAATTGTATGAGACAACTGCCAGTGATCAGTTGTAAGATTTTGACGTCTTTGACAACCAAACTAACACAACGTTGTTAACGGTAATGCCACAAAGAGTTGTTAGACTAGACAACTCAACCGAGATTTTTTTTTTTGACAGGTTGGGTTGTAATCCCTAATACCAAATTGCAAAATTTCAACCCAACCAGAGTTGAGTTGTAAACGGTAATAGGGGCATAAATAGTTGAGACACACATATGTATGTATGTATGTATGTACATTTGTTTGCCTCTAGTAGCGTCCCTATGGAGTTGGCTAGCCAAAAGACGGAAGTAGTATTAGTAAGCTCCAAACGGTCGGCGAAAGAGTTAGTCTTAACTGTTGGGGATCATCAATTCACCTCAAAGGATTCCTTAAAATACTTAGGAGTGCACATTGACTCTAAGTTAACTTTCAAAGAGCACTTCAGAGCGGTGGGGGAGAAAATTACCAAAGTTAATGGAGCACTTATGCGAATAATGCCTAACATTGGTGGTCCGAGCGAAGCTACACGTCAGCTGTTGTCCACAGTAACCAGCTCAATAATACTATACGCTGCACCAGTGTGGTATGGATCTAAACAGACCCATCAAAAATATATATTAGCAGCGTACTGACTTGCTTCTTTGAGAATAGCAAGTGCTTATCGGACGGTGTCCGACGACGCGATCCTGGTTCTAACCCGGAAAATCCCAGTGGACTTACTGGCAAGCGAAATGGCCGATCTGTATAACACTAATATCGAGCGACCATCTGAAGAAGACAAGAAAAGAGCAAGGACACAAACAATAGCTAAGTAGCAAGAACGGTGGGAGGCCTCGAGTAAAGGGCGTTGGACTTTCACACTAGCTTGGAACGGAGCTCAATGGAATGAGCGGAAGCACGGCGAACTGAACTACCATCTCACGCAGATAATGAGTGGACATGGCGGTTTCAAAGAGTATTTATGGAAGCTTATGATAGAGGAAGATCCTCATTGCCCAATGTGTACCACGGAGTTAGAAAACGCAGAACACGTCATGTTCCACTGCCCCCGTTTCCACGAAGAAAGACTCACCTTGCATGGAGTCTTTGGGGAGGAACCTATCACGAGAAATTTAGTATCACATATGTGCAACAGGAAAGAGTGCTGGACTGCAGTGAGCAAAATGGCATTTATAGTAATGACACGCCTGATGGATGCTGAGAGGGAGCGCAGAGAAATGCGCATGCGAAGCAGTGGCGATTAAATGGACACTCAGAGCAAATAGCGGGAACCTGGACGCAGGGACAACAGTAGGCTCTTAAAAAATGAGAAATATGGAACGCCACCCTGAAGTAATGCGAGAGTGGTGCCGGGATGAGCGACGGCTCCAGAACGGGGCTGTTTTTTAGTCTACGGGCACACGGTTGATGCGACGGCAGCAATTATGGTGCATTAGGCATTTTTCAGCCTCCCCAAAAAAAAAAAAGTAGCGTCCCTATACATATATCGTTTCTCTCCAAAATATCCATGTTATTATCCAAATTAAAAAATTAAAAAAGAAAGATCGAGGCTATTATATTGCACCTCTCAATATATCACCCCCAAAAAGCAATTCAATTGGGATAATTCGCATTTATTTGGAAAGTATAGACCCTTTAAAAGTTCTTAATAATATCTCCAGGGCAGGAGTTTTTTTTAATAATTTACTAGCTACTCAATCCGCAGTGTTGAATGGTCTGGCCTATACCAGTTTTCAGCCGCATCAATTCGCTTCAGGTGATATAGCCAAACCGTTTGTCAGGTTTTAGGGGAGCGGGGTCCTATCAAAGTAATCTTGTAACATCTTGGATATTTTCTAATAGCATTAACCAACCATTAAGTCGACGGCCGTGGCTGGTTACATACCAAACTTCCATTCAGAGCCTATATTTGAAAAAGTCTTATAACCACTTATATGAATTTTTTAGCTTGGAATTCTACGGCATAGAGTTACCGCCGTGGTGTGGTGGTCCCTCGAGAAAAGGTGGCTTTATTATTCCAAGGCCTGCCAAAATACTTAGGCATAGTTTCGAAAATACTCGCAATGTTTCCTACTTTCTTACGGCCATTATGGAGTTGTGCTGCAATTTTTCAAAAGTCAACAATAAATATTTTGTTTCACCTTTTATGGATATGACATGACATATTAAATTTGTTTCGCTGTTGGAAATTTTAAGTACTTGAAAAAGAAGAGTTAGACAAAGCAAGATATGAGTAATTTAGTTATGTTCGTCTCTTTCACCACAAACTTGGCTCTCAAGTTTTAGGATATCTCCATGAAATTAGATATACGGGAATGATCTGTTTATCGATTGTAAGCACAGGTGATATCGGATTAGTAAAGACTTTAACCCTCTTTCAACCTACATATTATTATGATAATGTGGCGAATATTAGCATTTCTCAAACTATGCTGTTGGTAAATAATCACAACAACAAAAAAAAAGCAAGCAGCCACACTTATGTACATGTACACATTGAAGCAAGCAGCCACACTTATGAAGGCATGTTCGTGAAAAGTGTAGACATTGGGATAAATATGCGAACGAGGCAACAGTACTCTATGTTGAAAGCAGCCAAAGTTGAGGAATAATGAATCAGTTTGATTTAAACACGCTATTAGTGAAGTATAATCGTAATTGATAAGTACTACTCCCAAAGTAGTCTAAATAAATAAAGAGCATTTCGCAATACTGAATATTGGAGTTATTTATTCGACAGTTCAGCGGTTCGAACGTTAGCAGAAGGTGTATAATTATCAGGAATTTCCCTGAAATCGTTAAAATAATATATGTACTTTGCATCATTTGCGCCCCATTATACCAACTAAACACCTAGTTTACTAACACGTCGTGAAATATTTGCAAAAAAAAAAAAAAACAAATCGCCAAAGATCGGTCATATAGACTTACGGTCAACAAAAAAAAAACCGACGAAATATGTTTCCCTCTTGCAGTATTTCTACCGTCACTAAAGCTACGCAAAGAACGTTTTTAGATCTTGTGGTCAATATTGATAATACCTCAGCTCATTTGGTGATATGATAAGACAAAAAAGTTAGTAAGTCCTTAGCAATGATATTTAATAAAATGTGATAGTGTTATCCTTAAGAAAGAAATTTACATAAAAAATCGATCCCACACGTAACTGCTATTACGAAATCATAAATTGGACAGCGAACGAATAGCTATGATTCATTGTTGTTGTTGTTTTATCGACGCGTTTCGACGTTCTTCTTTCTTTAATGCTAAATATGTAAAAATAATATATATTGTCACGGATATTAGCATCACTAAGCTATACCATCACTAAGGCGATGCTAAGCGATATTTACGTCAATAATCAAATCATGTATACCAGGGCCATTCATTTCATAGCACAATTGTGCCCTCTCAATTCACACGCATATGATTCGCTCTGTCGTCGCTTGGCACTTGGCGTAGCAACATCATTGGTGGGTATCGGCAGATCGGTATCAAAATATGTATGAAAAATTATGCGCGATACACATGCTTGTTGTTAGCTCGTTGCTTGCTAGTAAGCGACTAAATGAAAAATCAATTCACCCGCACGATCATCGCGACAATTGCGCTCTCACTAAAGCTGGAGTCATTGGTGCCGTATGTCGTATCGCTGTATCCGTATCCCTAACGTAATCAGCTGTTTATCGTTACGACGGTAAACCAAACCCCAATTGGTTGGCTACGATACGGTTACGACCTTAGCGGCACCAATAATCGATTGCATTGATTCTCATAAGATTGGTCGAATCAGCTGTTATAAGGTTACCGATACGGTTACCGATAAAGCACCAATGTCTCCAGCTTAATCCAGATGCACTTTCAGTTTTGAATGGCCCTGATGTTTACACATATATAAGGCAGCATCGTGCAATTTTAGTTATAGCTGAGAAGTTTGAGAGCTCATGGACAATGCTAGTAGATTCTAGAAAATGCGAACGAGGAAACCAGAGAGTATAAAAGGCCGCAGATGTAGGAGCGCTGGAATTCAGTTTGATTTCAGTTGTCAAGCAGTTACGACTAAGACGATATCTAGCGAGCAATAGCAGTATTATTTTGAAAGTCAGTTTCCTTTAAGCTATCAGTTTGGTTATTAAGCTATTCGTTGCACAGTTTCAGTGTTATTGTGAAGTATTTTAATAAAGGCCATTTTTCCATTATTCAATATTGGAGTTATTTATTCAACAGTTTAGCGATACGAACCTAGCAAAAGGGCAAATAAGAGGTTTTGCAGAAAATTCGTTACAATATATTAACATTTGATACTTTTTTCTAACAATTCATATTCTGTTATGAGTGCAAAAGTTAAGGTGCGCGATCTTTAGTATGTCCCAAAAATTCAGGAAGGTTGTGTCAAAACTGCGTTAAGACAACAGTGAAGGATTCTGCGTATATAATGGTGTCGTACGCATTAAAAACCATGAGAGTTGCTTACATTTTGTTAACGTGGAGTTAAGCTCTAACTCCGCCGCCTACATTGACAGCATAAAGACTGCATCCCACCAAGAATCGTGCACGGTAATCTGAGCGCAGCTATGAAACCATATTTTTGTATTTTGGGGCTAACCCCGTATTACAAAACTTAATTGAATATATTTATTTTGCGCTAATCAGAAAATATGACTCGTCCCCAGAATCATACACAAACAATTTTTTCCTGCGATTCGGAATCATAAACAAATATCAGATGTGCTTCCAGTATTCTTAAAAAAAATCCTTCGTGCAAACACTCATCGCTTACACATTGTACATATGTATGATTTTGGCTAATTGCCCAGGATATAAGACTCAAGATAGAAGTGGAAGAAAAGCCAACATTTTTCGAGTGAGCCGCTAATTAGTATTTTTTCAGGACTTCCAACAACATGCGTTCAGCTTCGTCTTATCATTGAAACATTTGCTGTATTATCTTTGGGTGCAGAAGTAACAATCTCAACTCACATCAAATTTGGTATTAAAGGCACTGTTGGTACGGCTATGAAGGTTGCATGACTCTTTGACTGCAATCAAGTTTCTTGACATCCTTATCTAAAGCTATTTACCACTTTTGTTAGGAATGCTCTGCTGAGGGTAATTTTGCCTGATAAGAAGAATCGCTCTTCTCTTATTTTTTTTGATGAATACGGCCGTAGGTGGTTGGACACGATTTTTCTTCGGCGAAATAATGGTGAGATAGAATTTTAAGTTATGCAACATATAATTGTAAGCGTAAAACACGTCCAGGCCACATTTTCGTAATCCGTGAAGGCTCTGAGGATGTTTACTATTCTAAACTCAAGTTCCCTTAATTTCTGTGCTTGCTCTTGTGCATGAGAACAGCACACACGTGAGCATGAGTATACATATTTTGAATCAAAGAGTATACTCGTTCGCATGCGCCTTATTTCATATAACAGACACTTGTTTTGTGTGCTCAAAAATTTAATTTTTTTTCAATATTACACAGCTCATGTGTATGAGCATTAAAACCAGTGAGTATTTCCACTCGCTTGTTTGCTGAGCATAAACTTGTACAGCATTTGCTTTCCAAAATGAATGTGTATTTCGTATTTTTGGGGAGCTTCATGGCCACTTCAATAGAGGCAAACAACAAAGTTTTCTTTTTCTCACTACGCATTTCGGTACTATTCGTACCTTCTTCAGGGATAAAACATGAAACAGTTATGGAAATTTTTTAAAATCAGATTAATAGAAGGTTTATTTTTTATCTTTTATTTCACAAAACCTCGAAAGCATTCTTTCTCAGAGAGCCCACAACTTCCGTGTAGGAAACCGTAGTCGAGTTACGTCTTCAGAGTTTATGCCAGAACACAAAAATTGTTTAACAGAAGACTGAAATCCATTAGCTTAATTGTTTCATTTTTTTATGAATACCTATTCCTTTGAAATGTCGTAGACAGTTCAACTAATTTCAATATGTTTATTGCACCAATTTGTGCATAAAGTATGGAGTGTTCCATTACAGTCATGAAAAATTGTTATTTCTGCCGGCGTCCATTAAGCCTCCATACTACCCGCATTTGAGTTACTTTTTACTAAGTAATATAAGTTACACAGATTATGTTCAATTGTTGCTGTCATTTTGCAGTTGCACATTTCAATTGAACAAGTGAAAATGCGCGGGCGCGGAATACATTTGCGTCGACGGCGACTAAAACTGATCGAGATCGAGATGTTGCTGATGATGATGACGGCGTTGGAAACAACG
The DNA here is from genome assembly GCF_040869045.1 of Eurosta solidaginis. NCBI lineage: Eukaryota > Metazoa > Arthropoda > Insecta > Diptera > Tephritidae > Eurosta > Eurosta solidaginis. The sequence continues at coordinate 295,223,624 of NC_090320.1, forward strand.
TAAGCCATGTAGACCGTCCAACCGCGACGGCAATGGTGACTGATATAGTTAGGGCAAATGAACGCTGGACGAGCTAAATGGGTACAATCTAAAGCATTTGTTTTGAAATGTCTACGACGCTTTTATATATTATAAATAACAACAACAAAGATATGTATAGCTTATCACAGACGTTGACAACAGAAACAACAAACAAGTCAGTAATCTCAAACAGTTTATTCAATTCAAGTCACTTCACTTTAATTTAGTTTGATTCGAAGCAACGCATGCCAGTTCAGATGGCGGAACCCAAATGGATGCATAAATATTGTCTAGAGACGGTAAGTTGGACAAGGCGGCAGCGAAATAGACGATGAGTAATGCAAAAGTTAAAATTGTGGCAGCGGTGAGTAAACTTTGACTGGTTAGTGTTTTATACATGTGTATTAGGCCGGGTCGATTTGTGGGGAGGCAAAAAAATCGCCCATTGCTCTGTGAAAATCATATTCTAGGGATCAAAATAAGAAACTTTGCCGAAGGAGTCATACCTCTAAAACGAATTCTGATGTCCCCCCCCCTCCCCCCCCCCCCCCCCCCCCCCCTTTTGGGTCGTAGGGGCAAATTTTGAAAAATCCCACTTTGAAATGCCTATGTTTTTTTTTTTGAGTTTATTTTTCTCTTTAGAAATTTATTTAGTCAGAACATATGTAAATGAAAAAATGAATTTAACTTAGTAATAGAAAAGAAATTAAAAAAAATTATTAGAAATTAGCGTTTTTACAACCCCCTTTTAAAACCAAGGCATTACTGTGATGCATTTGCAGATCGTAAAATTGCTTGTGTTGTTTTTTTTTAAGCCACCACAAGACACAGCAGGTAGAATTGAAATTGCCCCTACCCAAAAGTTCGACCCAAAGGGGGGGACATTAGAATTCGTTTTAGAGGTATGATTCCTTCGGCAAAGTTTCTTATTTTGATCCCTAGAATACGTTTTTCACAGAGCAATGAGAGATTTTTAAATCGACCCGCCCTAATGTGTATGCATATCATTTTTAAAAGAAAAACATGGGCGTAGAACGGTATGTGGGACGACTGGGTTATGAGTTTGAGCTCTGTCTTCTATAGTTTGTATAAAGAAGCAAAAACGCGGGTCCTGCGCAAAACGAAGTGGCAAGGCAAAGCAATTTCTTTTGTCAAAAAAAAAAAAACTAAATACCGACAAGTTGTTTAAATTTTTTCCCAAACATTTAATATACAAAAATCCACCCGTTCGCCTTTTGACGCATATAAATTCGAAATTGGTAAGGACTTCGTCGATTTGTAAACCAGTATTAAAGCGAAAACGATGCCAGCCTAGCAGCCCATAGAGAATTACTCTTGGAAATAAAAGAACACAAAGCACGCTGGCTACGTCAGGTTATGCGAATGCATGAAGACGCTCCGGCCCAGAAAGTATTTTTATAAAAACCCGTGTTTGCAAGCGGACGAACGGAGACAACCACAGAATGGGAAGAGGCAGTTTGGGGCAGACTTGTTCTCCACAAAAATTAGTCTTGTCATAACCGAACTACATTTATGCAAATGCCTTGGTAAGGGGCGCATGGGAAAGATAATGTGACTAGAAGGTATTATGAAGGCAAAGGCCATCGACCCTCTCTCACTGATATGAGGGAAATTTTTCTTATGGTATCGATCGTATGGCCCAAGGATCTAACACGCCGCACTAGAGCAGATTACTTCTCTCTCGCCCCCCAGGGAGTGATTAGGACATAGAGGCGCCGGATAGTGAAAGCACTGTTGTTATTCCTTCGACAGAACACTTACTATTGTTGATCGGATGAAAGATAGCCCCGTCGGTTTCGAGAGACTATTTTTGCGAGGAGCTCGATGCTCACTTTAGTGTGCCAATCACTTTAGCGTATTGAAGCGGCATAAAAGTGGTATCAATTAAGTGAGCGGTCAATTGGATCCTATGAAGTGCTACTGCGGTCAAAGAATGTCAAGCGTCATTTAGGGATCCTTGAGCGCAGCACTGGGGCCAGCAAATTGATCTGAGATTTTCTCACCATGTTTTCGATTGTATTTAGCCCTTTCATGTCTTGACCCGGATATGTACGTGTAAGTCAACCGCGACGGACTATAGAAAATTCGAAGTTCCGCTGTTTGTAATATGAAAAGCAGATCTCTAGACACAAGATACAGGTCCAAAACCTCTTCCGTTATTGCAGGAACAAAGATAGGGTCATCGCTCTTATTGCTGATACAATACAAAACTTCCCATTTAAAGTAGTTTTGGTATCTATGCTACTACTTTTGTAATGGCCGAAATATGCATCGGTTCTGATGAATATTTCTGATCCTCGCCTCCTTGCAAAACCGTAACGTTCTTGTCTTGTTCAAAACAGAGCAAAGGATTGCAGAGGCCGTTTTAACGTGCTGAAGGTTTATCTGACGAATCAACATGTAAGCTTTCACCAGCAACCCTGCTCTGACGCTTTCTTATCCCAGGCCAAAAGCATCTCTTCCCCATCTCTAACGAGCACGTGCCCTCACTGCCAACTTTACCTGCCATAGACGTAATGCCAACAGTTCTTTTACTGTTCGAGTTGGTGGGGATGCTGGCTTTACCACGGACGCTCTAGCCACCGACTCCTCCTAGGGGGGCGAGCAGTTACTTTTCGAGATAATTCAGAGATTATTAGTGTACTCTATTTCAAGTAATTGCTGGGAATATGTTGTGATTTTTTCGGGATGCCTGAAGATAATTTATAATTGATTTCAGGGACAACTAAAAGGTCAGCTCTTAATCATTTCGTATTACGAACGTATCGTTCCAGGAATACTGTGGTATATTTTTGGATTTACTTTGATATCCTTCTGCAGTCTGCTTGGCACATATTCTGAACTATTTTTGTTACACTTTCGGAGTATTGTAAGGCTTCCTCAAGATGATTTCGGGATTTTAACTGTCACTGTCTGATGAGCAATTCGGAATATCTTGTGGCATCATTTCAGAGCTCTTTTCGATTAACGCAACGATCCCAACGACATTATCCAGCATTTGCCTACGCCTCTGCATACGTCTTAAGAATAAATAAATCTATGTAAGCACGTTGATTACACACAGTTGTTGATATTATATCTAGTTTAATACCAGCTGTGGCTATAGCCGATATTGTTGTTGTTGTGCGGGTTGCATTGCACTTTAAAATCAAATTTGCTGGCAACACAATTTCATTCAAGTTGCCAATTATTCACTTATTCAATCAAAGTAAATTTATTTGTTTGTGCACACATTCTTTATAAAACAGGATTAACAACAAAAGCAACATAAATTATGATGAAGATTTCTTTTTTAAATATGATTAAATAAGAATGTAAGCTGCGGCGCGCTCTTGATTAAAGACGATGAGGAATTTGCACATTCGATAAAAAAAAAAACATTTCCAAAACATATTTCGTACGTGCTGGTTATATATGTACATTAGACTGGGTCGGTCCCCTAAGAAATAAAAAAGTTTTTAAATACCTCCCCTAAAATTGAAGAAAAAATTAAATAGGACAAAGACTCGATTAGTAGATAAAAATATGTGATTTAATATCTTTGCTGTATATAAATAAATTATGTCAAAATTCAACTCCAGTAATGATATGGTGCAACAAAATACAAAAATAAAAGAAAATTTCAAAATGGGAGTGGCTCCGCCCTTTTTCATTTAATTTGTCTAGAATACTTTTAATGCCATAAGTTGAACAAAAATTCACCAATCCATGTGGAATTTGGTAGGGGCATTGCTTCTATGATGATAAATGTTTTCTGCGAAAATGGGCGAAATCGGTTGAAGCGACGCCCAGTTTTTATACACAGTCGACCGTCTGTCCTTCCGCTCGGCCGTTAACACGATAACTTGAACAAAAATCGATATATCTTTACTAAACTTAGCTCACGTACTTATATGAACACACTTTGTCTTGGTATTAAAAATTGGCGAACTCCGACTATGACCACGACCACTTTTTCGATATCGAAATTTTGAAAAATGAAAAAATGCTATAATTCTATACCAAATACGAAAACAAGGATGAAATATGGTGATTGGTTTGGTTTTCTGACGCAAAGTATACATAACTTTGGAAAAAACTTTGTAAAATGGGTATGACACCTACCATATTAATTAGAGGAAATTGTAAAAGTTCTACAGGGCGAAATCAAAAGCCATTCGAATCATGGCAGGAATACTGTTCGTGATATTGTATATATAAATAAATTAGCGGTACCCGACAGATGATGTTCTGGGTCACCCTGGTCCACATTTTGGTCGATATCTCGCAAACGCCTTCACATATACGACTAGTGACCACTCCCTTTTAAAAGCCCCATTAATACGCTTCGGAAAAGACTGTCAAAAATCGATACGAAGCTTGAATTTTCGAATGCTTTCGATAACGTATATGAGATGAGTTTGCATAATTTCGGTTACAAAATACATAGAAGTGTTTCTTAAAATATCGAAAATAATAAAAAAGAAGAAGTTAACTAAAAAATTAAAAAAAAAAAGTTGCCACCGTATTTTTCTGTTCGCTGCTGTGACCTTGAAGCTTAGCTTGAGAGGGGGTAGAATTTGTTTTGTTTTCGTCGCAAATAGTGCCGAAATGTTTTCAAAATTGATATTCCATAGTTTTGATCTTGAGGATGTTGAACTCCTTTCATTCTAATGTCCTTTTGGGCTCTGAGCTCGTTTTTGCTTAATCAGTTGCAGCCGCTTAAAGTATGATTCTCGGTTTGCCAACCTGCTCAAAACGACTATGTGACAACGCTTGCACAACTAAAAAAAAATTTGAAAGAATTGAGGATACTCTCAACATTACTTTAATGACGTTCTAATCATCGGATGTCAAATCACCAAGTTATAACAAAAAGCAGTTTCGGTAGTATTGACAAGGATAAAATAAAGAAAATAAAAATAAATATTCCGACACCCTTTCAGCATAAGTTTAAAATTTGTTGGCAGTCTTTTGCAACTTTTATATTTCGTATGAAGATCGACCCAGTCTAATGTACCTATATATTTACATACATATATGTAGGTATAGACTCTTGTAGGGGTGGCGTTTAGCTGTCAAGTTTGCACAACCAAGTGTAGCTCCAAATTAAATTTCCATGCGCACAAAACTCCCCTTCCACCCCCGCCTACAAACTATTGTCCACTCATTTATAAGTGCAATCATTAACCGACGCATCTCAGCTCATCTTTTTTCGTTCGTTGGCGGCATTTTTACGCCTTTGTGGCTGCTTAAATTAAAAGCTTAACTGCCAGCATAATTTGTTAACAATCGCAAACAAAAGCAACTGTTTGGCAACTTGCCGTTTATGTCGACGAAGCATTGAGCAGAACGCATCGTAACAAACACCTCTTTTTTTTTTTTTTTTTTTTGATGAGCAAACAATTACCATAGAGCAAGCAGCGTTAACAATAGTAACAGACGCAACTTGAATTGTAATAATATCTAACAATAAAAAATTACAAAAAAAATGTTTGGTACAAAATTGTTTAGTCAGCGGATTATGTGCAACGCTTTGTGGCAAAAAAAATTTTACAACAAGAAATGACGCTCAGCTGCTAACACCAGCCTTGCATAACATTTTTTTTAACTTTAGCTTTATCTTATTTTTCTTTTTATTGTTTTTAAGTATGGTTTAGGCCATTGCACCAACACTAATCGCCTTTTGGTTGACCGCCCTGCTGCTAATATGACTGACAGCTACCATTGTTTGCCTCCATTGGCGAATGAGTGTCGTTTCGCTCCAATTTCGAACTTTGCAACCGCTTCGCTATAATTAAGCGCGGCACAATCGACGGTCAGTCGTTTGACAAGGAAACAAAATGAGAAAAAGACAAATAACGTTAAATAATAAAAAAATAAAACGCCACTGCGCTTACCTTAGCTGGGAAGTATTGGAACAGTGTGTGCGTTTAAGTTAATGTCTGAACACAAAAGCGTTTGGAACCATGAATTTAAACTTCCACCCTAGGATTTTATATCAGCGGCAGTCGCTTGCTTGCCTAGCAGCTGATTTATGTTCGGCTAGCACGTATACATAATCGGATTTTCACACGCCTACAACCCGAATGTCAAAAGCAAGAGTACAAGAGCAGCAAGTTTGATTTAGTTCAGGAGTCGTCGTTTCATAACAAAATTTGTCAATTTGTACTTACACAGATTGCTTCGCAAACAAAAGTTTTTCGAAATTACTTGGGTAAATGGTCCTTTCTCTGAGTGTCGTAAGATTGCTCTAGAAAACGAGGAATATTTTCTATGTTTACTACGCTTCCTAGACTGAGGGGATTGCCCTAATTTTTTCATAGCATATTTACGAATTATTTTTGAAATGTTATTACAACACAAACAATGCGTGCATTCGTATTGTTTCGTTGCTAGCTGATCAACGACTAAACCACTCTTAAGCTGCAGCCATTGGTGCTTTATCGGTAACTTTATAACAGCTGATTCTACCAATCTTATGGGAATCAATGCAATCGATTATCGGTGCCGCTAAGGTCGTAACCATATCGTAGCCAACAAATTGAGTTTTGGTTTACCGTCGTAACGATAAACAGCTGATTACGTTAGGTATACGACTACAGCAATACGACAAACGGCACCAATGACTGCAGCTTTAGGTATGGAGTACTCGCTATGGACCAACCGAGTGCTCCAAAATTAACCACAATTCATACAAAAAATATGGTCCAATTAACATTGCGATGTCCTAGGAGTGGACCATATACTCCAGCTCCGCATTACATCAGAGTAATCCATGGAGTACCCACAGTCCAATAAACATCGTGTAGTGATTACAAGCATTAAAAACGAGCAATGATCGGCTTACATTATGTTCGTGTAGAAACATGAGTTGGTCCATTGCTGCATTACAGTGGAATATAATGGTTAGTACTCCAGAGGACCACATGATCCAACGATTTTTGCAGGGTAACAACAGTTTCAGTTTTGAAGAGCCCTGTTTTAGTTTCATCGAAACATGGAAAGAAGCGTGTTGACGACGCATATTTTAACGAAATTGGTTGACTCAAAAGAAACTCCCAAAATGTGAATTTTTTCCTTTCTGAAACTTTTCTTAAAACAAGGAAACCTTTCTTATTGTATAAATGGAAATTTTCGTCATTAAAAACTAATTCTAATTTGAGGAACAAATTTGAAAAATCATTTCCCTTTTCCATTTTTATTTTGAAGTGTACACTGAATATTTCTTTATATCCACAGCATTCTCATTCTACTCCTGCCTCTCCAAACCTTGAAGTTCCTTCGTGCTTATATCAAAACGTGCCCTAAATAGTCGAGCAAAACTTGAAGTAAGTTCTAAGCGTACCTCTCTCTGGCAAAGACTATGAAAACCGATAAGTGCTCATCATCATGACCTTATAAATAATAAGCCGCCATCTCACTGTAGTTTTACAACTTTTTTACTATAAAATGGACGGAGTTACACATAACCAGATCTGATAACTAGCGTAAATAACTCCAATTAATTCTTGAGAAGCCCTCACTACAGGAGTTCATTTTAATTTCTAAGGGTGAAGTGTGCAAATTCGATATGTGGAATATTTAATATTGAATACAAAATATCGAAACTGTACTTATTTCAAGTATCTCTCTGCAAATATCTGAAGCCTGAAAAAAAAGAACCGAAACACCAAATATCGATATCAATATCAATATAAAATTTTTCTGCCACAAGTACCGTTACTAAATCATATAAAATGTGAATTTATTTGATATCTGAAGGTACCCACTGGGATTGCACAAACCTACATATGTATATATTTTAATATTACCCACCTATCTTATAAAAAAAAAAAATAAATGTAAGGCGCCATAACCTCCGAAGAGATTTTAGGCCGAGCTTCTCTTCCAATTTGCGTCGTGCTCCTCTTGATTTTCCCTACAAATTGGCCGGAGGGGACCTACATGTTTTATGCCGACTCCGAACGGCATCTGCAAGGCAGATAAGTTTTCACTGAGAGCTTTTCATGGCAGAAATACACTCGGAGCGCTTGCCATACACTATCGGGGGGCGACCCCGCTTAGAAAAATTTTCTTCTAATTGAAAAACCTTGTTTCTAAAATTTTGATGTTGCTTTGCCCGAGGTGTGAACCCAGGGCATACGGTTTGGTAGGCGGAGCACGCTACCATCACGCCACGGTGGCCGCCTATCTTATGGCTATCTGAAAATAAGTACAAAATGGAAAGCATCAAATAGGTTTTGTATGGATACGTTACAATGGTTTGGATACTCAATACCTATATACCTTGTTATAACAGCCTTCATTAGAAAATATAGTTATTGTAACGAATTTAGGGAAATCCTGGTTATTTTGCCCTTTCTGCTAACGTTCGTATCGCTGAACTGTCGAATAAATAACTCCAATATTCAGTATTGCCATATGGTGTTTATTTAGTCTACTTTGGGACCAGTAAAAATATACTTCAATATCACGTACTTCACAAAAGCGTGTTTAAATCAAACTGATTACTGATTCCTCTGCTTGCGCTGCTTTTATACTCCCGGTTTTCTCGTTCATCCATTTCTCCTAAGGTCTAGTTATTTCGCGAAAATCTGTTCGAGAACAATTGTATCTCATGCTTGGTTACCAGCTATATACATGTATATTTGTAGTTTATGATTTTCTTATAGCCATATGCGTGTGTATATGTGAGTATCAACTTCGGCTGATTACTACATGTATGTGTGTGAGATATCTCTTCGTTGCCTTGTACATAAGTGTTGCCGTTTTTGTTGTTGTGATTATTTACTAACAGCATAGTGATGCTAATATTCGCCATAATATCAATCGATGAAAGTTTCGACATGTTATCGTATATTATCGAGTTTCGTGTCCCTTGCTAAGAATATGGGCTAGAAATTAAGGCGTTCTAAGTAGCTTTGGAACAATCTACTAGCCCAAAAGCCAAAGTTTGCTCTCTTTCCCATCTTCCAAGTTAACAGGTCTCTTTTATTAAGGAAAATATATAACACTTTTTCACTAAATTGCTCCATAGTACCTTAACATGGTGGCCTAGCGATTATTGTAACGATAGTTTAGTACAAAAGAAAACTGTTTTCCATAACAATAAAAGCACCGTAAATTAAACAAACACTACTTAGACAAAAAGTGCAACAACACACACCTTCCCACATTCAAGCCAAACGGTAAAAAAGGCTAAAACAATGACCAAGAATAAAGCATGTGTTTAGGCCAACTGGAAGGAGATATACAATTATTTAAAAAACACAAAAAAAATGGAAAAACCTAATCATGAAACAGCGAATCGAAATCCACTTGGGGATGATGGCGTTATTTGATGAGGTGAGTTGAAGTGCTAGAAATGGGCTGGGCACAGAAGGTGCTAATGCGTGTATATTTATTAAAGAACGAAGAAAAATTAAAAAAAAAAAAAACAGCCTCCAACACAATTAAACAGCTTGCGCTTGAGATGATATGGCTTCAAAAAAATTACACCTTTAGCAACAATAACGCTTAACAATAGTTATAGTAATAAAAGAAATAAAACTAACAACATATAACGTGCAATTATTGCCCTCATTAGGCATTGTTGATGAAGCGAGCGTGACTCCATCAGTTAGTGTTGTTGCAAGTTTTGACTGACTTTTGCGCGTCGCGCTGTTGCTAGGGATAATTTGGATTTTTCGAAGCAAATATTTTCATTCGACTTAGCGCGTTTTATAATTATGAATTATTATTCTTTTGGCTACAAAAAATGAAAGTAAACTTAAATACTATATGAAAGTCATAAAATAAAAAAGTTAGTTGAATATAGCTGTCATAGCTGGCTGGGAAGCAACCAAGGCCGCCGAAAGGCGTGGATATGGTGGGTAGTACTATCCATCCTGGAATTAGAAATAGTCAATAAAAACTAGTCGTTAAAAATTACAATAAAAACTACACTTTTATCACCGATCCAAACCACCCACCCAGATTTTGCGCATTTCGCCGGTCCTGGAAGCAACTATGTTCGATGAAGGGATTATTTCTAGTTTGAAAGAGCCCAAGAACGCATTATTGCAATCAAAACCAATAGATATTTGTAATATAGATCGAGGTTTAAGCCAATTTGGTAAAAAAGAGTAATAAAACATTGTCAAGTTATATTTCCGGTTAAAAAAGTGTAGCTATGGGACAGTTTAGAACTGTTTGAGTAAACATTTTAGAATCATTTCGAGATCATTTAGGAGTTATTTTCGAAAGTTTATTTACTGATTAATAGAAGACCACCACAAGATATTATCACTTGAGGACGCTTTGCTTCATCGTTTTGGGGACCATCTCGAGATTAAATCATTTCGGTATTATTTAGGGACCATTTCGGGGTAATTTCAAAATCTTCACGGGATTATTTTAGGATCAGTTGGGCTCGCTTCAGAATTATTTTAGGGGTTATTTCAAACATGATAATCAGAGACAATTCGGGGCATTTGGGATTCTATTCTCGATCATTTTCCATTCTGGCAACCATTTGAGATTTTCTCGCGATCGATTTGGGACCATTGCCGGATTGTATTCGGCGTTATACAGGAACTATTCCGGAAACATTTCGGAACCATTTCGTGATTAATTTAGGCTCCTTTCAGGACTATCTGCGAATTATTTGAGGGCTTTTTTCGCGATCATATTCGTACTATTTAGAAATTGTTTTCGGTATTATTCGGGGACTAAATGCAGATCTATTTCATATCATTTTCCACCGATTAGTTCAATTGTTTGGTATTTAGGTCATCTACAGAGAGAGAGGTCCAAGGAGATTTAAAAAATGGAGATGCAGACTATAAAAGATCACAAAATCCCGCGCTATCGTTTGATACGCAATCCGAAATAAAGTGTAGGCATAATGCCCTAAAATATGGTAATTTGTACAGCGGTTTCGGGCGACAGGTATGTAAATGTATTAGGGGTCGTGCTTATATCATATGGGAGGGAGTTATGAGTCCTCTCGCTTGCCTCTTTTCTTTCATATTAAATACACCGTCACTCAAAAAAAAATGTTTATTAATATATGGTACACTGAAAGAAAAAGACTGGTAAAATCCACCAAAATGCGGGTCAATTCAACCGAAATTTCTGTAAATTTTTATCCATCGCAACAAGATTTTGAATCAACTGCGCACAAATCGTTGATTCGTAATTGACCGTTTTAGTAGTAAATGAACAAAAAAAGTTGTAAATAAATGAAAGGCGCGATAACCTCCGAAGAGATTTAGGCCGAGCTTCTCTTCCAATTTGCGTCGTGCTCCTCTTGATTTTCCCTACAAATGGGCCGGACGGGACCTACATGTTTTATGCCGACTTCGAACGGCATCTGCAAGGCAGATGAGTTTTCACTGAGAGCTTTTCATGGCAGAAATACACTCGGAGCGCTTGCCAAACACTGCCGAGGGGCGACCCCGCTTAGAAAAATTTTCTTCTAATTGAAAAACCTTATTTCTAAAATTTTGATGTTGCTTTGCCCGGGAGTTGAACCCAGGGCATACGGTGTGATAGGCGGAGCACGCTACCATCACACCACGGTGGCACTTACTAACCGAACTTCAATTGGGCGCACACCAAATATGCTGGCACACATTAAACATTATACACTTTATTATTTTGTTTTATCAAACGCACTTCACCAAATTTTATGTTTTATAATTTTTTTAATTTATAGTTTTGAACTTCACTTTGCAAATAGAAATGAAAATAGTAGTCACAAAACTGATTCTCAATCCTTTCAGTTGCAGCTCAGCTCATTGTCAATTTCTTCTCTCGCATGTAGTTGCCACACTTGAGTGTTTCGAACAAAACTGGTAGTATAAATGTTTGACATAACATTTTAAAAAGAGAACTTGTAAGTTATAGAAAAGTAAAGAATCAAATTGAAAAGTAAAGTCCTCTCTCGGCGAACGAAAATCATACTCTACAAGTCACTTATCGTACCCGTCCTGCTATATGGGGCAGAAGCATGGACCATGACAACAGCAGATGAAGCGGCTTTGGGAGTGTTCGAGAGAAAAGTTCTTCGAAAGATTTATGGACCTCTACGCGTTGGCGATGGCGAGTACCGAAGAAGATTTAATGATGAGCTGTACGAGCTATACGCAGACATCAACATAGTCCAGCGAATTAAAACGCAGCGGCTGCGCTGGCTAGGCCATGTTATGCGAATGAAAGATGATGCTCCGGCCAAGAAAGTGTTTCTATCGGAACCCGCCTATGGAAGCAGAGGTAGAGGGCGGCCCCCACTCCGTTGGAAGGACCAGGTGGAAAACGATTTAAACTCCCTTGGTGTGACCAATTGGCGCCGGTTGGCGGAGCGAAGGAGCGACTGGCGCGCCTTGTTGGACGGCCATAACCGTTTAGACGGTTAAGCGCCAATTAAGTAAGTAAGTAAAAGAATCAAATCGCAGGAAGGTAATTCACCACTGGAGTAACTTTACATGTAATTCGGCAAATTTAATTTTCGTAACACTTTAAGTTGAAACGATTCCAAAACAACTCAAACTTGTATGTTGTCGGAAACATCAACATTAAAAAAGGATGTTTTTTATTATCTTATTAAATTCGTTCGCGTGAGTGAAAATTCGTAAACACTTGAACAAAATGTTACTAACTTTGGAAAAATCCTGTTCATTCAAGCAAAACTTTTGCAACAAGAGCGCGCAATTTTGCATTTTGCTTGGACGAGAAGTTGGAAAATTGTACCTGATAAATAGGTGTCCCGGTATCTCGAATTTTTTTGCACAGTAAATTCAAAAAAGGGTTTTTTCGTTTTGTATTGATAACTGAAAAACTAGTTTTTTTATTGTTTTCCCATTTTGTGTGTTTTTTCGATTTGATGGTTTTCTTATTTTGGTGCTTTTTTTTAACAAGTGGCACCATCAACATAAGTACAAAGTAGAGAGCGCAGTGAGCGTAAAATTCTCTTTGAAATTTACTCATGTATTGACAGTTGATCACCGTTGAAATGACCTGTAAGATCAGTTGTGTTAACAGAAAAATCAGTTAGATTGACCAGGAATCTGTCAATCTTACAGAATTTTGTTAACTTAAGAGCGACAATTTATCTTTTGTTGAAATGACTAAACTAATTTGTTCGTTTGACAAAGAACTCGGTCAAATTAATCATAATTCGACCAATTTCACCGAATCTCCGTTAAGTCAAGAACAACAGAACCGATTTGTTGATTTTACTAGCACCATTTCTTTCAGTGTAGAGCGACACATGTGCATTCCGTTGCGCTGAATCCGAATTTGCAATCAGAATTGGCCCAGCGGATCCCGGTACGGGGCCTTATGCTTAAAACTTAACCGCCAGTGGTATTTGATCCGATTTTGATACGCTGAGTACGATTTCGCTAACGGAATGACTTAGCGGGTCCCGGTTTGGTCCTACGCTCAAAAAGCGTCCTATTTTTGCGATAAGGACCAAACCACGACACCCTAGGTCAATTCCGGTAGTGGATCCGGATGTAGCGCGCCAAAAATCACAGAATACATGTGCCACATTACCAGATCTTAAATTTTTTTTATTTTGTGTGGCGATACTATTAATAGATTTCTTGAATTAGGTATACAGGTTTCGACCCCAATGAATAAAGATCATCACTCAAAAACTACTACATAAAATTGAATTAATTTACTAATATATTTTGTTAGAAGTCAGACTTGAAATTAAGGATTAATTTTACCACAGGAAGCTAGAACACTTCAATACTGTTTTGAAAATAAAAATGGACTAAAAAATATAAAAATTCGTCAAAATTCAGTTAAATGCTTGCGTACAATGGATATTAAAGAAAAGTCTATGCGGATGATAGGAGGGAGCAACAGAAACCATTAAATTTTTTTTTTTAGTTTTGTATGTCAGTCTGAATGTTTGTAACCGCATCTCTTGAATATTACGGTTTAGAACAGAAAGCATACTTTACCAACATATTCCTAGGAGTCTAGTATATTATGTAGAATAAGCCTGAATGCTGCTCAAACATTTACCACTTTAAAGGTGCATACACATTGAGCGGCGCGATCAACATTGCCGCTCATTGCCGCGTCGCTCCATAAGAATATATGCAAAGAATATTTTGCGTTGAAGTGTAGTGCCGCTAGGTGTGTCCTTAGTTTTATGGTTTGTTACTTACTATAATAAAAACTCCTAATATAAAAAACAAACAAAAGTAAGTCACCTCCAAAATGGCGCAACATCGCCTACACGGTGAGTTAAAAGTACAGTGACGTAGTAAGGGCGCTACACACAGGGGGCGCCAATTGGTCCGTAAAGCAGAACTTCCTGGATAATTTGTATTTTTATTACAACCGATTTCTGGAAAATATTGATTTCTGGAAAAAATTTTCTATACTTAAGGATGCATGCAATATTTTTCCGCGGGCGCAAGAAAACGTCACTACGTCACTGTAAAAGTATAAAACAAACATAATAATAAACAAAGCAAATAAAAGAAATCAACTTAAAACAAATAAAAACGGGACTGTCTTCGGCTGTGCCGAAGACTTCATACCTTTCATGAATGGGCCTGAACAATATCTTAAAATAATATCTTATCCCGTTCGTAATCTCCAAATAATCGGATGTATAAGATAAGAAATATATAGTGAAGCTAAACGATTTTTAAGATAAATATGGAATAAAAAATGGCAAAAACCCCCTTATTTGAACGATCGGTTGTATGGAATATATATTATATATAGCTCCGATCGAAATGATTTTTACAGGAAATCTTCTATGATATATTAGAATAAATATCACCAAGTTTAACGTTTTTTTATGGAAATTAAGGGAGAAATGGCCAAAAATCTTTCTATCTGAATGATCGGTTGTATGGGAGATATATGGTATAGTGATCCGATCCTACCGGATCCGACAAATGGCTAATATAATGCAAAAATACATCCTTGTGCCAAATTTCATTGAGATATCTCAAAATTTGAGGGACTAGTTTGCGTTCAAACATACAGACGGACGGACAGACGGACATGGTTATATCAACTCAGTTCGTCGCCCTGATCAATTCGGTATACTTAATGGTGAGTCTATCTTCTATATTTAATATACTATTTCATGTTCATGAAAGATATAAAAAGCATGACCTTTCATGCTTAAATGTATGAATTGCAATAACAATGGTTGAATGCAAAAACCACAAAAGACAATGGAAAAACAAAAACTATAACTCCTGCTCGAGCATTTTTTAAAAGCAAAACAAATACTACCTAATAGATACTCAAAGTACTGGAAAAACACAATAAAATAATAATAAGGCCATTTATTATAAAGTGATAAGTGCGCTAAACTTTTGATCTGGCATAATTATGCATTTACATCTAGCGTATTGTACAACAAATTAACTAACAATTCATTAATCTGTCGTTGACTATTTTCTTTATTTATTTCTTATAACACTGTGTTTTTTATATCAACATTAATTGTCATATTAATTGCAACTTTAATTGAAATAGTAATGGCTAGTGGTTTGGTTTAGCTTCTGGCACATATAAATATGCTAAAATTCAGCTTGTCCCTTGATCGAGTCAGCTATCTTGGTTTGCCTAAAAAAATCTCCACAGCCCACAGACTACTAATGGTTTTTTCATCCACATTAATTGGCGGTAATCTGTTCCGGCGATTTAGTTCGTCTTGCAACACGACACAGCAGTCTTCCTTTCTTAGCTATAACAATTGCTATAAGACACTTGCAAGGTTCGATGGAACGATGTTCCGACTAGTGGCAGTATACATACTTTTTGTTCACTCCTTAAATGTAGCTAGGAAGGTTCGTAGCAGTTTACTGCCGAACCGGGAAAAAAGGAATAACTTTCGTGCAAAATTTGATGATACTTGGATGGGAAGGATGCTAACTGTAGAACCGTGTTGAGTATCGTCCTCCAATTCTTAATATGCAAATAATGGAAACTTATTTGGTTTCAAGTCTAGGCATTGCAGTCAACGACTTTACCGCAGATTAAACTCGCCTTTGATCAGTATCCATATGACCACTGAATTTAGTAAGATTTGTGATTTTATTTTGTCTTTAGTAGAGTTGGAAGATGACTGAAATTTCGAAGTACAAATTGATATGCGACTGTGACTTTTGTGAATTTTAGTACGTGACTATGGCTGAACACTCGCAGTTTACAATCACTGTTTCTTATAATTGCAATGACAGTGCTAATCATGGCTCTCATAACAGCAAAACTATTAGCAGTGCAGTATCAATCAATAAATCCGTCGCAAAGGCGTTTATATAGCCGAATAGCAGTTTACTGATACTTCATCTACTGATACTTAATCGCAGCAAAGATCACTGCCCAATATGCACAAGTACAACTTTTTTCCAACCTTTGAGAATTATTTAGTTCTCAAATGGATATCCAACTTTTACAACAATTGGAGATCAAATCGTTTTTTCCAAAGTTTGTTTTGCAATTGAGTGCTCTTGGAGGTCAATTTGAGATATTTCTTAAAATTTTTTACATGATAACGCGTTTGTTCATTTATGTGTGTGGCAATGCTGGCCAATCATTTGTCAAAAGATTGGATAGCAGTGAAACTGAAAGTAGTGGAAAAAGTGAATTAATTGATATATTTCGGGGAAGTACCCAATTTTAATATGGTAAGCATTTAGTGAATTTAATATACATATGTGCAACTATTAAAATGCATAGAAGCAAAAAAATTAGAAGTGGTGTAATGCAGGTAGTGGCTTGGCTGTCGGAGTGCTCGCCAACAATTGAAAGTTTGCCAATGGAGCCTTCCCCGTCAACTGCTGCATACAATCCTCCTTTGGAAAACTTTTCAAGTGAAGAAAGTTCCTCGGAAAGCGATTCAGAAGAGATTGCTGATGATTTACCCAACTTAAATGATGAGTTAGCTAGTTGGTCAGTAGAATTCAATATTACAAATGCAGCTGCCAATAGCTTTTTAAATATATATTTCCATACAAATTTCTTACTATAAGAGCTTTATAAGCTATTTTATTTATATATTCTATTCTACTGTATACTTCGTACTCTCTTTTTTCTCTAGGTTTTTGAACTCCAAACTATAGTTTGTGGCAATTCCATACGCTTCATAAAAATGGTGTGGCGAAAAGTGATGAGCGAAGAAGCTTCAGGCACTTCATTTGGAAGGGCACGTCCAACAAGAAAGCTATTAGAGTGCTCAGTATAACGGGAGCCCTGAAGAGTAACTATTACATGTACATTTTTATTTTTATTTATAATTGAAATTTTTTTATTTCAGAGGCTTACAATCAAAAATTTGCCAACTCTTCAAATGAGGACTTTGAAAGGACTAATATGTCCTTCTTTCATCAAGCCAAAAATCGCCTGGTGAAAAAAAATGCAATACAACAAGAAAGAGAATGCTATTGAAGTTAAATAAAAATAAGATATTGATTTATTGCATTAATTTGATGATTCTAAAATAATCATTAAACATTTTAACTAATTGTAATTCATTAATTAGATTCTTACAAAATTTTAAAAATTCTTTGCATCAAAGCTGAGGTATTTTTGTTCGTGCTCAAAGCACCGAGAAACATAGAAAAAAGTAAAAAAATTGGGGGTCAACCGGAATATCTGAGATAATTGAGGTTATGTACGCGAAAAACGGATTTTCCGGATTTTTTTAAAATAAAAGACCTCAAAAGTAGGGAAAAACGCCGTTTTTCGCGTACGTAACTTCAATTATCTCAGAATTTCTCCGGTTGACCACCCACTTTTTACACCTTCTATGTTTATCGATGCTTTGAGCATGAAAAAAAATATCTCAGCTTTGGTGAAAAGAATTTTTAAAATTTTGTAAGAATCTAATTAATGACTTACAATTACTTAAATTTTTTAAATACTTTTATTTTTAAATAAGTAAAATGAATTACTATTTATTTTAATTTATGTTTATTCAATTAAACTGAAATCAAATTTATATACAACGCTGTTATCTTTATTCAATTCGGATGGGAAATTTAATTCTAGAAGAGTTTTCTTTTTCATTTGAATCCAATTGGAGATTGATGTTGGAGTTCAAATTTATATCAAGGGATTTCTTAAGTGGAGAACTAAGATTATTTACGTATAAAAAATGTGCCGTTTTGTTTGAGAATTGGTTGGTTCTTCAATGGAGGTACAATGGATATTAAACATTGGAATTTGGAAACCGAGTTGGATTTCCATTTGACCTCAAACCAATTTCCAACAAAAATGTTTATTGGGTGGGCTCTTTGTTTTATAACTATAATCGCAGCTAATTGTTCCCGGGACGAACGCTATGGTCGCAATTATTAGTAAGCGTGGTGGCGAAAGCGACTAAGAGTTCACCACCAGCAGGTAAGGGGACTTATGCTACGTTTCCACCAAACCCAAACTCCGTGTTTGTCAACTCTTTTATGCAAAATATCTCTTGGCAGAAATGCAACTTTTGATTTTTGCTTCCGCGTTATTGATACCGAAGTTAAAACGCGTTTTTCGATAGCTTACGCGATATTTTTAGACATGGTTTAACAGTCTTACGAAACTGGCAAACACGGAGTTTGGGTTTGGTGGAAACGTAGTATAAGAATATAGCCGCGGCAGTTATGCCTGTCGTAAGAGGCGACTAAAACACCCAAATGATTCAAGGGGTTGTGTATTGCAAACCGCTCAAGGGGTTGCCAGCGAAATTCATAGCCAACCCAATTATCGACCTCACCTACACGTGACGAATCCTGTTTCTTTAGCCGCCGAGGCTTTGACGACCTCAAGTTCCTCATGCCCTTATCGCTACAACAACAATAACAAGACTGACCATTAAATCAGTCACGGTGAATTCTTTGAAGCAGTCGCTGAAATAAACGGTGATCTTTCAGTCAGTGTAACAAAATCATGGGTACATAAATGGTTCATAACTCCACTCTTTATGGTGCGTACGTTTCCAGCACTAAACTAAGTTGGACATTCTTTTGAAAAACGAGTCTTAACTAATATTGTCACAGAAGAATACATATACACCCAGACTTTGTGATAATTTTCTCAAGTTGATATCGACTGCTAAGTGGAATATCACCGATATCCGGCTGCCGTGTCGATAAAGTTCTATATCAGGCAGTGCCTTTTTGAAAAATATTGTGAGTTGGCCGTTCATGCTCTGCTGGCCCATTGTATTTCTTAGTTAAGTTTTTAACCTTCGATGGGAAGAGAAAGAGCGTTCGCTAGGAGCAACGGAAACTGAAAGCGTCGCAGCAATTTTTATATATGGATGTACCGTAGGGAAAAAAGACACGGAACAATTATTTAATGCATCAATTAACGTGCTTGTTCGCTCCTCCTTTGGGATTGTCAAACATTGCCTGAAAAAGTTTTGCTATGTTTTTTATTATGGCGTAATACAAAAAAATATTCCTGATCATATTTTCATTGGATTTACTTGATGAGAGATTTCTTTCATTGCATTTTTATTGAGAGGTGGGTAAAGCCGCGTCAAAACCGCACATGTTTTTATACCTTTCATGAACATGAAATGGTATATTAACTTTGGTCCGATGTTTGTAACGTTGAGAAATATAGAAGATAGACTCACCGTTAAGTATACCGTATTGATCAGGGCGACGAACTGAGTTGATATAGCTATGTCCGTCCGTTTGTCTGTTTGAACGCAAATTAGTCCCTCAAATTTTGAGATATCTCAATGAAATTTGGCACAGGGATGTATTTTTGTATTATATTAGACATTTTTCGGATCCGGTAGGATCGGACAACTATGACATATATCTCCCATACAACCGATTGTTCAGATAAGACGATTTTGGTCATTCGTGCCGCAATTTAGAAATTATAAACGTGAAACTCGTGATATATATTCTTCTACACCATAGAAGATTTTCTGAAGAAATTCACTTTGATCGGAGCTATATATATTATATATCCCATACAACCGATCGTTCAGATAGAAAGATTTTTGGCCATTTCTCCCTTAGTTTCCAATATAAAAACGTGAAACTTGGTGATATATGTTCTAATATGTCATAGAAGATTTCCTGTAAAAATCATTTCGATCGGAGCTATAAATAATATATATCCCATACACCCGATCGTTCAGATAAGGGGGTTTTTTGCCATTTTTATTTTATATTTATCTTAAAAATCGTTTAGGTATGTAAATGTGTTCACTTTATATTTCCTATCTCATACATCCGATTATTTGGAGATTATGAACGGGATAAGATTATTGTTCGGCCCCATTCATGAAAGGTATGAAGTCTTCGGCACAGCCGAAGACATTCCCGTCCTTACTTGTTTTAATTGATCTCTAGAATTTCAACAACGAAGCACAAATGTATAGGTAATGTTGATACAAAATTATACTTTTCGAGACTCCTCTTCGATTGCAAGAAAACATTTTTTTTTTAATGTAACATTTTAGTGATAAGTTAATAACTCGCCTGTATATTCTTTCTGTTGTCTACTCTCAAAAAAAATTTTATAGATTTATTGCAAAAAAGCCTGTGAGTTATTAATTTTTAATTAAAATATTCCTTAAGTGTATATTTGTATCGACATTTCCATTTTTTTGCAGTCTTTGTTGAAAACCCAGAGATCAATGAAATTACATTGGCGGTTTTGACGTGGCTTTTACTCAGGTGAAACATACTGAGATGACTGAGCACGAAAATAATGCAAAATTCGATATTTTAAAAGGAGCGACTACCAATAACTTCTCTCAGTGTGAAATATTATTTAATTTTATTCTTTCGCATTTTCATTATTGCTATTAATGCTATTTTCTTAACAGGGGTTTTAAAAGTGAATGGAGTAATTGTTCTATTACAGATGTATATTTTTTAATTTTCAGAAATTTAGGGGTTCAAACTCCCCTCCCCCCCTGAATACGCGCATGCCGCACGGTGTGAATTGCTCCATAAAAATACATGTAAAGAATATTTTTCCGCGTCTCGTAGTGTCGCTAGAGGTGGCCTTAGCTTAAAGAGCGCAGTGTTTTGCGTATGAAAATTCTTTGAAGTTTAAATTTAATAGCCCGCTTGCTATACTTTAAATGCATACTAATGTTATTCATAGTCTCATAAAAGGTTTAGGAAACTTTTCAAATTGAAAACAGTTTCGATCAAAAGCAAAAGTGAAATTCATTCCAAAATTTGCAGTACCACAAAAAACGAAATAGATGACGAAGCACAACCTTTCCAAATAATTTTTATTTTTTATTCACAACATTCAAATACGCAACAACATCTTTTCAAAAAGGATACACCAAGCCAGGATTATAAATTTAAGAGTTACGATTGAATTCTACGCAACGGAAGCAAAATATTATCCACTTTTTTTGTACTTCCACGAAAAAATACGACTCTAGAGAATGAATGGCGTAAAATTGGCGCCATTTTCGCCTTATCACCGATTACAAATTGTAATACGAAGCCATTTGACTTCACCACAAATTGGCTCAGTCAGTAAATACGCGGTTTTTACGTTTATCAGCTGTCCTTTTGTGCAAAATTTGTCTGCTGCAAAAAAAGGAAACGGAAAAAGGGAGCACAATTGCTAAGAAATAAGAGCAAGGATAACTTAGACGTGTAACAGTTGAGATGACAATATCATTACAGCAGACGTCAATGTGGCGTATAATGAGACAAGATATTTTGTGGCAGATAAGCGAATAACGGAACACCTTTACCCGATAATAGGTAGAGCCGAGTCGAGTTAACGATGCGTGGTTTCGAATTGCCGAAGCGGGAGTATTGCAATGAAGCTAATGAGTAGGTGCGTTGTTGGGTGAAAAGAGATGCTCATTTTTGTGTAAGAGACTTTGTTAAAGATTTGAGTATGCAATGCGGATGGGAAGAAAGGTTGACCAAAACGTTTGTAATGGAAAATGTGTTACTTCCGAGAAATGTAAGTTATGTAGCAGAAAGTTGAAATGTAATGTAATGTAGTTTACTGAAGAAAACAGAAAATGAAAATTGAAATAAGAGAAAGATGCTAAAGTAATTAAGAGGTTTTTTCCTCTCACAACAACACATCTTATACAACGGATATATTTGGCTTTATTTGAATGGAGCCTTCCTGATACGATCAAGATTAATTAGTTAGAAGTATTTAATGAAGATAAGTGGAGGAGAGAGGGTAACTAGATCGTAATCCAGGGAACATGAAAGCACTACCAATGTGTCAGACTTTGAGAGCTAATTTCGCTTGGAAGGTCAAAGAGCTCGGAGCAAGAGCGGCAGGCAAGTACGAACAGAGAAAAAGACTTGATAAGGGTACAAAGAAGTGATACCACATCCTGTATTGGGCACGATTCGTGGGTTGAGGAACGTATTCGATTGATAACAAGGAGTGTAGACTTGCACAACGACACGTTTTCTATAATACTACGAAAAATTTTAACGTTGTCGAAAAATCTTAACTCATGTATATCCTTGTTCCAACTCATGTACATATATACGTTTTATCCTTTTGGATGCCCCACTCATGCCGTCGTAACGCAGTATTTTTTCGTGTCTTCGGATGACAACGTTGCTCCGAATGCAGACAGAAGCTTCTGATCTCCAGATTCAAAACGCTTCACTATTGTTGTTATGATACCCACACTGATAGCAAGTCTGTGTTTGGAGTGTCACACGTTTCCCAGACTCCAAGACCTCCCACGCTTATAGGTTGTTTTAAAGCATCCTCTATATCCTTTTCTTTAGCGATACGTAGTTCACAAACCATCCGGGCTTAATAAATATATAACGATCTGTTAAAGCCTGCTTTTAAGGCAGAAGCGACCCGATCCCAGAGCCTTGCGGCAGGCTATGCGTATCGACAAGGCGTGAGTGCTGGTCCAAAGCTGGCAGAAAACGGGCACCAAACAGCGAGGACCCGCCCCCCCCCACCCTCTCAGCGGGCCTGGTGATGTACTATACTTGATATCATTCGCTATAATATTTTTTATTGATAAGCACGTTGTTTAATTAAACACCAACAAATTACTTAAACACCAACCAATTACACGGAAGTATATCCGCACCGCCAGTGCGTATACGTATAAACAAATAAAAAAATTAGCAATAAAATAATATTACGACCATAAACTGAGATATAATCTACCCTATATTTCAAGCTTGATCAAACTATATACAAGCTGTAAAACAAATTCAAAATCGGTTCAGTAGTTTAGGAGTACATTGGCGCCAAACATAGTGACACGTGATTTTTATATATTAAGATAATAGATGAACATGGGCTTTTTTCCTTCTTTCATTCATAGGTGTTTTAAAAACATATTATTTAAGAGAAAACAAAAAAGTTGTTGGTATGTACCTCCTTCAAATTGGAAAGCGATACTTACTTTGCCTTTTAGTAATTTTGATGAACCCTTGGTTCTTTCAAAAGGTTCACTGCTGTAACCTCTATATATGACCATTATAATTGGGTTCAATTTAATGCTTATAAACTGTATCCTGGTTGGAAAAGGCATACCTTTCAGTGTAATTATACTTGAACATTGCGGTATCTAATAAGTAAGGAAGGCTAAGTTCGGGTGTAATCGAACATTACATACTCAGCTGTCAAATAACAGCTTGCAAAACTTTTAAACTACCTTCTTTTAAAATTGGGCGGTGCCACGCCCGTTGTCCAAAATTTTACTATTTTTCTATTCTGCGTCATAAGGTCAACCCACCTACCAAGTTCCAGCGCTTTATCCGTCTTTGGTAATGAATTATCGCACTTTTTCGGTTTTTCGAAATTTTCGATATCGAAAAGGTGGGCGCGGTTATAGTCGGATTTCGTTCATTTTAAATAGGATCTGAGATGAGTGCCCAGTTTACGGACAGACGGACGGACGGGAGGACACGGCTAAATGAATTTCTTTTTTCGCCCAGACCATTTTGATATACAGAAGTCTATATATGTCTCGATTAGTTTATGCCATTACGGGGTACCGTTATGCGAAAAAAATTAATATACTCTGTGAGCTCTGCTCAGCTGAGTATAAAAAGTAGCGGTACTATCCATTTTACATTTCGATGTTTTCATTGGCATCTCTGGTATTTTACTACAACTACTACTATGTTGTTGTTGTTGTTGTAGCAATGTTTCGCCCCACCTAGCAGCCGCGATCGATAACAAATTGTCATCAATTTCCTCTAACGGGAGTCCAAGGAAACTTGCTGTTTCAACAGGGGTGGACCATAAGGAAAGGGGGCGTTGGTTCCACATTACAATTAAAGAGATGGTTGGTGTCATGTGGGGACACATTGCAAGCGGGGCATACATTTTCTATGTCGGGGTTGATTCTGGATAGGTAAGAGTTTAACCTGTTACAGTATCCAGAACGAAGTTGAGCAAGAGTGACACGCATTTTCCTGGGGAGTATGCGTTCCTCTTCCGCGAGTTTTGGATACTTTTCTTTGAGTACTGTATTCACCGGGCAATTCCCGGCATAAAGGTCCGACGCCTGTTTATGGAGTTCACCAAGGACCTGCTTGTGTTTTTTCGCTTCATACGGTTGGGTCTCAGGTGCCTTATTTCCTCAAAATGCTTACGGAGATGACTCCTTAAGCCCCTAGGCGGTGCTGGTTCATCAATCAGATGTCTGTTGGGATGCTCAGGTTTCTGGGTGTTCAACAGGAACTGTTTGGGCAGCATCTCATTTCTCTCCCTGATGGGGAGTATTCTCGCCTCATTATGCAGATGGTGTTCTGGAGACATAAGAAGACAGCCCGTGGCAATTCTGAGAGCAGTATTTTGGCAGGCCTGTAGCTTCTTCCAGTGGGTAATTTGTAGGCTTGGCTACCATATGGGTGACGCGTAGCACGTAATCGGCTGGCTAATTGCTTTGTATGTAGTCATGAGCGTTTCTTTATCTTTTCCCCAAGTACTGCCAGCGAGGGATTTGAGGATTTTGTTACGGCTCTGAATTCTCGGAACAATTGCGGCTGCGTGCTCACCAAAATTTAGACCCTGATCAAACGTCACACCAAATATTTTGGGGTGTAGGACAGTCGGTAGCGTAGTGCCATCGACGTGGATGTTCAAAATGGTTAACATTTGGGGCGTCCATGTTGTAAAAAAGGTCGCGGAAGATTTAGTCGGTGATAATGCCAGGTTTCGCGAGGCGAAAAAACTGGAGAGTTCAGGGAGATAGCCGTTTGTTTTATTGCATAGCTCATCGATCTTTGGGCCTGGGCCTGTGGCCATTATTGTGCAGTCATCGGCGTAGGAAACGATTGTGACTCCTTCCGGTGGTGAAGGTAGCTTAGATATGTAGAAATTAAACAAAAGTGGGGATAGGACACCACCCTGTGGCACCTCTTGTTTAATTCTCCTTGGTTTTGATGTTTCGTTTCTAAATTGCACCGATGCCTGCCGACCACCCAGATAATTTGCGGTCCACCTTT
The DNA here is from genome assembly GCF_040869045.1 of Eurosta solidaginis. Lineage (NCBI taxonomy): Eukaryota > Metazoa > Arthropoda > Insecta > Diptera > Tephritidae > Eurosta > Eurosta solidaginis. The sequence continues at coordinate 295,249,069 of NC_090320.1, forward strand.
TAAGACATGGGGGAGGTCTTGCAGTAACGAGCCATGGTTGACCGTATCAAAAGCTTTTGATAGGTCTAGCGCTACGAGTACTGTTCTAAGGTGGGGGTATTGATTTAAACCGCAATTTATCTGGGTGCTAATGGCATTTAGTGCGGTGGTAGTGCTATGGAGTTTTCTGAAGCCATGCTGATGAGAGGCTAGCTGCAAATTTGCTTGGAAATAAGGGAGCAAAATGGCTTCAAGCGTCTTTGCTACTGGCGATAGGAGAGATATCGGACGATACGACTCTCCTATGTTAGCTGGTTTCCCAGGCTTTAGTAGCGGGACCACCTTGGCCATTTTCCATTTCTCGGGTATGACAAAGGTGGAAAGAGACAGGTTGAAGACATGCGCTAAATATTTGAAACCCTCTTTCCCTAGGCTTTTAAGCATCGGCATGGCTATGCCGTCTGGGCCCACTGCTTTGGATGGTTTAGCACGACCAATGGCGTCCTCAACCTCCTTAGCGGTGATGGTGATTGGTGACGCGCTGAATTTGTGTTTATGTGCGTGTCTGTTGGTCCTCCGCCTATCTTTGTCGACCGTAGAATGCATTATATATTGTCGGCAGAAAGCGCTCGCGCATTTTTTCGCATCCGACTGCACTTTGTCGCCAAAGGCGAAGGAAACTTTGTCTTTGTGCTTGGTCGGATTCGATAGGGACTTTACGGTGGACCAAAGTTTACCCACACCCGTAGAGAGGTTACAATCTCTTAGGTGCTCCTCCCATGTCGCCCGCTTTTGTTCGTCCACAAGCAATCTGATGCGTTGGTTTATATCCCTTATTTGGGGGTCGCCTGGATCAAGCTCCCTTATAAGATCACGTTCTCTCGCTAAGTTTGCGGCCTCCGCCGGGAATTGGGCCGGATTTCGGGAATTCTCCCGGCGGGAATGAAACGTGCCGAGGCGGATTCAATGACCTTACGGAAGGCACGCTCCCCTTGGCGGGCATCAGTCGGGATAGGGAGGGCAGCAAAGAGGTTGTCTGTAAAAGATTTATATTCTTCCCACTTTCCTTTTTTGAAGTTTATGAAAGTGCGTTTTTCGGTGACGATGAAGTCGGCGGTACGCTCGAACGAAATAAGTATAGGCAGGTGGTCGGATGCCAATGTTACCATCGGCTGCCAGTTGACGCAGTTTACGAGTTCTGCGCCCTCGATTGAGATATCTGGCGAACTGTGACAGCTTCATATCATACGTGTGGGGGCGCCTCCGTTTATTGTGCAGAACGTCGTTTCTTCTATTTGATCCGCCAACATCTCACCCCTACTGTCCGCCCGCAAGTTTGAGTGCCATAGATCGTGATGGGCATTGAAATCGCCTAAGATAATGCAATTGTTGCCAGTAAATAAGGCTCTGATATTAGGGCGGTATCCACTGGGCCAACAGGTGGCAGGAGGGATGTAGATGTTGATGATTTCTAGGGTTGCATCGCCTGACCGGACAGATAGGCTTTGACGTTCTAGGTCATTGTCCCTACGGTCGATGCCAGGATCAAATATATAATATTGCACAGAGGTGTGTATGATAAACGCGAGACCGCCTCCATTTCCGCTCTCGCGGTCTTTCCTGTGGACATTATACCCAGAGCAGGTCTGCAATGCAGATCTTGCTGTGAGTTTAGTCTCTTGAATCGCAGCAATGCGGATGTTGTGCCGCTTCATGAAATCGACTATCTCCGTAATCTTCCCAATTAGTCCATTACAGTTTAACTGCAGAATTCTGAAGTGCATAAGGGGAGACGCCGCCACTCTGGGGGTAAGTGACGGGTGACCACGCCTGGATTGTGGAAGGCCAGGACGCAATTGCTGTTGTGGCCCTGGGGCTGGGCGTCTTGGGAAAGCATTGTGGTACCCGGATGATTTGGGTTTGCGGCCTGGCAACATGGCGCGATGAAACCCGTCGAGTTTGATAGTACCACGACGCCGATCGATTTGCTAAGACCAAAAATGGAATTATAGCCAATTAAATCCATCAAGGCGGCGCTACATCGTTTGAAGCGATATTACAGCGACGTCTTGTAGTTGACAAGTTTTAAGCAAAATTACTCACTAAACTTGGGTGGCTCTACCTAATTTTTCCATCAATTCATGGTATTGTAGACATGTTGACATAAGTAAGCAGGCATAAAGGAATTGTTTGCAGCTTTTTTTGTGATTTTTTAGCTGGGCGATTAATTTAATAATTTTTTTTTGTTTGAATTCTTGGATATCGCAATGCATAAATGCGGGCTGATGTGCTTTACCAACGCTTATATATATTTCACAGGTAAATTAGTGCGAATATTTTTGTAAAGTTCCTTTAATTGCATTGGTATTTTTGTCAATGCATTTTTTGTGTCTTTTGTTCCCAGAGCTAAAGTTGAAATTTCCACTAAAATGGACTCAAAAACTCAATAAGCTAGAAACTCATTTATGATATTTAATTCTGCAAACAGAAAAAAAAAACATATTTTTGCAAACATTGAATTTACAAGATACACACAAGAGAATACATACATATGTATGTTAATACCCAGCAAAAAATGATGTAAGTGATAATAAGATATGAGAAATAGAGCGGCACCGCAAAACAGCTGTACAGTTAATGGCAATAGATACAAGAAGGTTAAAAGTAGAAGCTGATACATTTGAGGAGTATTCAAAGAGGTGATACGCTAATAATAATAATAATAATAGTAATAAACCCAACGGATTAATACCCTCCAAAGCCCGCCCAACCGACACGAGGGCGCATCCGCATGAAGCACGGATTTGTTTTTGTTTTTGCCGAGTTGTTGATAAGCGGAGGTTTGTTAAGCGTTGAGATCTAAAACTGCTCAGCTACAGAATAAAAATCATGAGCTGAGTATTATAAATAACAGTTAGAAATTATGCATATACTACATTGTTACGTAAGTGAACTTTTTAGTACGTAGAATTTTTAAAATAATTTTAATTTTTTTTTTTTTACGAGTTATGATAGGATAGGACAGTTTTCTTTATTGTAAAAAGTGAATCCGTTATATCAAATAAACTAGAATGAGTGTTGAAATCATAACACAAACACCGAAAAGGTTCATTTAATTCGAAATTAGTTCTACACTGCCTCAAAAGAAGAGGTTTGTAATGTCTTGACACTCGTGATGGAACGTTAAAGTTTACTTCGTTTAAGAAGAGAATTGGGCTAGAAATCAATCCAGTCAGTAGTTTAGCCATAAATATTACGCCTAGCATTTCTCGACGACTTGCAAGAGTTGGAAGATTGATAAGCTTCAACCGACTAGTGAAAATTTCTTAAAGAGAAAAGTAGAAATTGCTTTTGTACTGATTCAACTGAACTCGATATTTAGGATTCCAGACTATTGGTCCCTATTCTAGCATCGGTGAAAAGTGCTTTAGTTACATAAGGATCACTAAATTCTTTGGACCACCGTTTCATGAATGAAAGAACGCCTCTAGCCAGTACCATTAATATGAAGGTTGAAACTAAATTTAGTATCTATCGTGACTCCCAAGTCCGCAAAATAGTTTAATGATAGAAGACAAAAATTATTAATTACATAAGAGGCTGCTGGCAAAGATCTCCGAGAGAGGGACATGAATTTACATTTATTGAGGTTAAGCGGCATTGAATTCACATTGCACCAGGTAACTAGGCAGTTTAAATCCGCTTGAAGCAATGGACGTTCTTCGATAGACGCATAAGACATAAAAAGTTTTACATCATCGGCATACATTAAGATTTTGGAATATCATTAAAAGATAGCAAGAACAGAATTGGACCGAGATGACTGCCCTGTGGGACGCCAGAGGGAACATCAATGACATTAGAAAGAGTATTTTTAAAAATAACTTTTTGCGTTCGACCGCAGAGATACGACGAGATCCACTGGGTGAGACCAGGTTGGAAACCAAGCCGATTTAGCTTGTAGATAAGTAAGGGGTGGGATACTTTGTCAAATGCTTTACAGAAATCGGTATAAATAACATCGGTGCGAAGATTTTCTCTAAATCCATTAGAAACATGAGTTGTGAATTCGGGTTAGCTGGTTGGTAACTATAGCTTCAAACAACTTTGGTATGGCCGATAACTTTGCAATTTCTCGATAGTTTTCTTCACACGATCTACTGACACTTTTGTGGAGGTGTATGAGAAAAGATTACTTCCAAGCAGAAGGAACAGTTCCACGTTTTAGGGACAGATTGAATAAATCAGTTAGGGGCTGATAAATGTGTTCAGCGCATTTTTTAAGAAAGCAAGTGGGAATTAAATTAGGACCGTACTTGTAAGATTCTTTCAAAGACGTTAAATATGAAAAAAACTTCATGAGGAGATATTGCTGGAATACTAACTGTGTTAAGTGAGTTAAGTTGAAATGGATATTCATTTGAAAAAGAGTTAAGTTCAGCGGAATAGTTGGGCTTTAAAAACTGTACAAAGAAATTAGCAAGATCTTGATAGTCGCTAGACAAATCTTCCTGGTATTTTAAAGCAGACGGAAACTCTCTAACCCTTCGTTTAGAGTTCATGAAACCATAGAAGGATTTCGGATTGCAATTTATTTTCCTTTTCATCTTGCAGATGTATATATTATAGCACATTTTGTTTAATTCAAAATATTTATGACGCGATTTTCTGTCCTTTAAGGACCTCAGCTCTTTAGTGCACCATATTTGGACTGGTTCGGTGGACACAGATAATAGTCGAGACTCTCTTAGAAACAAACCAATGAGAGAACTGTAGCACACTGGCAGGCTATAAAACCGCGTAATATTAAAACATGGATCCGTTTCATTTCAACCTGTTTAGAAAGAGAGTAGTTGGACATTGTATATAGCCACAGTACGAGTTTGGGCGTATTAAGTCGACCTTTCTTTAGACGAATTCTCTTAGAGTTAAAGTTAAACGGAACGTAAGTTGATCAGACTGCTCAAAGTTATTTCGTAGATATTCTTTATGATTTCAGGAACCACATGACCAATAATAGACTTACCATGCTTCTATTCTAACTTATTTTGCAAAGGAGATGATATATAATTTTTTCGTATTAAACACCTTTCCGTTCCCTTCGGGCTTACAATTAACCGCGGGTTGTGCCCGTACTCAACTCAGCGATATTTTTCAATGTACTAGGGATTTTTTGGGCTCGTAGAACCCTATAGCGTTCACAATTCCAACGCTCACCTACATCGTGTCTTCTAAAATTCTTCTCAAAGTGCAAATCGCTGTGTAATTTATGACGATAACGAGTCTCGATATAAGGACCTCGTGGATGGCATACATTGAGCACGGTGCAGTGGTTTTGGTTTAGGAGGCAGCGAAGTAGATTGGTGTATGCTTTAGGAAGGTACTGGTCAAAATATTATCATATTTCAAGTGGCGTTGATGCCAGTTAGCTTCACTCTCTGAAAGTTAATACATTGTGGTCAATAAAATTTGAATTTTTCAGATCGAGTCTCATTGGGACAGTCATAATTAATATTTTTCGGTCTTTAGAATAATTGTCATCATTTTTAGGTGTTAAGAACTCATCCTGGGGGAATCTATACGACTCTAAAACGACTAGATTTACCTGTCTACTTTACTAAGATCGACTACCTCATGCAAAAATGTGTACCTCAGGGAGAGAGATAATCGGCTTATAATCGATAGCTAATTAGTATTGCAGAGTCATTGGCTTCTTTCTGGTGTCTTATCGGCTTGCTTAGGAGCGGGTTACAGACGTGTTACCGGTACCTGTTTCATAACAAGCCCATGAGTCGTCGATGACAAATCGGTTACACTCCAATAAGAAATCGATGGCTTGCTGATAAGTTTTCTAAATTTTGTCGATAGCAAATTGATTATTTATATAATTAATTATATAATCGATAACTTTGATCCATACATTTTCCATAGTAAGTCGGTAACGCATTGATAACCTTTGTTAGCGATAGGAAATTTATCAACACCCGTCCTGCAATATGGGGCAGAAGCATGGACCATGACAACAGCAGATGAAGCGGCTTTGGGAGTGTTCGAGAGAAAAGTTCTTCGAAAGATTTATGGACCTCTACGCGTTGGCGATGGCGAGTACCGAAGAAGATTTAATGATGAGCTGTACGAGCTATACGCAGACATCAACATAGTCCAGCGAATTAAAGCGCAGCGGCTGCGCTGGCTAGGCCATGTTATGCGAATGAAAGATGATGCTCCGGCCAAGAAAGTGTTTCTATCGGAACCCGCCTATGGAAGCAGAGGTAGAGGGCGGCCCCCACTCCGTTGGAAGGACCAGGTGGAAAACGATTTAAACTCCCTTGGTGTGACCAATTGGCGCCGGTTGGCAGAGCGAAGGAGCGACTGGCGCGCCTTGTTGGACGGCCATAACCGTTTAGACGGTTAAGCGCCAATTAAGTAAGTAAGTAAGCATAGCAAACCGACAATGTTTATAACTCGTCGAAAAGATAACTCGTCTTAACTAACCCTTTATGATTCGACAACTCAACGGTAACCAATTGATAATACGCCTCGTCTTGATGGTCTTAAATTGCTGTCTGATTTCACCCATATCAACTTTTCGACGTACATCGTTTTCAAATTAAGCTACAGTGTAGTGGCTGTAGTAAGGCTTAAAGTCTATATTCACCCATAACGTACAAGGCATAAATAAGCCTTAAATTAGGTGTAAGTTTCGCAATGGGTTTCCATGCTCTATGAACAAAGGACGCAGTCAATCGCAAGGATAACTGCCACATTGAATATGAAGTGATTTGTGGCAATGGAATCTCGAATGCTATATTCGTTACAGGACATACACCTATTATTGTTTGTGTAGATGTTAATGTTATAACATACTGGTATGTAAGTATGTGAATATAAAACGTATGTGAACATTTATGTGTGGTGGCAGCAAACAATTGCTTGCGGAAACAACACAGCGAAATTGTTGGGAAACAAGCAAATGGGACTCATTGATTCCAATTGACTGATTTCAATTGAAGTTAAGTGTCTGCCAAATGCCTAATACGCGTACATACAAAAGTCTATACAAAAGCACATACATATGTACATTAAAACATACAATTGTTATTATACTTAGTGCAATTGGCGCAAACGTGGACGCATTCAAAAAGCCACAACTACAACTAGACGGCAAATATTTATACCTCGTCGATATTGCCTCATTACACGAGGCTTGGCCGCATCGGTCAGCGTCAATGCGCGAAAATGTTATGCTTAGTTAAATCAAAAATGAGGGTAATTGTTGTTGCTGCCGCAACTCCGTATGCTGTAAGTTCTGTTGCCGTTCAGGTACTTCACTACGCTCGTTCGATTTTACACTGCACGCTCCACAACGAAATCCTGGGCTGGGAAACTAACGCGCTGCTGCTATTTTAATCCTTACAATGATTTTGTGTCTCACCGTCTTGCCGTATGCACCAACTCGAACTCAAGTGGCAGAGCAAAAAATCTTCAAGTGGCCTGCCTGCAGTTGTGTGTGGAAAACCAATACACAAGTGGCTCACACCAGCGGGAGTGTGTCTCGTCACTAAGTTTTGTGCAAGCGCCGCGGAGCACAACTTTTCGTTTCTCAAGACTTTCATAGCGGATGCAATAGACGAAAGTTCAAAGGCGAGTACAGCAGCTTTCGTTCAATTGACTATTTGAACTGTCGCTGATGGACATCAGCGCAAGCAAAAAGCAAACGACTCACTGTTGGCGAGGGAGTGACTGTTCGTCTCGCAGAGCAGTAATCAGTGAGCTCAACACACATGCCATAATTAATGTGAAATATGTTTTGTATCCTCTGAGCAACTCTCTGAGGGGAGTCAAAGGCACATTCGTTGCTTAAAATTTGACTTGACTGATGCTGCGACCTTCGGCCTACCGCCTCCGGTTCTGCTATTAAAACTTGAAACCAGGGATAATAACAGTTTTAAGTTTAATTATAAAAATCGCGATTTGATTATATTTTTTGGAGTCTTTTATTTTGTCCGGAAAATGACATTTATTTTTGAGATTGTTTTATTCCGCCTCTGAAAATAACAGTTACTTTCCAAGTTTTTTATCTCGCTCGGAAAGTAACTTTTATTTTTTGAGTTTTTGATTTCGCTTGGGAGATAATAATTTATTTTTGAGTTTTAATTTTATTCCGAAAATAACAGTTATTTTTCAAGTTTTTTATTTCGTTCGAAGAAATATTTAATTTATGAGTTTTTTATTTTTACGAAAGTTATTTTTTATTGCATACATTATTTGGGTTTTTATTTCGCTCGAAAAAAAAATATTTATTTTTTATCGCCCAGGAGTTGAAAAGTTAAAAAACAAGAGAGCCAACTTTACCAGAAACAAATAATATCGGTTACAGCCGATACCTTTAAGTTTTTGTTTTACAGATCACTTTCCGATAACAAATTCATAAGTTTCGATAACAAATCTATAACATATTAACAAACTTTCGATAACAAATCGATAGCTTTTTCTATAGTATATCTGTAGTACACCGACTAATAATATAACTTATATTGTATATCATATGTATATCGCTTTTCAATTACAAATCGATAACTTATCTACAATAAGCCGATAAAGCATTGGTAGCACTCCAGTTAGAAATCGATAACTTTTAGATAATAAATCGATAACTTTTCGATTACTTTTGATAACAAACCACACACTACGCCTACCGTTAACCTGAACTTATATTCTATATTTTCCCATATAGCATATAACTAATCTACAAGAAGCCGATAAAGCATTGGTAGCACTACGATTAGAGATCGATCACTCTAAGGTATCAAATCGATAACTTTTAGATAACAAGTCGATAACTTTTCGATTACTTTTTGATAACAAACCACACACTACGCCTATCGTACTATCGCCTGAACTTACATTCTATATTTACCCACTACTTCCAAAGATCATGCTTACGCTTACCCTTACCTTATGTTTACGTTCTAAATTCTCCCATACCGTTAGCAAAGATGTTTACACTGAAAAATCAGTTCATCTATCGATAGTCTGGTTATTAGGAAACGTATTGGTGTATTTCTTATGCAGGTGGCATTACCACTTCAGTATGATTTATATAACGTTCATGAAAATGAAGTGGTATACTAACTCGAACGAATTTCAAAATTGTAAGTCCTTAAAGGAAAATAGATAGACCCACCAATAAGTATACCGAAATTATCAGCATGAAGAGCAGAGTTGGTTTAGCCATGTCCGTCTCTCTGTTTGTACGCAAACTAGTCCCTCAATTTTTGAGATATCTTGATAAAATTTGGTGAGCGGGTATATTTGGGTATCCGATTATACATTTGTCAGAACTGGCCGGATCGGACCACTGTAGCAAATATCCCCCATATTTTTCAGAAAAGAGGATTTTTGTCATATCGTCTTCAGTTTATCAGAATGAAGTTTCACACTTCGCCATATATTTTCGTATATTGTACATATTATTGTCGGAAAAAAACGAATGAGATCAGTCGTATATATAGCATATATCCCCCACAACCGATTGTTCAGATAAGAAGCTTTTCGTAATTACTGCCCTATTTTAACAACTAGAGGCTCCAAATTTCACCGAATGCTGACAAAAATAGCAGTCATTGTTGTCTGAAAAAATTGTATATATCGGTGGTATATATACTACATATCTCATGCAACCGATTGTTCAGATAAGAAACTTTTCGTTATTTCTGGCCCATTTTAACGGCTAGAAGCTTCAAATTTCACCATATGCTTTTGTATATAGCAAATATTGTCTGTCATCTGTTCACTACATATTTCTTATCTTATACAGCCGATTATTTGGATATTACGAATTGGATAAGAATATTATTCAGCCTCATTCATGAAAGGTATGAAGTCCCGTCCTTACTTGTTTTGCTTGAAATTTTTTCAAATAATGGTAATTTGCAATCCCTGCTTGAAACTTTCTGTATGTATGTTTGTATGTAGATATCAGAGTACAAATTACGCTTAATAGTCAAGTCAGTGTCGTGAACTTAATTTCCGCGCGCCATTCATTCAATTAAGCCAATGAATGTGTGGCACAAAAGCGTGTATATATTGTAGCAGCAAGAAACAAAAGCAACAAAACCACTGACAATAGCAACAAGTTGTTGCTTGTTAAACGTCTGTTGTTGTAACATTTTACTCCACGACAAAATACTTCGTCAATTTTGTTTTGAAGAATCTGGAAGTTGACTTCGAGTTCAGTTTCACCATGGCAACAATCACATGGGGGGGCAGATCATCAACCACCCGCCGTGCACCGCCCGCTACAAAAGTTGCGACTATTTGTTGCTTTTGTTTGTTATTTGCTTTTGCTACAATATTTTAATTGTGTTATGCCTCTGTTTAATATGCGATCGTCAGTTCAGTCTCTGTTGAGGCTACAGCTTTTAACGAGGCACAAGTACTATTACTAATCAGTCGCGGGTCAAAATATTTACCACTTGACCCTATTGATTTAATTAAATAGTTGCAAGACATGTGCGGTTTGTTGCCTCACAAACAGAGAGTCAATAACGAAATGACAAAGAGCAATCAGCAGCCGCGTTGTCAGTCAGGCAGTAGCCCCAATAACAACTTTTAATTATTATTTAATTTGATCAAAAAATAACTGTGTTAAGAGTGAAAAATATGAAATTTTTTTGATGTTACAAGAAAAATTCGGCGTTTTTTTTTCAAATCGGATGGATTGCGAACTTTAAACTTCCAATTTGGTTCAAAGTAGGGTTATGAGCTTTATGCGTAAAATAAAACAAAAAATCATTATGAAAGCTGCGGCAGTAAATGAGTAACACTCGAGATTAAGCAGTGAAATTCTCATAAAGCAGACGAGGCTACGCGGCCGTAGGACCAAAATAGGGGTTCAAGGCGTCGCCAACGCAATTTACGCTTGTCAAACCCACTTGAGGACCCCACCTTCAAGTGGCGAATCCTAGTTATTGTGCAGACTAGGCTCTACGGGTCCGGATAGTACCTAAATAATGCTCTTTTTCATAATGTACCGGATTAATAACCGGAAAAGGACCTTTAAAAGCGATACAACTTTCCAAAATCTTTAGGGAGTTTCCTTATCGCTATAAGAAGCAGAAAACGACAAGGCCGTTGGCTCCGAATGGTCAGATAGGAAAAATGGTCGAATAAAGTCGCATCACAAAGGTGTACTGGGCACAATGGGGCAGCTTGAGATTACTATCTTTGTGTTTGCATCGGATACAGGAAGCTGAAGATGGCCAACATCATCGAGCACTGCCAGTTTTTCCCAAGGTAATACTTTCAAATGGTAGCTGCCGTGGTGTGGTGGTAGCGTCCTCCGGCCACCACACCGAAGATCCTGACTTCAAGTCTTGCGCAAAGCCCCGACGGTGGTCAGATGAAGTCATGTGGGAAAAAGAAATCTCAGCAGGTGGTAAGCAGTGGTTATACTGTAAGTGAGGCGAATAATTTGTTGGATTGCTAAGAGTACTTCGTGTATTGGAGTAGGACTTTACTCAAGGCAATTGCGGTTAAATCTGTTGTATCGACTTCCTCAATCACACCGTGTCTTCCAGGGGCAGGCGTATGCAGTAGAGAAAGCAGCAAGGTTGCTTCAGGACCAGGGATGCACCTTAACGTTAAGCTAATCGTTTATCTAAAAATTTCCACCGTTTCTGTTGAAACACTTCGAAATATTATCGATAAAGAAATTATCAAGATAAATTGTATTTCGTTTTTAACCGAAACGAAAAGCTTTCGTTAACGTTAAAAACGTTAACAAAAACGTGATACTTTATGTTTTAATTGTGCTGGCAATGCTATAGCTATGGTGAAGCCGTAAGGTGGTAACAGCGAGCGGACATACACACACAAACTCCATCTAATTTGTTTGTGTAATTCGTTGGTGGTAATGTCAAAAATACTCTGAGAAATGTTCGTACTGTCAAAATTCATGAGAAAAGTTGCAATCAGCTTGGCTAATGCTTTCACCTTTAATGCCTTCGCCATCAATCAGCTTTGCCAGCATAGTTTGACATTAATAATCAACATAAACGATTTGATTTCGTTTTGATATGGCAGAAAACGAAACAAAATCATTTCGTTAATTTGACGTTCTTAACGTTAATAAACGAAACGAAATGACCTTGTTTCGTTTATTAACGTTAATTATCGTAACGAAATGATATCGGTTCGTTGGTTAAGCATGCCTGTCCAGGACTGAACGGTTTCAGACACCAATGTAACGACATTTCTTTACAGCCGGGCCGCCTTAAAGGCATCGGGCAACTAAATATCTTCTTTTTCTGGGTCCACGGATACAGCGATATTAAAAGCAATGACTTTACAGGTGGCCAGGGAAGTTTCCAAAATGGACATAAGCAAGGAAGACAGCTCCGTACGCTCTGTTATATAACAAAGAAAATCAAGCAATAAAAGACTAGGTCAACGAACTGACTGTGGAGCAACCGGAATGAGTGCGAGGTCTCAAGGTTCACATGGGCAAGTTGATATATGAAAGGAATTAGCTTCCTTCTCAAGCTAAACAAATCGTGATTGACTGTTTCCAAGGCTTTTGAAATGTTCAGGTAAGTGTTCTGTTCTATAGTGGGTTTCTCGGTTCAATCCACCATTTGACTATTAATTAAACAGTACGAACGGCTTTTAGAGCGGTGGCGGTGCTATGTAATTTTTGAAAGGCTTGCTAGTGTTTGGCAAGCCGCAGCTTTGTGGTGAAACAAGAAAGCAGGACAGCTTCAAGTGTCAGTAGCCAGCCAGGCAATGGCGACGGGAGAATTAACCTTAATTTCCCAGTCTTTAATAGTGATTTTAACCTCGCTATTTTCCAAGCATCAGCTCGGCAGTCCCTCTGTCCCAGTCTTCCTCGATGGCATGACAGAAGAGTTCCCAAGTTTTTGTTCGTTTTTATTAAAAATTTAAAAAAATCAGGACCAAGCCGAGTGGTCAAGTGTAACGAAGATGGCGCTATTGCTGTTGATACACAAATTTAAAACATCGTAGCGCAATGGCATCTGTGACAACAAAAATACTCGCGACTTAGTAGTGCTGGTGATACGTGAAACACTGATTGGCAGCGCTGCAAAAAGCTCTGTTCATGCATTACATTTTGTGTAAATTGTTGGTGGTGTTCCACACACTGGAAGTGCCTAATGCGTTAGCAATTTGTGTTGATATCACCAACGGTACTGACTTAATGGTGAAGAAAATATTTTGGTCAGCTGAGTAAGTCTTAATGCTAAAAACTCTCTGACTATATATCTACAACTACCCTCTCGAGAAAATGTAATGAATATATAAAAAGTCTCAGCTGAGAAGTTTAGTCCTACTGTTTTTAGGGGTTAGCTTCACTAAGAAACAGCAATTTTACTAAGCAACAACAATTTTGGTGTTAAGTAACACTCTTCTTTCATGGCGCCTGTCTGTAGTGCTAACTACTATTTGTTGCATATGAAAGAAAACCATTTTTATAAACTTTATAGAATCCCTTAGACGGCGCTACCTGTCTGCTGACCTTTTCTATTTAAAACTTATACCATTCTTTGGCTTTTGTTCCAATTCATCAAAAATAAAAATTAAGCGCACAGAAAAAAAACATATATTTAAGCAAACAAAGGATTAAATATACAAAATGCAAATCAAACATGAATTTTAACACCAACAAACACCAAAATAAAGACAGCTACAAAAACAAGTAAGGAAGGCTAAATTCGGGTGTAACCGAACATTACATACTCAGCTGAGAGCTTTGGAGACAAAATAAGGGAAAATCACCAGTTAGCAAAATGAACGTAGGGTAACCCTGGAATGTGTTTGTATGACGTGTGTATCAAATGGAAGGTATTAAAGTCATAGTTCTATACGTGGACGCCATTTCGGGATATCGCCATAAAAGTGGACCAAGGGTGACTCTAGAATTTGTCTGTTCGATATGGGTATCAAATTCAAGGTATAAATGAGGGCTTTAAAAGGGAGTGGCCCTTAGTTGTATATGTGAATGCGTTTTCGAGATATCGACCAAAATGTGGACCAGGGTGACCCAGAACATCATCTGTCGGGTAACGCTAATTTATTTATATATGTAATACCACAAACAGTATTCCTGCCATGATTCCAAGGGCTTTTGATTTCGCCCTGCAGCACTTTTACAATTTCCTCTAATTAAGATGGTAGGTGTCACACCCATTGTACAAAGTTTTTTCCAAAGTTATGTGTACTTTGCGTCAGAAAACCAAACCAATCACCATCTTTCATCCTTTTTTTCGTATTTGATATAGAATTATGGCATTTTTTCATTTGTCGCAATTTTCGATATCGGAAAAGTGGGCGTGGCCATAGTCGGATTTTGCCCATTTATAATACCAAGATAAAGTGAGTTCAGATAAGTACGTCAACTGATTTTAGTAAAGATATATCAATTTTTGCTCAAGTTATCGTGTTAACGGCCGAGCGGAGGGACAGACGGTCGACTGTATAAAAAACTGGGCGTGGCTTCAACCGATTTCGCCCATTTTCACAGAACACAGTTATCGTCATAGAATCTATGTCCCTACCAAATTCTACAAGGATTTGTAAATTTTTTTCGACTTATGACATTAAAAGTATTCTAGACAAATTAAATGAAAAAGGGCGGAGCCACTCCCATTTTGAAATTTTCTTTTATTTTTGTATTTTGTTGCACCATATCACTACTGGAGTCGAATGTTGACATAATTTACTTATATACTGTAAAGATATTAAATTTTTTGTTAAAATTTCACTTTAAAAGAAATTTGTTTTAAAAGTGGCCGTGTTCGTCATCCGATTTCGCTATTTTTATTTAGCACACATATAGTAATAGGGGTAACGTTCCTGCCAAATTTCATCATGATATCTTCAACGACTGCGAAATTAAAGCTTGCAAATTTTTATAAGTGGGCGGTGCCACGCCAATTGTCCAAAATTTTTCTAATTTTTTATTTTGCGTCGTAAGGTTAACGCACCTACCAAGTTTCATCGCTTTATCCGTCTTTGGTAATGAATTATCGCACTTTTTCGGTTTTTCGAAATTTTCGATATCGAAAAAGTGGGCGTGGTTGTAGTCCGATTTCGTTCATTTTAAAGAGCGATCTGAGATGAGCGCCCAGGAACCTACATGCCAAAATTCATCAAGATACCTCAAAATTTACCCAAGTTATCGAGCTTACAGACGGACGGATGGACGGACATTTCTTTTTTCGCCCAGATCATTTTGATATATAGAAGTCTATATCTATCTCGATTAGTTTATGCCGTTACGGATTACCGTTATGCGAACAAAGTTAATATACTCTGTGAGCTCTGCTCAGCTGAGTATAAAAAAACACAAATCAAAGGAAACCGACAAATTAAGCCGGAATGACCACGAAATCGGGGATATGGAAAATAAATAAAAAATTTTATTACTTTTATTTTTATTTATTTTACCGAAACATTTTGTTTTATTTCTTTTAATTATGTTTGCATATGTACGTATGTATGTGTGTACAGACATATGTAAAATAAACCAAACAAGCGGTGATGGCGTTGTGTTGGCGGCGAGCGCGCTGATGCTGAACATCGCCGGCCCCAACAGTCGTTGAATAAAAATTAATTTCGTATCAAATTACAAAAATATTTTGCTAACAACAATTAGTTAACTCTCGTTAATTAACACGTCTTTGGTGTGGAGGAGCATATTGAGATTAAACCAAAAAAAATGCATAAAAAAACTCGACAGCAATCGAGTCCAACCAAAGGAGGTGATCTTTACTTGTTGTATTGTGGCAATGGCGTTGGCGTTGGTGGCGTTGCACGATATGCTGTTGTTGTGCTGAGTTGTGGCATTTAGCGGCGGCGGCAACGATGTATTGCCGTTCATTCGTAAAGTTTATACCCCCGTCTGCTAAATGCTTTGAAAGAAAATCAATGTTGACAGCGACGCTTTGCTTCAATTCAATTCATTTCATTTCAATTCGTTGCGATTCGCTTGGCAGCCGCCATGGCAGCTAAGTGCTCGGGCGCACAAGTCACAAGAAACCAAACAGACAAACCAGCCAACTGACGACGGGTCCTTTTTGGTTGTTCTTGGCGTTTAATGTGAATTCAATAGACTCTATATAAACTAGACAAGGTTGGTTTATTAATAAAACATGTCCGTCAGTTGAAAGGGTTCGCAAGCAAACTTTTTATTTTCATTCTAAAACAGGTTTAAGGGAAGTTATTGTGGTTTGATATACATAGCTATGTATATATAAGTTTGTGTGCCTTCCTCTTTCCTTTCGATTTTACGGATATCGAAGCGGATAAAAGAAGCTGCATTCTTTTTTACTTCACAAGTTCTGATTTGTTACTCTGCTGTTACTCTGGCTATCCTCGTAAATTTATACTCCTTAGTCCCCGTCCTTCAGGAAATGCGATAGTCAGGACATGAGATGGAACGTGCCTAGTCTTGTGGTTACCATGTAAAACTAAAAGTGATGTCGCTCTTGTGTTGGGTAGGATATTGCGCTCTTTAACGAGCTAATAGGGCGTAATTACCGTGCAAAAATCGCGAGTACTCCATGCATGCATGTATGGAGTACTCGCTATGGACCAAGCGAGAGCTCCAAAATTAACAACAATTCATCATTACATCAGAGTAATCCATGGAGTACCCACAGTCCAATAAACATCGTGTAGTGATTACAATCGTTAAAAACGAGCAATGATCGGCTTACAACATGTTCGTGTAGAAACATGAGTTGGTCCATCGCTGCATTACAGTGGAGTATAATGGTAAGTACTCCAGTGGACCACATAATCCAACGATTTTTGCAGGGTAGTGCGAGTTGGGACGTAATAAGTTTGTCAAACTCAAAGCAGCTTCTGACAGTATAAACAAAGCCTCATTATACGTACCGTCTGGATTTGGAAGAATCTTTTCAAACCGGTGTGACAAAAAGTATAACCGTGAATCAGTCTTCCAAAATTTGGACTAAATCGACAATGGGTAAATAGACGTGCGTGCATTGACAAAAAAAAAAGGTGTTGGATCAAAGGCAGCTTGTTGGTATACGCAATCGTCGGAATGTCCAAGCATGGTTTATTGAAAGTACGATGTCCTAACTGTGTGTTCTTAGATTCTCATTCAGAGTTCACCCAATGGTCTCGTTTTTATTGTTTGATCTGAAGTCATGGTCTAGCACATCATTGCAAGCCATATACAGGAATATTGAAGGCAACTATAGAGCTGATACGCTTGTCAGGAGTGATACAACCGTCCACATCCTTCAAGAAAATTATTCGTTAGGTATACTTTCGACCTCTTTTAGGCTTCATGCGAACACAAACACTATAAAGAGATTCAGATCAGCTCTTGCCATACATCAGGGCTAGTTTTGCCTCCCTATGATAGACGATGCGTTAACACAAGTTGATCTTAAATAAGTCGGAGATATGGACCCTGCTTCCTGTTTTATAAGCACTCACGTCGCTAGGATGGTCATCACATGAGATAGTGCATTAAGGTACTTGCCCCACGAACTCGGAAGCCATTTAGTATGTTCACATTGAACCTTCTAGGCCATACCGCCTCCCACGCCCTTGTACCAGGGGGAAATTAAGGTTGTCAGAGCCTTGCCTGCTAGACATGTGTATGATACCTTCATATTTGTAACAGCATTCACCTCGGGTAGGCTAGGTTGACAACTTGGTTTGGAAAGTTTTGACAGCTACAAAGCTTTGTATTGCGCTTAATAACTCTTGAACCACAGTTTCTGCTGAGCCATTGTTCGTCACTAAGTAGGAGAAGGTAAACTACTCTCAGTCAATCTGAATTAGCTGTAAAATGCCTAATGTACCATAATTGCTGCCGTCGCAGCAACCGTGTAACCTTAAACTCAAAAACAGCTCCAATTTGGAACCGTCGCCCACCTCGGTACCACTTTCGCATTACTTCAGGGTGGCGTTCCATTTATCCAATTTTTTAAGAGCCTACTATTGTCCCTGCGTCCAGGTTCCCGCTATTTGCTCGGAGTGTCGATTTAATCGCCACTGCTTCGCCTGCACATTTCTCTGCACTCTCTCCCTCTCAGCATCCATCAGGCGTGTCATTACTATAAATGCCATTTTTCTCACTGCAGTCCAGCACTCTTTCCTGTTGACATTTGTGATACTAAATTTCTCGCGGTAGGTTCGTCCCCAAAAACTCTATGCAAGGTGAGTCTTTCCTCGTGAAAACGGGGCAGTGGCACATAACGTGTTCTGCGTTTTCTAACTCCGTGGTACACATTGGGCAAGGAGGATATTCCTCTATCCTACGGTTCCATAAATTCTCTTTGAAACCGCCACATCCACTCAGTATCTGTATGAGATGGTAGTTCATTCCGCCGTGCTTTCACTCATTCCATTGAGCTATGTCCCAAACTAACGTGAAGGTCCAATCCCTTTACTCGAGACCTCCCACAGTTCTTGCCACTTAGCTATTGTTTGTGTCCTTGCTCTTTTCTTGGCTTCTTCAGATGGTCGGTCGATATTAATGTTATACAGATAGGCATTTCGCTTGCAAGTCCACTGGGATTTTCCGGGTAGAGCCAGGATCGCGTCGTCGGACACCGTCCGATAAGCACTTGCTATTTCTATAGCTGCCAGTCGGTATGCTGCTAATATATTTTTTTGATGGGCCCGTTTAAATCCGTACCACACTGGTGCAGCGTATAGTATTACCGAGGTGGTTAATGTGGACAATAGCTGCGGGGTTGCTTCACTCGGACCACCAATATTAGGCATTATTCGCATAAGTGCTCCATTAACTTTGGTAATTTTCTTTCCCACCGCTCTGAAGTGCTCTTTGAAAGTTAACTTAGAGTCAACGTGCACTCCTAAGAATCCTTTGAGGTGATTTGATGATCCCCAGCAGTTAAGACTAACTCGTTCGCCGACCGTTTCGAGCTTACTAATACTACTTCTGTCTTTTGGCTAGCCAACTCCAGTCCCGTCTTTGTCAGTCATTCACTTATTCTTCCTACGGCGTCATTACATAATGCTTGAAGCAGGTCCAGTTTCTTGGCCGCTACCTTACGGAGGTATCCAAACTCAAAATAAATGTGATAGTTTAATTCATCATCTTTACGCAGTGTTTTGACTTTTAATAATGGTTAAGAAACAGCTGGAAACGGTTTAGGGCATCGCAATGAGACCATCCGGGGCCTAAATATCGGGTTGAAAAATTAATTTTTTGGTCTGGATCTAATCTAATCGTAGCGCACATGAGAATCCTTCGTTTGAAGGACTTTGGCTCTGCTTTTATATGAAACTCACGAGCTCTTATTGTTAGCAATAAATTAAATCTGATCGTTTTCAAACATGTGTGAAATTATAGTACTATATATATGTACATATGTATTAGAGGTTTACGCCGATGACTTTATCGGCGGCGTAGGCTCTATTATATACAGGCGGCGGCGGCGTGGCCGGCGTTCTTACTTTAAAAAGCTGGATTTTTCTATTTAAAAAAATAATATTTAGGAAAGGTTTTGTTTGCATGTAATTAAGGAAATCAACGTGTTGGCCATTTCAGAAAGATCCGGGGTTTTTTCCTCAAGTTCACGCAGACCGTTCAACAATTTTCAGAAGTAGCTCCTTGCGGATGGATTGTCCCTCGTTCACTTACTCAAGAGAGGCTTCGAACCTAACCCCGGTTTTTGGAATTGGTACTGCTGCGTCTGTTGAAAAGAAATAGAGATACATAAAATAGTCACACTTTTGTCTGTATATGTCGTTCAAAGCGTAGCTTCGCCTGGGGTTAACTCCTAGTAATCGTCATGAACGCAATTTCTTTAAATCATTTGTGGCTCCTTGGCGGTCACGCACAAAGGCGACTTACGGTTGCTATTAATGGTCTATTAATACTCATGACTCTCGTGGCACAGGGCGCCTCAAGTTTTTTCGGTTGTTTTTAGGAGCTACAATTCCCGATGTGCGAACAGTAGCAACCCCGACCACCAATCGCTACCACTCCTCCTAACCCCCACACCATATGCCAGCACAGAAGCTATAGGACTGCGACTTCCAACTCATACCTTCGTCGACGTCACTTTCCTAGAAGCTCTAGGCGTAGCTCCGAAGACTTTCCAACGGATGCTTTTGTAGAGCTATGCTTCCGAGCTACACCCGAGAAGCACGTTGAAACGTTAGGGAGTGACTATACGGCCAAGGATGCCGCCCTCGTCTAAGTGGATGTCATTGCGGAATGGGTGAAATCGTATAATCCTCGACGCATCTACATAATTAAAATTTTACAAGGACCCTGGATAAAATTTTTAAAATGTAGACCGAAGTTTGCAGACGTTTATGTTCACAACATTGATTTCAATAGTCTTCGTTAAATCAAAACGATATTTTAGAATGAAAGTTGACCGATTTTAAGTTGAAAGATGTTAACTGTTGTTTTGCAGCCTTATGATATAAGAGCTCATTATGGATGACCGCGTAGCTTCAGACTAGTTCGACTGTTTACTACGTTAGGGTAGTAGCACACACGGTCATTAGTTCGCCTGTCTTGGGAAAGCTTTTACTTCACCACTTTGGGTGTTCCTGCGAAGGACAAAGCCTCACCTGGTAAATATATGTGCCTACGTATTCACATTTATAAAAGGATCCGTAAAGTGTAGGTGATATTTAAACTTGGTTCATAGGCTATAATCAATGTGATTCGCTCCAAGGGACTAGTTTTTGATAGGGCCGCCAACTTTAGGAAATGTGAAAACGGGAGACTTGGGTGTTGAAGGATGAAGTGTGATTATCAAAATTAACACATCAGACGCTATTTTAAACTTTCGCAAATAAACAACAGATGTTTGAATGTAAGCCCAAGTGATTTTTCAAACCCTTCTCAAACGTCCATATGTACATATATCCTCAACTTAAGTATGAGGTAAGAATCATTTCAAAGAGGTGTTTATACCCCTAGAACCCACTAAAGGATTTTGCATCACTGATAACGCTTATTCTTTCAGCCAATCGCAATATACAATTTTTTTAAAAATCGGCACTTTTTGGGTATTTTGCTTTTCTTTTCAACTTGAGGACAATTTGAAAACATGTTCGCCGTGGGTCATTTTATTTGAATTCATTGTTCATTATAAATTTTTTGAAAAAAAAAATGAAAAATATGCAAAGTGAGCATATAAATTTATTTTATTTATATCGGCGGCCACCGTGGTGTGATGGTAGCGTGCTCCGCCTATCACACCGTATGCCCTGGGTTCAACTCTCGGGCAGAGCAACATCAAAATTTTAGAAATAAGATTTTTCAATTAGAAGAACATTTTTCTAAGCGGGGTCGCCCCTCGGCAGTGTTTGGCAAGCACTCCGGGTGTATTTCTGCCATGAAAAGCTCTCAGTGAAAACTCATCTGCTTTGCAGATGCCGTTCGGAGTCGGCATAAAACATGTAGGTCCCGTCCGGCCAATTTGTAGGGAAAATCAAGAGGAGCACGACGCAAATTGGAAGAGAAGCTCGGCCTTAGATATCTTCGGGGGTTATCGCGCCTTACATTTATTTATTTATTTTATTATATAACTTTTTTTTGGTTTTTTTTTAATAACTTGGTAAATTGGGCGATGCAAAGTCCGTGTTAAGCTGAAATCGAAAACGCTTGTTTTTATACTCAGTTGAGCAGAGCTCACAGAGTATATTAAGTTTGATTGGATAACGGTTGGTTGTACAGTTATAAAGGAATCGAGAAAGATATAGACTTCCATATATCAAAATCATCAGTATCGAAAAAAAATTTGATTGAGCCATGTCCGTCTGTCCGTCCGTCCGTCCGTCCGTTAACACGATAACTTGAGTAAATTTTCAGGTATCTTGATGAAATTTGGTATGTAGATTCCTCGGTACTCATCTCAGATCGCTATTTAAAATGAACGATATCGGACTATAACCACGCCCACTTTTTCGATATCGAAAATTTCGAAAAATCGAAAAAGTGCAATAATTCATTACCAAAGACGGATAAAGCGATGAAACTTGGTAGGTGAGTTGAACATATGACGCAGAATAGAAAACTGGTAAAATATTGGACAATGCGCGTGGCACCGCCCACTTTTAAAAGAATGTAATTTAGAAGTTTTGCAAGCTGTAATTTGGCAGTCGATGAAGATATCATGACGAAATTTTGCAGGAACGTTACTGCTATTTCTGTATGTATGCTTAATAAAAATTAGCAAAATCGGAGAAGGACAACGCCCACTTTAAAAAAAATTTTTTTTAAAGTAAAATTTTAACAAAAAATTTAATATCGTTACAGTATATAAGTAAATTATGTCAACATTCAACTCCAGTAATGATATGGTGCAACAAAATACAAAAATTAAAGAAAATTTCAAAATGGGCGTGGCTCCGCCCTTTTTCATTTAATTTGTCTAGGATACTTTTAATGCCATAAGTTGAACAAAAATTTACCAATCCTTGTGAAATTTGGTAGGGGCATAGATTTTATGATGTTAACTGTTTTCTGTGAAAACGGGCGAAATCGGTTGATGCCAGTTTTTATACACAGTCGTTCGTCTGTCCTTCCGCATGGCCGTTAACACGATAACTTGAGCAAAAATCGATATATCTTTACTAAACTCAGTTCACGTACTTATCTGAACTCACTTTGTATTGGTGTAAAAAATGGCCGAAATCCGACTAATGACCACGCCCACTTTTTCGATATCGAAAATTACGAAAAATAAAAAAAATGCCATAATTATATACCAACTACGAAAAAAGGGATGAAACATGGTAATTGGATTGGTCTATTGACGCAAAATATAAATTTAGAAAAAAACTTTGTAAAATGGGTGTGCCATCTACCATATAAAGTAGAAGAAAATGAAAAAGTTCTGCAGGGCGAAATCAAAAGCCCTTGGAATCTTGGAAGGAATACCGTTCGTGGTATTACATATATAAATAAATTAGCGGTATCCGACCGATGACGGTCTGGATCACCCTGGTCCACATTTTAGTCGATATCTCGAAAACGCCTTCACATATACAACTAAGGGCCACTCCCTTTTAAAACCCTCATTAATACCTTTCATTTGATACCCATATCGTACAAACAAATTCCAGGGTTACCCTTCCTTACTTGTTTTAAATAACTTTTGAACAATTAGAAAGAGTTAAATTTCTCAATTAGTTTCTTATAGCTGGCAGTTATGCGCATCCGTTGATACCACTTTCGACCATATCCGACCAATTTTCGACATGAACAATAAATGGCCTAAACGGTCTTAAACGAGAAAATATAGTAACGCGCCGGACGCTGCCGCCGCGGCGATATATTTGACATTCGGCGGCGGCGTGCGAAAAACGACCAAATTGGCGGCGTATATCTCTAATATGTATGTATGCAAGACAGCCCAAAAATTGGAACTTTTTCAAACGGGGTAAATGGATTTGAGTTCCGTTTTATTGGCGACACGTTTAATACGGTCGTTAAATGACAAAAAAAAAAAAAAACACATTTGTGACAATGGGTTAATTAAATGTGTAACAATATAAGAGCAAAAGAAAAAAGGAGGAGGAAGCAATGAAATGATTTCGATCTTAACAACAAGAAATGTCCTGTGAAGCCTGAGAACCAAAAATTTTCTGCACAAAATCATAAATCAAAGTCGTAAATATTTAAATATTATTCATATCATCTTCAAACGTTTTACTTTGAATGTGCGCAGTACACGTGTACCTGCATAGATATGTGAATTGTGTTTATATGTTTGTTTGTATGTAAGCATGTTTGTACACATATACGACGTGCTTGCACCAAAAATATGTTTTCATGTAATGGATATCAATTTCATTGCACCGTTTGCTATTTATTTCAATTTTGCCATATTTGTTCTCATAAAAAAAAAAACAAAAAAAAAAAAACGAGCGCTAAAGAAACACACAAACGCACACACACATACACAGCAGCAAGCACATACAAATGACAAGGACACTCCCATATTTAGCACGTTAACGCTTGGTGACGGCAACAACAAACAATAATAATGGCAGCCAGCCGTCGGTTGTTTTGCTATTCGAATGGGAGCATCCATTCAGGCGAGCTCGTAGAAGAAAAAAAACTGTATCAACAACAACAACAACAATAGCAATAATAATAACAAATGAGAAATGAAAATGTTCAAAAGCAACACCCCTTTGTATGTATGTACATATGTATGTATGTGCAGTGCAAAGGGTGCCGCCTTTCCTTAGGGCGCCGCGCTTACAATCAAGGTGTGCGCCTGCGCCCAGCACCCAACGTTCAATACGTACAAACGCAGTAGCTTCCAAACATTTGAGTGTCCTGCGCATACGAGTTAAATCGAAAGAAGTAAAAATAATGATACGTCGTATGGGCATGGCATGACTTGATTTGACATGGCTCAGCTGGCGAGACTGTGGCGCGTTTGTAATGTAGAATGCCATTTTCAATTATGCAACAACAACCAACTAAGGTACACATTGCTGCTTGATAGCACCCTACACCCTATAAGCTACATATACCCTTTGGTCTACATCATACCCTCTCCCTTCACTCTTCACTCTAGCTTTGCTTTGCATTCGCTTTCAACTTGATCAACTTCTTTTGTTTTCGCATTGCGCGGTTGCAGCCATTATATGGTGCGTATTCAACACTGTGCAACACACATTACATATTTAGTTACTTGCATATGCCTCATTGTTGTTGTTGCTGCTGTCATTGCTGCTGCTTTATTTATTTATGTTTGCAATACAAAATCAGTTACGCTTTCACCCTGATTTCGTCTTTATTCACACCAAGTCGTAACTCCTACCTTTAGCACACCACCCATAATATAACTACAGATAACTTACACTGCGGTGCAATTGTAAAGTCTCAGAAATGCAAAGTAATTAAACTTACTTAAATGGCGCTTAACCGTTTAAACGGTTATGGCCGTCCAACAAGGCGCGGCAGTCGCTATTTCTCTCTGCCAACCGGCGACGTTGGTCACACCAAGGGAGTTTAAATCATTTTCCACCTGGTCCTTCCAACGGAGTGGCGGCCACTCTCTACCTCTGCTTCAATAGGCGGGTTCCGATAGAAACACTTTCGTGGCCGGAGCATCATCTTTCATTCGCATAACATGGCCTAGCCAGCGCAGCCGCTGCGTTTTAATTCGCTGGACTATGTTGATGTCTGCGTATAGCTCGTACAGCTCATCATTAAATCTTCTTCGGTACTCGCCATCGCCAACGCGTAGAGGTCCATACATCTTTCGAAGAACTTTTCTCTCCAACACTCCCAAAGCCACTTCATCTGCTGTTGTCATGGTCCATGCTTCTGCCCCATATAGCAGGACGGGAACAATAAGTGACTTGTAGAGTATTGTTTTCGTTTGCCGAGAGAGGACTTTACTTTTCAATTGCCTACCTAGTCCAAAGTAGCATTTATTGGCAAGAGTGATTCTTCGCTGGATTTCAGAGCTGATGTTACCAGTGTTGATGCTGGTTCCCAAATAAACGAAGTCTTTTACTATTTCGAAATTATGGCTGCCAACAGTAGCGTGGTTGCCAAGGCGCGTATGCGCTGAGTCCTTGCTGGATGACAGCAGGTACTTCGTTTTGTGGTCATTCACCATCAAACCCACCTTTACCGCTTCTTTTTCCAGTTTGGAGTAAGCAGAACTAACAGCACGGGTGTTTAGGCCGATGATATCGATGTCATCAGCATATGCCAGTAGTTGCACGCTTTTATAGAATATTGTTCCAGAACGGTTAAGTTCTGCAGCTAGTGTAATTTTTTCCAGCATCAAATTAAAGAAATCGCACGATAGGGGGTCACCCTGTCTGAAACCTCGTTTAGTTTCGAACGGCTCGGAGAGGTCCTTCCCAATTATGACTGGGCTGATGGTGTTGCCCAACGTCATTTTGCACAACCGTATAAGTTTCAGACATAGCGGCATATAGGCAGCCCCTTTTCGTGCAGGGGGTCACCCTGTCTGAAACCTCGTTTAGTTTCGAACGGCTCGGAGAGGTCCTTCCCAATTATGACTGGGCTGATGGTGTTGCCCAACGTCATTTTGCACAGCCGTATAAGTTTGCTGTCGAAGGTGGCTTTATAATCGACGAAGAGGTGATGTATGTCGATTCTTTTTTCGCGGGTTTTTTCCAAGATTTGGCCTATTGTGAACATCTGGTCGATGGTAGATTTACCAGGTCTGAAGCCGTACTGATAAGGTTCAATTAGCCGATTCACGGTTGGCTTCATTCTTTCGCACAATACGTTTGATAGGACCTTATATACGATATTAAGAAGGCTGATTCCGCAATAGTTTGTGCAGCTTGCAGTATCACCCTTCTTGTGGACTGGGCAAAGAACACTTACATTCCAATCGTCGGGCATGGACTCGTCCGCCCATATTTTGCGAATAAGCTTATGCATGCGCCTAACCAACTCCTCGCCGCTGTATTTGAATAGATCCGCAGGCAATCCCTCAGCGCACGCGGCCTTGTTGTTTTTAAATCTGGTTATTGCTATCCTGACTTCGTCATAATCTTGGCATTTATTCCATCATCATTAATTGCAGGGTCGGGTTCTTCATACCTGTGCGGTAAATCGTTGTCTCCATTTAGTAGAGCAGAGAAGTGTTCCCTTCATAACCTAAGTACTTTCTGGATATCAGTTACAAGGTCGCCGTTTACGTTCCTACAGGAGTTTGCCCCGGTCTTAAAACCCGTCTGTCGGCGCATTTTTTCGTAAATTTTCGGGCGTTTTTTCTTGTAGCCAGCAGCTCTCATGCTCCTCGCACTCACGCCTTTCTGCCTCTGTTTTTTTCTTCCTGAAAAGGCATCTCGCTTCCCTTTTTAACTCGCGATAGCGTTCCCACACTCCTCTTGTTGCGCTCGCTTTCGACGTAGCCCTTTTTAACTTTGGATTGTTTGTCCTATCTTTCGATTGCAACGCGGCATTCTTCATCGTACCAGTTGTTTTCCGTGGCCGCCGGTAACCAATTTTTTCCTCGGCGGCAGTACGAAGTGCTCCTGCACTCCTTCAGGCTGAGCTGAGCTCTCAGAGAGCAGTTGTGAGAGTCGAGTTGCGAAATCATTGGCAGTCTGTTACGATTGCAGCCTTTAAACAAACTTTAGTAAAAGTACAATGTTCACATTTTCATACTTAACGTTTGACTGAAAATAGTTTTCGATCCGTGATCGTAACTGACGATACGGCCCCTGATTTTCACATCTTCATCATCTAGCTGAGCTTTGAACTTGAATACACCGGTATTCACACTGGTGTTAAGGCAGAAACCTCTATCCACTCAGCCATTCGAATGCCATTTGTAAAAATTTTACTTTTTGATGTGTACACTTCTCACTTCAAAGAGTTACACTGTACTCGTAACTCTTCACTTCACTCATTTCGTGTTACTCTCAGCGCAACTCGTTACTACCAAACTACTCTTTTAAATTGATTAGGCTAAAAAAGCTGAACCGATGAAAATTTCGTAATGAGCTTAGATTCTAATCTCTCTCTCTCAGGTGCTGCGCTCGGAAAAATTTCATAAGGTTGCCACTCATTTGAGTAAAAGGAAATAAACATGTTATTCCAATACGACTATTAAACGAAAGTTGATTTATGTCGAATTGAAAAAAAAAAATGTTTTTCTAGGGTTGCCACTTAATCACATTTATGAATATTATATGTTATATATGTATGTATACTAGGATGGTCTTTGTAAATTAAAAACACAATTTTTTCATGTGCACCTCTTCAAACGGTAATAGCAAGGTCGCAAGTATCACATATAATTCTAGGGGTGAAGGGTGGGCCTGGAAAATCGTTTATTTGATTTTTAAGGACCACATTAATGTATATGTATGTATTTTCTTGTATATTATATACACTACTGCCAACTGCTACCAACTAAATGGTTCTGAAATCGAAAATTCAATTACGCTCGGAAATAGTTTTGAAGCCGATGAAACAACCAATCGAATCGAATGGCAAACACCCGGAACGAAACCGACATGAACAATACAAGCGTTATCTTTTCTTAAGGCCCTTAAATGTTTAACAACCAGTTCAAATGTATCAATTTTTTTAAAATTGAATACACAATAGATTTTCCAAAGTTTTGCAAAAACTAAAAATAAAAAAAAAGTAAAAAATTTCTAAAAAAAAGGCTAAAAACAAGCTTCGTCTTTGTAACAAATATTCCGAAATGATACATATATTTAAATGTGAGTTTTTATATGTTCAAGCTTGTTTTATTTACAATATTTAATTGAGAATGTTAAATTCATAAATTCATAAGAAGCTGAAATATTATTAAACAAATAATTATTCTAGTCTGTAAGATTTGTAATAAGTAGACTGAATAATAAATAAATAAAGCTAAATCGCAAATTTTCAAGTTATACGAAGGAAAAAACCAAACCTAGCTTGAAAAAAGCTAAGATCGCAACACTGCTTACAAGTGCCAAAAGCGAGTGGCATCTGCAAACAGCTTTCTATGGTTCACAGGCTGAGTTGACGTGTGTCAAAAGTTCGACTGAGCAGCTTCTAAAATTCGCTTAGCGTTATTGCGATAAGTCAGTGAGATAACACCGGCCTCAAAGTTGGTGACAACATCACTTAAAATGAGCCGATATATCCAGTCTAAGTTCTTTCTCTCTATAATTATTTAACTATTATTCCATACAGCATCTCACCACAAGAAATAATTACTAAGTTTTTCCATCTGAGATGAAGTCTTGTCAACATTCTGTAATTCATATTATTCATATCTTTATTCAGTCAATGGCAAAAGACCTTACTGACTAAATTTACATTATTATTATAAATTTACTTAAAACTAATTAAAAATGAGTTCAAGGAACAGTTCTTATTGCTAGGTAATAAGACTCAATCAGTAACTTAAACAATGATCTTGACATCGTAAAGCCAAGATCCAGACTTCCAGAGATCCGATTAAACTCTTCAAGCCCTCTAACGAGAGGTGCAAAATTAAGATAATTATATCTTCGAACTTCAATGTAAAATCTACTATATATCTTCTTCTACTATATATGTATATAAAAAAGACGTGTCACACAATTGAGGCCAATGGACTCCTAAACTACTGAACCGATTTTGAATTTATTTTGCACCCCGTGTGTAGTTTGATCTAACTTGAAATTTAGGATAGGTGACTGGGTGACTAGGGTCTCGAGTTATAGGCCAAAACGTGGACCCGGGTACCCGTAGAATGTGTGTATAGAATATTGATATCAAATGAAAGCTGTTGGTGAGTGCTTTAGTACAGAGTAGTATATTATCCAGAGACGGAATACATACCACCCTCTTGGACAGGCAATAAGGGATGCAGAAGAATGAGAAGAAATTGAGAGAAGAAAAAAGAGAGAAGGAGATTGAGAAAGAGATAGAATGAGACGTAGATGGAGATAGGTGAAGCGAAAAATACGGAGGGAGGAGTGAATAAAAGGATTAGGAAAAAGTGAAGAGGGGGGGGGGGGGCAGAGTCAGACGGAAAAAGCTTATTAAAATGTATGTTTTTAATGTTTTTTTTTTATGTCTGTATGTATGTTTGGACTTGCAGCCTAAACCGCAGAATGGAATCGATCGAAAAAAAGTTTTCGACAAGGGGGCGTGGCACCTCCCATACAACTGGAATTTTTCGTCGTCAATATATCTGAAAGTATTAAGGCTAGACGACTGAAATTAGGTGAGTGGTTATATGAGACCAATCCCTACCCCCTCCAGAAAAACTGGTTATAACGAAAAAGGGGGCGTGGCACCTCCCATACAACTGGAATTTTTCGTTGTCAATATATTTGAAAGTATTAAAACTAGACGACTGAAATTAGGTGAGGAGGTATATAAGACTAATCCCTACCCCCTCAAGAAAAAATTGGGGATAGCGAAAAGGGGCGTGGCATCTCCCATACAAATGGGGGTTGGGATTAGTCTAATATATTAGTCTATATAGTACTGCTTTTATTTATACCCGAATGACGGCGGGTACTCTGCTAGTATATTATAAGAACGGAGAGTTCTATTGGGAATATTGAAACAAATTTGTCCAAGTAGAGCTGGGCAGTCAATTATACCAGTGATACTGTCAAAGATAAACATTAAGTTTTGAACAGAATACCTGGCTTCGAGCGGCAAAATGTTGATAAGCGTGCACCTAGCAATATATATGGGGCAACGGATCAGGCGCGGATCTACGGAGGGGGGGGGGGATGGAAATTGGGGACCCCCCTCTCCAAAAGGTCGAAAAATTATATTTTTCAAATACTTTACAGAACAAAAATGAAATATCCAAAGAAAACAAATATTCAAATTTTCAATACTTAATTTTGGCATTTCACGATGCAATTTATGAAACTTTTTGATAGCATTATATATTTTAAGACGCAGATTATAATGGACAGCCCAGGAATTAAGAGAATTTAAATCATGCTGCAAGAGTAATGTATCTGATGGACATGTTATTCTATACAGTTTTAAGTCATCTGCATAGAGTAAGTATTTTGAGTGTTTTATACATAAACCAACGTCATTGATGAAGATTAAAAAAAGGATTGGGCCGAGGATACTATTCTGGCACTCCGGACGTTGCTAAAAACTCATATGACTTCAAATTTTCAATTTCAACAAAAGACATGCTCTTTGACAGATATGTTTTCAGCCAAGACAGAAATGTTGAATGGAAATGTAAAAAAAGGTAATTTGTGGGAAACTGTATCAAAAGCTTTGTAAGAATCTGTATATATGGTATCAACTTGATACCCTTCCTTGAAGGCAGAAACACAGAACTGCGAAAAGACAGCAAGATTTGTAATAGTTGAACGACCTGCAACAAACCCATGCTGGCAAGGATCGATTATCCCTTTGATAGAAAATGCCATCTTGTCTTTAAATAATTTCTCGAAAAGTTTGGAGAAGTTGACAGTTTAGAGATTGGACTATGGTTTGTGACTTCGTTTTTATTTCCCGACTTAAATATTGGAGTGATAGATGCCAATTTCCATCGATCAATGAAGGTGCCCGTATATAGAGAGATATTGAAAATAAGACAGAGTGGAAGGCACAGAGAACTACTGCGACATAAATGCTTCTGCAAAATATTGAGTTAATAGTGTTGTTGCAATAGTACATCGGTCTGTTCCTTCAGGACATCTAATAATGGAAAAGCAGCTATCTTGAAAATTTGTTAATGTTTTCTGAACTAAGTTGTTCTTCAACCGAATTCCAAAGATTGCTGGTATAGAGCAATTTCGAAGTGATAGCCGATAGCTATTTCACTTTCAAAACAAACCTAGAACCTTCATATGGCATAAATATTGTAACGAATTTACTTGCAAATCCTCTTATTTGCAATCTTCTGCTAAGTTAGAATCACTAAACTGTTGAATAAATAACTCCAATATTGAATAATGGAAAAATGGCCTTTATTAAAGTAATTCACAATAACACTTATACTTTGCAACTAGCTTGCTTAACAACCAAACTGACTGATAGCTTAAATGAAACTCTACTATTGCCCGACAGATTGCGTGCTTAATAAATAACTGCTTGATAGCTCAAATCAAACTGAATTCCAGCGCCACTACATTTTCTGCCTTTTATACTCTCTGATTTCAACGTTCGCATCTTCTAGGCGCTTCCATTTCCAGAATCTACTAGTTGCCATCAGCTCTCAAACTTCTCAGCTGTAACTACAATTGCACGCTTTTATAAAGCTTCTCTCATTGCATACTTTCAGGAGTATCTCAGATATATGCGTGTGTTTGGGCATTGATTCTCCGCTGCTCGTATACGTACATGGTACATATGTGTAGACGTAATTATTGTTTCGTTTATGTAGAGATACATGATGATTGATCTATGGATGTGCATGATATCACTGTTTAGCATCGGCTTAGAGATAGCAGCACCCCTTAGTTTTGCTAATATTCGTAACAATATGTCGCTGAAAACCCTGATTTAGGGAAATTGGTCCAGCAGATCAGCTGTGCGCTTTAATTTTATTAAAAGTGTAAACCTATTCAGATGAGCAACAGTGTTGTATATGCATTAGACATTGAAGCTTTGATGGTTGTTCTGCATTCTTTGTTGCTGTTAGCACGTTTTCTGCTTGTGCGCTTCTGTTGTTGCCAATTGTTTCGCTTCCGGCATTTACTTTTGCTAATGATAGTAACTACGATATTTATTCGCATACGATGTGCTATTTGTGTTGTTGTTGTTGTTGTTGTTTAGTTTGTTGCTTGTTGACATGTTGTTTACATTTAACGCTTATTTGTTGCTGCCGTTTGCCGTCTGCTGGTTCGCCTTATGCTTGCTTGCGTGTGCACATGCGTGCGCTTCCCCCGGCTGGTTTGTTTGTATCGCCTCTTTAACGCCAATTCTTGCAAACGTCATCGAGTTACTTATTTTGATAAAATATTCACTGGTGCTGCGCGTTTAGAAACAGTTACAAGTTTGTATGTTTCTAAGCATTTGAACAACGTTCAACCCTTCAGGGTGGCTGTAAATTTTGTAAATATCCAGCTGGTTTGTATTTTTAATTAAGCTGGGAGAATGCGGTTGGTCAGTCAAATGGAAGTAAAATTTTGTTATGGACGTGCGCCTAAAAATTAAGTTTTTTTGTAAAACTTTAATAATCTTTTAGTTGGTATTGTGGTTTACAAAATATGTTTTTTGTTATTTGTTTGATTTTGCAAAATTTTTTTACAACTAACCCGAGGGTTACATTCGAATTTTATTCAGATTGGGTGCCGCAGGGCAGATGAATGAAGGCATTTTACTAGTTTATCAAAATATTCCCAGTCAAGAAATATGGAGGTTTGAAACTTTATATTGGATGCACGGCAACCGTAAATCATTCCGTGAAGCATACTCAACACCTAAAGAAGCATCACTGTACGGCTCATATAGTTACCTATATTCGAACTATGTATATCAGTAGCGAGCACCTCTGGTACACTAGTTGAACTGTGTGGAAGCCATTCTTACATATACTGAGAGTGTGTAAGTCTTTACTTTAAAGACGGACTGATGATATTTATGATATGGAATCAAAAACTTGTATATACAGTTCTCGTCTCACATCGTTTGTGGTTAAAGTCCTTCCACATGGTGGTGTTATGAAACACCACTAAAAAATGTATACAACCCTCTCGGACTATGACTGAGATGGGAATAAGGAATGGAGAAGAATAAAAAGAACTAGAAAAAAACAAGTAAGGAAGGCTAAGTTCGGGTGTAACCGAACATTACATACTCAGCTGAGAGCTTTGGAGACAAAATAAGGGAAAATCACCATGTAGGAAAATTAACCTAGGGTAACCTTGGAATGTGTTTGTACGATATGGGTATCACATTAATGGTATTAATGAGGGTTTTAAAAGGAAGTGGCCTCTAGTTATATATGTGAAGGCGTTTTCGAGATATCGACCAAAATGTGGACCAGGGTGATCCAGACCGTCATCGGTCGGGTACCGCTAATTTATTTATATTTGTAATACCACGTATTCCTGCCAAGATTCCAAGGGCTTTTGATTGCACCCTGCAGAACTTTTTAATTTTTTTCTACTTAATATGGTAGGTGTCACACCCATTTTACAAAGTTTTTTCTAAAGTTATTTTTTGCGTCAACAAACCAATCAAATTACCATGTTTCATCCCTTTTTTCATATTTGGTATAGAATTATAGCATTTTTTACATTTTTCGTAATTTTCGATTTCGAAAAAGTGGGCGCGGTTATAGTCGGATTTCGGCCATTTTTTGTACCAAGATAATGTGAGTTCAGATAAGTACGCGAACTGAGTTTAGTAAAGACATATCGGTTTTTGTTCAAGTTATCGTGTTAACGGCCGAGCGGAAAGACAGACGGTCGACTGTGTCTAAAAACTGGGCATGGCTTCAACCGATTTCGCCAATTTTCACAGAAAACAGTTACCGTCATAGAGTCTATGCCTCTACCAAATTTCAGAAGGTAATTGGTAAATTTTTGTTCTACTTATGGCATTAAAAGTATCCTAGACAAACTAAATGAAAAAGGGCGGAACCACGCCCATTTTAAAATTTTCTTTTATTTTTGTATTTTGTTGCATCATATCATTAATGGAGTTGAATGTTGACATAATTTACTTATACACTGTAAAGATATTAAACTTTTTGTTAAAATTTTGCTTTAAAAAGTTTTTTTTTTAAAGTGGGCGTATTCTTCATCCGATTTTCTAATTTTTATATAGCACATATATAGTAAGAGTAGTAACGTTCCTGCCAAATTTCATCATGATATCTTCAATGACTGCCAAATTACAGCTTGCAAAATTTTAAATTACCTTCTTTTATTAGTGGGTGGTGCCACGCCCATTGTCCAAAATTTTACTAATTTTATATTCTGCGCCATAAGGTCAACCCACCTACCAAGTTTCATCGCTTTATCCGTCTTTGGCAATGAATTATCGCATTTTTTCGGTTTTTCGAAATTTTCGATATCAAAAAAGTGGGCATGGTTATAGTCCGATATCGTTAATATTAAATAGCGATCTGAGATGAGTGCCCAGGAACCTATATACTAAATTTCATTAAGATACCTCAAAATTTACTCAAGTTGTCGTGTTAACGGACAGACGGACGGACGGACGGACATGGCTCAATCAAATTTTTTCGATACTGATGATTTTGATATATGGAAGTCTACATCTATCTCGATTCCTTTATACCTGTACAACCAATCGCTATCCAATCGAAGTTAATGTACTCTCTGAGCTCTGCTCAACTGAGTATAAAAAAAAGAGAGGAAAGGAGAAAGAGACTGAGAAAGGGATAGAGTTTGACGAAGATAGAGAGATAGGGATTGTATATTGGATTCAATAGGAATAAATCTCAAACGTATTATTAGTGAGCGTCTGCAGCAGACCCTGGAAAGCCCCGGTGGCTTTTCAAATAGTCAGTTTAGATTTCTAAAATTGAGACCCACGATAGAAGCAATACAAACGGTTGTCAATATATCCCGCGGAGCAATAACCGGAGGCCAAAGTAAACGGAAGCTCTGTGCAGTGATAACTTGGGATATTAGAAATGCTTTTAACACCGCGAACTGGATGCAGATAATGACAGCGCTACAAAACATTGGCACACCTGCTTACCTGCTCAGAATAATTTTGGTAGCTATTTTAACGACAGAGTACTGCTTTTTGACACGGATGAGGGACCAAGAAAGCACAACATAACGGGCGGTGCCCCTCAGGGATCTGTTCTAGGTCCAACGCTATGGAATGCGATGTATGTCGGTGTGCTACAAATCGACCTTCCCGGGGCACGGAAAATGTCAGCTATGCAGATGATATTGTCGTAGTAGCAGAGGCCAAGAGACTTGATCTGCTCCAAGCATGACGCCGTGGGAGGAACAAAGGAATGGCTCACGTACATTGGGCTGCAAACGGCTAGCAATAAGACAGAAGTGGTTTTGGTAAGCTCAAAGCGGACTGTGGATGAATTAGTCCTAACCATAAAAGATTATCAAATAAAGTCAAAACCTATTTTGAAATATGTAGGAGTAAACACTGATTAAAATCTAACTTTTAAGGAGCACTTCAGTGCGGTCAGGGAGAAAGTTTTTGGAGTCAGCTATTATCCAACATAACCAGCTCGATAATATTATATGCAGCAGCAGTATGGCACGGATCTAAAATGGTCCATCACAAAAAGATATACTAGCAGCCTACCGTATTACTGCTATACGAATAATATGTGCTTATAGGACGGTGTCCGACGACGCGTTACATGATTTATCCAGGAAAATTCCAGTAGATCTTCTCTCAGGTGAAATGGCTGATCTGTATGGCATTGGAATGAGTCCACCATCTGAAGATGCTAAGAAAATCGCAAGGTCACGAACAATAGTTAGGTGCCAAGAACGGTGGGAAGAATAGAGAAAAGGGTGCTGGACCTTCATGCTAGTTCGGAATATAGCGGAATAGTTCGAGCGAAAAAACTGCGGACTAAATTACCACCTCACACAGATAGTGAGCGGGCACGGCGGCTTCAAGGAATGTCTACATAAAGGAGAATCCTTTCTGTCCACACTGTCCTTCCGAATTGGAAGGTGCAGAACATGTAATGTTTCACTGCCCTCGTTTTTACGGCGAAAGACTCTCTGTACACAGAGTTTTTGGAGAGGAGGCTTCCATTAGGAATTTAGATCACCGAATGTGCGAACAAATAAATTGTTGGAATGGTGGGAGCAAGATGCCCGAAGAAGGGGGAAAAGAAGGTGAAGAAGCAGAGACAAAAAGAGGAAAAGGAAAACACTCAGATCAAGGGACACAAAATAGCAGAAAGAAGAACAGATAGGGAAAGATATGGGGGGATATCTGCAATTAGAGAGAGGGCGATAGACCATAAGTACATCCTAATATTTTACATGCAAAAAGGGCCTTCTTTATTCTTTCCTCCAAGTTCAGCTTACACGCGAACTTACTGTTAAGAATGATTCCTAGATATTTAGACTAGGTTTTTCCTGCAGTGAAAACAACACCAATATATAATATTCGAATCAATCACCAAATTCTTGGTTGAGACGGAATGAGTGTTTAGTTTATCCAATCCTACAGACGTCTCATACAACAACTTGGTAAAATCAATACATGACGAAGTAAATAATAAAAAGAAATAAGCGGAGGCACAGCCATGATATAGGACACAAACGAGAGGTAGGCAATTTTGTAGTGGTTGACTATGTTCCAACCAAAGGCGAAAAGCGTATGCTAGATTCAGCATGTAGCGGTCCAGACATGGTGTCGAAGAAAGCTTAATTACGATATTGTAGAAGATTCGCCAAACCATTTGAAACCATAGTGAGCATCGAGTCCGAGACTGAACTGAGGAGGTAGAGTCGTTACATGACAAACTGTCAGCAACAGTCAATAGAGCTGGAGAAAACGGCCAACCAGCATATCGTTTTTTAGTGCCAACATCAAAGTATTTGGCTTTTAGTGCTTCATGTATTCATTTCGGAAATTCCCATTATAAAGTAATTCATGAACTCGTTTTCCGCAAATTCTTCTCATTAGCTTGGGCTCTCACGATATTTAGATTACATTGCAGATAATTGATTACTAAACAGTTAAGAAATGCTTTTCCTCAATTAAGATGTTATCTTTGTTACAATTTTAAGAATGTTAATGCAGCTCAAATATGTGTATGTATGTACTTATGTAAGCATAAATTAGCAGAACATACAAAGGCATAATTAAATGATATTTTTCTTGTAAGACAGCACAGCATGACATTACTTAGGCGCCGACTTTGAAGATTTGCCTCCAAACTTATTTACTTACAGCAGCGAACACGAAAATAGCAGTGATAAGTTTTACCAAAATTTAGTCAGTTAAACTCCGTTTTTATACTCAGTTGAGCAGAGCTCACAGAGTATATTAACTTTGATTGGATAACGGTTGGTTGTACAGGTATAAAGGAATCGAGATAGATATACAGCCCAATTCTAAATAAAAATTCCTTGTGAGTTTTTTCACTTCTCCCTTTCCTCCTTTTCTGAACAATGTTCGAAAAAGCGGAAACCGGTTATGGGAGAAAAGTAGGTATTATGAATGTGAGGGAGAGGGAGATTTCTCTGCCATTTCATAGGAGTTTTTTCACCAGTTAAATTAAAGGGAATGCATCAAAATAGTTAAAGGAAATTCGTTCTTTTAAGAAAGAACACTTATTTGTACAAATTTGT
This sequence comes from Eurosta solidaginis, assembly GCF_040869045.1. Taxonomy (NCBI): domain Eukaryota; kingdom Metazoa; phylum Arthropoda; class Insecta; order Diptera; family Tephritidae; genus Eurosta; species Eurosta solidaginis. Next base: position 295,286,809 of record NC_090320.1, read on the forward strand.
GCTAAAATATGTATTTACATTCTACCACAATATTCTCACTGTTATTACAACAACAACAACAACAACCAAAATATTCTTTATTTTAAGTCGAAAAGTATATCATAAGCAACGGAAGAGCTCTTCCAATATTTGATGCAGCCGTCCAGAAATTGCGCAAGGATTTTTTAAGAAGGCTTAAATAGACTTGGCGGCCAGAAAATTGCTTTGCAGAATGAACGCAGGCAACTCCGGCGGATTTGTGTTATCCCGCCGGTCTTCTTCTTATGCTCCTCTGTTGATGTTGCAGTGGCACAAATTCATTACTCATTTCAGTGAATACCACATGAAATGCAATAATGTGCATTGTTTATACCTTATTTCTTAATTTCAAACAAATTCGCAACAATAAATAAACTTTTAAATTATTTAAACAAAATAAGAAATGCGCAATGAAATTTCAATTGACAAAACAGCTGACTTGTAAAATTCGAAATTCCTATTCCCCAATTATTCTTCTCCCAAGGAGAAGAGAATTGGAGGAAATTGGTCTGATATACTTCCATATATTAAAATCATCAGTATCGAAAAAAAAATTCGATTGAGCCATGTCCGTCCGTCCGTCCGTTAACACGATAACTTGAGTAAATTTTGAGGTATCTTGATGAAATTTGGTGCGTAGGTTCCTGGGCACTCATATCAGATCGCTATTTAGAATGAACGATATTGGACTATAACCACGCCCACTTTTTCGATATCGGAAATTTCGAAAAATCGAAAAAGTGCGATAATTCATTACCAAATACGGATAAAGCGATGAAACTTGGTAGGTGAGTTGAACATATGACGCAGAATAGAAAACTGGTAAAATTTTGGACAATGGGCGTGGCACCGCCCACTTTTAAAAGAATGTAATTTAGAAGTTTTGCAAGCTGTAATTTGGCAGTCGTTGTATGCTTAATAAAAATTAGTAAAATTGGAGAGCGACAACGGCCACTTCTTAAAAAAGAATTTTTTAAAGTCAAGTTTTAAAAGAAAAGTTAATATCTTTACAGTTAATTATGTCAACATTCAACTCCAGTTATGACATGGTGCAACAAAATACAAAAATAAAATAAAATATCAAAATGGGCGTGGCTCCGCCCTTTTTCATTTAATTTGTCTAGGATACTTTTAATGCCATAAGTCGAACAAACATTTACCAATCCGTATGAAATTTGGTAGAGGCTTAGATTCTAGGACGATAACTGTTCTCTGTGAAAAATGGCGAAATCGGTTGAAGCCACGCCCAGTTTTTATACACAGTCTGCCGTCTGTCCTTCGGCTCGGCCGTTAACATGATAACTTGAGCAAAAATCGATATATATTCACTAAACTCAGTTCACGTACTTATCTGAACTCACTTTGTATTGGTGTAAAAAATGGCCGAAATCCAACTATGACCACGCCCACTTTTTCGTTATCGAAAATTACGAAAAATGAAAAAATGCCATAATTATATACCAAATACGAAAAAAGGGATGAAACATGGTAATTGGAATGGTCTATTGACGCAAAATATAACTTTAGAAAAAAACTTGGTAAAATGGGTGTGACACCTATCATATTAAGTAGAAGAAAATGAAAAAGTTCTGCAGGGCGAAATCAAAAGCCCTTGGAATCTTGGAAGGAATACTGTTCGTAGTATTACATATATAAATAAATTAGCGGTATCCGACAGATGATGTCTGGATCACCCTGGTCCACATTTTGGTCGATATCTCGAAAGGTGTCCACCCATAGAACTAAGGCTCACTACGTTTTAAAGTACTCGTTAACACCTTTCATTTGATACCCATATCGTACAAACGCATTCTAGAGTCACCCCTGGTCCACGTTTATGGCGATATCCCGAAAAGGCGTCCACCCATAGAACTAAGGCCCACTCCCTTTTAAAATAGGTATTAACACCTTTCGTTTAATACCCATATTCTTCAAACGCATTCTAGAGTCAACCCTGGTCCACCTTTATAACGATATTCCGAAAAGGCGTCCACCTATAGAACTAAGGCCCACTCCTTTATGAAATACGTATTAACACCTTTCGTTTGATACCCATATTGTACAAACGCATTCTAGAGTCAACCCTGATCCACCTTTATAACGATATTCCGAAAAGGCATCCACCTACAGAACTAAGGCCCACGCCCTTTTAAAATACTCATTAGAACCTTTCATTTGATACCCATATCGTACAAACGCATTCAAGAGTCACCCCTGGTCCACGTTTATGGCGATATCCCGAAAAGGCGTCCACCTATAGAACTAAGGCCCACGCCCGTTTAAAATACTCATTAACACCTTTCATTTGATACCCATATCGTACAAACGCATTCTAGAGTCACCCCTGGTCCACGTTTATGGCGATATCCCGAAAAGGCGTCCACCCATAGAACTAAGGCCCACTCCCTTTCAAAATACGTATTAACACCTTTCGTTTAATACCCATATTCTTCAAACGCATTCTAGAGTCAACCCTGGTCCACCTTTATAACGATATTCCGAAAAGGCATCCACCTACAGAACTAAGGCCCACGCCCGTTTAAAATACTCATTAACACCTTTCATTTGATACCCATATCGTACAAACGCATTCAAGAGTCACCCCTGGTCCACGTTTATGGCGATATCCCGAAAAGGCGTCCACCTATAGAACTAGGCCCACGCCCGTTTAAAATACTCATTAACACCTTTCATTTGATACCCATATCGTACAAACGCATTCTAGAGTCACCCCTGGTCCACGTTTATGGCGATATCCCGAAAAGGCGTCCACCCATAGAACTAAGGCCCACTCCCTTTTAAAATAGGTATTAACACCTTTCGTTTAATACCCATATTCTTCAAACGCATTCTAGAGTCAACCCTGGTCCACCTTTATAACGATATTCCGAAAAGGCGTCCACCTATAGAACTAAGGCCCACTCCTTTATGAAATACGTATTAACACCTTTCGTTTGATACCCATATTGTACAAACGCATTCTAGAGTCAACCCTGATCCACCTTTATAACGATATTCCGAAAAGGCATCCACCTACAGAACTAAGGCCCACGCCCTTTTAAAATACTCATTAGAACCTTTCATTTGATACCCATATCGTACAAACGCATTCAAGAGTCACCCCTGGTCCACGTTTATGGCGATATCCCGAAAAGGCGTCCACCTATAGAACTAAGGCCCACGCCCGTTTAAAATACTCATTAACACCTTTCATTTGATACCCATATCGTACAAACGCATTCTAGAGTCACCCCTGGTCCACGTTTATGGCGATATCCCGAAAAGGCGTCCACCCATAGAACTAAGGCCCACTCCCTTTCAAAATACGTATTAACACCTTTCGTTTAATACCCATATTCTTCAAACGCATTCTAGAGTCAACCCTGGTCCACCTTTATAACGATATTCCGAAAAGGCATCCACATACAGAACTAAGGCCCACGCCCTTTTAAAATACTCACTAAAATCTTTCATTTGATACCCATATCGTACAAACGCATTCAAGAGTCACCCCTGGTCCACGTTTATGGCGATATCCCGAAAAGGCGTCCACCTATAGAACTAAGGCCCACGCCCGTTTAAAATACTCATTAAAACCTTTCATTTGATACCCATATCGTACAAACGCATTCTAGAGTCACCCCTGGTCCACGTTTATGGCGATATCCCGAAAAGGCGTCCACCTACAGAACTAAGGCCCACGCCCGTTTAAAATACTCATTAACACCTTTCATTTGATACCCATATCGTACAAACGCATTCTATAGTCACCTCTGGTCCACGTTTATGGCGATATCCCGAAAATGCGTCCACCTATAGAACTAAGGCCCATTCCCTTTTAAAATACGTATTAACACCTTTCGTTTGATACCCATATTGTACAAACGGATTCTAGAGTCAACCCTGGTCCACCTTTATAATGATATTCCAAAAAGGCGTCCACCTATAGAACTAAGGCCCACTCACTTTTAAAATACTCATTAACACCTCTCATTTGATACCCATATTGTACAAACTCATTCTAGAGTCACCCCTGGTCCACCTTTATGGCCATACCTCGAAAAGGCGTCCACCTATAGAACTAAGGCCCACTCTCTTTTAAAATACTCATTAACACCTTTCATTTGATACCCATAACGTACAACCACATTCCAGGGTTACCCTAGGTTCATTTTCCTAAGTGGTGATTTTCCCTTATTTTGTCTCCACAGGTCTCAACTGAGTATGTAATGTTCGGTTACACCCGAACTTCGCCTTCCTTACTTGTTTTTTTTAAATTCCAGTAATTGAAGAAACAATTTCTATGAATTTTGTTAATGAAACTAACTATGCAAACCAATTTTAAAAAGATTTTCGAAAATTTCGAAAATTCGATTAAATATTACGAAAATTTCGGCTTTTTAACTTATAGCTTGCTGAATTCTTTTGAGTATGCAGTAGCCCAGTCAATTTTAGTCTAGCAGTGTACAAGTTACAGTTCTTTTTAAATTCGTATTAATTTTTGACAATTTCTTTTCGGAAGGGTGTTATATATGTTATGATCAATTGAAAACTTTATTTTAAATATCTTTTTAATATTTTTTTATTTAATTATATCTAATGTAATATTAGTTATCAAAGCAATCAAAAATTTTCTTTCTTTGATATATGTAACAATTCAAAAATAACTTAAATCTATATTTTTCTAGTTTAACAAAGTTGAAATAAGTAAAGTAGAATTATAAACCCTACAATACTCCCCCTTCCGGAGAACTGTTGTTAAACAAATTAAAAGTAACTTTCTTTTTGGTTCTAGTGTTAGGAATTTGTGCAACATCAATATATGCTGGTTTTAAACGATCAACAGCAATATTTTTTATTTCAGCATTTATTTAAACCTTGAAATTTTTGATGTCTTTTTCAATACCTTTATAAGGACCCTCATAAAGTTGTTGTAAGGCATGTTTATTTACAACACGCACAAAAACAAACTTACAATCTTTTAAGTCCTTTGGAATAAAAATATTAGAAGAATTTTGATGATGGACTAGATTCGATCTAAAATTTTTAAAGTGTTCACGAACTTAAATTTTCATTAACCGAAACAAAAAGCTCACCAGGTAACCGTAAATTTTGACCGTAAACCATTTCTGCAGGTGTAGCCGAAACACCTTCTTTGAAAGTTGATCGCAATCCTACAGCACGTACACATAAATATACACAAGCATCAAGACCTACGAACTATAAATACAAGACAAACGACAACAACAGATCAGAATGAAAATCGACACTGATGATGGCACAACGCCGAAACCGGTTTGTCTCGAAACCAAATTTGACAAGGGATGACGAAATATCGTTCCAATATACATCATTTATCCACCCTGTCGGAAAATCAACAAAACAATATAAGTCAATTTCTGAAATTTTTCCATCCTTCGGGAAAAATTGTCAAAAATTAATGCTAATTTTGCGAGACCTATAACTTGTACTTTGTTAGACTAAAATTGATTGGGCTATAAAACTGTGATATGGAAGGCGCCTTCAACAACATCGAAACTGGCACAATTGTGAAAGACCTGCAAAGGGCCGGAGTTGACAACCACATTTGTGGATGGACACAATCAATGCTGGAAAACAGAACCATACAAGCGGATATGGGCTCAGTGACAATGACCCGCAAAGTTGGTAGAGGTACACCGCAGGGCGGGGTCCTCTCAGGCTACAGACCTGGGCGGCATCGTGCGTCCTCAACATCATCCCTAGCGAAACAGAACTGATACTGTTCAGTAACAGAACGAAAATACCAACATTTCGACTGCCCTCACTAGATGGTACGGAACTCTCGCTCTCAACTAGAGTTAAATACCTACGCGTCGTAATAGACAACAACTTAAATTGGAAAACAAATATCGAAAAAAGGGTAGAGAAAGCGTATATCGCATACTACTCGTGCAAGAGAATAGTCAGCAGAAATTGGGGGCTAAAGCCAAAACTCATGATGTGGCTCTATACGGCGGTCATAAGGCCTATCCTGACGTACGGAGCCATAGCATGGTGGCCTGCCCTGAACAAGCAATACAACACTAAAAACTAGACAAAATACAAAGGGCAGCATGCGCATGGGTAACAGGTGCACTTAGATCATGCCCGACGGACGCACTAAATGTTATACTTAATCTGCTGCCACTGGCCCTTCACACCAGATATGCAGCAATCAGCACAGCCATCAGGCTAAGGGAATTTGAATGCTGGACAGAAAAACGATATGGCCACAGTGACATCCTAACAAGGCTCGCCGATATGGATTCGACAACAGATTAACTCTCAAAAAACACTGATCTTCGACAGAAATTACAAGGTGCAGATACCCTCTAGAACGGATTGGTCACCCGACAAAGTTGGCAGGGAGGGGGTCACCTCACTCTACACTGACGGATGCAAAATGAACTGCGGCGTCGGCGCAGGTGTCTTCTCCAACCAACTAAATGTCGCAATCCCCATCCGCCTTCCAAACACAGCCAGCACCTTCCAAGCAGAGCTGCAAGGAATAGAGAGGGCCTGCATCTTCCTGCTGCAGAACCGGATAGACGGTGAGGTAGTCATATACTCCGACAGTCAAGCGGCGCTAAACGCGCTAGAATCACCGTACACATCCTCAAAAGCCGTCGACAACTGTAAGGGGGTGCTACGTGCAGCTTACTAGGCAGCTATCACGGCCACAGGAATATTGACGGCAAAGAAAAAGCGGATGAAATAGCAAAGGCGTTAGACATCACAGACGCAGTCGCGGTGGATCGACCACTCACATCAATTTAAAGAGACATTCTCAGCTATCTTAGGAAAATAGCAATCCGTGATTGATACTCTACGGACACCTGTAGAACCACCAAATTAATCGGGCCAGAGTACAACCAGAAAAGAACCGATGATCTACTAAATATGTCTAGGCAGGAAATACACAGAATCACGGTCACTATTACAGGGCACTGGCCGTTTGGCCCGCACGCGAGTAGAATGGGTATCCCCTACAATGAGAGGTGTAGGAGCTTAGACAGGAGGGTGCCGAGGAATCGGTTACCCACTTCCTCTGCGAGTGCCCAGCTCTTGCGAACTTTCGGTCCCGAACTCTAGGCAACTATGTGTTTCCCCACTTAAGGGCGGTGTCAAACTGCCGCATCAGGACATACAGCAGCCAACACATAATTGGTTCCAGGAGAAAGGGCATCAAAATGGCGCCTAGAGCGCTACTTGGGCAGAGCAACCAACCAACCAATCATAAAATTGTGTACTCAAAAAAATCCAGAAAACTCTAAACCGAGTACATACTTGTACTACGAAAAACGAAAAGCCCATCATTGATTGCTTTCTAGGACTAAAAACTATGCTTGCTAAGGAAAATAAACGCTCTACTGGGTCGGAGGAAGCTGAGGACGTATTCATTTTGAGTGATAGGTCCTTCATAAGAGGATATCTCTGAAGCATATTGAAATCTGTTGATGTATCATTAAAACACCGTAAAACTCTTCTTCAGCCATTTTGTCAAAGTTAGGTGATCGTAAGGCTGCTGGTTGATCCGCTTCAAAACCATTCAATACTTATCAAAGTACTTCGAAAGTACTTACAAATATTTTACTTGTACTTCAACAATTCAAGTACAAGTACCTCGATACTTATACTTGTACTAATTTTTCGAAGTACTGAGGTACTGATACTTGTACTTGTACTGGTACTTTTTCTTTACAGGTCTGCTCTAAACAGAAAGCTCAAAGATTACGTAAAATTTCCACGCTTTTTCAAATTTGTTCGAAAACCGTTTTGAGATTAGTTTGCGTGCTTTCAGTTGCAAAATTCATAGAAGTTTTTGCTTGAATGATCCAATAAAAAGGAATTAAATTGACAAAATTTTTATAAAAATTGCCACTGCTATTTTCGTGTTCACTACTGTTAGTAGTTTCATATGCAAAGAAAAACATTTATAAATAATACAAAAAGATTTCACGTTGTCATTTTATTACCCTCACCGCAAAGCGCATTTTATTGCAACACTTACATACCGAACGTCCTTCCCTGCAACCTAACAACTGCCCTGCCTTTGCTAATGCGCTGATTTACCTACATAAATTTATGTTGATATTTCTACCATACATAGAAATATGTACATATGTACATGGCACACTGTATCAAAGTGTGTGAGTGTGTGCAGCAGCTATTGAGCTTCAAATAAATAAAATAATATTTGGTATTTCGCACCCTAATGCTTGGGCTGTGTATGAGGCTGACGAGGTCGCTGTTGGATGGTATTAGCAGGGTAGGGAAGGGTAGGTAGTTGTTGTATTTTATATTACATGCAGTAATGGGGTGCTGTTGTGATTTCTCAATTTCGCGCCGCATGCACCACTACACACACACACACACGCACACGAGCCTGTTGTTATTGTTGCTCATAACCAAATTTTGTGGCTGCTCCTGCTGCCAACCAGCCAGGACAACACTAAAAATTTTTGATCGCCTTTGCTGTTTGCTGCTTTTAACCGTTCGCTATTAATGCTTACCTAGCGTTTTGTTGTTGTTATTGTTGTTTTTGCTTTAGCATGAGTTGTTGCAATTTGCTATTCTTCTTGTTGTTTTTATTGATGCCGCTGTTTAATATCATTGTTTACTTACACGTAAATTCACACAAACAATTTGCTATGCTTCCCCCAGTTGTTGTTATTTAATATTTCGATATGGCAGTAACATCATAATCAACACAGCAAAACATTAAAACAACAAAAAAAAAAATTATAAAACAAAAATAGTCAATTCACCCGTCAACCAACTACCAGCAACGGTAGGTTATAACAACAAAAACAAAAGCAAACAGGATTTGACAATCGTAGCGAATGAATGTTGAATTGAGTGTAGTTAACAACAAAAACAAATAAAAAAGTTTATATTCGGCTGATATCAGAATTATGTACCCAGAAGTGAAGTTTTGTAGTACAAACTTATTGTTGTTGTAACGATTGATTAGTGATGCCACATCACCTAAAGGCAGCACTGTTTTCTAATCGGTAGGGTACATTAAAAAAAGTTGGATGAGATGTTTTTACTGAGAAGCTTTTCATGGCAGAGTTACGCTGCCTTTCTTTGGCAAACCACTGCTGAGGCGCGAGCTCGCTTAGAAAAACTTTTTCTAATTGAAAAATATTTTTGTTCTAAATCTTTGACGCTGCTTTGCCCGGGACTTGAACCCTTCGATGTGGTAGGAGGAGCACGTTTTCACTACACCACGGCGGCCATCAGTGCACAAACTACGAGATCCGCTTGATAACTACTAAGGATGTTATTATGGAGTTTAACAATTTAAACGAATTTAGACGGCCAAACGAGTTGTTTCATTACTCGAACCTTTTGAATTTTTTTCATTAGAGATTGGTTTTATGTAGCGGGTTTCAAGTCCAGCACGAAGTGCGCACTTGAGGGAATGATATTTTTAAATATGTATAGCAAACCGCTTGATCTAAGAAGGCCATCCTAATGCAAGCGCATCTTATGGTGATCAGACGCTGCCAATGGAATCCTCCCCAACTGATTATGTCAGTGTTCAGCAGCTTTCCACATCCTTGAGACGACTTACGCATGGAAGTCGTATAGTCTATTCACCATTCCATCCAGCTTAGATTTATCCGTAAGACCGCTCATAAGATCCTTGCCCCAGATAAGGTGCTCACGCCTCCTTCGCGGAGAACTGGTAGTAGTTTTTCAGTAATTGTCGTATTAAAAATGGAGTCGAAACTACAAAGCATGCTGCTCATTGTAGGTAACTGCCTAAGGTTTTGTACTTTATACTGTCTACAGCTGTAAGCATTTGGGAAGTGTACCGTCGGGGTCGTGTAGCCGTAAAGAAGGGAAGCGCAATCCTTAAGTTTGAACGACGGGCGAGATGACTTAAATGGATGCGGACCGCCGACCTTGCAAACGAAGTGCAACCAGTGCCATCAAGTAGTAGCGGAAATTATAAAAAAACTTCTCGGACGTATATCAGGTCGAAACTGATTGCAATTTCAAGAGATAGGTATGCTGCACCTTTGATAACTGGGGTCCTGTCATTACTGATTCAATGTAGATCGCTTATATTTCTGCTTAAGGTGGGAAACAAACTTTTATCTTCCTCCACCTTTGTGGATTATATGTCGGAAGGTATACAGCATCACCGATGCCACCTCCTTAGGTTCAGGAAATTTGTGTGGAGATAATCTGTTGACTGCGACTCTTATCTTTTCTCCGTTAGCTCTTCGAAAGTGTTTATTAATTAAAATTTGTTTAATTTTCCCTTAAACTAACGCAGCTATGAAAGTCTGCATTCTTGAGTATGTCTCGGTTGGCGTCCTATTGGGAGGACTGGGACCGGTATGTCCCATGTACTCTTATCAAGACTTAGTGGTTGTGATGTTTGATGTAGTGATGAGCAGGAGGTTTGCTCATGGGCTGATTCGGCACTCCTCTTCACTTTGCTGCTTTGTTTTTGTAATTCCTGAGCGTGTCCTTACTACGGCAATGTTATAAGCCCCTGAATCCATTTTAGTAGTATCACAAAAGTTCTAATATTATAAAATATTAGCTAGCACTACTGGGTATAAAGTTACTTTGTAGAGATTCAAATAGTACCAGCATCCAAGCGTTGAGGTCTTAATCTAACCAACAACTATAAACCATAATTCTCTGGAGGGTTGAAGCGCTGACAGGACACACAAAAGAAATACCGTGCGCATTCGTTTGATAAAGCCATTGTGGCAAAATCAACGCAACGGCATACAAAAGCAGAATCACCTCTATGTGAATGTATGAGTGATGCATTTAACAAAAATGTGTGCATGTGTGTGTAAGTTGCTGCTATTTGACGAGCGCATTACAAGGCTGTATTTTAAGCGCTATTGACTTTTGCCCACTCACCGTCGTAGCGACAGCCGTCATATGTCCATAGATCTCGTTGATTTGTGTATGTGACAAACGCTCGCATTCTCGAATTTATATCGTCACACATGCAAAGATATTTTTATTTTCGTGATATCTTTTAGTTTATCCTGCAGGATCATATGTCCTTATTGTCCTTGTTTGTTCATACGTACTTGTGTTAATCCTCTTCTTATCCCCTCAAACTTTCACACATCCGCCAAATTGCCGTTATGCATTGTGAATTGTGCTATTAAATTAATTGTTGTAATTTAACGATGTGACAACGCTCTGCACACTTGTCTGTAGCCTATCTTAAGCGGTTTAGCAATATTGTGTGGGTTGTTAGAATCAATTGTTTAAGACAGGATGGGTTTATGGAGCTAATTACTTAGGCCCACTTGCTGAACGGTAAGTTATCTTTTTAACGCAGACTTAATTTTAAAAAAATATGTAAAAAATTAATGATTTTAATCGGGAGCCAGAAAAAAAATCGTGTCTAAATATTCCGCAATTCTATACCCTCAACCATGCTGACCAAGATATGGATGGATAATAATCTGTTGGAAAGCGCTGTAAGGGAGGTCCATCAGGACAAGTACAAAACTTTCGTCAGATTTGTAGGAGCAGTATGAAAAATCAGAAGAAAATTAATAAGTACTTGACGCTATTCACCCCCAAAGAGATTTAGACTGAGATTCTTTTGCATTTGCTCCGTGCTCTTTTTTAACTTTTCCTTTAATTGGGTAACGCCCCCCACAGGTGCTATGCTTACTCCGAAAGGCATCTCCAAGGCAGATGAATTTTAACTGTGAAGCTTTTCATTGCAGAAATACACTCTGAGTGTTTGCCAAATCGCTCTCAGGGACAACTCCTGTAAGAAACATTCTTTTACCCTGTATAAAATAAAGATACGATAAAATTTAAGATCATAATTTACAGCTATAAAAATATCCACCCAGAAAACCAAAAAAGAAGTCGCTTAGAGGATTCTAGAGGCTGGCTATCATTCATCATTCGTACCTAACTTTGGTCCAATTAATCAAAGGAATCCCAAGATATCGAAGGTCTACTAAGCTCATTTGATACCTATATCATGACACATAAGAAGTTTAACCATAATCATAAATATCGATCCCCGTGAAAACAAAGTGGCCCGCATCGCGATCCCAGCGTCATTATGAGGAAACATTTTATTGCATATATTTCCTATTTGAAACCGGTAACGTCGTCGGAAAATAAGGAACTGGGTTAGTTTTCCACGCGAACAACGATGTTATATATTTCAACTTACAACCAAATTGAGAATTTATGCCAAAAAACTCAATTCGGACCAATGTGCAGTATATTGTTGGCTAAGGGAATGGTCGCCCTATTTGAGAGTTGAAGGAATGATCTTAATGACATTTTTTTATACTCAGCGTGCGTTTTACATATATTAATTTTGGTTGGCAATCGAGATAGATCTCCATATATCAAAATCATCAGTATCGAAAAAAAATTTGATTTAGCCGTGTCTGTCCGTTTGTCTGTCCGTACCGTTAACACGATAACTTGAGCAAATATTGAGATATCTTCATCAAATTCGGTATACCGGCTTATCTGGTCCCAGAACAGATTGGTATTGAAAATGAGTCAAAGCGGATGCTAACCACGCCCACTTTTTACATATATATAACATTTTGAAAAACACAAAAAATTGATTATTTAGTAAATAATACACCTAGAATGTTGAAATTTGATGCGTGAACTGATATTGAGATTCTTGATAAAAATTTGATACATTTTTTGAAAATGGGCGTGGCAACGGCCACTTGTGATAAAATAAATTTTACAAATATTATTAATCAACAAGTAAGGAAGGCTAAGTTCGGGTGTAACCGATCATTACATACTCAGTTGAGAGCTATGGTGACAAAATAAGGGAAAATCATCATGTAGGAAAATGAACCTAGGGTAACCCTGGAATGTGTTTGTATGACATGGGTATCAAATGATAGGTATTAAAGAGTCGGTCATAGTTCTAAAGGTGGACCAGGGGTGATTCTATAATGTGTTTGTACAATATGGGTATCAAATTAAAGGTATTAATGAGGGTTTTAAAAGCCCTTAAAAAGTGGCCCTTAGTCGTATATGTGAAGGCGTTTTCGAGATATCGACCAAAATGTGGACCAGGGTGACCCAGAACATCATCAGTCGGGTACCGCTAATTTATTTATATATGTAATACCACGAACAGTATTCCTGCCAAGATTCCAAGGGCTGCAGAACTTTTTCATTTTTTTCTACTTAATATGGTAGGTGTCACACCCATTTTACAAAGTTTTTTCTAAAGTTATATTTCGCGTCAATAAACCAATCCAATGACCATGTTTCATCCCCTTTTTCGTATTTGGTATAGAATTATGGCATTTTTTTAATTTTTCGTAATTTTCGATATCGAAAAAGTGGGCGTGGTCATAGTCGGATTTCGTTCGTTTTTCATACCAAGATAAAGTGAGTTAAAGTAAGCACGTGAACTAAGTTCATTAAAGATATGTCGATTTTTGCTCAAGTTATCGTGTTAACGGCCATGCGGAAGGACAGACGGACGACTGTGTATAAAAACTGGGCGTGGCTTCAACCGATTTCGCCCAATTTCACAGAAAACAATTAACGTCATAAAATATATGCCCCTACCAAATTTCACAAGGATTGGTACATTTTTGTTCGACTTGTGGCATCAAAAGTATCCTAGACAAATTAAATGAAAAAGGGCGGAGCCACGCCCATTTTGAAATTTTCTTTTATTTTTGTATTTTGTTGCACCATATCATTACTGCAGTTGAATGTTGACATAATTTACTTATATACTGTAAAGATATTAAATTTTTTGTTAAAATTTTACTTAAAAAAAAATTTTTTTCTTAAAAGTGGGCGTGGTCCTTCTCCGATTTTGCTAATTTTTATTAAGCGTACATATAGTAATAGGAGTAACGTTCCTGCCAAATTTCATAATGATATCTTCAACGACTGCCAAATTACAGCTTGCAAAACATTTAAATTACCTTCTTTTAAAAGTAGGCTGTGCCACGCCCATTGTCCAAAATTTTACTATTTTTCTATTCTGCGTCATAAGTTCAACTCACCTACCAAGTTTCATCGCTTTGTCTGTCTTTGGTAATGTCTTTGGTAATTTTCGATATCGAAAAAGTGGGCGTGGTTATAGTCCGATATCGTTCATTTTAAATAGCGATCTGAGATGAGTGCCCAGGAACCTACATACCAAATTTCATCAAGATACCTCAAAATTTACTCAAGTTATCGTGTTAACGGACAGACGGACGGACGGACGGACAAGGCTCAAACGAATTTTTTTTCGATACTAATGATTTTGATATATCTATCTCTATATCTATATCTATCTATATATCTATTTCGATTCCTTTATACCAACCGTTACCAATCAAAGTTAATATACTCTGTGAGCTCTGCTCAACTGAGTATAAAAAAAAATAACAAAAAGTTTTATCTGATCGAAAATGAGCGACATCGAATTATAACCATGCCCGCTTTTTCGATATCGAAAGTTTTGAAATGTGGAAAAATGTCATAGCAAGAACAAGGAGAATTTGAGGTTGTGCAGGATTAAAGACCAATAGCGTTTTCTTTTCTGGCTAAAGTGTTAGGTTTTTTTCCGCTGCGCAGGGGTTGTTGTTCTATTCTAAAAAACAGGCAACGCCTTTACGGGGTATTTCATTCTTTTATGAAAATTGTTGCCTGCTCGCAACGCAAAAGCGTTACACTTTTACCCTGTATAAAATGGCGGTGCGGCAGTGCAACTCTGTGTAACCCTCAATTCGCTTTTAAGTTCCACACATACTCTGTTAATATGAGTGAATATGGTGAGTTGAAATGTTCTTTGTATGCACTATAAATGTTGAAATTTTTCTGGGGTAGAAGTAACTCTATTATAGCTTTACCATTTACTTAGGCAACAATTTATTTCAGAAAAGAAAACGCTATAAGCTACTGAAAGACCTGCACTTCCATTCTCTTGGAAGAAATAAGAAAGTTAGCTTGGAATGTGAACGAAATGCAATTATGCTATTCATGTCTGGAAATTTGAAAATAAGCCTTTATGTGAGAACACCGCTTCGTTTATCACTTTTCGTACTGAGGTCCAAGATATCTTATATACAATTATATGCCACTATACAAAATCTCATCAACTCAGCTCACTGTTTACTATGCAAATACCAAACGATTCAGTAAATTCCCATTAAAAGCGCTCACGCAAAAATTAGAAAATTATCACATATGCAAACTAGCAACTTCATAACTTTTCAAAATCAACAGCAGCAGCAACAACAACAACAACAACAACAACAGCACAGCATCTACAGCCGGCTTGTTTGACAAGCTAATTTCAAACACACATCGCGCAAAAGTGCAACCGTACGAGCGAGTAATTGCGCAGCTCTAAAGATAGGACTGCAACTGTGACGGCAGCAACAACTGATTTGTGCAACACTTTGTAATGGCATGCAACGCACCTTAATTTTAATGAAGTTGAAGATCGTACATACACATGTCTGACTAATTACCCACTAAAAAATGGTGAAGTTTATATAGACTACTGGGGGGTTTCAGAAACCTGTAGTGGCTAGAGGTATGTATATCCCAATCCAATGTCTGACTCTCTCTCCATCTCTCCTACTAACTGTATTACCCGATAGCAGTTTAAAGGTTCCATTTCCCATCAACAACTTCTCTACAAATTAAATAAGTCCACGCGGTTTATAATTGAGGCGTAAAGTAATTCATGAATGGCGCGTTTATCAAAACTAATTTGGTCGTTGCCTTCCGAGGTAGCCCTAATATATGATCACCGAAAAGCCTCTCCTCGTAGGTGACCAAAATATAAATGCAGGCGTCTGCACTGGTAAAAGTACTGCTTGGGATATATATATATATACGTTAAATCAAATCTAAAAGGATCTGCTTGCTCGGGAGCTGTACCGAAGGCTTCAAGAAGGACTACACTGATCTAGCTAAGCGCCCAGAGTCAACGTACTACACCACGCGAACTGTGAAACGCCCAAACCCTTCACTGCAAAGATCACCTCGGCGAGCAACGAACGGACGACAATCGGAGCCCCTGCTGGGAAAGAAACGGATGCATTCGCTGACAAATACGCTACCCAACTCAAAGCATATATGAATAAAAAAAAAACTCCTCCCGCGTCAGCGCCTTAAGCAATCGGCGATATCCGGGAAGGCTTCTTTTATTGAAATGAAGGAGGAAGGCCTCCCTTGCATGAGCTTTATGATTCTCGGCAATAGTTAGAAGCACATAACAGAAAATAGCGAGAACAGCGGAAATGCATCTGAGCCAAAGGCACTTCTTTCTAAGAGGCGTCGCTCTCAGGAAAAGACCTTGGCATAAGATGGATACGCCTATGGCTGCATCTTTGTTAATATATGTATGTGCACAAGCGAGAGAGATCGCTTTCAGGCCCTGACCCTGCGTCTGGCTCCCAACAGGAGTACCGTTGATTCTGACCAAAGATAGGGGGAAATCAAGCAAAGGCGTCATCTGATCTTGGTTATTGGCGAAGAATTTCCACCTGGGTTTCAGGTTAATTTATCAACTTTATCAACCTCAATGTCTAGGCGAAGGTGGTTCAGTAATGCAGGACCGAGCGCCGGGCGTTTTCTCTACACGTCGCTCGCTTTTGCTCATTGAGAGTAATCTTCGACCTAACATTTCTCACATTTTTCTATTTTTGATGTTTTCAGTTCAAGTTGGTGGTGGTTTGTTTATATCTACATATTTACACAATATTTTGGTGGGTAGTCTATACATACATACTTTTTTATGAGAATGTGCAATCATCAGGCAATATCAAGTGGAAAGCAATTGGTTAGTTTGGAAACTGCAGATTCAATATGTGATTATTATGCAGAGTTCTAAATTGCTCAGCGTATGTATGTACGAAGGTTTGTGCGGTGCGTTCCCGTTTATTGCACTTGGAGTTTGTTGTATTTAGCAATTTTCGCCAAACAAATGAGAGTGTAAATTCTCGTGTAAACACTTGGATCACCTGCTGCGATGTATGCGCATGCGCAAAGCTACTCAACACAATTTCATGTGCAGCATATGAAGGTCGGTGGCGGCAGTCGGTAGTTAGCGATTTCTTTGGGGTTTGGAGTTTACAGCTTTTGTCTGTCACTTGCTTGCTGGGCACCTTGCGGCCAACTGTATTATAGCCACTGGCATTGCTTCCGTTGTTGATGCTGAGTTTGGAAATTACATTTTCAACTATGCTTATTTTCGCCAATCTAAATAAATGTGGTGAGCCCAATACTCGTAATAATAACATCAAAATCAACGTCAACGATGCAATCGTAATCACGTTGTTCATAGTTAACGAATATAACAACAGGTAAGGTAGTTGTTGTTGTTGTTGTTTGTGTATAAAGTTGTTTGGGACAATAGGCAATCATCGTAGCGCTACTACGCTTTTTTATTCGCTGCTGTAAGTACAAGGAGGGGAAGTAAGTAAGGCTTTGTGCTTAAGAAATTTAGCACTTTATACACGAAAGTAAGATTTGCTGAATGGTTTGCTGGTGATGAGTAGCCTTGTCTCAAAATTTCGCCTCAAACATATTATTTCCCTTCAAATTTTCTTCAGACTTATCCTTAAAATCTGGGCAATAGTAGAGGACGGAAGCTGCGCTTGTTAGATCTTACCAGCTCGTTCACATTGGCTGACGTTTAATTGCCTACACAGTTGACTTGCCAGGGGTAAATTTCTAGACACCTTGCAGCAGGAGCTAAGGACTCGCACCCAGGGTACACTGTCTTTGTGAAGTTGTAGTCAAGCGGGTTCTGATCTAACAGGTGTGTCGCTCTTGGGGAACGCACTCGACACTGTAAGAATCACCAAAACTTAAATATCAGTTTAACGAACAAGGGTGATTGGTATCAGCGGGTTTCTTAGAACTACACCATATTCAGCCCAGATATACTTGTCAACTTCGAATTTTTCCTAAACGGGGCAAGTTTAAGTTTTCCGATTACTGTAGAGTCTTCCTTGGCGTTTTGTGATCAGGAAGCAAGCAAAAACCTTGGCTGTATTTTTGTTTTGCAACCTGATCCTACAGATACCCAACCACGTCGACCTACAGATATGACACCTTTCACTAACTATCAATCTCCTGTGGGTTAAGTTGCTTAGAATATACCTGCTGTAGGCATGCTACTTAGGTTGAACTGGCCGGTCCATGAGGACCTCACATATGATTGAGTCCGTAGTGTTACCAGAAGTTTGTTTTAACGACCAAACTGAAAAACCCTATCAAAAACCAGGATCTATGTTATAAAATAAATCCGTCTTCTTGACAAATACTGGAAGCTTCCTAGGACTTAAGCCACTTGCTGCTTCTAGATCTGACAGCTATATCACTCCTAATAGCTGGAGTCTTAGCATGGAGAGTGCAGGGCACGAACACAGAACGTGCTCGATCGTTTCCTCCTCCAATCCGCAATTCCTACATCTGCTATCACTGACCAAGCCTAATTTAAAGGCATGTGATGCCAGAAGGCAGTGCCCAGTCAGAATATCTGTTATGAGTCTACAGTCCTCTCTTTTTAATGTTACGAAGTGCTTAAAATTTACAGACATACCGTACAGAGGCTACCGGTTCCATATCCGTCGAAGGATAGCCCATATCCGCACAACTGTCCTAAACGTCAGTGAGTTTTTTGCGGTTATAAGAATCTTCTGCTTTCGCACACTTCAGCTAAATCACGAATTATCTTGAAGCCCTGTTAAACAAGGCGACTCGACCCCAAAGTGCGAGAGGTCGAACAAATCGTGTTCGTTACAGTCATCGTAATGCCAGAAATTGCTAGTACTGGTAAGTACAGATTTCATGTCCGATGAAGGACTTTCGCAGTATTTTTGCGGCTATAATATTCGGACTACTTCGAGCCACAATTCGAAGGGTATATGCCGTGGTCGTATTAAAATGCGGTAGATCTCCTCCGTGGCTTTGTTGTTAATTTCGTTGGAAACTTATCCTACCTGGATGGCAGGAGGTCTGCCGAAGTAATTGGGTTCACTAAGGCTTACCTATCAATGGTCATTGGGGTTTTGACAGGGCAGTATCCCATGGGTATCCATGCGGTACGTCTCAATATACTGGAAACTCCATCCTGCTACAGCTGTATGGAGGATGATTAGGTGGAATCATCAAATCACTTTATGCTTGATTGTCCAGCTTTTGCCAGAACTAGGCGAAAGTACTTCGGCTGCGATTCACTTGGATCTCCCGAGGATTTATCAAAGGTTGAAATCGGTATCAGTCGGAACTTTATCGTTGCTACCGAACGATTCTCTAAGTAGCTATATTTACGTCACCGTTATCTTACTGGATGTGGTATCACAACGGACCTTCATGTTGTCCAAGTGAGCTTCCCATATCAGGTCAGTTACCACCAAACCTAACCTAACCTATTCTACCTGGCGAGCTCCAAGCCGAGTGTAAAACTGGGCTATGTGATTCAGAAATATTCAATAAATCATACTCGTAGCAAACCACTCCCTGTTAGACAAACATCGGCTTGAAGCGCCCTCCTTTGTGAACAAGAAATTGGCCAGCGCACAGGGATTGAATGTCGTTAGATTGTTATAACGCTTCATTTAAGTGTGCCCCATCGCAAGGCCATCGCAGCTTAAATCATAATGTGATTATTTTCGCTGTTATTCTAGCGCAACAGATTTGTTCGTTGTAGGCAGCCTAATGGAGCCAAAATAATGGTGCTGTGAGAAAAAAAGGGCCAATAAATAGATCATTTGCGTGAGCATCCTTTGTCTAGATTTTTTCATGGCGATAACGTTTTTTAGCCACAAACCGCCGGTATGTGAATGAAATTATAATATCTTATATACCAGCACTACTGGGTATTAAAAAAAAAGGAAATACGGTGAAATTTTTTGTTGTTTTGCGTGGAAAATCGCAAGAAATAAAGTCACAAACGGAATAATAATAGCAACAGCAACAACAAAAATAAGTATGTGTAATGAAATATAACCCAATATTTGCAACTGCAACAACAAATACGAAAAACGTTTATTAATCGCATAAAAAGCGTATTGCGCACAACATTACGAACATTACGAGATATAAACAGTGGTCTGGCATTCGAATTATTGCGCATGTGCGCCGACTCTGTAACTTCACTTAAAGCAAATCATTGTGTGTACTGGTGTGCTGACGTTACAAGTGTGTGTCTGTGTGCATGCGACCTGCGTTGCTCATGAACGCAAACAACGCGAGCGCAACGAAACGCCAAATGCACTGGAACGAGTAACAACAGCGCTAGCTCGGTGATAAAAAGGATCACAGCATGTCGCCATGGATGCGTTGATCATTCATTATTTGAGGATTGAAAAGTTAATTAACATTTTTTTACCCAAAGCCCATTGCTCGCCCATATGTCGGGTGTATATTGATCTTATGAATCAGGCAGGTATGAAAGCTACATACATAGGTATGTATAGGGAGGCGGGGGACATAGTATGGCGACAATGCTGAAATTGGTCGCTGGTTTGGGTTGCGTTGATCAGTTTGGTTAATCGTTTGGACTGTCGCTCGCATTCGCAACGACTTATTTATTGAAATTTCAGTAATGCAAAAGCAAATTATTATTATTGATAATATTTAACTTCGCACACCCTTGGATATATCCTACGCTCAATGAGGTGAGAGAGGGACAGAGATACGTAGTAGTAAGGGAACTTAAAAGAAGGAGGCAGTTAATATGAGAAATAAAAAAAAATTTAGTTCACAGGCGTGAAGATGTTGAACGTAGATGAAACGAATAAATATTGCTACGACAAAATTGGCTTACAAGCCGTGATCGCTGCTGCAATGCAAATTTGAGATTTATTGTGATTTCTTTTGAGACTATTCCCTTGTGCTCTAACCCATTTTTAGTGAAGGTAATCGTGCTTACGGAACCCGCCTATGGAAGCAGAGGTAGACGGCGGCCCCCACTCCGCTGGAAGGGCCAGGTAGAAAACGATTTAAACTCCCTTGGAGTGACCAATTGGCACCGGTTGGAAGAGAAGAAGCGGCTGGCGCTCCCTGTTGGACGGCCATAATCGTTTAAACGGTTAAGCGCCAATTAAGTAAGTAAGTAATCACGCTTATGTAAGCTTTTCCTTCTGGTAGTGCCCATCATCTATCGAAGACAAGGTAGCGAAGGTTTATGACACGCTACCTAATGCCAATGCAAATACACAAAACATTCCTACAAATTCCCTTCGGTGGAAAAGGGAACATATTGGATGGCGGAGGGTGCCTTGCAGCTATTTATTTATTAGAAATACAGTCAGTAAGCCTTGAAAAATATCTAAAAAGAAGTAAAGTTTTTGACGTAATATAACCCCAGAGCGTTAAGGGGCTAAGAATACTCCTGCGGTTGCCGACTTATATCCAGACTCGTAGGTTCGATAGATAAAAAAAATTCCCAAAGAAGTAGGCTAGTACAATAAAGCGTGCCGGATTAAATTCGACAAAATAGTTTCCATTATCGTAACATTCCACAGAACCACGTGGTATCACAATGGGGCCTTTTGGACCTAAGTGCACTGGTTCTCGCACTGGTGGCCACTCTAACCTAACCTAACCTATCGTAACACTCCTGAAGCCTTTAGGCTGCTTTGGCGGTTAAAACAACAACAACAAGAACAACAAAGATCAAGTTCTACATTGATAGAAATGCCTTTCTATGAATTTCCACAGTATGTGTATTGTAACGAATTTTCTGCAAATCCTCTTATTTGCCCTTTTGCTAGGTTCGTATCGCTAAACTGTTGAATAAATAACTCTAATATTGAATAATGGAAAATGGCCTTTATTAAAATACTTCACAATAATACTCAAACTGTGCAACGAATATCTTAATAACCAAACTGATAGCTTAAAGGAAACTGACTTTCAAAATAATACTGCTATTGCTCGCTAGATATCGTCTGAGTCGTAACTGCTTGACAACTCAAATCAAACTGAATTACAGCGCCTCTACATCTGTCGCCTTTTATACACTTTAGTTTCCTCGTTCGCATCTTCTAGACGCTTCCAGAATCTACTAGTCCAGTAGCTCTCAAACTTCTCAGCTGTAACTACAATTGCACAATTTTATAGTTTTTCTCATTGCATACTTATAGGAGTATCTCAGATATATGCATGTATTTGTGCATTGACTCTCTGCTGCTCGTACACGTACATGGTACTTATATATAGACGCAGTTATTGTTTCGTTTATGTAGATACATGATGATTGAATTATTGATGTGCATTCACGTCACTGCTTAGCATCGCTTAGAGCTGGCAGCACTCCTTAGTTTTGCTAATATTCGTAACACTGCCCTCCACCTAAGTCTGATCGTCCCGATCAGACATATCTCTAGATCTAAACGCTACTAGCATCGCCAAAAGTACCACTCTTCTACTCCGTGGTTTCTCAATGCTTTGTATGCGGTAGATGGTATCACTGATCTCTTCACAACCTTGTACGGGCCTTCGCAACTGCCCGAAATTTGGATGGAACACCTTTCCGCCGGTGAGGGTTGTATAACAGTACCAAATTTCCCTCCCGGAAACCTTCCTTTCCTTACTACTCATTATCCTGGATCGTTCCCTCGCACTCTGTTGCTCGGCCAATGAAGAACTACTTTGCAGAGCTTGCGCTGGACGGATTTGCTTTGCATAATCAGTATCGTTCCGACGCTTCACATCAGTAGTGTGACTTGGCTTGAAACCACCCTTGCATTCTATCTTCGTTTTAGTACGTCCCTTAGGGCTTTTCAATGCCAGTGTTTCTCTCACAGGTACCTTCGGTTTTGATTTGTTTGGCCCATTTGTTCCATCAACCTTTACCCTTGAGTTTCGTGGCTTTCGTCGAGTCTTCTCCACCAGTACCCGATTACTGCTGAACCCTTTTTCCAAACTAGAGTTAAGTGGCACATCTTGGTTCTCATAACGCATCACCCTTCTCTGCATATCGATCTTGATGTCATGGTCAACCAAGAAATCCACTCCCAATATAACTTCATCAACAATCTCCGCCACAACAAATTTGTGTAGAACCATGACCTTCCCAATCAATACTTCACATATCACTTCTCCCTGAACTTGGTTATACTCGCCAGTGACCGTACGCAACTTTGCTCCAGGTAACGGTTTTACTCTCCTGTTGACCAAGTCAGATCGGATCAACGAATGAGATGCGCCCGTATCTACAGTCAGTACTCGTTCTTTGCCATCCACATTCCCTCTGACGGTAAGACTGCTCGATTTTCTACCAATTTGCGACACAGATATCACAGGGCATTCAATAGCTGGATCTAGCTCTCTACCTCTTTCTCGCTCTTGCTCATCTCCTCCAGTTTTGCGTTTACGCCCACCCACATGGTTGGAACTATTAAGGCCAAGATCGCAATGACGTGCAATGTGACCGGACTTCCCGCATTTGATAACTTTTTCACTCCGCTTTTGCGATCCTTTCAGCGCCTCCAATATTGCGTCTCCCCTCTCTGGCCTTTCTACTTCCACACGGCGTGCTTTGAAAACTGGCTTACACAGAAGCGACGCTGTTTCCTGAATCAGTGCATGGGATACCGTTTCCGCAAATGTTGGCTTTGGGTTTGCGTATGTGGCTCGCTTCGTTTCGACGTCCCGTATGCCATTTATAAAGCTCTGAATTTTTACTCTTTCGGTGTATTCCACGGGTGCGTCGGCATTCGCCAAATGTGCAAGCCTTTCGACATTTGACGCAAACTCCTGCAAAGTCTCATTAGCTTTTTGGTAGCGGTTTTGCAACTCTATTTGGTGTATCTGCTTCCTGTGTTCGCTTCCGTATTGCCTCTCTAGAGCACTCATCAATGTTTCGTAGTTGTTCCGCTCTCCCTCGGGAATAGTCTGTAGGATTTCAGCAGCAGATCCTTTCAATGCCACGAATAGTGCAGCAACTTTATCTTCCGCACTCCAGTTGTTTACTGCTGCGGTCTTCTCAAACTGAATTTGAAACACCTGGAAAGGAACAGAGCTGTCAAAAGTTGGAGTTATTACCTTCGTATTGCTTGCTGAAACAACTGGGCGAATTAGTTGCAATTCCTGTATACGACCTCTCAAAGCATCCACCTCTGCCTCGAATTTTTCTTCAAACTGCGTTATTTTCTCGTCCATACGCGCTTCGAGTTCTGATGATATACGTGCCTCTTGCTCTTTCAGTTGTATTTCCATTTTTGATGTAATCTGTGTCGACATTTCTGAAATACGTGTCATATGTGATTCCAGCTGGGATGCCATATATGTCTTCTGCTCTTCCAGTTGAGATGACATTTGCGACGACATTTCGGATATACGTGTCTCCTGTGCTTCCATCTTGGATGTTATACGTGTCTCCTGCGATTCCAATTGTGATGACATATACGTTTTCTGTTCTTCTAGTTGAGATGACATATACGTTTTCTGTTCTTCTAGTTGTGATGACATATTTGTGGATATTTGTGATGACATTTCTGTTATACGTGCCTCTTGCGCTTCCAGTTGGGATGCCAATTGCGACGACATTGATGCTACTGTCGATGTTTGTGCAGATATTGCAGCCAATATCATGTTCAAGTCTGTGTTCGTAACTGTCTGCGATGTTTCGTTTTTCTTTTCAATTTTTGTTGTTGTTTCGTCCCCATCAGGATATAAGGCAAACTCGTCCACATCAATTCCTTGCGACTCCATTACCTCTCGTAGCCGTGCTTTAAGTTCGATCTTATTGCCGGTTGTATTTAAACCACGGTTCTCCAACTCCTTTCTCAGTTGCTGGATCTTCAATTCACTGAACTTTGCCATGTCCGAGTTGTATTCCCAATCTTTGGAATTTATTCAACAATTCCTCTTCTGACACCAATTGTAACGAATTTTCTGCAAATCCTCTTATTTGCCCTTTTGCTAGGTTCGTATCGCTAAACTGTTGAATAAATAACTCTAATATTGAATAATGGAAAATGGCCTTTATTAAAATACTTCACAATAATACTCAAACTGTGCAACGAATAGCTTAATAACCAAACTGATAGCTTAAAGGAAACTGACTTTCAAAATAATACTGCTATTGCTCGCTAGATATCGTCTGAGTCGTAACTGCTTGACAACTCAAATCAAACTGAATTACAGCGCCTCTACATCTGTAGCCTTTTATTCACTTTAGTTTCCTCGTTCGCATCTTCTAGACGCTTCCAGAATCTACTAGTCCAGTAGCTCTCAAACTTCTCAGCTGTAACTACAATTGCACAATTTTATAGTTTTTCTCATTGCATACTTATAGGAGTATCTCAGATATATGCATGTATTTGTGCATTGACTCTCTGCTGCTCGTACACGTACATGGTACTTATATATAGACGCAGTTATTGTTTCGTTTATGTAGATACATGATGATTGAATTATTGATGTGCATTCACGTCACTGCTTAGCATCGCTTAGAGCTGGCAGCACTCCTTAGTTTTGCTAATATTCGTAAGAGTATGTTAGTCAGGTACAACGTTATCGACTTCCGACTTCGCTTTGGTTCGAATTATGCCCAACTGTACCAGGTTTCAGCTCATAAAGATACACCAAGCCAAAATGATCACATTGTAATGCACGACATGTCCGACATGCTCACGCTGCGAAGTCTAAATATCGAGCTGTGTTAGTGCCTTTTGGCAATTCAGATAGTGCATGCAATGTTCCAAGAAAAGTTGGCCGAGGAGAAACTGCTTTGAGCAACTACATTTTAGATACTCGGATTTCGAGTATTTTTAGTTTGGGGACTCTGAATTTAGAATTTTGATTCGGACTTGGATTTTGGGTATTTCTGCTTTTTCGGAATTATGATTTTGGTTTAGAGATTTCAATTTCGGGAATTAAAATTTTGGGGATATGGATTTTGGTGATTTCCATTTTGGGGATTTTGATAATTTTCATCTTTGACTACGATTTTTGGGATTTTTTTTTATTTATTAAGCTTTGGACATTTTTTTAAAAAAAAAAGTGCATACAAATAAGGAAAATATTGCCCTAAGAAGTTTTATGTGAATTGTATTTGGAGAAAATTTGATTTTTGAATCTACATAGATTTTTCGGGTTTGGATTTTGTGGATTTCGATTTGGGGAATTATTATTTTGGCTTAGAGATTTTGAATTCAGGAATTAACATTTTTGGATTTGGAGATTTTGATTTTGGGAATTGATTAGTTAGACTTGGATTTCGGGGATTTTGATATGTTATATTTTTGTGTTAAGTTTTTGAAATTTCTTTTAAAGAAAATGAGTGCAAATAGAAAACACCTAAAAGGAAACATTGCCCTAAAAAGTTTTTTATGAATTAAGGAAATTTTGTATTGAATGATTAGGTATTTCCTTTTTTCTACAAAACTTTTCATTAGCCTGAAGGAATAATTTTCTTCAATATCTTTTATCCTTTTTATTTATTCTCAGTAGAATTTGAAAATATTTTTTGACTAGCACCGGAGTACATCCTTGTGAGTAAGAGACTACATCGCTTCACTCCAACCAAATGCTCGATATATTTCTTGATGGGATACTCTCCTTCTTGATATGTTTGTACATACACATTGTAACGAATGTAGTGCAACTTCCCTTATTTGTAACTTTCTACTAACGTTCGAATCACTAAACTGTTGAATAAATAACTCCAATATTTAATAATGCAAAATGGTCTTTGTTTAAGTACTTCACAATAACACATATACTTCTCGACAGATAACGTGCTTAAATCAAACTGAATACTGATTCTCAGCTGTACCTCCTTTTATACTCTGTGATTTCCTCGTTCGCATACTTCTAGGCGCTTCTATTTCTAGACTTTACTACTCGTTTACCAGCTATAAATTTCTCAGCTACAACTACAGAGGCACGATTGTTATAGCTTCTCGCATAGCCAATGCGCGTGTATATGTGAGTGATACTTCCACAGATGATTGCCTACTTTTCGGAGTATCTCACATAAGATGTATGCATGTATTTGTGTGTCTCCCTCTGCTGCGTGTACGTACATATTCGTAGACATAATGATTGATTCGTTTATGTAGATCAGGGCTATTCAAAACTGAAAGTGCACCTGTATTAGTGAGAGCGCAATCGTAGCGATGATCGTGCGGGTGAATTGATTTTTCTTTAGTCGCTTACTAGCAAGCAATGATCTAACAATAAGCATATGTATCGCGCATAATTTTTCTTACATATTTTGATACCGATCAGCCGATACCCACCACCGATGTTGCTACGCCAAGTGCCAAGCGACGACTAACTCAATTAACGACGACAGAGTGAATCATATGCGTGTGAATTGAGAGGTCACAATTGTGCTATGAAATGAATAAAGAGCCCTGATGTAGATACAAGTGACTGCTTCCTTTATTGTTGTTGGCTTCATTTACTTAGCATCAGACTAGTGATGTGAGTATCACTTAGTTTCACTAATATTCGTCACAACATGTATATATCCTCGCGTTCCAATGGACAGTGATCCAGATCTGAAGAAAAATTTAACATGCGATTCTATCGGGATATGGATTACTGTTCATTGGAACGAGAGGTACATAAGTATATGAACATCTGGCGCTAAATATACTTAAACCATATATTTATGCAACATCAAAAATTACTAAAATAAAATAACAAAAAAAAAAAAAAAACTTATCTATAAACAGGTAATTCGAGCTGTTTTTATTATTCCTTTGCGGAACAACAGATGCCCATACATTTGGCAAAAACTTCTCATCTACATAATATTTCATCAGTTTTGGTTGGCTAACTTTTGTCATTTTATTTGCAATAGTACATAAATAACAATAACATCACGATGAACAAGTAACAAGGACAACGCGGTAAAAGTAGCTAAAAGTAACTCGTCCTTATTTATGAAAAGGTAGCAACTAGAGTCTGAAAAATTGTATCGAATTACGATCGCTGATAAGCTGAACAAATAAGCAATAATACCGAGTATAAATATCCTTTTTATGGGAGAATAGGGAAAACTACAAAGCATATCGTGCTGTGGTGCGGGGTGGTGGCGTGTAGGGTATACATAGGTAGCTACTTACGTATATAGATATATAATAAGCAAAGTGCGCCGATTGAGCAGATTGTTACGCATTAACATTTCAAGCCGAATATCAAACAACATAACCATCGACAAACTTACATATGTACATACATACATATCTACATTAAGATTTGAAACTACATAATTGTTTGATTTCCTTAAATCCGGCAAACAAATGCACAAAAGGCAATAATATTGTGTGCAAAAAATAAAAATATTATAAATGAGGCGGCCTTAAATGAATTTTGTAACGATTTTCGAATTTTCAAATCGGCTCTATTGTTTAATGGCGCTGAACGCACACATACAAACATATTTACATTCTTACATATATGTATATATGCTACAAATTTGAGGGTAACGAGCTCAAATTGTACTACCCTCTAGGATCTGGCTATTGTTGTTGTTGCTGTTGTTGCCTGATATTGTTGTTCTATTTGTTTTATTGCAATTTGTTATATTTGACTGCTGATTCGGTTGGGCGTTTGCTTGTTTGACTATTTTGTTGTTTTGCTGATTAGTTATATCGAATATCTTATATCGGACATCTGATATATGTACATATGTATGTATGTATGTATGCATACATCTGTATAAAAAAAGTCGTATAGGTCCTTTTTGTATATATTTACAATTGAAATGTTTTTGTATATTTTTTATCTGTTGAAATCTGTACAAACAAACCGGCATGAAATTGTAACATTGCACGGATTTGAATATTTGTTTCAAACAGATGAACAGTGGGCTGAGTTTAAACAAATATTGTATGAAATAATATCTTCATTTACATCGAACTAATAGTGGAAACCGAAGGTCCTTTGTTCAAGTATCTTTCTCTACGCGGTCGCCCCACCTACAGTGGTTCGGCAAGCACACCGAATATATTTCTGCCATGAAAAGCTTCTCAACGGAAATTTATATATCGCGCCAAGTATTTTTTTATATTTATTGAATCGGCAACTTTGTTGGAACCATTTAATTTTACCGAACCTGTTACTTTTTTGAAACCGGTAACTTTTAAGGAAACGGATATTTTTAGGAACAGGTTTTTATACTCAGCGTGCTTTGCACACAGAGTGTATTAACTTTGATTTGATTACGGTGGGTTGTACATGTATAAAGGAATCGAGATAGATATAGACTTCCATATATCAAAATCATCAGTATTGAAAAAAAATTTGATTCATCCATGTCGGCCCGTCCGTCCGTCCGCCCGTTAACACGATAACTTGAGTAAATATAGAGATATCTTCACCAAATTTTTTACGCGAGCTTACCTGGACCCAGAATAGATTGGTATTGAAAATGAGCGAAGTCGGATGATAACCACGCCCACTTTTTATAGATATATATCTATAACATTTTGGAAAACACAAAAAACCTGATTATTTAGTAAATAATACACCTGATAAATGACATGTGCACTGATATTGAGACTCTTGATAAAAGCCTCAAAAAAATTTTTAAAATGGGCGGGGCACCGCCCCAGGCCCACTTTTATATAAAAGATTTTTAAAAGGGTCGTGGACGAAAAAAATAAGCTATATCTTTGCAAACAAGAGGTTTATATCAATTTCATTTCCCAAATGGATTTATAACAATACATAGGAAAAACTTCAAATCTAAAAAAATGGGCGTGGCACCGCCGCTTTTATGACTAAGCCATTTTCTATGTTTCGGGAGCCATAACTCGAAAAAAAAATTAATGGATCGTAATAAAATTGGGTACACATATTTTCGTTATAGCAGAAAATATTTCTAGTAAAAATGGACGGAATCGGTTAAAGACCACGGCAACTTAGAAATAAAACAAGTTTAAAAGGGTAGTAGACTAATTAGCTATAACTTAGCAAAAAATAGTTTTGAATCAATGATATTTCACTTATCAAGTTTTATTGTAAGAGGAAATGGGGGGAAATTTTTTTTTAAAACGGGCGGTGCCACGTGTTATGTAGAAAAGTAATTTATATAATGTTCGGTTATAGCCGAACTTAAACACCTTTACTTGTTTTTAAGTGCCATTTATTCTTAAGGAACCGGATACATTTATGGTACCTTTCCCTCTTTTATGAGCAGGTTATCTTTTTGAATCCGGTCAATTTGTGGAATCGGATACTTTTTGGAATCGGTTCATTTTTTGAATCGGTTACTTTTTGGAACCGGTTAAATTTTTGATTCGGGTCCTTTTTGAAACAGGTTAATTTTTTGAATCGGTTACTTTTTGGAACCGGTTAAAATTTTGAATATTTTGAATCGGTTACTTTTCGGCACCGGTTAATTTTTTGAATCGGTTTCTTATTTAAAACACTTTTTTTTAACTGGGTAGTTTTTGGAATCGGTTCCTTTTTTAAAAAAGTATAATTTTTTTTAATCAGTTAGTGTTATGAATCTTTTTTTTTTAAACCTTTTCTTTTTTTTGGCACAAGATGACTGCTACATTAGATGTACATTTTTCTGCAGTTCAAAAGTGCAAGCGTATACTTCAGTGCACCCACGTATTATTCGCACGTAGTTAGAAATATCTATACAGCGCTCCAATCTTAGGTCGCGTACTTAGTTCTTTGTTATCTTCTGCATACGCTGTCATTGTTTGTTTCCAGCATTCGTTTACACCTCAGTGTGATCATCTTGATCGACCAAATTTCCTGATCCAAATGCTGCTAGCCACGTAAGGGTTGAAAAGTTATACACTGCATTTTTGAAGCTCTTCAGCGCAGGTGAATGGAACCTCAACCTGACATTAAGCCTCTATCATGAGACTCCCACAACTTGTTGCTTTGTCGCCAATAATTAGTATTTTTCTTCCTCTATGTGTGCTCTTATCTACATTTCCAAACGAAAGGAGCCGATGACTATACCAGCTAGCTCTTTCTTAATAGCCATCCCCTCGTGCATGTTTTCGCTCAGAGCTTCTTAACTACTACACATAATGCGTTCCCCCATACAAACCAATAACCGAATAGCTCCTTCTGACTTATCAGGACTTCATAGCTTCACCTCGAAGGTAACTCTTTTACTGCTATAATCCATATTATATATAAGGTTTTGATGCACTTCATGGTAATTCAAAATCGTGCTCCTTATATTAACGGTAGTGTTCAGCACAGCCAAGAAATCTACGCCAATGAAGAATTCTACCGCAAAATCTGCTAGCAAAGACCTGCGATATATGGCCCCATTCATAATTACGACTTCCCCCAGCACTTGGTAGCTTTCGCAACGTAAAATTCTTATACACCAAGTAGGGAGTATTATCGATACCAATTCGGGTAATTTCTGCACTGCTACTATCGGATCAATTCATTTCCGGCACTATTTTGAGGTCTTAGGATGTATGTATATTTCAGAACTGTTTTGAGAGCGTTATGAAATATTTCGAAATAATTTCAGGATTATATTAGCAGTTATTTCGTTACTATTTTGGAATAATTTTGGCTGGGTTCGGAAAAATTCATTTATGAATAGAAAGTGTTATCGGACTTTCACTATTTTCGGAATCTTATTAGCATGCTTATGGTTTTTATCGACAATTTATCGAAAATTTATCAATTTGTTGTCAAAATGGTGTCGACTTGTTATCGAAAAAATATCGATTTGTTATTAAAAACTATCGATTCATTATCGAAAAAATGTCGACTTGCTATCGAAACAATATCTATTTCTTATCGAAAATTGTTGATTGATTATCGAAAAGTTATCGAAATGTTGCTGTCATCGATGACACCTGACGTCTTTAGTAGTGGGACGTGTTTCCAGTGCATTTCTTCGCAACTCGTTCTCAACCCATTGAATGGTAGACAGTTGGAAGGTAATTTCCTTATTAATCTTAGACTCTTTTTCATCATCTAATGCTCAAATTGCCGCACTGTGCAAAATTAACAACACTCGGTTGCCAATCATGCCCTCTAGTATGACATCTCTATACGATTTCTACCTCATCGCAACAACAAACCGATGACGACACGCTGTACAGCCTGATAGCGCACATAATTCCCTCGCAACAGCAAAAAACTGCATACGCATTCATACGCTTAGCTATGTAATACGAATTTGTGAGTAAACAGCAAACGAAAGTTCGAAAATGGTAAGCGTTGTATGTCAAGCGCCGAATGCCAAGTGGGTTGTGTACACATTAATGAGAATATTGTTAAATTAGAAGGCTTTGAAATGTGATATGCCCAACCACAATGCGACTGCATGAATCCCAGAGCACAATGACATAAACACAACGCACAAAATACTTATAAGCAAAGGCATAAATTTCCACACATGAAAAAAAAACAAATAAGCAAAGTAGTGTGAGTGTGTATGATTGCGCCTTTGACCGACTTTGATTTCTCGAATGTCTCAGCTGAGAAGCGGATGGCACGAACAAACGTTGAATGACTTGCAAAAAAGGTGACAGCTGTTCCTAGCACCATCGTCAAGGATACTGCCTTAGTTAACCAACATTTTCTTATTGTAATTGAAGACAATTTTAAAGTTAAATAACTAAAGCCAGCTGAAAGGAGGAAACGGAGAAATCTATTTTTGACGATGCATTAAATGATACGATTTTCCTTCTCATCAGCGCTAAGCGAATGCAAATGCTTAATAAAATGCAAAATTTACTCATAATATAATTGAGACGCAATACAATTCGACGCACCAGCACACCCACACAACGAATGCTTATCGATGTATGCCATTCACCCCATCCAATTTGCAAATAAGTAGATACGCCACTTCAATTTCAACTCATTATATTGTCATGCCGAGTTGCCGCTCATATTTGACGTTCTGTTGTTATTGACGCACACCCACAATTCCTTGCGGCATTTTGCGACCTCTGACTCTTGACTAATAGGCTTAAACTGAATTTGACACTCCAGAAACCGAGCAACCGAACCACCAATGAGCCAACTACATGCTTACTTAAGTGTAAGTATATAAGTGGAGAGCTTTACAAGCAAGCAAATCCATATGGCAGCATATGCGGAGAGGTACACTTAGAGAAAAATCAGTATCATTTTAGTTATAGTAAATATTTTCAGAATAATCCAACTACAACCTGCGAGTGGGTAAATCAATGTTTAGTTGTTGGAATCACAATTTGGTGTGATAAGCCACCGTGGATTTACCCTCCAATAAAAGATTTTCCTACAAATTAGTGTGGTCTAAAGAACTTATTTCAAACGGCAGCTGCTAAAGAAAAAGAAAATTACCTCAGAAGCTTTTCTACGCAGAAATGGATGGTAGGCGGTTAGTCTGTTTAGCAAAACCTTTTCTTAAGTATTTTCATAGCTTGAACTTGCTTAACTCAGGATAGGAACCTGTTGCCTAGTCGAAAAGGTACTCACGCAACAGACCGCTGATTATAAGTCGACTGAGCTCTCACGCCTGCTTACTAACATGTTATTGAGAGCACATTTCTCACTCACTGAGTGCGCATTTTCCTGCAGGAATTATAATGACAACCTTGTAACCGAAGTACAGGGCATACTTTAGTTATGGGCTTAACAGTTTTCTTCATTACTAACTACATAGATAGCGACAGAAATGATGAATCCGAAAATATGTTCTGCGAACCAACAGTTGACGAAGTTAGAATAGTAAAGCGAACGGAAACACATAAACAAGCATAAAAACCTGTAGACGTGTTATCTATTTGTTATCGAAGGGCTATCGATTTGTTATCAGAATGAAAGCGTTTTGTAAAAATTATCGATTTGCTATCAAAAAGTTACCGATTTGTTATCTAAAAGTTATAGATGTGCTATCGAAAAGTTACCGTTTTTTTATATAAGAGTCACCGATTAATCCGAAGACAGTTATCGATATGTTATCAACAATTTATCGAGTTTTTATTGGAATTTATTGTTGATTTTTTCGGACTTCTTACCGAAAGTTATCGATTTGATATCAAAAAGTTATCTATTTATTATCGGAGCGTTTTTTTAGGATGGGTTCCCGGGCATCAGGGACACAAAGGTAATGAACCTACCCAAGTAAGATGCTTCAGCAGTCTCCATTCAAAGTAATTGGCTAGAAGAATAAGCACAATAGATCTAAATAAAGATCGCGGTGCATTGAGGCCTAATAATAATAATATCGTGGTATTTGTTATCAGCGAGTTATCGATTTGTTAACGACGACTCTTTGGTTTGTTATGAAACAGATACCGATAAAACTTAACAACGAAATCGATAGATGTGTCTGCAACCCCTCCATAATAAGCCAATAAGAAATCAATAAAAAGCCGATGACTCGGCGATAACAACTCACTGTCGATAAAACGCCGATTATAAACGAATAACTTGTCCGTATAAGTTGTTACCGATAAGAAGCCGACGAAACTCTTCTCAAAAAGTAAGAATTTATTTGTTTCCGAAAAATTTTCTTATGTTGTGGTTTAACTTCAAGCCTTGCGTAAGCTCAAGTTAATTTCAAAACACAAGTTTTCTAAACGAACACTTGTATGCTTTCACATCACGCTTCATGAGTATTTGGTACTTACGTCTTTTTTCAGTGTATTTATCTTGGTATGCCTAAATGTAAATAAATACCCAGTCAGCATTTTAAGGATTTTTGAATAATTTCACATCAGAGTAACTCATTACATAGTTTTTGGATATACCATCAACATGGTGATACTTGTGCTAATGGAGTCTGTGGATGTTGCTCCGTGTAGGATAATGTAGGAACTATCTGCTATTAGATATTAGTCGTGTTTTTTTTACACGTATATACATACATCTACATTTGCTTGTAAAAAACGCTTATCCTCACTTAGATAATGTTTAGGAGACCCATCTAGCGGCAGTGGTTAAATAACTAGCTACAGAACGGGTTGTACCGAAAGGCGGAGACACACACCTCTGTTGGCCATAGTGTATAACCTATAGCTGAATCGGTTGCGGTGAATAGTGGACACACACCATTTGTAATACATAGAGGTAGTATAGAAGTAAAACATAGACACACATTTCACTTGCATCTGAGTATAATGCGTATTTACATTTAGGAGTACTAATTTTCTGCGCAGCATTTTCAGAAGTGTAGGTAAAGTTTAACGCTTAGCAGTCCATATAAAGTTTAACATTAAGCTAGGTCGATTTATTAACCTATATCGCGCCATCGATTTTTCGATAGGTTTTGGGCTCAGGGAAAAAAAGTTCCACTACGCATACCCAAAAAAATAATTTTCGAGCCTGCAAAATTTGAGTTTTTTGACTTTTTTTTTCTTTGATTTTTAAGGGTTTTTTCATGACCTACTTAAAAAATTTTCATTTGATTTTAAAGTTGTCATGTATACCCTGCCCGACTCAAAATTGTCCGCTAAAAACTTTGGCTATAACAGTTTTTTGAAAAAAAAAAATTATATTTTTTGTGGTTTGAAGAGTGTTTTGGTGAAAGAATTTATTTTTACGCCATTTTTTTTTTAAGGGTTTCTTTAAAAACGTGCAAAAGTGTTGCCGATGAAAACGAATTTGTCTCATAGTTCCTATGCCACTTAAAATTATTCGATAAAAAAGCGTTGGCATTTACAGTTTTTAAAAAAAAAATTTTTTTTTTTTGGTTTTTGTGACTTGTTTTGGTCGAAATCGATTTTTTTCATTTTCAAGGCTCCAAATCATTTTTTATGTATATGTTTCCGTTAGACCCACCAATAAGTATATCAAAATGATCAGAGGACGAGCCAAGTTGATTTAGCCATGTCCGTCTGTCCGTCCGTCCGTCCGTCTGTCCGTTTGTTTGAACGCAAACTAGTCCCTCAATTTTTGAGATATATTGATGAAATTTGGTAAACAGGCATATTTTGATGGGGGATTTGACATTTGTCGGAATCGACCGGATCAGACCACTATAGCATATACCTCCCATACAATCGATTGTTCAATAAGAGGGTTTTCGCCATTTCTGCCCCATTTCTGCCTCATTTTAAGAGCTAGCAACATCAAATTTTACCACAAGCTTACGTATTGGGCATAGATGGTTGTCTGAAAAAATCGTCAAAATGGGACTAAAAATCGATTTCGCAAAATTGATGAAAATCCTCTTACCTGAACAGTCAGTTGTCTGGGATATATATTATAAATATGTCCGATCTTGTGTTTTTTTCACATCTATATACGTTTACGCTTAAACTATATATGGACTGCTAAACGACAAACTTCAAATACACCTCTGAAATTGCTACGCGTAAAATTAGTACTACTAAATTTCAATACGCATTATACTCAGATGTAACTGAAATATGTACATATCTATGTTTCACCCTATGCACTAATTCTATGTATTCTATGCGCGTCCACTATTTATCACAACTTATTCAGCTATATGTTATACACAGAAATACAACAGAGGGTTGTGTCTCCGCTTTTCGGTACACCCTGTGCTGTAGCTGGCTATTATTAGATAAAGGAAACATCTTTCTAACGCTTCTGTTTCAAAAAGTTAACTGGGTATTAATGTGTCATAAAATGTGTAAATGTATTTGTGCACAACCCCAGCGTAACACCAAATTGCCAGTTGACACTCAATTTGACATATGAAACCAACGACTTCCTAAGCTTACTTAGCTTAGTTTGTTGTAGTATTTACATTCTTTATTTATTTGCAGTTCACTTATTTTATTTACTTACATACATATATATGTTTGGCAGTGAGTCCTTGCTGTTAGCTTTCTCGACTCGTGCGTAGGACATTTCAGAGCGCCGCTTGTTGTAATGATGCTGTTACTTCAAGGAAACCCCTCGAGTGTTCTCATGCTTATTTGTGAATTAATGAAGTGTTGTGTTTATAAACTAAGACATTGGAGTAATAAATATGCTGTGGTTTGTAGTTGAAATCCCTTGTTGGTTATAAAAATATTGAGTATTGGATTATAAATATGTACATATGCGTGTTGAAAGAATTTGTTGTTGTTTTTGAATGCACAAAAAAATTGATTTTTGTAATTTCCAAAAATGTCTGCATAATTTTAGCAAAATCGGATGACGAACACGCCCACTTTTAAAAAGAATATTTTTTTAAGTAAAATTTTAACAAAAGTTTTTATATCTTTACAGAAATTATGTCAACATTCAACTCCAGTAATGATATGGTGCAACAAAATACAAAAATAAGAGAAATTTTCAAAATGGGCGTGGCTCCGCCCTTTTTCACTTAGTTCGTCTAGAATACTTTTAATACCATAAGTCGAACAAAAATTTACCAATCCTTGTGAAATTTGGTAGGTGCATAGATTCTATGACGATAAATGGTTTCTGTGAAAATGGGCAAAATCGGTTGAAGTCACGCCCAGTTTTTATACACAGTCGACCGTCTGCCCTTCCGCTCAGCCGTTAACACGATAACTGGAGCAAAAATCGATATATCTTTACTAAACTCAGTTCACGTACTTATCTGAACTCACTTTATCTTGGTGTAAAAAATGGCAGAAATCCGACTATGACCACGCCCACTTTTTCGATATCGAAAATTACGAAAAATGAAAAAAATGCCATAATTCTGTACCAAATATGAAAAAAGAGATGAAACATGGTAATTGGATTGGTTTATTGACGCAAAATATAAATTTAGAAAAAACTTTGTAAAATGGGTGTGACACCTACCATATTAAGCAGAAAAAAATGAAAAAGTTCTGCAGGGCGAAATCAAAAGCCCTTGGAATCTTGGCAGGAATACTGTTCGTGGTATTACATATGTATATAGATAAATTAGCGGTACCCGACAGATGATGTTCTGGGTCACCCTGGTCCACATCTTGGTCGATATCTCGAAAACACCTTCACATGTACAACTAAGGGCCACTCCCTTTTAAAATACTCATTAACACCTTTCCTTTGATACCCATATCGTACAACACACATTCTAGAGCCGCCCCTGGTCCACCTTTATGGCGATATCCTGAAATTGCGTCCACCTATAGAACTATGGCG
This sequence comes from Eurosta solidaginis, assembly GCF_040869045.1. Classification (NCBI taxonomy): domain Eukaryota; kingdom Metazoa; phylum Arthropoda; class Insecta; order Diptera; family Tephritidae; genus Eurosta; species Eurosta solidaginis. The sequence continues at coordinate 295,324,831 of NC_090320.1, forward strand.
CACTCCCCTTTAAAAAACTCTTTAGTACCTACCATTTGAAATCCATGTCATACAAACACATTCCAGGGTTACCCTAGGTTCATTTTGCTAAATGGTGATTTTCCCTTATTTTGTCTCCAAAGCTCTCAGCTGAATATGTAATGTTCGGTAACACCCGAACTTGGCCTTCCTTACTTGTATTTTGTTGCACCATATCATTACTGGAGTTGAATGTTGACATAATTTCTGTAAAGATATTAAAATTTTTGTTAAAATTTGACTTAAAAAATTTTTTTTTTTAAAGTGGGCGTGTTCGTCATCCGATTTTGCTAAATTTTATTTAGCACACATATAGTAATAGGAGTAACGTGCCTGCCAAATTTCATCATGATATCTTCAACGACTGCGAAATTACAATTTGCAAAACTTTTAAATTACCTTCTTTGAAAAGTGGGCGGTGCCACGCCCATTGTCCAAAATTTTACTAATTTTCTATTTTGCGTCATAAGGTCAACACACCTACCAAGTTTCATCGCTTTAAATGGCTTTGGTAATGAATTATCGCTCCTTCTCTGTTTTTCGAAATTTTCGATATCGAAAAAGTGGGCGTGGTTGTAGTCCGATTTCGTTCATTTTACATAGCGACCTGAGATGAGCGTCCAGGAACCTACATTCCCATTTTCATCACGATGCCTCAAAATTTACTTAAGTTATCGTGTTTACGGACGGACGGACATGGCTAAATGAATTTCTTTTTTCGCCCAGATCATTTTGATGTATAGATGTCTATATCTATCTCGATTAGTTTATGCCGTTACGGATTACCGTTATGCGAACAAAGTTAATATACTCTGTGAGCTCTGCTCAGCTAAGTATAATAACGCCTCAATCTTCAAATTGTTTTAAAACCGGCATCGAGATCAGGCATTTCCGCTGCCCATTAGAAGTTGGCGCCGAGACCTTCCGCAGGGTACAAATACCGAACGTGTTTAACCATTTCTTTTTGTAAACCGCACTTCCTACATCTGCTGTCACTGGCCTAATTTATAAGCAGTTAGTATGCTCAACAAAGCCTTTTAAGTCTTTTCGCTTTTGAGATATGAGTAACTTTGCAAGTCTAATATCGTAGGATTTGCACATGATCTTAGAAATTTTGCAGCCCCGCACTTATCTACACTCCTTTCCTGCATGATGCATCATATGCAACTTCTTTCACTTTTTTAGTTCTCCCAAGCAGATTGGGATGTTATCCTCCGATTCCTCGAGTGCTGCACCCTTCTTTGCCAACTTATCGGACTTTTCAATACCTATATATCACTTTACGGACAAGAACCTAGTATAGACGTATGGTGCAGCCTGCGCGAAGTCTCTCCATTGCTGGTTTGCATTCATGCTGAAGTACAGTGTGAGATTATTGCGTTAATAACCGCCTCACTAGCAGCCTATTGACGCGACTGTAGCTTAAGCACACTTCCTCCAGAATTTCTGTTACTTTCCTCACGGTTACAATTTGCGTCCCAACGACACTAAAGTGATCTGGTAGCCTGTAGGATCTACCTATTTCTGTATCAACACAATAAACAACAGACTGACGCTTTCCGTTAATTTGGAACCATCGCTATAAAAGTGTATGATGTGTTGTACCATTTCTGCATCTTTGCGACAAACTTCTGACTCTATTGTGGCTCCAAAATCTCTTTCGAAGCTTAGGAACGAAACCATTTAGCCCTATATTGGCTGACGCTGTACTCCGAGTGCCATACCGCATGCGCTTAAGCTGCTCCGAGGCTTTAGGCCTTGTTGAAGTTGTAACCGCTATATTCTTGGCCATTAGGTCTGCAGGCTGGATATGCAAAATGTCATGCAATTCTGCTGTCGGCGTAATTTTTGGGGCTCCAGTTATGCTAATTATTGATATAAATATGTAGGTAGGTAGGTGAAATGGCTGCGACCCTGGTCGCCCAAGTAGCTATTTAAAGCCGTTTTGATGCCATGTAACTCGTTTAAAAACCTATGGAATGTTACGGTCAATGTGTTACAACCAGTCAGAGTTGTTGATAAAATTAAGAATATTCGGGATTGCTATCACAGATAAACCTCTGAGGCCTTCTAGAAACGCGGTTCCAAGGAACCTTAGTAGGGCTCTAGCACACAAAAAGTGTTCTACTGTCTCCCTGGCATTTGGATCTTTGCAGCTTCTGCAGTAGTAATTATACGGAATGCCCATCTTTTCCGCATGCGTACCTACTGCCCAATGGCCGGTGCAGACTGCTATCAGTTTGCGTGTGTTGGACCTGGATTTGTTCAGAAGACCTCTCGTCCTCTTTCCATCATATTTTGGCCAAATGGATTTTGATATTGCACAGGTGGTGATGTTATTCCACTTTCTTTGTGCTTTCTTCAAGTAGAAGCTTTGGATATTCCCCTTGGCTACTGTTAAGGGTATGCCTACTTCGACACTGGTTATTTCCTCGTTCATCTCCGATGAGCCCTGCATTCTAGCTCGTCGGCCTTCTCGTTACCCTCTATCCCCTATGACCCGGGGCCCAGATAACGCATAGTTCTAGATTGGTGGATAACTGCAATATAAGTCGCTTACAAGCCCAGTAAATAATACAAAAAAGTGCAAGATTTAGTCTTCGGGAGCCCTGAAAACAATCCCGACGGCTGTACTGTACCATTCTGGCCATTCTACCTGTAGAACTGGTGGCAAAGAACATAGTGTTAACAACTGCAACGAGGCTCAGTTCCTCGGAGCAGCTTGTGCGCAGACCATACGACCATGGTATAGCGTCATCAATTACAGGAAGAACAGACTACCTGTACTGAAAAAAAATAGCGTAAACTGCAGCCGCGTCAGCTTTTATATTGACAGCCAATCAGCAAATAAGGCAATAATCTCGCATGGCACAGCATCTAAAAGTGCGTTAGAGTGTAAGCAATCCCTGGAAAGAATCGGGATAGGTAGAAGCATACATCTATATTGGGTCCCAGGGCGAATGAGAATTGATTGGAATGAAAAAGCGGATGAACTAGGAATCTCCGAGGATGTTCCAATGAGATTGGGCGAGATTAAGAGAAGGCGAGAGTAGCACATGATCGACCAAGCGGGAAAAGCGTGGACTCATGCGCGTGGCTGTACAGTGTCATACAACCTTAGGCTAACAAAGTTAATCCTATCATTAAGAGGAGATGGCATGACATTCCTTTAAATTAGGCTTGGTCAGTGGGAGCAGATGTAGGGAGTTCGGGTTGGAGGAGGAAATGATCAAGTACGTTTGGCTCTCGTGCCTTGCGCTTGCCAGGCTAAGACTCCAGCTATAAGGAGTGTTAAATCTGTCATATCTAGAAGCAGGAAGTTGCATATATCCTAGAAAATTTCTAGTAATTTCCAAGGGGACGGAGTTATTTGATAACATAAGTCTTGGTTTTTATAGGGGTTTTCAGTTTGGTAGTTAAACGAACTTGTGCTAACACTACCTACGGTTTCATCAAGTCTATGTGAGGTTCTCACAAACCAGCCAGTTCAACCTAACTTAACCTAGGTCGCAAATGTAGCCCACAATGGCTAGGCAAACGAAGCAGCCTATCTGAGGAAGGTATAAATCTCAAGCTCTCCTCTACTTATTTTTAACACCATTAATATTTTGACGATATACGCTTTAGAAAGCCTTTTCTTAAAGATGTCGCTAACCTATGGTACTGACAACTATTTTTTTTTTTTTAACTAAATGTAAACTGGGGAACTTCGAAAAATTGATGCACAAAAATTATAAATAGTTGTGCAAGCATGGTTATATACGAAAACCCGTACATACGTTTTGTATGTAGGTCCGTGAATTGCGAAGCCTTTTTGCGTTTCGCATTTGCTTTTGATATATTTTTGTTCATTGTCCTCCATTGAAAGTGGCAATCAGGTGTGTAATTCGATATCTTTTTACTTAATCCAGTCGCTTAATTTATTTAACAATAGAAGCGCACCACTTTGAGTTCAGAAAAAGATCTCCAGTTTTGAGCATAACACGAGCAAACATAAGCAATAACAAAAACAATAACAAGAAGTAAGGACGTCTGTGCCGAAGACTTCATACCTTTCATGAATGGGGCTGAAAAAAGATCTTATCCCGTTCGTAATCGCCAAATAATCGGATGTATAAGATAAGAAATATATACAGACCAATTCTAAATTTTCCCGCGGAATTTTGTTCTCGCGGATTTTTTTATTCCCGCGGAAAAATTCCTCCAATTCTTTTCTTCTAGGGAGAAGAATAGTTGGGGAATAGGAAATCCGAATTTTCGAAGTCAGCTGTTCTGTCAAATGAAATTTCGTTGTACATTTCTTATTTTGTTTAAAAAATTGAAAAGTTTAATTATTGTTGCCAATTTGTTTGAAATTAAGAAATAAGGTATAAACAATGCACAGTATTGCATTTCATATGGTATTCACTGAAATGAGTAATGAATTGGTGCTGTCACAGCAACATCAACAGAGGAGCATAAGAAGAAGACCGGCGGGATAACACAAATCGCTGGAGTTGCCTGCATTCATTCTGCAAAGCAATTTTCTGGCGGCCAAGTCGAGTTGAGTTCGCCTTTCGCCATATGCCAAAATCTATTTAAGCCTTCTTAAAAAATCCTTGCGCATTTTCTGGACGGCTGCATCAAATATGCGAAGAGCTCTTGGTTGTTGTATTAACAGTGAGAATATTGTGGTAGAATGTAAATACATATTTTAGCACAAATTTGTGCAAATAAGTGTTCTTTCTTAAAATAACCAATTTCCTTTAACTATTTTGATGCATTCCCTTTAATTTAACTGGTGCAAAAACTCCTATGAAATGGCAGAGAAATCTCCCTCTCCCTCACATTCATAATACCTACTTTTCTCCCATAACAGGTTTCCGCTTTTTCGAACATTGTTCAGAATAGGAGGAAAGGGAGAAGTGAAAAAACTCACAAGGAATTTTTATTTAGAATACGAGGAATGGGAGAAGGGAAAAAACTCGCACGGAATTTTCGTTTAGAATTGGGCTGATAGTGAAAAGATCTACATACCTAAACGATTTTTAAGATAAAAATGGCAAAAAAACCCCTTATCTGAACGATCGGTATGGGATATATATTATATATAGCTCCGATCGAAATGATTTTTGCAGGAAATCTTCTATGATTTATTAGAATATATATCACCAAGTTTCACGTTTTTATATTGGAAGCTAAGGGAGAAATGGCCAAAATCTTTCTATCTGAACGATCGGTTGTATGGGATATAACTATATATAGCTCCGATCAAAGGGATTTTTTCAAGATATCTTCTATGATATATTAGAATAAATATCGCCAAGTTTAACGTTTTTATATTGGAAATTAAGGGAGAAATTGCCAAAAAACTTTCTATCTGAACGATCGGTTGTATTGGATATATACTATATATAGCTCCGATAAAAGCGATTTTTTCAGAAAATGTTCTATGATATGTTAGAATATATTTTGCCGAGTTTCACGTTTATACTTTCTAAATTAAGGGAGAAATGGCCAAAAATCTTTCTATCTGAACGATCGGTTGTATGAGATATATATTATATATAGCTCCGATCAAAGTGATTTTTTCAGGATATCCTCTAAGATATATTAGAATATATATCTCCGATTTTCATGTTTATACTTTCTAAATTGCGGCAGGAATGACCAAAATGGTCTTATCTGAACGATCGGTTGTATGGGAGATATATGTATGTTATAGTGGTCCGATCCTGCCGGATCCGACATATGTCTAATATAATACAAGAATACATCCTTGTGCCAAATTTCATTGAGATATCTCAAAATTTGAGAGACTAGTTTACGTTCAAACAGACAGACGGGCGGACAGACGGACGGACAGACGGACATGGCTATATCAACTCAGTTCGTCGCCCTGATCAATTCGGTATACTTAATGGTGAGCCTATCTTCTATATTTCTCAACGTTACAAACATCGGACCAAAGTTAATATACCATTTCATGTTCATGAAAGGTATAAAAAGATGATAATAATAATAAGCATCCAAATGGCAGCTGATACCAAAGAAGCAATGGAGCAGAAGTGCAAAAGAGCGTGTCCTTCTGCACGAGTTCGTATTCGCATGTTTTTTTGTTTTTGGTTTTTGGGAGTTGCAAATGTTTGTACACAACGACAAATGAACAGGGAAACAAGAAAAGTTTTTTTGTTGTTTATTTATTTATTTTTTTTTTCGAATTTGCTAAATGGGAAAGTATATTAAAGTAAACGAAGTAGGAATTAAAATAAATGTGTGCAAATCAGGATGATTTACCTATGTAAATTGGGATTTAATTAAGTGCACTGCACAAACACACCGACAAATCAGTGAGTCTACTCATATTACAGTGAGGAACATTGACGGGGATAAACTAGTGAAGAACGGGCGCATTTTGATGCTGCACTGTTGTCAAATGTTACGCCTTCCTTGGGAGCTTTCGAGGTTATAAACTCGCTCTATTTGAGAAGTTTCGCTGCTGGGAGGTAATGGGCGCATAAAGATATACGTATATATGTCAGTGTGTTTATTAAGTTAAATGATCTCTTGTTTGTGCGCGACAAGACACGTCAAAGTACAACATAAACACTCAACAATTAAACTTACTCGTGTGTGTAACAAATAATGGGACAAAGATGGGTAGTACTTAAGTTATCTCATCCTTATGTTGAGTAGACCAAAACTTATGTCAAGTGCCTTATTAGTAGGTAATTAGTTTAGAATTGCCATAAGTGAGCTTTCTAGTATTTTATGGAGACTGCACACAGCATTAAACGACTAGCCCTAAAATGCCCCAGCGTGTCAGGGGGCTTAGAATAGACCCGCGGTAGGTATGCCTGTCGTAAGAGATGACTAAAATATCAAATTGGTTCAAGAGGTTTTGTTACGCAACCCTTTCAAGGGGTTGCTAGCGCAATATATAGCTTCTGCAACCATTGTCCATTGTCAACCTCACCTACCCGTAGCGACTCCAGTTTCATTAACAGCCGAGGCTCTGGCGACCCCGAACTCCTGACGGATCTAGGGGGAGGAAGTGCGGTATGGCCTAGAAGGTTACATGTGGTCATACCAAATAGTTCCCGAGATGGTCGTGCTAGTACCTTTATGGTGCTTGTTACCGGAACGTACCGGATCTGCATTCGGCAAAAGACCATCAACATCGATAACACTCCCGAAGGCCTTCGGGCTACAACAACAACAACATTAGCACTAAAAAGTATTACATTCTAACTGTTGAAAAAATTAGTAGAATCATGTTGGCTACTCTGGAGACGGTGTTTTTGAAAAAGTTGTACAATTTTTTAAATAAATTTTCTGGCTTTTGTTCTTTCTGTCATACAAATTATATTCAAATTATAGCTATTGATAATCGACTATTCGAATAATTGATAAGCAAAAGTTGTTTTTTATACCCAGGTGTACTTGTACATAGGGTATTATAATATTGATTGGATAACGGTTGGTTGTACAGGTATAAAGGAATCCAGATAGATATAGACTTCCATATATCAAAATCATCAGTATCGAAAAAAAATTTGATTGAGCCATGTCCGTCTGTTATCACGATAACTTGAGCGAATATTGAGATACCTTCACAAAATTCGGTATAAGGGCTTATCTGAACACAGCATTGATTGGCATTGAAAACGAGCGAAATATAACTATAACCACGCCCACTTTTTTTATATCAAAAATTTAGAAAGATGGAAAAAATGTGGTAATTCAAAAACGAATACCGCTAGGCTAATGAAATTTGTTAGGTGGATTGGTTTTATGAAAAAAAAAAAAACATGAATTCCAAAATAATATGGAATATGGGCGTGGCACCATACATACATTTAGAAAATGAAAATTTGGAAGTCTAACAAGCCGTAAAAGATATTACATTGAAATTTGGCAGAGATAGTATCCCTGCCAAATTATATAGACTGAGTGAACATAATCAAAATCGGTCAAAGTCCACGCCCACTTTTCCCAAAGGTCCAAACTTAACAAAGTTTGCAATAGCTATGGTATTTAACTACGTTTGACTGATATTCTACCTGAGTAGTGATATGGTAGAGCTTAGAACAAAACTTGAACAAATTTTGGAATGAGAATGACAAAGCAAACAACAACAGCGCTTCAAGTGCATAGCTGGGTATGTAATGTTCGGTTTCACCCGAAATTGTTAAACTTATTAAAATAAATAATAGATTATCTTTTACCGACCACATAGGAGTGAAAGATTCGAAGTTATTCCAATAACTTTTTTTCATAAACAGATTTGATAATCACGCACAATAACTATGCTCACTTTGATATGTGCTCTCGCAATGACAAGAAATAGAAATTTTGCAAAATTTTGGAAAACGGCCTTGGCAAACTTGGAAGAAGGAAATTTAAAAGCTTTCAACTCGCAAATCAAAAGTCGTTGAAGATATCGTGTTGAAGTTCGGCGTGGAAGTTGTCCTTGCTATTATACATGGGGTATTCCATCCCATTTCGACCAATTTTGAACCCGACCCCTTTAGAATTGGCTGAAAGTTTTTCTTCTTTTTCTAGCTTACGAAAGACGTTTTCAGAAGTTTTTCAAATTTTTTCATCCAACTCAAAAAAAGTTACCCCGATTTCGAAAATGTTAGAATTCTCGATAAAGAAAAATACTACCATAAACGATATATTTTGGAGATGCTCCATATTATGAACACCCCTAATAGAATGAATTACAAGTCGGACGTAGACCAATGTGCCTACGCATATCGGAATTTAGTTTCAAAGCAGCAACAACACACAGGGCAAATCACAAAAGGTTCATCGAGAGCGCCACAGCCCAGAAAATATCCCGCTGCGAACGAGATTTGGGACAACAACTAATGAAAGGGGGGGGGGGGGGGGGGGGGGGGGGAGGATATCATGCACATTTTGCTTTGTTGCATTTTGTCTTGTTTTTCTTAAAAATGCTTTGTGTATGATTGTTGTTGTGTAATTTTGTTTACTTATACGGTTCCTTAAGATTTGTTTATACTTGCGGTACTCTAATTGTTTACTTTCCTTTTTCCACCTTCTTCCTATTATTTTGTTAGAACACCTGATTAGTCGATCAGGCATTTACATGCAAGTAAGTCGATCTAGTGTTATAAATGTATATATGTATGTGATATAAATTATATATTTCTGTTTATTTTCTTTTCATGTTGTGTTTTTAAAAAAGTCTTGAAAATGACTTCAGATTGAAGTCGAAATATCAACCAAATAAATGTGTGAATACTAACACAGGGTTTTATTTAAAGCAAGGCCTCGAGCTCACAAAACCCTACATTTTTTAAAAAGTTATAGCATTTTGAAAAAAACGCCGTTTTTTTCTTCAAAATATTTAAAAGCTATTTTGAGTTGAAAAAATTCAAAAAAAATTTTTTAAGTTTTTTTTTTGTAATTTTTCAGTTTTTCGAGATTTTTCGAATTTAGCCCTTTTTTTCTCATAAAAAACTTCAATCAATTCTGCAATCATCCCCACTAATCCCGTAGTGGGCCGTTTTCAAAATATTTAAAAGCTATTTTGAGTTGGAAAAAGGTGTTTTTTTTTCAAAATGCTATAACTTTTTCAAAAATTGACCGTTTGGGATAATTTTTTTTTTAATATATTTTTAAATGTAATTTTCGGAAAAAATACAAAAAAAATTTTAAAGTTTTTTTTGTTTTCAATTAAATAAAAAAAAAATTTTCGGCCCACTCCGGGATTAGTCGGGATGATTGCAGAATTAATTGAAGTTTTTTATGAGAAAAAAAGGGCCAAATTCGAAAAATCTCGAAAAACTGAAAAATTACAAAAAAAAAAACTTTAAAATTTTTTTTGAATTTTTTCCGAAAAGTACATTTAAAAACAAATTTAAAAAGAAAGATCCCAAACGGTCAATTTTTGAAAAAGTTATAGCATTTTGAAAACAAAAACGGTATTTTTTTTAAAATTCATAACTGTTTTTGAGTTGGATGAAAAGATTTGAAAAACTTCTGAAAAACGTCTTTCGTAAGCTAGAAAAAGAAGAAAAACTTTCAGCCAATTCTAAAGGTGTCGGGTTCAAAATTGGTCGAAATGGGATGGAATACCCCATATACACGTTATGAAAATTAACAAAATGGGACGGCGACCATGTCCACTTAAAAAAATTTATATCACAATTTCGAAAAATGGAAAAATGCGAAACCAAAAAAGATGAAATGATGAAATTTGATCCCATAGAGTTGACTTTATGACAAAAAGTAGAAATTAAGAAAAATAAAGTTTTAAAGTTTTTAAGTCATAATTCAAAAACCGTTGAAGGCTTCATTTTGAAATTTCGCATTTGAGTTGTCCTTGCTGTTATATAAAAAATTAAATGAATACTTGGCGCGATTTCCCTCTGAGAAGATTTGGGCTGAGCTTTTCTTACAATTTGCGTTTTCGTTGTTGTTGTTGTTGTTGTAGCAGTGCTTCGCCCTAATTGTCATCACTGTCCTCTAACGGTAGTACGACAAAACTTTCAGTTTCAATAGGGTTGGTTCAGAGTTAGAGGCGTTCCTTCCACATTACCAGTGAAAAAATGGTTGGATTTGGGGACGCATTACTAGCGAGACATACATTGGCTATGTCTTAGTTGATTCTGGATAAGTAAGGATTCAAGTAGTCCGACAACTTTTTATGGATGTTTCTGAGGGATTTTTAAAGCTCTTGTTTTTCATACGGCTGAATTCTTAAGTTCTGGATTTCTTTATAGTGCTTACGGAGATGACTTCTTAAGTTGCTGGAAGGCGAGGCCTCTTCAATTAGCTGTCTGTTGGGATGCCCAGGTTTCTGGGTATTTAGCAGAAACTGTTTGTTCAGCCTCACTGTATAGGTGATGTTCTAGCGATATAAGAAGACATCCCGTCTTTGACAGGCCTGCAGTGTCTTCCAGTGTGTTTATTTTAGACTTGGCGACCATATTGGGGCGCTTAGCATGCAAACGACCGGCGAAATACTTTATAGTTGTTTATGAGCGTTTCCTTATCTTTGCTCCAATTGCTGCAGGCAAGAGAATTGAAGATTTTGTTGCGGCTATGGACTTTAGGTTGGGATGTCCAATATGGGCTGTAATTGCAAAATCCATGCTGCAAATGAGGTCGCCATGATAGTCGTTGATTTTAGGACATAGCTCATCAACACTGGCGCCAAAGCGACGAAAAAGACGAATGTATTCGGGACTTTGGAAACTCAGATTACCTCTGTCTCAGCGCTAGTTATCATTAATGGAAAAGAAATACATACAACTTATATTTGCATATATGTATGTACACACACTTGCTTTTTTACTTACAAAGTATTTTTAATTAAGCGTTTATCTCATTTTATTGTGCTACTATCGTGTATTTCCTATTTCCGCAATAAGTTCAATAGCTCTAATGACCATAACATTTTACCCTTCATAGTTTAATTTGGCTTATCTAGATTTCAGCGTCCAAAGCCATGCCAACACCTTGTCGCTCTCATGCGCAAACATCCAAACAACTGCTGTACCCACGCAGCATCTCCCTCCCTCCTTTCCCCAAAATTATATTTAACACCACGAACTCTGTGCCTGCGCACAAGCGACTTCAATGATAATTTACTGCAATTGCAAAAAGCAAAAAAAAAAGAGGGAGAGAAGAAAAGAGAAAAGTTTGTTTGGTGTAACAGCGTTAAAATGTTGTCAACCAACTGTTGCAACTTACAACTGCTGCTCTCGCTGTCATTAATGCCGCCTGTCGCCTATGTCGCTTGCCCTCTACCTTCGGCCGTATTTTCATTTTATACTCAGCTGAGCAGAGCTCACAGAGTATATTAATTTTGTTCTTATAACGGTACCCCGTAACGGCATAAACTAACTGAGATATATAGACTTCTTTCTATATATCAAAATGATCTGGGCGAAAAAAGAAATTCATTTAGCCATGTCCGTCCGTCCGTCTGTCTGTCCGTAAACACGATAACTTGATTAAATTTTGATGTGTCTTAATAAAATTTGATATGTAAGTTCCTAGGCACTCATCTCAGATTGCTACGTCCACTTTTTCGATATCGAAAATTTCGAAAACCCGAAAAAATGCGATACTTCATTACCAAAGACGGATAAAGCGATGAAACTTGGTAGGTGGGTTGACCTTATGGGGCAGAATAGAAAATTAGTAAAATTTTGGACAATGGGCGTGGCACCGCCAAATTTTAAAAGAAGGTAATTTAAAAGTTTTGCAAGCTGTAATTTGGCAGCTGAGTATATAATGTTCGGTTACACCCGAACTTAGCCTTCCTTACTTGTTTTTAATGCGCGTCGTCCTCATTGCCGCTTTTTAAAGTTTTCTTGGTTTTGTCTTCTTTGTGTGACTTCATGCGTTTTAGTCCTAATGTTGCCACCATTTTTAACGACTAATAACCGTCGGCAGTCGACAATCAGAAATACTTTATGAGTATTAAAGCAGCAACTGGCAGCAATTTTTCGTTCAACATCAAACGTATTAAGCCGCGCAACAACCAATGCGACAATCGGCAGCAGCAGCAGCAGCCGCCGCACAAATCTGCGCCGCCAATTGAATGTGTCGGCATGTTTATCGAGCTAATGAAGTTGACAACACGCGGATTAGCGCGCACTTAAGAGCCGCTGCATTGCTGCTGCCTTTGTAAGCTTCAACATGACAAAGATACGAGAATGAGGCGAAATGTTGGTTATGCGATTCGCTATAGAGCAGCATGACATCGAATAACCAGGCAACAAATCGACTAACTGATCAAGCTAACTTCTTATAAACGCCCCCCGCTCCCAATTGCAGGTAGCTAGCAACAAAAATATTGTTGGCAATACAAAAGCGGTTTTTTGTTTGTATTGGTTAATTTAGTTGAGCTGCCTTTGGTAATCGGATGGGCTCATTGACAGTGTTTTGTGGATCTTAGCCGATAATGGTCAAGTGAGCGGGCGAGAGGCGGGTGTTGGTCGTAGGTACTTGTAGCGGCTGATGATGGTGGTGATTATTATAATTAATATTGGAATGTTTGTCGCATTTCTGCTGCCGCTTTTTGCAGTTTCCCAATTTGAATAAATATTTAACTGTGCAGCAAATGAAGTTATGAACGGACAGTGGGATAACAATAACAAAATTTTGAATTTATGCAGATAGAAATAAATGCGTATGAATTCAAATTAAAGTTATTGTTAAAAAATTATATTTTCACTCATTTACAAAAAGTCTGTAAATTGGATTTTAGCATCTTAAGACGGAGTCGCTCCTAATCTCGCGACGTCGAAGCATTGAGCCAGCGTGAAGGAAGAGTGCTTTACTGGCACATTAAACCAGCTCCAATCACGCAAGTTTTCCAGTTAGTATTTTATAATAACACTTACACGCCCCCTGCCCTCCTTTTAATTCAAATGTAATACTAAGCATTGTTTGAATATTTTCAACGCATAGCCTTCTTCTTGCTCTCACGCCCAGTATTGCTCTTCTTATTATACTCAGCTGAGCACTTCTTTCTATATATCAAAATGATCTGGGCGAAAAAAGAAATTCATTTAGCCACGTCCGTTCTTCCGTCCGTCCGTTCTTAAACAAAATAACTTGAGTAAATTTTAGTGTATCTTAATGAAATTTTGTATGTAAGTTCCAGGGCACCCATCTCAGATTGCTATTTAAAATGAACGAAATCGAACAATAACCACCTTTTCGATATCGAAAATTTCGAAAAACCGAAAATGTGCGATAATTCATTACCAAAGACGGATAAAGCGATAAAACTTGGTATGTGGGTTGCACTTATGACGCAGAAGAGAAAATTTGTAAAAGTTTGGACAATGGGCATGGCACCGCCCACTTTTAAAAGAAGGTGATTTAAAAGTTTTGCAAGCTGTAATTAGGCAGTTGAGTATGTAATGTTCGGTTGCACCTGAACTTAGCCTTCCTTACTTGTTTTCTTTATCTTTCTCAGCCTCCTCCTCTTCCGCTCCATTTGGATTTTCTCCTCCGTTTTTCTTGGTACCATTTTTCCTCACTTCCCCTACCTTTGACCTTTCCATTCCCTACCTTTTTCCCACCTTAACTCCACTTAACCCCTTCCTTATCTCCCCCATCCCTTCTCTATTTCTCATCTTCTTGAAATGCGTTTTGCCATAACAACCCTATTAAGCCTTGGTAACAAACTCTGTAGGAGCAAGGCTCTCTTGAAAAGTGGCACATTAAAACCTAAGTTGACGCTTTCCCACATCTTGAACTTAATTAGATGGCGCTTAGCCGTTTAAAAGACTACGCCCGACCAACAAGGCGCGCCAGTCGCTTCCTCGCTGGCGCCGATGGTTAATACCAAAAGAACTTCAATTGTTTTCAACCTGGTCCTTCCTGTGGGTTGGGCGCGCCCTCTTCTTCTGCTTCCATAGGCGTGTTCTGATAAGAATACCTTTTTAGCCTTATCATCATCTTTCATTCGTAGCGTAGCCTATGTATGTATTTTAATTCTCTGAACTATGTTTATGTATGCATAAAGCTAGTACGGCTCATCCCTAAATGCCCATAAATCTTTCGAAGAACTTTCCTCTCGACACTGCCAAAGCTGCCTCATCTGATGTTGTCATGGTTCATGCTTCTGCACCATATAGCAGGAGGGAAACATAAGTCACTTGTGGAGAATGATCTTCGTTTGCCGTGAGATGGCTCATCTTTCCAATTACCTTCTCAGTTGAAAGAAACGCTTGTTGGCAATAGTGATTCTTTGCTGGATTTCTTGACAGACGTTGTTTCTGTTAATGCAGTTTCCCAAATAAACGAAGTCCTTTACTATTTCGAAATTATGGCTGCCAGCAGTGGCGTGGTTGTCAAGACGCAAATGCATTGACCCTTTGCTTTTTTTTTGGTTTTAATTGACACTGCATTCGCAAGCGTTAAATGGCAAGGTGCTTAAAAGAACCCTTAAAATGCCAGGTTATCTTAATTTTATTCAAAGTCAATTTGTCGTTTCACTTGTTCCTCCGTTATTCACAAAAGCTCCGTTATTCACAGTAGCTTCGTTATTTAATTCCGTTATTTCACGAAATGTAAATTTGTTGGTTATTTTTTTGGCACCACGCCAGGCACAAAATCAGTTATGTATTTTAGAATCCAATATGTGGCTTGTAGCCATGTCTTTTTTCACTATTTTACGTATATAGAAAACGTTTGGTCTTTATTGGGCACCACGCCAGTTTTCAATTTTCACTGATTCCTGTTAGGAGTGCAAAAAACCACCCTAACGCCAGGTCAGGGAAGCATTGCAACTCCGCCAAAACGCCAGCATGGAGCACAGAAGCCAACCTTTGGGCCTATTTTAATTTCCAGCCCAACCGAAAAAGACCAAAATTATTGCAGTTGAACCGAGGATGACACTGCACGTGAGCTCTGTAGTTATTTTCAAGTTATTCTTTTTTCGCGAGGGTATTATTCCTCACCCCTCTGCTGGCCATATCCCAAATTTATAAATCACATTTTTGTGTCTCCGAAGTGCTTGCATTCGAAGAAGGTGTGGCTTACGGGGTCTAGTTGGCAAGAGTAATGGCATTTCGGATTTTCCACACTGCCCATCAAGAAGAAATCAACCTCTACATGTGAACGCACCAGCGATGGCTCTAATGAGGGGACTATATCTTGGATGGACACCATTCAGGAGCGCAGCTCCACTGCTGCTGCGAGCTTTGGATCGATATTTTTCGCGCACATGAAAGCACGCGTGACATCTCTACCTACTTCTTCGTAGTGGTCATAAACTGGTTCCTTTCCTTTCATGATGATGACAGGAGCTCCATTTGTGGCGATCACGATCTCCGCCTTCGCTTTCCCATTCAAAGGCCAACGTCACTCATGTTTGTTCGAAACCAACATGAAAACTGCTGTCTAGCAAGAGAAGCATGGCAGAGATCTCGACCTAACACCGATCCCTGGGCTGCTCTGTGTGTTATATTGACCTTTTTCTGGCTTTGATTCATTTCATGCGTGAGACAATGATTATTTCAGTCCATGAACCAATAAACAGATCCCGCATTAAAAATGAGAGAGCAAAAAAATCATAGTTAGCTGGGAAATAAATTTTATCGGCGTGACGTCACGCTTTTGACAACATGTTTCATTGCTGACGCAGTGTTCAGATTTCATTCCAATCGGAGTATTTTGCTCCGCTCTTACCTCCTACTACATATTTTATCTCAAAGGTTTATTTGGGTCGAGTTGAAAACTAAATAGTATATCTACCTAAATATTATACTACTAATACGTAGGAAAAGCTGATTGTTTATAAGTGACGATTGGATGAAATGACGTGACTTAAGACATGTTTGTTCACATTTTACTCACAGTTTTTGTACATTCTTCGTATGGAATGATAACAGAAGGAGTAAAATGTAAGCAAAAAATGTGTCCGTAAGCGATCTGTCAATCCTGCCAAAATTCAGCATACAGCAATTCTTGAAGTTTTATATAAAAATGATGTATGTTTAGTCAGTAAGGTCAGATAACCCTATTCTGCGATAACCATTGGGAGCACCAAGCGAGGTCAAATCTTTCTCCAACTGTCTCTCCTAACTCAGTGAAGATCTTCTTTTTCCTCTATTTACAAACTGCCGGAGCGTATTAGTTCATCCGCATAACATGACCTAGCTAGCGAAGCTTTCCGTTTTTATTCCCTGCACTCTCGGCATATCTGCGAAAAGCTCATATAGCTCATCATTATACCTCCTTCGATACCCGCCGTCGACATCACGGATAGGATTATAAATCTTCCGGAGAACCTTTCTCTTCAATACTCCAAGAGTCATCTTCTCCCGACACCTTCCATGATTCCGAGCTATACATCAGTACAGGTATGATGGATGACTTATAGAGCACGAATTTTGTTCGTCGAGAAAGGACTTTACTTTCCCATTGCTTAAAGAAGCACTTGTTGGCAGGAGTTATTCGCCATTCGATTTCTAGGCCGACATTGTTTTTGATTTTAATGCTGCTTCCCAAATTGACGAAATTCTTCACAGTCTTGAATTTATATCCGTCAACAGTGTCGTGACTACAAAGGCCACGATGACAGCAAGTACTTCGTCTTGTCCATATTTACTGCAAGATCCACTTTTTTGCTTCTTTATTTTATACCAACTTTTCGCCTCCATATTTGATCAGCCCGGCGGGTATCCCGTCATTACTTGGCACCTTGTGATTTTTTAGCCGTGATATTGCTATTCTCACGTCACCATAGTCGGATGTCGGAGCGTATTTTTCATCATCGGCGATCGGGGTATCGGGTTCGTCTTACCCCACACTCTGTACGTCAGTTATCATGTCGCCATTATCATTCCTACAGGAATATGCCCCGGTCTTGAAACAGACTCCATGTGCACCTGATAAGGCAATTAACTTTTTTGCTGAGAAACATTTCATGGTAAAAACACAATCGAGGGGTTTGCCAAGCCACCAAATCAATTTGATGCTAGTTGTTCGTCCGCTTTCAAAATGGAAAAAAATATACTCCGAAAATTAAATTTTTACTCCGGCGTATTCGTTTACTTTTAGGTAACAGTTTTAAATACTCCGAACACTGGTAGCGAAATATGAGAGAAATGTAATAAAACGAAAAACTTCAAAAACGCTACGTCACCAAACTTTTTTTTCAAATTCGATTACAAATACAACAATTCCGGAATGGGGGATCTTGGCTCATTTGTTTATGATTTCAGTCAGCGCATTGAATTCTGTCCCACTGTGCCCAACTTCTGGAATATCTTAATTTCCCTTTGCTGTTAAGTCTTAGAACACGAATCCTCGGCTGACAAAAAAAATTGCTGTTCATAAATACAGCGAAATTAATGTGAGAGCATATAATGATAAAAATCAAAGCGAGATGGAGAATGCAGCAAACTCGAGAACAATTTTTGCAATTCTGAATCGAGAATAATTGTATTTGAATCTATGCTTTTTTGTAGGACAACACAACAAATTGGTTACTGATGGAAGTATTTTTAAACATACATGAAAGTGAACTTTCATACATCAGGCACTTGCTTAGTTATTAGTCAGTTGGACTGCCAATCAAGGGAATTAGAAAGCAAATTGGAAGGCATCAAGTTGCTAAAAAGATTCGGTATGGTAAAGTAGTTAATATAAGGTTTTTGAAATTATATATATTTTATAGTACACCTTTTGCTCAGTTTAGTGTCACAAAATGGCCCGTTGCTTCTGTTGCATTACGAAGTGATCGTTATGTGATGTCAACTCTTATTGTATGATGTGATGAAATGATTTGCTTGTGCTCGTAATTGTCAAATGAGTGAGGAAATATAGTTTGTAATATGATTTTGTGTTGCTATGCTGTGAGCGTTAAAATAACACTAACGGAAATTGACGATAAGTAGCAGTAGGCAGTATGGCGGTTAGTATCAAAGTGCAGGATATATACATATATACATAATGCTGTATTAGCATCCATCTAAGCAGCTCAGACATGCGTTCAAACAATTCCGGAAAAGCTTATAGTACTCATGTCCATACGAATAGGTATTAAACAGTTACGGCTGTGATACAATGACATTTTTCATATAGATGCGTTTAACACAAGCTTATGCATTCCAATAACATCGCCACAATCAACCATGATGTTGCGTTTGTAAATATGAAGGAACTTCAGACTTGGCAATTGTAGTTTATTACGCCTAGCTCATTCACATACAAAATTTCGCGAAGCACTGTTGTAAACATTCTCCCTATACAAGAAAAATACTTGCTAAGATATTTTGTGTCGTATTCATTTGTTATAATTGCAGTTTTTAATTGCGAAAAATGTTGGAAAAGTTACCAGCGATTGGGAAAAATAATTTCACGTCCAAAGTGTGCCAACACCCTTAGCCAAAGCAAATGTCAAATTCTTCTTCTTATTATTTGCTTGGAACACAATTGGGGAGTTGGCTACTTTTCAATATCAGATGGCGCCAGTGTCGCTCATTCTACCGTTCTCCATAAAAATACGTGCAATCTACCCATAATGCATAAGCATGTGTTAAACTCATCTATATGAAAAATTGCCTATGTGTCGGACCTATTAGGTAGACACATATTAGTTAAATGTCGATGAACACTGATCCATTAAGGCAATTCACTAACTCTTTCGCTAATTAAAATTTTTAGTAACCAGAATTTTCCCAAAAAGTAACCAAAACTGGAAAATGGTAACCAAACCGAAAAAGTTGCGTTTTTGCTGGCAGCATTGATATTTATTTTATTTTAGTGTACATATAACGTAAACACATTTAAAAAAAAATTAAGAATTCATTCGTTTTACATAAAATTTGATAAAACAAAAACATAAAATCAAGTTATTACACATGCTGGGTGTATGAGTATGAAAAAGAATATTTTTAACATTAAAAGTAATTACATACCTAAATGTGTAATGAGATCAAAAGCAAATGCAATTAAAAACAAGTAAGGAAGGCTAAGTTCGGGTGTAACCGAACATTACATACTCAGTTGAGAGCTATGGTGGCAACATAAGGGAAAATCACCATGTAGGAAAATGAACCTTTTTTTTTTTGCGGGAGGCTGAAAAATGCCTAATGCACCATAATTGCTGCCGTCGCCGCAACCGTGTGTCCGTAGACTAAAAAACAGCCCCGTTCTGGAACCGTCACCAACCCCGGCACCACTTTCGCATTACTTCAGGGTGGCGTTCCATATTTCTCATTTTTTAAGAGCCTACTGTTGTCCCTGCGTCCAGGTTCCCGCTATTTGCTCTGAGTGTTCATTTAATCGCCACTGCTTCGCATGCGCATTTCTCTGCGCTCCCTCGCAGCATCCATCAGGCGTGTCATTACTATAAATGCCATTTTGCTCACTGCAGTCCAGCACTCTTTCCTGTTGCACATATGTGATACTAAATTTCTTGTGGTAGGTTCCTCCCCAAAGAGTCCATGCAAGGTGAGTCTTTCTTCATGGAAACGGGGGCAGTGGAACATGACGTGTTTTGCGTTTTCTAACTCCGTGGTACACATTGGGCAATGAGGATCTTCCTCTATCCTACGCTTCCATAAACACTTTTTGAAACCGCCATGCCCACTCATTATTTGCGTGAGGTGGTAGTTCAGTTCACCGTGCTTCCGCTCATTCCATTGAGCTACGTTCCAAACTAGTGTGAAAGTCCAACGCCCTTTACTCGAGGCCTCCCACCGTTCTTGCCACTTAGCTATTGTTTGTGTCCATGCTCTTTTCTTGTCTTCTTCAGATGGTCGCTCGATATTAGTGTTATACAGATCGGCCATTTCGCTTGCCAGTAAGTCCACTGGGATTTTCCGGGTTAGAACCAGGATCGCGTCGTCGGACACCGTCCGATAAGCACTTGCTATTCTTAAAGAAGCAAGTCGGTACGCTGCTAATATATATTTTTGATGGGTCTGTTTAGATCCATACCACACTGGTGCTGCGTATAGTATTAGTATAGGAAAATGAAGCTAGGGTAACCCTGGAATATGTTTGTATGACATGTGTACCAAATGGAAGGTATTAAAGAGCATTTTAAGAGGGCCATGGTTCTATAGGCGGACGCCATTTAGGGATATCGCCACAAAGGTGGACCAGGGCTGACTCTAGAATTTGTTTGTACGATATGAGTATCAAATGAAAGGGGTTAATGAGATTTTAAAAGGGAGTGGGCCTTAGTTCTATAGGTGGACGCCTTTTAGAGATATCGCCATAAAGGTGGACCAGGGGTGACTCTAGAATTTGTTTGTACGATATGGGTATCAAATTAAAGGTATTAATGAGGGTTTTAAAAGGGAGTGGTGGTAGTTGTATATGTGCAGGCATTTTCGAGATATCGACCAAAATGTGGACCAGGGTGACCCAGAACATCATCTGTCGGGTACCGCTAATTTATTTATATATGTAATACCACGAAGAATATTCCTTCCATGATTCCAAGGGCTTTTGATTTCGCCCTGCAAAACTTTTTCATTTTCTTCTACTTAATATGGTACACTCAGAAAAAACTGGAATGAAATGGCACTTAAGAAATTTTTTCCTCTTCGCATGGCCAAAATTTCTTCAAAATGAAGAAAAATTCCTCAATTTGAAGAAATTTTCCTCATTTTGAAGAAATTTGGCCATGCGAATGAGGAAAAAATTTCTTAAGTGCCATTTCATTCCCATTTTTCATCATTTGGGAGAAAGTTTTTTCTGAGTGTAGGTGTCACACCCATTTTACAAAGTGTTTCCTAAACTTATATTTTCCGTCAATAAACCAGTCCAATTACCATGTTTCATCAAATTTTTCGTATTTGGAATAGAATAATGGCATTTTTTCATTTTTCGTAATTTTCGATATCGAAAAAGTGGGCGTGGTCATAGTCGGATTTCAATCATTTTTTATACCAATACAAAGTGAGTTCAGATAATTACGGGAGCTGAGTTTAGTAAAGATATATCGATTTTTGCTCAAGTTATCGTGTTAACGGGCGAGCGGAAGGACAGACGGTCGACTGTGTATAAAAGCTGAGCGTGGCTTCAACCGATTTCGCCCTTTTTCACAGAAAACAGTTACCGTCCTAGAATCTAAGCTCCTGCGAAATTTCACAAAGATTGGTAAATTTTTGTTCGATTTATGGCATTAAAATTATCCTAGACAAATTAAATGAAAAAGGGCGGAGCCACGCCCGTTTTGAAATTTTCTTTTATATTTGTATTTTGTTGCACCATATCATTTCTGGAGTTGAATGTTGACATAATTTACTTATATACTATAAAGATATTCAATTTTTTGTTAAAATTTGACTTAAAATTTTTTTTTTTTTTTTAAAGTGGGCGTGTTCGTCATCCGATCTTGCTAATTTTTATTTAGCACACCTATAGTAATAGGACTAACGTTCCTGCCAAATTTCATCATGATATCTTCAACGACGGCCAAGTTACAGCTTGCAAAACTTCAATTACCTTCTTTTAAAAGTGGGCGGTGCCACGCCCATTGTCCAAAATTTTACTAATTTTCTATTCTGCGTCATAAGTTCAACCCACCTACCAACTTTCATCGCTTTATCCATCTTTGGTAATGAATTATCGCACTTTTTCGGTTTTTCGAAATTTTCGAAAAAGTGGGCGTGGTTATAGTCCGATATAGTTCATTTTAAACAGTGAACTGAGATGAATGCCCAAGAACCTACGTACCAAATTTCATCAAGATACCTCAAAATTTACTCAAGTTATCGTGACAGACGGACGGACGGACATGGCTCAATCAAATTTTTTTCCGATACTGATGATTTTGATATATGGAAGTCTATATCTATCTCTACGGCGGCCACCGTGGTGTGATGGTAGCGTGCTCCGCCTACCACACCGTATGCCCTGGGTTCGCACCCCGGGCAAATCAACATCAAAATTTTAGAAATAAGGTTTTTAAATTAGAAGAAAATTTTTCTAAGCGGGGTCGCCCCTCGGCAGTGTTTGGCAAGCGCTTCGGGTGTATTTCTGCAATGAAAAAGCTCTCAGTGAAAACTTATCTGCATTGCAGATGCCGTTCGGACTCGGCATAAAACATGTAGGTCCCGTCCGGCCAATTTGTAGAGAAAATCAAGAGGAGCACGACGCAAATTGGAAGAGAAGCTCGGCCTTAGATCTCTTCGGAGTTTATCGCGCCTTACATTTATTTTTTTATTTTTATATCTATCTCGATTCCTTTATACCTGTACAGCCAACCGTTATCCAATCAAAGTTAATATAGTCTGTGAGCTCTGCTCAACTGAGTATAATAATAATAAATAGATTTGATTAAAAATAATTTTTAGCCGACCATACGCAATTCTTTTCATTTCCTTTTGGACAGGACTTTTTCGATGGCATTATGCTGTTTATACACTCAGAGAAAAAATCGTTCTAAAACGAACGAAACAAGTTCAAAATTAAGAATATTCGTTGACAAAAGTCTGCTAAGTACGTTTTTTCTTAACTCGTGACCGTTGGGCTTGTTTTAAGAACAGTTTTTCCAAGCACACCGTTCGTCTTTTATGACCAATTTGGTGTTGATGTGTGAACCTTCTGTGCTCATTTCAAGCACTATTCGTGCTTAAAATAAGATTTTTCGTTCTCACGCTTCGAGCACGACTTGTGGTCGATTTAACAGTTTTCGTTCTCAATTCAAGAACGGGTTGGGCTTGATCATTGATGGGAGGGGAAAGTATTTTTTTCAATAGGTACCCATTTATTATTTATTAATAATAATTTTTTTGTCATAAATAAAAAAATATTTATAACAAAAAAATTTTTTTATAATACAAAAATTTAAGAAAAGTGCATATTATGAATTTTTCCTTATGTTTCTCTTATTAAGAAATTATTCTTATTTGAAGATGAAATCTGCATATATACTTAAAACATTTCAAAACAAGTTTGAGAATTATCTGTGCAAAAGTGAATGGAAAAATAATTGAACGAAAAATAAAAGTTAAAAAATTGCTTTAAAAAACGGTGATCGAACTCGCGCCACGCGATCGCAAACACATCATCATAACAGCTGGGCCACTACGACCACTTAACAGCTGCGCCAAATGTTGTATTTAACATTGTAATACACACGAATTTTACCGTTTCTTTTTACTTGAACTTAATTTAAGAACATTGCTCTTAATTTAAGAACATTGTTCTCATTAATAGAATATTTGTTCATATTTTAAGACCTGCCGTTCTCTTTTCAAGAAAATGGTTGTCAGTTCAAGAGCAAGGTTGTTGTTTTGAGAACAAAAAAGTAAGAACCTGAAAATCTTGAATTGAGTCCGGTGGTGCTGGATTTTAGAACGGCATTTTTCTCTGAGTGTAGTTCTAAAATCTAGATTGTTTCTTACCTTCATTTTAATTAAAGCTAAGTCGGAAAACTTCTTTTCTGTCGTAATGGCAAAAACTTCAGTACAAGTCGCGTAAGATTCTTAAAACAGGTCTGTCCCAATCCCGTTCTTTTAACATGCAACTTTTTCCCAAACAAGATCGATACTTAGATTTGCGATAACGAATATCTATCTATAGATGGCAGTGTCGCCGCTTTACATAGAGGTTACACCATCGAAATTTAAATCAAATTTCCCTTAATATATCAAAATCAGAAATAAAGCTCGAAAATATAATTTATAGGTATCAAAGTGGGCAGTTTAAACGGTAACCAAAATAGGCAAGCGGTAACCACGTAACCAAACGAAATTTCGGTAAACAAATTTGGTTACAAGTAACCCAAAACGGCATCACTTATAACCAGCAGCATGAAGGAGAGAGACTATTTCACATACATACATATATGTAGCCGACAGCTTACAGCAGAAGCTGTTACTCACACATACACACGCATATGGCTAGAAGAAAAACATAAACTACAGATATACAAATATATATAGCTAAATAACCAAGTATGAGATACGACTGTTCCAGAAGGCAAGTTCGTGAAAACTTTAGACCTTAAGAGAAATATACGAATGAGTCAACAGAGAGTATAAAAGCAACGCAAGCTATGGAATAACTGATCAGTTTGATTTAAATACGCCATTAGGGAGGTATAATTTCAGTTGTGAAGAACAGCTCCCAAAGTAGTCTAAATAATGACCATTTTGCAATACTGAATATTAGAGTTATTTATAAGACAGTTCAGCGATTAGAGCGTTAGCAGAAGGTGCATAATTATCAGGATTTTCCCAAAATTCGTTACAACATATATATCATATCGCTATCGTTGTGAAAGTAAGTTAGTGAATAGCACAACCGATATCGTAATCGAAACATTATTTACAACAAGTATGACAAATCGCTTGGTTAAAAGCTAGTAAATTCCTCTACACATGCCGATAAAAATTTAACATTAAAATGCAACAACAATATTGTGATCCTGATATTTATCTGGATCAATTTTATGTGTAAAATATATCGCATTTGTGGCATGGTTTAATAAGTTGTTGTGACTTTTAATAGTAATATTTTACGGGCAATTAGGGAAAAAATTTTTAAACACAAGGCAAATAAGTACACATAAGTGCAGGCTGCCAACTCGCATAGAACTCATATGGAGGTTTGATCGCGATGCAGACCTGAATATCTCATTGGAACGCCGTTATTGAAATCCATTAATCAATTTCTGAACTACTCTGTTCAAACGGCGCAGTCGTAATTCATTCGCAATTCATTTTGGCGCCAGTAAAATTCCATTCGGCTTGGACAGTGCATAACTGCATATCTCAACTTTTTGCTTCGCTTTACGTTCCTTACCTTAACTTTAAATTTAACATCTGTCAAACGGAAAAAAATATCCGTTTTAATCGGACTTTGATGCCTCCTTTGAAGCAGCATCCTACATCCTCTTCATCATTATACTCAACTGAGCAAAGCTCGCAAGGTATATTAATTTTGTTGACACATAACGGTAGGTTGCAACGGCATAAATTAATCGAAATAAATATAGAATTCCATGTATCAAAATTATCATGGTAAAAAGGAAATTAATTTAGCCAGGATAACTTGAGTGAATTCGGAGATATATAGTTGTGTGTGGGTTAAGGAACCCTCTCATTAAATATGAGCAAAGTCGGACGATAACCACGCTCACTTTTTATATACATATATACAATTTTAATGTTATGTTGTTTTTATTGATCTGTAAATAATGGGCGGTCGCCCGTGGTGTGATGGTATCGTGCTCCGCCTACCACACCGAAGAGCCTGGGTTCACATCCCGGGCAAAGCAGCATCAAAATTTTAGAAACATGTTTTTTCAATTAGAAGAAAGTTTTTCTAAGCGGGGTCGCCCCTCGGCAGTGATTTGGTAAGCACTCCGAGTGTATTTCTGCACCGAAAGGCTTTTCAGTGAAAACTCATCTGCCTTGCAGGTGCCGTTTGGAGTCGGCATAAAACAAGTAGGTCCCGTCCCGGCAATTCGTAGGAAAAATTAAAAGGAGCACGACGCGAATTGGAAGAGAAGCGCGGCCTAAAATCTCTTCGGGGGTTCTCGCGCCCTACATTTTTCATCTTCAATAGAACAGAACATTTGAGTCTACTTGAAAGTTCGGTGAAACGAAACGATAATAAGTTTTCAGGAAACTACTTAAATCATTATAGGTCTATAATAGCTGTGTTTTTTTTACATTTATATACATATACGCTTAAGCTTTTATGTACTGCTAAGTGCATAAATTTATCTACACTTATGAAACTATTGCACATAAAATTACGTAGTACTAATAAATGTGTATGTCTACACTATTTCTCCATACACTAATACTATGTGCAGATTTCGATTAGCATTTTTTAGTGGCAAATGTAGATGTATATGCACAGTGACGTAGCAAAGGGAGGGAGAGATGGTTGGGCGGCGGGGGCGGGCCGCACCGGGACCCACCCGGTCTCTCAACTCTATGAACTATGTACAAACAAACAAAATCGCTAGCACAAAAATTTCTTTTTCTAGGATTCCCCCACTAGCCCAGCTCTATGTATAATTCGGGAATTTTCGCAAAAGAGTCTGAAGCTGTCTTGGGGATTCCCCGTCCCAAACTCGCGATCTTTGACGTCTCAGTTGCAACATTTCTCATTTGTTTCGTAAAGTGTGTTGTGTTTGGTTGGCGTGAATTCTTAAATTGTCTCTTCAAGATGTAGCTTCATTGTTCGAGATCGTACAAACTAATACTTTGCTTTTGGCGAATACTGAAGAACTGAAATTAGCTACATCTAAATTTACTGATTTTTATGATGAGGTCTCAGAAACCGAATTAGTTTTGGAGATACCAAGACTGCGAACACATTAAAAACCCGCTAATGTTACGGTTACTGAGTGAGTGTCTCTAGATTTTTTTATGCTTATTGTAGAATGGGATTTTACAGAATATCTTCCTAATCTTATGATTGCACTGAAATTGTTCATGACGGTTTGCGTGTCCGTAGCTTCATGTGAGAGAAGTTCAGTAAATTAAAATTAATAAAAAAAACTATTGCGGGCAACAATGACCCAATCGCGGCTTAGCAATCTTGGTATACTAGCCATCGAACACGAGTCAATACAAAATATAAATTTCGATGAAGTAATTGCTGAGTTTGCAGCTCTCAAAGCTAGAAAGAAGACATTTTAATTGTATAACAATTCCTTTTCTGTCTTAGTTATTATTGTGTTTTGTTATTTCTTCAATATTGTAAATAATAAATGATCCATGACCTTTATCATATACTATTTATTGCTTTTTTACTTTCGATGGGGTGACAGCACCAACTTCCGCACCGGGTGCCACCCGAGGTAGCTACGCCACTGTATATGCATGTAAAGACGTTGATCCTATCCGATATCTAAAGGCCTCAATCTCACAACATTGACATCAAGTAATGCAGTACAGTAATTTAGTTAGGAGATGACACCGCACTTTACTTCTACCTTGTCCACTACACAACAGTCGCATAATAAGCCCCACAAACAAAACAAAATCCCAATACTTACAATGTTTGCCAGCAATCCGTCACTTTCGAACTGCCACTCTCCACCAAACGAGGCAAATGAAGAGCTCGAACAAAACAAATACAACAGATATTTTTAAATATATCGAGCATTTCAGAAGTTTTTTTTTTTCAAAGCATATTGATTAATGGATCAAAGTCTTTTGACACGAGCTATTTTGGTTTAAACAAAACAAGCTGAGAAAAAAGGCAGCTCTGAAAGCGACCAAAAAAGCCAAGACAACCGAAAATCCTTTGTGTTGATTTTGCTGTGTTGTACAACACAAAGTATTTAAACTCTTTTTGATTCAATAAATTTTCAATTTTGACTGATTGCGCGTGTGAGCCAAATGAGATCGCCACAACAATTGCCAGCGTCGTACAATAATAATGGCCAAAAAAGTAAAAAAAAAAAAAATTTCTTTTACATTTTTGTTTGTTGGAGATGCCCAAGTGCGTTGGGACGAGACGTAACGAATTTTTGGATCATTTTTGTTTTGAATCAATTGTCTGTTTAGTTTTTGTATGTTACAATGCATATTTTGAAGATCAAGCTTTTTTGTTGTTGTTGCATTATTATTGCATGATCTGCTGTTGTGTGGTGGCTACCCCTTCTTCTTCTTTTTCTTGTAGCTGCTCACTCTATTCGCTTTTTGGGCCATAATGCGGTCGTCGATTAAAGTGGGGCCTAGAGGTCACGTGCGGGTGGTTAGATGGTACAAGCTAAATCATTGTTACTGCTGGCTAGGTATGCCGATCCCGGTCTTTTTTATGTTCTGGAAATACCTATATTTTTTTAAAGTAGTCCTGGGATTTATAACATTTTACGAAATGAAGACACAATTGTAATCTTTCGTAACAAAGAGGCAACATTACAAAACTTTTTATTCCGAATTTTTAGGGAATTTTCAAGTAAAAACTGATCAACTGAATCTTATATACGAAATTCACGTGTCGTGTTTGTAGTTTGACTCCTTCGAAACGGCTTAGCCGATTCTCTTGAAGTTTTGTAAGCATATTGTGTAGGTCCGAGTATCATTTCTACTTTTAATTTTTATTTTTTTATGAAACAGCATTTGAAAATACATGCAACGCTATGCGAAGGAGAAAGATACTGAGAAAGAGATATAGTTAGACGAAAATAGAGATAGGAATAGATGGAGCGGGGGAATGAGAAGGAGAGGGAGCAAGAGACTGACGAGGGGATGGAAATGAAGGAGAGGGGAAAATGGACACAGGGAGGGGAGTGAGTAAAATAATAAAGAAAATGGGAGATAGGCTGGTAACACTACGAACTCATTCTGTCTATGTGAGGTCCTCATGGACCGGCCGGTTCAACCTAACCTAAGGGGAACGAGGGGAGGGAGAGTAAGAGGTAAAACCTTCTTAAAAGTTATGGAGCTAGGCCAAAGCAGGGTAGAGCAATGTCTGACGGGTCTGCTAGTTTTAAGATAAAACCACTGCAAATTGTTGAAAATTTTTGTTGATTTTCAATAATTGTTTCGAAACTCTTTTATATGCAATACATTTTAAGCACCGTCAGTAAAACTTAAATTATTATTATTAAAAAAAACAATTGAAGTTGGATGTGCACGTCATTGTACTAAAATTCAAAGGACTATATAACTATCATTTTTTTTTTTCTTTTTTACTAAATAAAATAAATAATTTTATTTTTAAATAAAAATGCTTTACAAATATTTTTAAACGGTTTTATTTAGCTTGAGTTGACAGGCAGGCCGTTGTGAACGAATCTTGTAATTGAAATTTAAGTAACTTCCCGATAAGCTACAAGCTTGAAACTTGGAATATAGTCCAGAACCCGATGACAATGCAATAATAAGAAAAAAATCTTCGTATTTGTGGTCCGATTTGGCTCATGCTTGGAACACATAATACATACAAGAATAGAAAGCGACCTATCAAAAAAATCGCCGCTAGGTGGCGCAAGGATCGAGATATTCACAAAAATCGTGTTTGTGGTCCGATTTGATTTGGTCCATATTTGGAACACATAATACATACATGAATAGAAAGCGACCTATGATGCCCGATTTGGCTCATATTTGGAACAAATATTGCATACAGTCCAGTAGAAGTGACATCAAAATATTTTGGAGTTGGAGGAGGGACAAGCATACGTGGAGCAGAGTCGAGTAAAGTCTTTGGAAGGATTATGTATTGAGGACGTAGGTTGTAAAAAATTGTCAGGAAAGAGTCCTTGTAATAATGAGTCACTAAATGAAATAAATAGAATAAGAAATAATAGGCAATTAAATAAAAACTAAAAACTTGAAAATAAAATAATTAAAACAACGAAAAGCTAGAAAATAATTAGGTGGGTCCTAGGTACTAGTCATCACACTCCTTATCAATCTATGGCGTTGATCAGACAATTAAATAAAAGCGTTGGACGCGTCATATTTCTATTGATAGTCATAAGTAAAACCAACTGAACCTTAATCGGGTTATGCTACGCCTCACATTTTTAGTCTGTCAACGCCCTAGAATGATAAGGAGTGTGATGACTAGTACCTAGGACCTACCTAATTATTTTCTAGCTTTTCGTATTATTATTAAGTATTGTTTTCAATAAAACCGTTTAACTTAAAAATTTTATTTTAATTATTTTATTATTATTTATTTTGCAGTTGGCGGTTGTACAAGCATTATCGATTCACGTTCCTCAAATTATGCTGGGGAAAAATATTGAATAACTATATAACGGGACAGATCCCGCGGTCCCAGGATATGTAGTTCCATCCCTATTGCTGGCATATGGGCGTTCCAAATTGTTGGTATTCGTCATTACATTCGTCGTCTGTCCGTCTGCGCTTGTTGTTTATTTAGCTGGTGATTTAAGCAGTAAGCGGCGGAAAGTTTTGTAATGTTTCGGTTTGTTTTTTGTTCTATTGTTAGGTATAATTGTTGTTGTTGCCTTTGGTGGCAACATCGACACTTGGAATTTGCTTGGGGCTTAAATGTTTCCCTTTGAATTTGATACAGTTTTGTATGTAAGTATTTCGTGTTCAATGGTGGCTTTTTTTTATTGTTGCGATGTTGCTTGTGGCCAAAAGCTGATGAGCAGATGAATTATCATTCATTTTATTTAGATAGTATTGTTGTTGTTGCTTTATTTGTGTCTGCTGCTGCTGTCATTATTACTTAAGTAGTATTTCTATAAAGCTGTTATGGCTTTGTTGTTGCTCAGTATTGTTTATTTAACTGAATTGTTGTGTTATTATTGCTATTTACTGTTATTTAGTGCTATTACTATAAATTAAGTACCACAAATGCCGTTTGTTGGAGTGTACCGATGATGAATGGTGGGTTAGGTAAGTTCTGTTAATGATGTAGAAGGGTTGAAAGTTAGGAGGTTTCCAAAACGATTTTTTTAAACATTCGGCATTATTTATGCCATCCGCTTTCGACAACTCCCCGATAACAATTGTTTTCGATTACAAACCGATATCTTGGCTATAAAATAATAATAAACAAGTAAGGAAGTCTAAGTTGGGGTGAAACCAACTATTATATACCCAGCTGTACACTGGAAATGCTGTTGTTGTTTGTTTTGTGTGCTTAATAGTGTTTGAAGGCTACGCAAAAATACATATTCATATGATTCTATTCTGAACTAATTTTCGTTTAAAAGAAGCAAAAAGGATACAGAGGCTAACACCAATAACCTTGAGCGGGTAATAATGCAGTTTTCCTTCTGATATGAGGATTTCCCTACTGTTTATTTTAAAATAAAGATATAACAGAACAATAAACATAAACACATAAGTGCCATTGTACTAAAAAGCTTACTTACTTACTTAATTGGCGCTTAACCGTCTAAACGGTTATGGCCGTCCAACAAGGCGCGCCAGTCGCTCCTTCGCTCCGCCAACCGGCGCTAATTGGTCACACCAAGGGAGTTTAAATAGTTTTCCACCTGGTCCTTCCAACGGAGTGGGGGCCGCCCTCTATCTCTTCTTCCATAGGCGGGTTCCGATAGAAACACTTTCTTGGCCGGAGCATCATCTTTCATACGCATAACATGGCCTAGCCAGCGCAGCCGCTGCGTTTTAATTCGCTGGACTATGTTGATGTCTGCGTATACCTCGTACAGCTCATCATTAAATCTTCTTCAGTACTCTAAAGCGTTATTGCAAAAAAAATGGTTATTAACGAAATTTTCCAACTTTTACTCGAAATAGCTTATTACCTGCATCTACGCACTTTTCCAAAATCATTGATATAAAAGAAGGCGATTTAACCGATTTATTCCATTTTTACTGAAAATATTTCCTGTTAAACATCAAATTTTTCGTCGAGTTAGGGAAGTGAATTGTAAGAAAGGGGCAGTGCCTCGCCCACATTTCAATATTTGAATTTTTCCATTTCTTGTTATAATGGCACAAAATACGATTGGTACAAAACTATTTTTTGCTAAGATTTAACTTATTATTTTTGCCTACGACCCTTTTTAAAGTCATAAAAGTGGGCGTGGTCCTTAACCAATCTTTGTTACGATATGTAAATTTTTCTTCGAGTTATGGCTCCCGAAGCATTGAAAATTGCTTAGTCAAAAAAGGGGAGGTGCCACACCCATTTTCAAAAATGTTAGTGTTTGCCAATATAGTGTTATAACTCAATTTAGAAAGTAAAATTCTATTGATACAAAGCTCTTTTTCGTTAAGATATAGCTTATTATTTTCGTTTTTGTTGTTGTTGTTGTAGCGATAAGGTTACTCCCCGAAGGCCTTGGGGAGTGTTATCGATGTGATGGTCCTTTGCTGGATACAGATCCGGTACGCTCCGGTAACACAGCACCACACACAGCCCGACCATGTCGGGAACGATTTATATGGCCACATTAAACCTTCAGGCCATCCCTCCCTCCCCACCCTCAAGTTCCATGAGGAGATTGGAGTCGCCAGACCTCGTCTGTCAGTGAAACAAGATTCGCCGCGGATAGGTGAGGTTGACAATTGGGTTTGGAGAAGCTATATATTGCGCTGGCAACCTGAAGGGTTGCGCTACACAGCCCCTTGAATCTGGTATTTTAGTCGCCTCTTACGACAGGCATACCTACCGCGGGTATATTCTGGCCGCTTAACCCACTGGGGTTATTATTATTTTGGTCTACGACTCCTTTAAGAATCTTTTACATAAAAGTGGGCGTGGTCGTGGTTTATTACGACTCGTTAATTTTTCTTCGAGTTATAACTCCCGAAACATAGAAAATTGCTTAGTCATAAATGGGGCGGTGCCACGCCCATTTTTAAAATTTCCTATTTGTTGTTGTAAATCTACTTGGGAAATGAAATGCCATTGATATGAAGCTCTTTTTTGCAAAAATATAGCTTTTTTTATTCGTCCACGACCCTTCTAAAATTCTTTTATATAAAAGTGGGCGTGCTCCTTAACCGATTTCGTTAATTTTGCTTCAAAGCATTCCTTATAGTAAAGGCAACCTCTCTGCCGAATTAATAATATTTGTAAAATTGATGTTATCACAAGTGGGCAGTGCCACGCCCATTTAAAATTTTTTTTTTAAATTTTTATCAAGAGTCCACACGTCAAATTTCAACATTCTAGGTGTATTATTTACTAAATAATCAGGTTTTTTGTGTTTTCCAAAATGTTATATATATAAAAAGTGGGCGTGGTTATCATCCGATTTCGCTCATTTTCGTTACCAAACTATTCTGGGTCCAGATAAGCTCGTGTACCGAATTTGGTGAAGATATCTCAATATTTACTCAATTTATCGTATTAAAGGTCAGACGGACGGACGGATATGGCGCAATCAAATTTTTTTTCGATACTGATGATTTTGGTATATGGAAGTCTATATCCATCTCGATTCCTTTATACCTGTACAACCAACCGTTATCCAATGAAAGTTATAATACCCTGTGTACAAGTACAGCTGGGTATAAAAATGTAAGAACCCACTAACTCGCCGATATTAAGGCGATATTGCACCTATCAAACCTATATCACGTCGATAACAAACCGATAACTCGTTAATAGCAGTTGTAACCTATAAAAAAAACCAATAACAAGTTAGTGATGATCGCGAAAAAGTTCCGAAGCAGGCTCGAAATAACCCCAATGTCCTCAAAATAGTACCGAAATATTATTGGAATACCCAAAATTATATCAAATGGTAGCGAAACGTTTCCAAATTAAATCCTCAAACAATTCCGAAGCAATGGTGAAAAGTCTTTGAAGTATAGTTGAGCATGATGCAGTTATCAAAACTGATCGTGGAGTAATATTCTCTCTATGTTCCAAAAATTGTTGTATTGAGTGTCAAGCAGGGAAAGCCCGATCGTTTTCTAGTTTTTCGAACCACCTGCTAAAATTTTTTTATTTCGCGTGAAGAAAATCCTTAATTTTTGATTTTTTCTTACTCGGCCAATAAAAGTAATTTAAAAGAAAATAACAAAAAGTT
Organism: Eurosta solidaginis; assembly: GCF_040869045.1. Classification (NCBI taxonomy): domain Eukaryota; kingdom Metazoa; phylum Arthropoda; class Insecta; order Diptera; family Tephritidae; genus Eurosta; species Eurosta solidaginis. The sequence goes on from NC_090320.1 coordinate 295,358,759, forward strand.
TTATCTGATCGAAAATAAGCGACATCGAATTATAACCATGCCCGCTTTTTCGATATCGAAAGTTTTGAAATGTGAAAAATGTAATAACTCATTGCCAAAGACCAAAAAGTAGATACAACTTGAAAGTTGGTTGACATTTTGGCGCAAAATAGAAATTTTGTAAAATTTTGGAAAATCGTTCTGGCACATCGGCCACATTTAAACGAAAAAAATTTAATACATACTTTTAAAAAGCCGCAAAAGATATCCTGTTGAAATTTGGCAGGGAAGCTTTCCTTGCTGCTTTATATACATACAATGATTGAAAAATAGCAATATCGGTTGCTGGCCAATCAAAACAAAAAAAAACAAAAAATAAAATTTGCTTAAGCCCAATGTTAACAAAAGATTAAATATACATATTAACGTTAACAAACTGGTTTTCGAAAATTTTAATTGTTTATAACTAATTACTTACTTCTTTACATTTTAACAGAATTTGGCTCTATAAATCCTTAGGAGTGTAATTATGTCTATAAATCTATCAAATTTTATATTATTCAAATCCTCTGGCTCAGTTCTTCAAGTATAAGTTGCAACACTATCGCAAAGAGCTTACAGCCCTAAATAAGGACCTTTATAGAGATTATGCTCGTAAATATAAGAAAATGTGCTCCAGCTGAACCAACACAATGGTTCGGATAAAACAAGCTCATTTTACTGTAAGTACTTGGGCTCGGTATTGCTGGTCGGGCAGCACAGCAATCAACCAACCAAATACGCGCTTGCTCTTCTGATGCTGGGAATGTTTTTGTAATATTTTCAATTTTTACCTCGAGCCCACGATTGAGTCGAATAGTGATTTTATTCCTGATGCCACGTCCTTAACTAATTTTGGATCTCTATCGTTTTCAATCGAATATGTGATAGATGATATACAGTCGTCAACGAGCATGAAGCATGATGGTCTCTCATCATATCTTTGCTTATTCCCTTTTGTTAATACCTAATAAATTACCTAGTTCGGGAGTTTTCTATCGATGTTTGGAAAATCACCTCTATTACCCCTATCTTCAAAGAAGGAAATGAAAACAATATAGCTAACTATAGGCATATTTCCAAATTGTCAACTGTATCTAAATTATTGGAGTATATTGTCAAGCAGAATATGTTTTTTACGTGGGAAGAGATGGATTTCTAACAAGCAGCATGGTTTCATGTCTGGTCGGTCCACAATTACCATCCTTGCTGTATTTTCTTAATTCTGCACATCTGAGTGTTTTACTTTCTCAAACTGATATCAACTGCGAATCTAAGTTATTATGAACCAATTCCGAGTACGTAATAATTTGTAGTTTTAGCTGTATTAGGTTTTACACAACTCATAGCTGGGTTTGTGTACTCGCGGTCTAACGTCTTAACGTCTAAGTTACAGTCCGAAACATCTTTAGAATAAACTCTTAAGCTTTTCACATTTCACCAAACTACATAAAATGAAATTGCGGGGTCTAATTTTGCGGTGTGAAAAATACGTTGTTCTATTTTTACTATGAAGGCAACACTGTTCTTGTAATCTTCAACTACTCCCAGGTCTTTTATGAGGAATTTCTTTTCATATGGTTTCAGGATGAACTGGCCCGTCAATAAAAACCTCACATAGACTAATTGTATCCATAGCATTACCAGAATATTTTTGAGGACCAAACGTAAAAACCCCAATTAGGCATAAAGACTTATATTATAGATTAAGTCCGTCCTTTTGGCAAACAGAAGAAGTTTTCTAGGACCTACTTTAATTGCTGCCTCGAGATCTCTGCCGCCCCATAGCTGTAGCCTTGACCTCGCGAGCGCAGGACACGAACACAGAACGCGCTGAACCGTTTCGTACTGCAGCTCGCATATCCTATATTTGTGTTACTGACGAAGCTGACATAGAAGCATGTGATGCTAGAAATCAGTGGTCAGTTAGCATGGCCGTCGCGACGCGCCGTGAACTTTAAGTCTTGTCTCTTTAGAGATATGAGCAACTTTGTGAGTATAACGTCATAGGATTTGCAATCCCTGGATTAAAGGTTTATTAAAATTAGTTCATTCGTTTTCTGGTTGTAGTCTCAGTTATGACAGTTATTGGTTAGCCGTTAAAACTAGGCGCATTATTACCATCTTTTATTATTATTTTTATACTCAGTTGAGCAGAGCTCACAGAGTATACTAACTTTGATTGGATAACGGCTGGTTGTACAGGTATAAAGGAAACGAGATAGATATAGCCTTCCATATATCAAAATCATCAGTATCGAAAAAAAATTTGATTGAGCCATGTCCGTCCGTCCGTCCGTTAACACGATAACTTGAGTAAATTTTGAGGTATCTTGATAAAATTTGGTATGTTGGTTCCTGGACACTAATCTCAGATCGTTATTTAAAATGAACGATATTGGAATATAACCACGCCCACTTTTTCGATATCGAAAATTTCGAAAAACAGGAAAAGTGCGATAATTCATTACTAAAGACGGATAAAGCGATGAAACTTGGTAGGTGAGTTGAGCTTATTACGCAGAATAGAAAATTAGTAAAATTTTGGACAATGGGCGTGGCACCGCCCACTTTTAAAAGAAGGTAATTTAAAATTTTTGCAAGTTATCGTTGAAGATATAATGATGAAATTTGGCAGGAACGTTACTCATATTACTATATGTATGCTTAATAAAAATTAGCAAAATCGGAGAACGACTACGCCCACTTTTAAAAAATTCTTTTTTTTAAAGTCAAACTTTAACAAAAAATTTAATATCTTTACAGTATATAAGTAAATTATGTCAACACTCAACTCCAGTAATGATATGGTGAAACAAAATGCAAAAATAAAAGAAATTTCAAAAGGGGTGTGGCTCCGCCCTTTTTCATTTAATTTGTCTAGGTTACTTTTAATGCCATAAGTCGGACAAAAATTTACCAATCCTTGTGAAATTTGATAGGGGCTTAGATTCTGGGACGGTAACTTATTTCTGTGAAAAAGGGCGAAATCGGTTGAAGCCACGCCCAGTTTTTATACACAGTCGACCGTCTGTCCTTCCGCTCGGCCGTTAACAGGATAACTTGAGCAAAAATCGATATATCTTTACTAAACTCAGTTCACGCACTTATCGGAACTCACTTTGTATTGGTATAAAAAATGGCCGAAATCGGACTTTAACCACACCCACTTTTTCGATATCGAAAACGAAAAAATGCTATAATTCTATACCAAATACGAAAAAAGGGATGAAACATGGTAACTGGATTGGTTTATTGACGCAAAGTATAACTTTAGAATAAAACTTTGTAAAATGGGTGTGACACCTACCATATTAAGTAGAAGAAAATGAAAAAGTTCTGCAGGGCGAAATCAAAAGCCCTTGAAATCTTGGCAGGAATACTGTTCGTGGTATTAAATAAATAAATAAATGTAAGGCGCGATAACCTCCGAAGAGATCTAAGGCCGACCTTCTCTTCCAATTTGCGTCGTGCCCCTCTTGATTTTCCCTAAAAATTGGCCGGATGGGACCTACATGATTTTATGCCGACTCCGAACGGCATCTGCAAGGCAGACGAGTTTTCACTGAGAGCTTTTCATGGCAGAAATACACCCGGAGCGCTTGCCAAACACTGCCAAGGGGCGAACCCGCTTGGAAAAATTTTCTTCTAATTGAAAAACCTTATTTCTAAAAATGTTGATGTTGCTTTGCCCGGGGTTTGAACCCAGGGCATCCGGTGTGGTAGGCGGAGCACGCTACCATCACACCACCGTGGCCGCTGGTATTACTTATATAAATAAATTAGCGGTACCCGACAGATGATGTTCTGGGTAACCCTGGTCCACATTTTGGTCGATATCCCGAAAACGCCTTCACGTATACAACTAACACCACTCCCTTTTAAACCCCTCATTAATACCTTTAACTTGATACCCATATCGTACAAACGCATTCTAGAGTCACCCCTGTTCAACTTTTATGGCGATATCTCGAAAAGGCGTCCACCCATTGAACTAAGGCCCACTCCCTTTTAAAATACTCATTTGATAACCATATTATACAAACACATTCCAGGGTTACCCTAGGTTCATTTTCCTACGTGGTGATTTTACCCTATTTTGTCTCCATAGCTCTCAGCTGAGTATGTAATGTTCGGTTGCACCCGAACTTAGCCTTCCTTACTTGTTGTAATTATTTTTATTATTTTTTTGTTGCTAATATCAAAGTAATCATCCAAACAATGAAATAAATGATTGTACAAAAATATTTGTTCTAAATACTTGCTTGTACTTTTGTTTTTGTATTAAAATGTCATTACTCATTTACACTCATTTAAATGTCAAATCCAATTGTAAGACACAGTTAGATCGGTTAAGAGTCGGCCTATGTGTCTAACCTTAAAGCTTTCAGCTATTACCTACCTAAAGCACTTCAATTCGTCTCAGCCATAAACCCTGACGCATGAGCCGTTTAACTCAAATATGGAAATTTAGTAAACAATTGACTCAAAAGCGCTTTCTTCATTTATTTCTTGACAGTTAATTCAAAGAAATGTTATATATATGTTTACAATAACAACAAATCAGGGTAATGTGTAAAAGAAGATGACTAATATTTATTGAATGCTGACTGAAGACTGATGGTGCTGATGATGATGATGGCATTGATGATGATATAGTGTGGGCGTTGTTGTTGCTGCTAACATATTGGAAATTTTCTTTTCATTCCTTTTTCTATTGTTGTTGTGCGTTTGACCACGTGTTGCCATTCTTTTATGTTGAGCTTATACTAAATATGGCTTTGTTTATGCCACTGTTGCAGCTTCACTTTCAACTTGTGGCCTCAGCTCTGGCAGTAGCACAAAGCGCACAGCAAGCAACATCATCCATCTAGTCGAGGGGCGCAAGCGAACTGACGAGCTATTTTATGTTTCATCATTGTATTGGTTTTTATACCCAATGTTACAGTTTGAAGAATGATTGTTCAGTTTTAATAGCCAGGGTGCGTCTTTAAAGTCGTACGGTTTTGAACTTTTTTGTAGAGTATGAGTCCATATAAAAAAATTGTTGTTGGATTGAACCCGAACACTTTCGTGGAATAAGCTTCACGCTCTAGAAGCGGTGATACGTTACTCGGTGTTAAGAGAAGATATGGCGTTTGGAGTATTTGGGAGAAAAACTCTCCTGGAGATTTATGGTTCTCTCCATAATGCCAAGAAATAAACAGGACAAAGGCTAAGCTGGCCAGCTCATGCTTTGCAAATGGATGAAGATGCTCCCGCCCACTAAGTATTTCTATAGGCACTCGTGTTTAGTAATAGAGAAAGGACGGTACCCCATTGAATAAAGAGATATAGGTCAAGGAAGACTTTATGCCCCTTGATACTCGCAATTGGCATCAGTTATCGTGAAGCAGGAATGACTGGCGCAACTCTAAGCATCGGGCAAAAAAATATATACCTAGGCCGTTAGCAAAATGGAGCTCGGAAATTATCTCACAAAAGGCTAGAGGCATTGTATGCTTTTTAAGCTGAACCGTAACCCATCGATTTGAGTGTAGATTGCATTGCTTACATGGCATTATATATTTTTCCCATGTGGACTTTTATTGCTACCGACTCATAGAAAGGGACCGGTTTTAGAGAGTTATCCACCTGAAAAAGCCATTGGTATGTCCACTCGAATCTTGATTAGGGACCAAGATAATCGAGCCTTGCACGATGATCAAACTTTCCCCTAACTTAAAATTATTTCTGAAAGACTATTATACCTATAATTAAAAAAAAGAAAAAAAAAAATACTGTTATTTTCTGAGCGAACCAAACTCCTCAAAAAAAAAAAAAACTGTTATTTCCCAAGCAAAAATAAAACTCAAAAATAACTCTTAAACATCGATTTATATAATAAAAATAAAAGCCGATACGTCGCCTGCTCTAAATTCATTATCGATCAGAAAGTTTTATATCAAAAATAAGTTACCTCGAAACAACATTAAAGTGAAACTAGTGAATCTATGCATTGGGTATAAAATGCTCAGTTAAACTAGCATTTCTTTTCATACTCAGTTGAGCAGAGCTCACAGAGTATATTAACTTTGATTTGATAACGGTTGGTTGTACAGGTATAAAGGAATCGAGATAGATATAGGCTTCCATATATCAAAATCATCAGTATCGAAAAAAAATTTGATTGAGCCATGCCCGTCCGTCCGTCCGTCTGTCCGTTAACACGATAACTTGAGTAAATTTTGAGGTATTTTGATGAAATCAGGTATGTAGGTTCCTGGGCACTCATCTCAGATCGCTATTTAAAATGAACGACATCGGACTATAACCACGCCCACTTTTTCGATATCGAAAATTTCGAAAAGCCGAAAAAGGGCGATAATTAATTATTGCTAGGTGTGTTCAACTTATGACGCAGAATAGAAAATTAGTAAAATTTTGGACAATGGGCGTGGCACCACCCACTTTTAAAAGAAGGCAATTTAAAAGTGTTGCAAGCAGTAATTTGGCAGTCGTTGAAGGTATTATGATGAAATTTGGCAGGAACGTTACTCCTATTACTATATGTATGCTTAATAAAAATTAGCAAAATCGGAGAAGGACCACGCCCACTTAAAAAAAAAATGTGTTTAAAGTAAAATTTTAACAAAAAATTTAATATCTTTACAGTATATAAGTAAATTATGTCAACATTCAACTCCAGTAATGATATGGTGCAATAAAATATAAAAATAGAAGAAAATTTCAAAATGGGGTGGCTCCGCCCTTTTTTACTTAATTCATCTAGAATACTTTTAATGCTATAAGTCGAACAAAAATTTACCAATCCTTGTGAATATTGGTAGGGGCTTAGATTCTAGGATGATAACTGTTTTCTGTGAAAAAGGGCGAAATCGGTTGAAGCCACGCCCAGTTTTTATACACAGTCGTCCGTCTGTCCTTCCGCTCGGCCGTTAACACGATAACTTGAGCAAAAATCGATATATCTTTACTAAACTCAGTTCACGTACTTACCTGATCTCACTTTGTATTGGTGTAAAAATTGGCCGAAATCCGACTATGACCACGCCAACTTTTTCAATATCGAAAGTTACGAAAAATGAAAAAAATCCCATAATTCTATACCAAATACGAAAAAAGGGATGAAACATGGTAATTGTATTTGTCTATTGACGCAAAATATAACTTTAGAAAAAAACTTTGCAAAATGGGTGTGACACCTACCATATTAAGTAGAAGAAAATGAAAAAGTTCTGCAGGGCGAAATCAAAAACCCTTGAAATCTTGGCAGGTATTACATATATAAATAAATTAGCGGTATTCAACAGATGATGTTCTGGGTCACCCTGGTCCACATTTTGGTCGATATCTCGAAAACGCCTTCACATATACAACTAGAGGCCACTTCCTTTTAAAACCCTCATTAATACCATTAATTTGATACCCATGTCATACAAACACATTGCAGGGTTACCCTAGGTTAATTTTCCTACATGGTGATTTTCCCTTATTTTGTCTCGATAGCTCTCAGCTGAGTATGTAATGTTCCGTTACACCCGAACTTAGCCTTCCTTACTTGTTCAAGTTAGTTTTCTCCTTTGCAGCAGCCATCTTTTGTTAATATGATCGCTTATTTAGTTTATTGTTTATTCGTAACTTCTGTTTTGTTGCTGTTGTTGTTGTTGTCACTGTTGTCTGCAGAAAATTGATTACGTAGATTGCGGTTAGAGGCGGCCCGGCCCCTTGGCGCAGCAAGTGGCCAAATGCAACAGCAGCGGGCATTTATTGAAAAACAAAAGACAAAAAAAAAAATACAACAACAAAAATAACAGCAACAACAAACAAAACCAATGCTTACTGCAATAACGCTCGACTTAACTGATTGACAATGACATTCCATACAACAAATTGCCAACAAATCATTTACAGTGCAACAACTGCGTGCACACATATGTAAATATACATACAAATATAATAAATAAATATGCCTACAACAGTGGGTGTGTGCCATTTACAGTTTCAAATGTGCTTTTACTCATGCGCGCCATGTATTCACTCACGGCATCCAACCGCATCGTTCAGAGTCGTTCTTCCGTTACCTTCCTTTTGTGTTGCCTGTCACCTCCTCGCTCATCATCATTGTTGCTGCAATTTCATATAGCGGAGCGCTCCTTTGGGTTGAGAAAAGCGAGGTAAGCGTAGAACGAAATTCATTTTTTTTTTGATTGATTATGATTTGTGCAGATTTCTGTCAACAAGGTTTGCACACAAATGCACAATAAAGAAAATAAATGAATTTGTTAAATGGCAACCAGAAAAATTTTAAATGAGTAGCAGCAACAGAAATAGTAAGCAATAACAATAATATAAAAGCAACAACAACCGCTACCATCTTACAACAATTGACGAATTGCAGAGCCAACCAAAAGCGACCGGTGATCCGTTCAAACCAGTGATCCATATAAGTTATACATTTTACTATAAACATATGTTTTTATTAATATTTTGAGTATTTTATTTCTCCCGTAAAATAACAGTTATTTTTTGAGTTTTTCATTTGCCTCTGAAAATAACAGTTATTTTTTGAGTTTTTTTTTGTCTCTTAAAATAACAGTTATTTTTTAAGTTTTTTATTTGTCTCTGAAAATTAAAGTTATTTTTTCAGTTTTCATTTGTCTCTGAATATAACAGTTATATTTTGAGTTTTTAATTTGTCTCTGAAAATAACAGTTATTTTTTGAGTTTTTTATTTTTCTCTAAAAATAGCAGTTATTTTTTGAGTTTTTATTTGTCTCTGAAAATAACAGTTATATTTTGAGTTTTTAATTTGTCTCTGAAAATAACAGTTATTTTTTGAGTTTTTTATTTTTCTCTGAAAATAGCAGTTATTTTTTCAGTTTTCATTTGTCTCTGAAAATAACAGTTATATTTTGAGTTTTTAATTTGTCTCTGAAAATAACAGTTATTTTTTGAGTTTTTTATTTTTCTCTGAAAATAGCAGTTATTTTTTGAGTTTTTATTTGTCTCTGAAAATAACAGTTATATTTTGAGTTTTTAATTTGTCTCTGAAAATAACAGTTATTTTTTGAGTGTTTTATTTTTCTCTGAAAATAGCAGTTATTTTTTCAGTTTTCATTTGTCTCTGAAAATAACAGTTATATTTTGAGTTTTTAATTTGTCTCTGAAAATAACAGTTATTTTTTGAGTTTTTTATTTTTCTCTGAAAATAGCAGTTATTTTTTGAGTTTTTATTTGTCTCTGAAAATAACAGTTATATTTTGAGTTTTTAATTTGTCTCTGAAAATAACAGTTATTTTTTGAGTTTTTTATTTTTCTCTGAAAATAGCAGTTATTTTTTCAGTTTTCATTTGTCTCTGAAAATAACAGTTATATTTTGAGTTTTTAATTTGTCTCTGAAAATAACAGTTATTTTTTGGGTTTTGCATTTGTCTCTGAATATAACAGTTATTTTTTGAGTTTTTCATTTTATTTCTGAATACAACAGTTACTTTTTGAGTGTTTTATTTTTGAGTTTTTCATTTGTCTCTGAATATAACAGTTATTTTTTGAGTTTTTTATTTGTCTCTGAATATAACAGTTATTTTTTGAGTTTTTCATTTTATTTCTGAATACAACAGTTATTTTGGAGTTTTTTATTTGTCTCGGAAAATAACAGTTATTTTTTGCGTTTTTTATTTGTCTCGGAAAATAACAGTTATTTTTTGAGTTTTTCAATTGTCTCTGAGTATAACTATTATTTTTTGAGTTTTCCATGTGTTTGAATATAACAGTTATTTCTTGAGTTTTTTATTTGTCTGTTATTTTTTGAGTTTTTTATTGCGCTAGAAAAATAGGTAATTTTTTCAGAAAATAAAATCGGTCGGAAAAGTAATATTTTGTGTATTTTATTTCGTCGGAAAACAAAAATTATTTATTGAGTTTTTAGTTTTATTTCGATAGGAAAATAATAAAAATGTTTGCAGTTTTTTATTTCGCTCAAAAAATAAAAGTACTAAGAGAAGTTGTTTACTTCTCTCGAAAAAAAAATTATTTCTTGAGTTCTTCTCGGAAAAGAGTTATTTTTTGAGGTTTTAGTTTCGCTCGGGAAATAATGAGTTTTCAATTTCTCGTAGTTAATAATAATTTTTCTTTCTGTGAAACTTTTATTCTCTTACCTAAATGAAAGTTATTTGCAATCCCTGCCGTTGATCCATTGAAACAAACGAAGAGGAATATAGAACGATTGCGAATTTTTGTTTTTTGTTTTTTGGATCTGCGGATTGGCAAACAAAGAAGCGAGGACAGCATTGGTACCGAGGGGAATTGTGAATTGTTGTGCCGTGGCGTATGAATACTCATTTTGGTAAGGAAACAATGGCAGTCGGCAACAATTGCAATTAAGTATATACATGAATGTTACTTTGTTAGTAGATATGTTTGTACATACGAAATTTTGCATTACTCCACAAGACTGTCTACTTTATAGCTCAGTTTCAAAACTGTCTTCATTTTTCGCAAAACTCATCCATATTTAATCCATGCTAAGAGTGAGCTCATATTTACAAAGTGTTGTGAACACACCCATCATTAGCAGATAGTCATGCACTCAGAGAAATTGTAAGAATCTCGTTGTGTTCACAACGTATGCGAACTTTTCATAACATCAAATCCCGTTATCTGTACGTACTATTTCTCTCCTAGACAGTACTTAACCCCTATAATGGTCCTCCCAATCCTACTTGAAGGGATCTATTAATAGTGGTATCTGTATGATCTAAGAAGGATTGCAACTATGTATGACAGTAGCTTATCTTTCATTCGCTCGGTAGGTACTACTACTAGGTTCTCAGCGCTGAAACTAAACAACATTTATGTTTGCACGTCTGGCCGTGCCTTCCGATATCGCGTAGTAAAGTCGACTAAAAGCGCGCTGAGCCGGGAAACCTTTCTTTCATATACAAATTTTGGCTCCTTGATCACCGCGCGAACGAGCTTTCACGAACGAACTTTCCACAAGAGTGAGGAGAAGTTCCCTTGTCCCTTCTTAAACATATTTTTCTTTCCAGAACTTCAGGCTAGCGTGGTTCATTTCTACCTCGCCTGCTCCTAGCAAGTAATGATCGTTATCCTTATTACTTCGTCTTCTGAGTAACATATAAATACTGCCTATGCCTCTGGACATTTTCCCTAACTCTGTAAATAAATTATATTCCGCCTTGAGTCTTCTCCGGTAGTCGAGATACTTGCAGTACATTCGAGTCCCTTGTAGTATATACGGGTTCTGACGACACAGCCGTTTCAGTGCGTAATCCGACTTCCAAACATATATAATCCATGCCATTGGCTTGGGTACTGTGGATATCAACTGTTCATCTACCACTTGAAAGGGTGCGCTTGTGCTTGCGCTTTGCTTTTAGAGCTTTCGAACAACCTCCTTTAGCATAAAACCATTATTTCCATCCGTTTTTTGTCTCACAATTTTCGAGGTACTTGCTTCTTTGCTGTAAGCTTCCGAGTGAAATAAAAGATTTACAAAAATTACTGTTATTTCCCGAGCGAAATGAAAAACTAAAAAAAGTATTACAAGAACTAAGGCATGATGTAGCTGAATGCGTTTATAACCATTTCAACTATCGTAGGAGTGTGGGTTCGACTCCCACTTCCGGGAGAAAAGGCTTTGAAGAGATTTACAAGGTATAATCGAAACAGCTGTCGCCTTGTTCGTCCTAATGTCACGTTGTTTAAATTTTTCCCAAATTATTAAATAAATTTAAAAAAGTACAGTTTACAGAGAAAAAAAAATTGTAATAATTGCCGAGTGAAATAAAAAATTCAAAAAAACAACAATTGCTTTCGATTTTTATAGAAAATCTCGAAAGCATTAAATCAATCCCTTTATCGATAATTTTTATTTAATTTATTTTTTTCCATGTGCAATTAAATGTAATTTATTACAAATTTTTCCACGAGATCATACGACTGTCAAATTTCAGCCTTCGCTCTTAATGTCAGCCCCATCTCTTATAACGATATAATTATCCCTAGCTTTTTACCCTTTTACACTACCTTTTTAGCTTCAAAAAACATTATATGTGAATCATCGTGCTCGTATGACTATCTGTCCGACAAGGTCAACTTAAGGGTCTGTTACTTAATACGGGACCGTTTGGTGCGGTTAACAACCGTTACTTTCCCAAGCGGCATAGTATAGGGGAGGATCCATTTAATAACAGCCGAATATTACAATGTGGTTTTAAATCTCATAAAATTCACAGTCCACCCTAGCAACTTTAATGGAGAGGATGGTAGTACTTGGCCACCCTCTACAAATTCACATGAATGTCGTAGGCCAGCACATTAGGCCTATTTATTAAAGAATTAGTTATTTTATGATAGGGCAGGCAGTTAGTCATTATGACTTCCACCTTGTCACTATATCCAAATAATCCTGTAAAAGTTGGGCATGTTGCCCGTAGTTCTGCCTCTGACCAGGACTGCGAGGCCGCCTAAGCTTTCTTCCGTTGAGCATCAATCCATTTGTCGATAATTTGTTTTTTTTTTTTTTATTTTTTCCCGTGTACGATTAAAAGTAATTTATTAAAAATGTTTCCACGAGATCATACGACTGTCAAACTTCATGTGAAATATAAATTTAAATCCAAAAGGAATTAATAAGCAAAATAAACTGTCAGCAAACAAAACAAACAATACAACAACAAAGTGATAAACACTCACTTTCCCAACAAAATACAAAAGCAAACATTATACGATAATCCTCAGATATTTACCTATAAAAACAAATGAGAATGTCTCAACGAATTAGCAAACGATGTAGCAATGTGTGAAAGTAAGCATATTTGCAAATACATAAATCCATATGGACATATTTACACAGAACGGAGATACATACACTGAGAAATGTATGATGATGAGGAGCAAAATGGCAAACGCACAACACAGCAGCCAAGTTGTCCAGCTGTCCGTCTAAATGTTGATATAATAGAAGATGGCAAAAACAAATCGGTAATCCAAATCCCAAGTCAACAACAGTGCGACAACAACCAACAAAACAACAATAAAGGCACAGGACGGGGGCTTATGGAGTGTGGAGTAGACATAAGGTAAGCAACAGTGGCAATATGAGCGATGTGAAACGGCAGGAGATGGATGGATGAATGAGAGGCACACCAATGAACTAAATACTTAGTGCAAATTGCAAATTTGGTAGATAAAGATGAAACTGTGCTGACAAAGTGGCTGACAAAAAGGCAACCAACAGCACCACAGCACACCTGGGAGATGAACGGAAAATGAAATAAATAAATAAACCAACGATCAAACGAATTGTTGAATTACCTAGATGGGATGGGATGGATGGATGAATTTGAGTGAGTGGACAACGGTGAAGTTAGCAAACAAGATTTTTTGGCGATTGACCATTTGGTTTGTTGTTGTTTTCGCTTTTGGCAGCAGTGGAATACATGCAGTCAGTTCAGAAGCAGAAGCGAATGTAGAAACAGCAACAACAACAACAACAACAGCTAGATAGATGGATGGATGAGTTTATGGATCGGTGTCGTGCTGGTTGTACGCATGTTTTACGCTGGTATAAATGTCACTTTCAATAACAAATTCGAATATTTGCTGATTGGTGAGCATAATGAGTGACAGTGGTGGGCAAAAAAAAAATGGCATGTGTTAAGTTAAATTGAGACAGTGTGCCTGGGAACTTCCCACACCTCCACTTGTCAATATTTGTGTCCATTGTGAATGACTTCGGTGGGTGTCAAGTGGCGGCACATTTGTTCAAGCAAATACTAGTCTTCAACAAACCAACTTCCCTATGCTATGTATGTCAGACTGTCTGAAAACTCAATCCACTTTTCTTTCTCCCCTGATAGCTGCTACCGAGGAACTTTTTGGTACGAGCAATCTTATTACCATAAGGAGCTCCTTATCATCCCGCTTGGCCCATATTAAGTTCTTTACCCTAGCGGAAGGTTAGCGGAAATGCCTTTACAGTTCATAAGTACATATTCGGGTGAAGAGATCCCCTTGACAGTTGTCTGCTGGATATTGCTATGTACGGGGGCCAAAAATATACTTATCCTAAAATATTTCAAAGCAATCGCTTTTAATTGATTGGTGATTTCCAGGCCACACTTGATTGCATCAATGTTGAGCTTGTGTCCTCGACGGCTTATGCTGCTAGGCCCTCTGAAATTAGATTTCACAAATAAGTAAAGATGCTTCCTCACCATGTCTGCTTTCAGATTTCGCGTAGTTAACACCAAATACGTGAGCAAACGCCAAGTGTTCCAGCCACGATTCATGGATTGATGCATCTTCGTTTAGTGGTCTTCAGGTCTTTTTCAAATACTTCTGCTTCTAGCGTATTAGGATTCTTGTTCTTGTCCCGATATAGCTGTCCAACATTAACTTACCCCCATTTTACCACCCTGCTGAATCGAAAAATGAAAACCGTTTACTCGGTTAGTGGCGCAACGTCCTGATCTTGAAACTTATAAGCCCTATTTTTACTCCTTCGCTATGTCATTCACCGTCTCAGGGGCAGCAGTAGTCACAGTGTTATCCCAGTAGCCACTCCAAGAGGGTCAACGTATTTGCGCTCCCTCCCTTCTTCATTCATCCTCTCTGTTGTTGGCATATTCTTGTGAGGCTTTTACTCTGGCCTGTTTTTACTGTCCGGCAGGCCCATACCAGCGCATGCTATCCCTGATTATTGGGGCGACCATGGCTACCCAGCGCTGGAAAATTCTTAATATTTTATGATGCTGTGGAGAGGCCTCTTTCTCTCTCTGCTTCGTATTCTTATGACTCCTTTTCTCTGTTCAGACTCGCCTACAGCTCCTTCACTGAGCTTATCAAAATTCCACAGCCTTTGGTCTTAATGTCTGCCCCACCGCTTATAACGATCATCTACATTTGTATCTTCAAAAAACCTTCTTTGTGCACCATCTTGCTCGTATGACTATCTCTCTGACAAGACTCAACGTCTGTTATTTAATACGGGAAAGAGGAACGGCGCCGTTTGGTGTGGTCAACAACCGTTCCTTCACCAATCGGCATAGTATAGAGGAGGCTCCATTCAATATATTACGACGTGGCTTTAAATCTCTAAATAATCTTGGAAAGGACTGGGCAATGGTGCCCATAACACTTCCTCTGACCAGGACTGCCAGGCCGTCTAAGCCTTCTTCTGTTGAGTAGGCAACCCTATTGCAAAGGTCGCTGTTTTCAGTTAAGGTACATCTGGTACTGGTTCGAGAATTAAAGAACATGCTTCTGACCTTAGGCTTCGAGTCCAGGGCCTGAGGCATATAGTTGTATAAGAAAAGCTTGCCATTAAAAGTCTTGGGTATGTTATTCTTGCCACCACTGTACATAGCCCGGTATAGGCCAATTCATCATCGTCGCTTTGTTGTCAACGTCAACAGCAGGACGAAAGATCACGAAAACGAAATACACACACACACACACACAATAGTTTCAAGGAAGTTTCAACTCCAATTCGATGTCGAATTAAATTGAATTGACTTCACTTGACTTAACTTGCTTCGGTTACTTGCTGGGAGCATCTATTGTGTGTGTAGGCAAATGAGCGGAGCATCCATGCTGTGGTTGGTTATAGAGAGGCATTCTGATGTTTATTTTGGTGGTATTACTGCGTTTCTGTAGTCTGTTCTCATTTTGCGTTCAAAAGAAGATCGTTGGAACTGTCACTCGAGCAATAGATCGATCGCATACAAAATTCGGCGAATAGTAGCCACAAGCTGGCAACAGTGGCTATAAGAACAGTTGTTATGATGCTGCTGGATCAATAAATTGCCAGTACCGGGAAAATTTGTGAAAAAAGATGAGAATGCCAGAAGCAGCGGGTGATCAACCGATATTCACAAAAATCACCAATGCAGACAATTCAAATTGGTTGTCAGAGATTAAAGCACATTTGTTAATTTTTTTTGTGCTGTTTAGTCGTTGAGCGAAGTAGTTGTTGTTTTTTTTTTTAAA
Organism: Eurosta solidaginis; assembly: GCF_040869045.1. Taxonomy (NCBI): domain Eukaryota; kingdom Metazoa; phylum Arthropoda; class Insecta; order Diptera; family Tephritidae; genus Eurosta; species Eurosta solidaginis. Next base: position 295,374,794 of record NC_090320.1, read on the forward strand.
TTTGAAAAATGGGATGGTATAAAGAAGATGAGGTGGGGGAAATCAGGCGCAAATGTTGTTAAATTTGTATGATGAAAATATTAATTCGTTATTATATGTGAATATTTATTAATTCATGATGGTGAGTGCTCGAATGAGAGTGCGTGTAAAGGTGACAATAGCTATCATCCGGTGGCAAAATCCTGACCCAGATAAATAATTTTGCATGTTAATGCAACAACAACTATTTGAGCCAGATAAATCCATTCAGAAGTGTGGTTCAATTTGTGAGCCAGATAATTTTTTAATTACTTCTTTTTAGTTTGGCAACGCTGCTTTCAATAAACCTACTTTTTCAAAAATAGATGTCGCTGCTTAGCCTTTCGCTGTATGAATTAAATGATAAACAGCGGCGACATCTGCCTATCACATTTCACGTGTGCGAAAATTTCACGACATCTGCTTCTCAAGTCTCTCAATGATCCAGAGCATTCCCGTGAGAATTGAGCGTGAGCCGGAGCTGTAAAACTCACTGAAAGACGGCAAATATTGCGGTCACTTGTATGTTCGCTTCAGAGGTCTGCTTTGAGTACTAATAAAATGAGTGCACTTAGTCATGAGCCAAAAAATTGTGTCTAAATGTGTACTTAGTCAAGTACTAGACTAGCACATAAAATAGACAATACATACGAGTGCCCCGCAACACATATGTCCCATACATATATGACATTGTTGAATATAAACTGAAATCATAGTCGATTTAACTCAGTAGCACGTTGGTTTCGTGTGTAATACACTGTATACTTCGTTTACTATCGGTTTTTCTTTAGCGCTGTATTCAGTTTAGTTTCGTGTACATCGTTGTGTTGCTAGCGTCAGAAGACTGATATGACTATATTTATTTTATTGTACTGTTAGTCATACTGATTCAAATTAGTGTTTTCGTATAACACAGTTGACTTTCTTGCTCAATAAGACAATTGAGTACTGAACTGCTTCGTGGATTATGAGCGAATATTCATTTTACGAAGCATGACTATGTAAATGTGTTTTAGTGGATATAAGTGCTTGATATTCTTTGTTTGTGTACGCACTAATACTAATTTTTGGTTAGTCCATTAATAACCTTAAAACATGAATAATTGCAGCTCACTGGTTCGCTTCAACGCCATACTAATTAATCGTATTTACATCAGTGGTCACGAAAATTGGGCTGTAATTGTATTGGTAAGAGTAAAATCATCGTAGTGGTAGTAGTTTAGTCGTTGATTAATTAGAAACGAGGCAATACGTATTTACGCATGTTTGTTAACACTCAAAAAATAATGCCTAAATATCACACGTGTGGTGCCAAGTAAAATATGGTACAGCAGGCATGAGAACAGCACTAACATTCTAATACTCTTAATCGTTTCTCACAAAGTTCACTAAGTATTTGACTTTTCTGCTCACACCCAACCAGGTTTGAAATCTTTGACTGCACTTCATCAATGTCTTACCAAACATACGAGAAGATCCCGGGTTGAAACCCTGAAATAGGTAAGGTGCCTCAGCAAATGTCATTCAGAGTTGGTCTTTATCTCCTCGCATCAGTAGTTTAGTTTGTTACAGATATAAAGAATAGCAGTCTCAAGCTCATATATGTAATTGGTTTCGCAGTAGACCAGGTGAAGATCAGCATGTCCTCCATATATATGCTACTTACAAATTTCGCCAATCACTTTTTCCTTCCACACGGCCATCAGAAATAGCAAGGAAACTGAAATTTTTAACCGCCTGACACTTGTAATATAGTGGGGGGCCTCCCTCTGCCTCTGTATCCATAAAGGGGTAGAGAAGCTTTTGGATTTTTTAAACGCTGCCAAATATATGCTGCTACTGTGTAGAGAAAGTAGAGCTTGTGATAATTTTTTGAATAACTTTTTTCTCTTAATACCTAGCGAGCTCCTCCCACTCTTTTTCAGCTCCGTCCAGGATGATTTACTTAATTATGTTTATTAGCTCTCGTTAAGCTGGAATTTTCACCATTACATACACGGAGATTCGAGGGGTCAAAAAAAGAGTTTTCAGGCAGTCACGTTTGATGCCGAACCTCAATTTATTACCTTTTTACTTGAGTGCCTGCACGGACTCGTTGCAAATCAGCAAAGTACTCGTTGGCTGTTTGCTGCAGCTCCTCCCCTTTGAGGACTGTCCAGTCGTCCATCGGGGTATCACATTGAAGTCGCAAGCATTGTCGAAGTCTTAGCGCATCAATATTCTCTTTTCGCAACCAAATTCGCGCCCGGGTCTCCTGCGAAACTCTTGTTAACCTTATCAACGCATTGCTCCAGAAGTCCCCGAGAGAATACGTTCGCACACTTGATAATCCTGCACCATCGGCAGATCTCATCACAATTGTAGGTGGCAACTGGAGTTTGCCTCTCCATCAGGTGTTCGACTACCATCTGAGATAGTCGTCCCTCAATGGAGCTTTATGGGCGAAGGCGGTCTCGTACTCCTTGACCAGCGCTTCGCACCATACTCACTAGTTACTGGCGATCTTTTTTAAAGTGAACAACTCCCTCAGGTACCTATTCTACAGCAGGAAGTAATCATACTTCTTAAGTTTTCTGTGTGCCACTATGGCTGGTGCGCTCTCCCCATTATTGGCTATCAGTTTGTTAAGGTCGACATAGGTACTCTCCCCGAATGACACTCTCCTGGCTACTTCTGCGTCTCCCACAAGTTAAACTGGAACGGGCTCTTCTGCCGAGCCAGCATACCGGTGTGAGCTACCTATACAACCGACCTTGTCCTTGTATCAAAGGGGAACATTCGCGGTCAGCCATTTACGCCTCCCATAGCTGTAGGAAATATGGAGCGTTCCTCTTAGTTCGTCTCACATTGATATCTCCGCAGAAATTCTAGGGTAATACATAAGCTACTGCACCGCGGCAAGGCGACCAACAATGAAGAAGACAAGGGTTAAGATTCAATTTAAATTTAAGTGGCCTCGAATGCCTTCCCCCAAATTGTTCAACTGTCTGCCTCATAAATTGAAAATCAATTTGTAGATTTTATATTTACTTACTTAGATAAAAATATTATTATTATTTTATTCACTTTTATCTAAACAAACTATTAATACCACAAACAACTAAATATAAACAAAATATGCATACGTTCTTAGATATATTTGCAGCAGTCTACATTTACATAGATATCTCCTTCAACTGGTTAATACGACGGTCTACTACTGACATCTGAACATACAACAACAACTTCGTTTTTATGTCTTTACTTACCGTATCAATTAAGTTCATTCCTTTTTAAACAAACGCTCACGCTTACATTTACTCGCTCATAATCACTCAATCAACCAACTATTACTACCGTCGCACAGTGGCGCCTCTTCCGTTAAAGCATGGCAAAAATCAAAAAAATCATGAAAGAGAGAGAATAGTTTACCAGGTAGAGCCGCTCAAATTTGACCAATTTTCAACATTGGGAAAAATTTGAAATTTTTCTTCTTTTTCGTTGTATTTAAAATGGGTTTGTGAGTAAATAAGGCGGCCGGTTGTCGTTTTCTTGTATAGCACTTAAAGATAATTTAATTTAGGATTGAAACGAAAAAAAATTGTTTTTTTTTTGTTAAAAGGTGGCGGATATACCTGCGGATGTACCAGTTAATGGACCCAAATTTGGAGAATATGCATCAAAAGTAACGTGAGAAGAAACTTACACCAACGGTACATAAAATTTTAGCACATGGAAAAAATTTAATAGAGTACCAATGCTCACCATTAGGAGAATTGTCTGAAGAAGCTCATTAATCTAAGAACAAGGACTACAAAAGATATAGATGTATGAACACCAGCAAAGTATCACGAGTTAGACAAAACGAAGACATTTTCAACATGTTAGCTATCTCTTCTGATCCAGTCATATCATCTCTGAGGTATGTAAGAACACAAAAAGATCTTACAGATGCGTATAGCTCAGAAATGGTTGCTTTGTTAGATATATGTTCCAGTGACGATGACTATGTTAAGATAAAATAAGTTTCTCACTTCTTATCACAACAATGAAAAAGAGATTTACTAATCAATTTTGTTACTTTACTAAAAAATAAGATATCTATTTACAAGTTAATTTTTTTATTTCAAAAAAAGAATTAATTTAGTAATTTATAAATATATACTTTTCGTTATTGCATTTCTCTAAAGTTTATCAAATTTTTTTTAAAGCTTAGACATTTCGCCTTCAAACGAGTATTAAATTTTTATAGAAATCAATACGTCTATCGAGTTTGGTACAAGTTGGTAAAGCGGTTACTAAGATCAAAATTTTTAGCATAAATGGCCAGGGCCACTCCCTTTTTCCAAAATTCGTTGGCTGTTTAATCTTTAGCTCAAATAAAATTTCATTGAACCACTTTCAATAATTTTTAGTTATTAATAAAATACATATTTGGCTTGTAAATTAAAAAAAAAAAACATGTAGAATTTTACGATGAATTTTGAAGCACCTTGTTATTGTGGCACCAAAACCGGACATTTGAGTTTTATAAGAGTATTGCCATTTAAAAGAAACAATGCGTCTATCGATTTTGGTAGTTATTGATTACGTGACTACTTAGATACAACTTTTTATCATAAGTGGGCAGCGCTACGCTATCTTATCAAAATCATTAGTTTATCTTATTTAATGCTTAAATACGTCATTATAAGACAAATCTCATTTTGTTTTTTTTTTTTTTTATTTTTTACTAAAAACATTTTGTTTTTGTATTTTTCTAAAAATTTTCGACTTTGACGAATTTTTTTGAAACACCCTGTATCTTTGACATTCTGAGCTTTCACACAGTAAAACTTCAAATAATTAGCTTTCATTTGCAATTTTTAAAATATCTTCGTTGGTTCAAAAGTTATGATTTTTGCAAAGAAAAAACTCAAAAGACGCCACTGTGCGTCGGAGCCTTGGTATGTGCATAGTGTCTATATTGGCTTACCACTCCGCTTTCTAGTCTGCACACCGGAGTCAATTGCATTAAGCCATAATCGTTTCGAAATCGCGTCTATGGGAAAAATATGCAAATTTGTGAACGACTAAGTATGATGACTTTAAAATGGAACTATGGCGGCGGCGGCGGCGGCGACTTTGGCTTTTATGACTGGATATGAATAAGAACGGATCACAAATATATGTACATACTTATATATGGTTTTTTTTTATTGATACTTTGGTATATTTGTATGTTTGTTTATATTTAAAGTAACTGTACGACAATCGACAAGTAGCCCCTAAATATTTATAGTAGCCAATTATAGAGATATACATTAATGAGATTTTGACCACAAATAAAGTGAGCAAGTGAAGGCTAAATTCACTTTGGGGTCTTTTTGGGTTGAGTAAAAAGTTATCCAATATATTTGTCATATTTCCTTACAATTTCATAAAGAACAAATGATAGCTGTTTTTATTTTAGTTTGGACTTCCACCCGACTTGTGATAAGTATCCCTATTAAGCGACGGAAGGAAAATGTTTAAAGAAAGATGGCGGCAATATTTATTCTAAACGTGATCTTTGGTGTTGTTTATCATTTGATATAAAACGTTTTTTACAAAATTATTTACTTGCAAATTTTCAAATTGGTTATTAAAAAAGACATTTGTAGACACTTCTTATAAAAAAATCTAAAATTCTTGTATAAAGTTCTGGTTTTAAAACAAAACCCAAAAGTTTAAACTTGCTGGAGAAAGTTAGAAAAAAATGTCTTTTTATTTATTTTTAATTTTTTTTTTTAATAAAACCAGTGTTGTGATGCAGCGCTTCGATTCGTTATTTACCGACGGACTGCGGATAAATATTGTAACGAATTTTAGTGCAACTCCTCTTATTTGCAACCTTCTACTAGCGTTCGAATCACTAAACTGTTGAATAAATAGCTCCACTATTCAATAATGCAAAATAGCCTTTATTCAAGTACTTCACAATAACTACTACTTCTCAACAGATAGCGTGCTTAAATCAAACTGATTCGATATTTCTAGGCGTTTCTATTTCTAGAATTTACTAGTTAGTTACCAGCTATAAAATTACCACCTTTAACTACGTTTATAACTTCTCATATGCGCGTGTATATGTGAGTGATACTTGCACAAATTATTGCATACTTTTGTGAGCATCTCAGATAAGATATATTCATGTGTTTGTGTGTCTCTCTCCTCTGCGTGTACGTACATATGTGTACACATAATGATTGATTCGTTTATGTAGATACAAGACTGCCTGCTTTATTGTTTTTGTGGCTTCATTTACTTAGCATCATACTAGTGATGTGAGTATCATTTAGTGTCACTAATATTCGTCACAATATATTTTTAATACAATTGTAGACTTATTTGGTTTTAATTGAAACCAAGTGGTGCACAACGTCAACAAAGCTTCGAATGAAAAAGCAAGATCTGTTGTAATAGTGTTTGTGGACAAGGAGAATGGTGAGAGAAAGTTTGAGCATAGCAACATTGAGAAAATATTTCCGCAAAATTTTGAGACATTTTCAGTTCTCTAGTTGATCTCCAACATCATCAAAATCGTAGCGTTGAAAAGGTCTACATATCCTTCTACTTGTATAATCAATCGTAAGCAGAAAGTGGAGTCTAAAACCCAGAATCTTGCTGTGGTTATATGCGCGCGCGTCAGACACATGCTAACCAATTATCTCGGTATCTTTACTACGCAAAATTGCAACTTGTTCGGCAGTAAGGTTTACTGAGTCTGACTGTTGGAACTGTAGATAGCGTGGTCCTCAGAAGGATTCCCAGTGGGATTCCGTCATCATACGCTATCGCTATGTTACAACAGGTATCGTTAGTTGAAGTTCGTAGCAAAAAGGGACTGAAGGGGAAAAGGACGGGGTGCATAAAAAGGCCGCAATCTCACTTTGTACCGACGGGTATAAATTTGATGCGGTGTTAGACCTATCGTTTTCTGTGAGCAACTTAAGATGTCGCTGTAGATCGGTCTTGCGGATTCGACTAGTACACTGAACCAAAAATGTACATGTTTTCTGAAGAAAAAGTTTCATAGAAATTCACTCCGATTTTAATTAATTAATTTAATAAAATTTGCGTATGATATAAGAAAAAATTCGTAAAATTATATTTATGACAAAACTTCGTTCTTATAATATAAGAAACCATATTATTTATATTCTTAAATTCTATGAATACGGTTTTTGGAGAGGTTTTCTTAAAATATGCGCACTTTTTTTAGTGTACATGCACTTTTTGGTTCAGTGTAGTTTCCTGAAAGCATTTAGGCCTCGATAAGAAGGCGATAGGTATGCATTTTCTCACATAATCAAGCAGCACTCCTACCATTTTGTCTAAAGTCATCGTTTGCTACAAGAGGTCGCTTCATGCCGAAGCTAACTTCACCAGCATCAAGCTTATATGGGTTCCTGAACACAGAAGCATTGAAGGCAACGAGAAGGCAGACGAACTTGCAAAGGTGGAAGGCTGAATGGCAGTCGAGTTGTATTTTCCATTCACATCAATCAAAACAAACATACATAACCGATTTCAGGAGTTAGCGCCATACAACTGGTACTCCTCGGACACCTCCAAGTTAAGCAATCAAACTTAGCCGAATTACTATAGTAATAGAACAGAGGACCTGTTAAACAGGACTAGCCGTCTGGCCTGCTGGCTGAGAGAATATTGATCGCTTTTAACGGCAATTGAATCAGAAGTGACATTAGAATCGTCAAAGAAACAATTTCACACAGGCAGGTTTATTATAGGAACCGAATTGCTTGAACATAGCACCGACTAGCTCTACTAAAAATCAGCAGCACTTAATTCCAGGAGAAAGTGTAGAAAATGTAGCCTCGTATGCCACTTGGACTCGAGTCCTTGTTATCCAAGCAGTAGGACAATCGATATACCATAAAACCAAACGACAGTTGGACGAGTGAAATTGTTAAAACTGAGATTATATTGACGTCATTATAATTTAAAAGCCATATACACATGTTTAATTTAATTTTCAGTATTCCAATTCTATGTTTGAAACCGATTAGAGCATCATTTTTGAGTGCAAGTTGAGAAATATATTTTTCTCAAGTTGAGAACCGGAATTGTCAAATTGGGCGACTTTTGAGAAAGAACGACATCCCTTTCCAGTTTTCATTTCATTCCGTTCCTATTTGAGAAAAGTTAAAGAAAATCAGATTTTTCAATTTCCGTATTAAAAATTGTTTCTTTTAGTTTGAGAAGGCTATAAAAAGTTTTTTGAGAATGCCTTTCAGAATGAAATTAAAGCGCAAATGCATCTCAATTTGGAATTGAAAAATTATTATTCTCAAAATTTTAAGAAAATTTTGTTTCTTAATTTTGTTTGCTGTTTTGACGGTTAAGCGCCAATTAAGTAAGTAAGTAAGTTTTGTTTATAAATTGTGTTGCTATTCAGATTCAGACTCAAGGCGAATGCATGCCAGTTGGTGGGAAAGCGAATTCAATCAATTCGCCGTGCAAAAGAATGTCAAGTCAAAAGAAAATGTTCATTGATTCCGATTAACTGACATACATATTAAAATACAAGGCGCTGTATGGAAAATTATCAAGAAGAACCAAACAGTTGTTGGGATAACAACAGCTGGGACGGAATTCGCCTTGATTCAGACTAGAAAATTCCGTAAAAAAACTCTCGATTTTTTTTTATATTGTTTTTTTTTCTTTACTCTATTTTCTACATTATAATTCACTCAACAACACTATTATTCAAAACAACTTTTTTTTCGGACGAATAACCACTTCCCTATGATTTGAGGTTAGCTGTTTTCACAAGCTGTTCTCAAACGCTATCATTCCAAATGTTTACTATTACAGTAGCATTTGAATTTACATGGAAATCGAACTATTTTCGGTCTTCAATCATACACAAACCGATCATTAACAGCACTTATCTACTCATTTATTGTGTAAGAAACCAATGCGTTTTCATACTGCGCCCTGCCTTTTTGAGAAGGGTTAGAGAAAAAGAAATATCTGAATATGAAAATTAGGGAAAATCTCATATTGAAAATGTGCCTTTTACTTCGAGGACCTTGTTGACAGTTATTTGAGATGCTTTTGAGAACTAAGATTTGTAAATAAGTCGCATTTTTTGCTCCACCTTAGCTTCAAACATTATTCTCAAAGTTGCGTTTAAGTCACTTTCTTCTTTAATACTCTGAATACTGTTGGTGTCATAAAAATGGAGACAATGTCGAAAAAAAGCTTTTCAATAACTACTCGTTTTCAGGAGCTCATAGATAGGCACCTGCCTCACCAAAACACGCTTATCTGTCGATTTGTTATTTGTTTGAGCACCCAAGTCGAAGGCTTTCGAGCGTGATCGCTTCATATTTGTTGTTGTCACGTAATATCACTCGTATTTTCTCCACCACTTTGTTCACATTATGACAATTATTTCGTTATTAGGTTTTTATCAGCCATCCAAGATGACGACTCCACGCTCATCACAATACCAACAAACAAAGCGGCAAACAATCAAGTCCAGGAAAAAGATATTAAATACATACACATACACACTTGCGCACACCTTGAGGATCAGCATACCATATTTATGAGTAAGTTGGCTTTAATCTGTTGCAGTGTAATCATTTCTGCCTTTCTTGTGTTGTCAACATCTTGGGCTTATTTGAGCAGCAGCAGTCAGTATTAAATAAGTAAATGCATATGTGTGCGTGTAAATATGTTGCTGCGGTCCATTGGTCGGTGCGTTTGATGCGGTGCACAATCAGAATATAAAAGCCGAGCAAAATAAATAAAAAATCAAATAAATAAAAATACGAAAAAAAAATTATTATTAAAAAGTATGCTAACTCATTGTGCCACCGTCGCATAGCATACCTCCAGAGTCAGTCAGGGTAGACACCGTCCGTTGTTGTTGTGTAAGTTGGTTTTCATAATCAAGCTGGGTGTGTGTGCATTAATATTGGTCAGCCACTACGGCATTCCAACCGAGCTCACTCGTCCACTTAAATGAAGACATCACAAAATATAATTATGGATTTGGAATCTTCATTTTCTTAGTACCTTTCTGCATTCTTCTTGGTTAGCTCGTTCAACAGCTTCCATTCCTTCTTATGTAGCTTTTATGATTTTGTTAAGCTGGGAGTTTTGGCTGCTGTCGCCGTCGCTTTGACATCGGTTTCGTTGCGTTTGTTGTGGCATATTTTGTTGTTATATTATGCCTTATTATGTTTATACACATACAAACATTCATACACATAAGTTTATGTGGATTATTATAATTTTTTTCCACACCTGAGCCCAAAAGGTGAACTCAGCGACTAACTGGCTAGCTGGTTTGTTGCTACTTGTATGTGTATGCAAATATATATGTATATGTATATATTTATAAAGCAGCGAAGACATCGAAGACAGTGGCTACAAAGTAACGCGACAAAAAGCAAATATATTGCAGGGTGTTGGGGGGTGCAATTTATGGTCTATCCAATTTTTGTGACAACCCATACACTGTTCAAACATTACGGATTACATGGATCAAGTCCTTAATGCAGAATACTCACAGCAGAGCGCGTATAAATCACAATAATGGCGATCCTGCAAATCATTACCTGAAAGCATCCAGCTAAATTCCGATGTTATGCATTAATCACCTTAGGGCACACTAACTCTAAAAACTTCCTCTCACATAGCCCTGAAGTGCTCCTTAAAAGTGAGTTTTGAGTACCTATGGTTACTAAATATCTCAAGTAAGGCTTTATTTGATAATCTCCGCTTATTAGGACTAACTCATCCACAGTAAGCTTCGACCTCGCCAAAACTCGCCATGGTCGCCAAACCTAAAGGTTACTCACTGGAAGAAAATACAGGCCTGCCAAAATACTGCCCTCAGAGCCGCTACGGGGTGTCGTCTTATGTTCCCAGAACACCATATACATAATGAAGCGAGAGTACATATATACATAATGAAGGGAGAGAAATTAAATGCTAACCAAACATTTTCTGTTGAAAAGCCAGAAACCTGGGCATCCCAATAGACATCTGATTGATGAGGATTCACCGCCTAGGGGCTTAAGTAGTCATCTCCGTAAGCATTATGAGGGAATACGGCAACTGAGAACACAGCCCTATGAAGCAAAAAAGCACAAGCAAGTCCTCAGTGATATCCACAAAGAGACGTCGGACCTCTATGCCAGGAATTGCTCGGCGAATACAGTACTTAAAGAAATATACCCTTAACTAGCAGATGAGGAATGCACCCTCCCTAGGGAAACGCGACTTAAGAAAAACACAACACATTTAAATTTGATGTATGTTATATATATTTTAATTTCAATTTGTGTTCGCAAAGAAAATACGTCCGCAAAGAAATATGTTTATTCACTCTTAAGTCCAAAACTTGATTGATTTGTATCAATGATAAAAATCTGTTAGAAGCTGAGAGAGCTTTTCTTAAATTCGATCTGGATACTACAACAAGTTGAACTCTTGCCTATCCAGAATCAACCCTGACATACAAAATGTATGTCCTGCTTGCAATGTATCCCCACGTGACACCAACCATCTCTTCAGTTGTATTGTGGAACCAACGCCCCTAACACCCCTCTCATTATGGTCCACCCCTGTTGAAACAGCAAGTTTCCTTAGACTCCTGTTAGAGATTGATGACAATTTATGAATTGGTCGTACCTATTATATGGGGCGAAGCACTGCTACAACAACAACAACAACATCACCAAAACCACTACTGACCTATTACTAGCCGTCTTCAGTCCTATCTTCGTCAGGTATTGCTTAATTCTTCCTTACGGCGCCAATACATAATGACTGGAGCAGATCCAGTTTCTCGACTGCCGAACCTAAGGCACCAGTTCCAATGCATAGAATCTTGTGAGAGCGGTGGATGCTCTCTCTTCTGGCAGCATTTCATGATGTCTTGTTTTCCAATCCTACTTTGACTGGTTGGAGACCATCAAATACGAGCATATGGTGTTGTAAAACGTAGGTTCGCCTCAAAGGTGAACTAACAAAGGAAGACATGCGCTTACTTATAAATCTTATAAATGTTAGGAAATGTGCCATTAGGTGAGAAATTTTTCTGCGAAATAGTCATAAATTCAATTAAAAAATATTACATAAAAGGTTATATCTTGTATAGTAAGTGGAAGTAAGACATTACAAAGTAACTAATTTAAAAGTGATAACAAATCGATCGTGTGACCGATTATTTCACAGCATGAACAACTTCCGGTACAACTAAGTATTTAGTATGTGTATAATACTCGTACTACTTAAATACCTTTAGATCACAGTTGTGTTGATTATATATGCCATCTATTCTTAGGCATTTTTACAAACGTCTGTCATGCCATTAACCGTCTGTCGTCGAATGTCAGTTCAAGCGATCAACGATCAAACTCATTTTCGATGCATTCAAATTGCTACAATTCGAATTGATTCGATGCGCTTCGTTTTAACTTTTATTTGCTTTTGTTTTTATTACGACTTTATTATTATTATTATTATGACGGTTATTGCACGACGAATGGGTGAATGTGAACCGGCGGACAAACATATTTATATGTATATAAAAATGTTGGTTGTTTGTATGACATTTGTCGGCGGCAACGATTGTGTGCGTAACTTTAATAAGCCGTAGATTGGCATTATTGTCATCAGATGATGATGACGTCTTTGTTGTAGGAAAAATGAGAATATGTTTTCAGGAATATGTCCATACATACATACATATGTTATAATTTACGTTGGTGCTACCTTTTGTCTGCACTTCGCCAGTGACTGCAGCAAATTCATTCGATTTCTGGCCCAATGTAATTGATGCAAATATGGATGCGTCACAGTGCGGAACTGTTAAATAATGATTACCAATGGTAATGATTACACTTTTAATTAATTATTTTCTTTGAAAGTCATTTAATGATAACTAGCCATTATTTTCTATTTTTATGATTACTTTCCAATTGATTAAAAAAATAATGAAAAAAATTGTGATTTTTTACGATTATTGAAAAAAGTTAAAAATCATAAAAAGTAATCAGAAAAGGCTTTTTTAACTACTTTTGGTAATTTTAGATTTTTGCGATTATTTTTGATTTTATTTTATTTTTTATTATTTTTCCGCTTTCTTTCAACAAACATATTCGAATAAATCAAAAACAGTCAAAAGTAATCAAAAATGCCTTGTTTGATTACTTTCGATAATTTTTGATTTTTTTCAATAATCGAAAAACAATTGAAATGATCATTGGCCATTAATTAATTAATTAATTGATTACCAATGCTAATTCAAATTTTACAGGTCTGGTTCAAAGCACAGGTTTGTGTCAAAAGAAAAATGAACTTTTTGCAGAGATCATAACAGTTATAGGTTAAATTTTATAAATAGGTTTTTAATAATTATTTTTTTTCTAGACCAATAATATTTGGTTTATGGGCCATACATATAGAGATCAAAGCAATTTCGGCAAACTCCCTCAGTGAAAGAGTCAATCGGAATCCGCCTATGGAAGCAGAGGTAGAGGGCGGCCCCCACTCCGTTGGAAGGACCAGGTGGAAAACGATTTAAACTCCCTTGGTGTGACCAATTGGCGCCGGTTGGCGGAGCGAAGGAGCGACTGGCGCGCCTTGTTGGACGGCCATAACCGTTTAGACGGTTAAGCGCCAATTAAGTAAGTAAGTAAGAAAGAGCCAATTTGCCTATTAGTCAAGAAAATCCACGGAGACAACTATTCATAACTTCAGGAACAAAAATTTAAACGCTTTAGAGTATTAAACTATAGCCCTTTCCGCTTTGATTGACTTATCAGAGACTTTCGATAACACAATACATGAAGCATACGATTGCCAAGGACATAATCCCAATGATCATTAGCTGGGTGCTATTCATGCTGAAGGAAAGCAAAAATCAGTCTTAACCTAGGAGGGACAACTGAGTCAATTATGGCCACTAGGGGATGCTCTCAAGGGGGTGCACAGTCTCCTCCCTTGTTGATCCTAGTCATACATGACCATCTTCAGTTATTGAAATCCAATGGATTTCTTGTGCGTCAAAGATCTTTCTTCGCCTGCATTTGAGTCTGTGGCGAAACAAAGGGGCTATTTCCCCTCTCTTTCATTTAATAATGCTGTAAAAACAATAGTCCCTTTGATTGGTGGTCGAATATCACAATAAAAAAGTTGCATCGTCCAGTTTGTACTGGCATAACAGGTGCAATGAGAACGTCCCCTGGCGATGAACTTAGTGCCTTAATGGGAATACCCTCCTTCCTATTCTAAGTATCAGAGAAGGAGGCAGCACCTGCTGCACTAAGATTTTAAAATATCTATTTGCTAAAAAGCTGAAACATGTGAGGGCATTTGTAAGTACAAGAAAATTCATAGGAAATTCATTATTGCAACTGCGTGATGCAATGACTCCTACGCTCAGAAGCAAAACTCTTTGGGGAAACAAGGAATCTATATACTGACCCTGACTCATAGGTTGGTGGAAAAACAGCAATTGGCATCTATTTATTTAGTATAATGTATTCCCGGACATGAGACAACACTGGGTTGAATGCCCAAGGCAGAGGCAGGACGAAATTTTTATACTCCGGGCAATGAGAGTATCAGCCAAACTCATTAATCTAAGCAGAGAGTACCTTCGAACTCTCACTGGGCACTATACAGGACGCTCTAGTCTACCATATCAACCAAGTATGTTAAATCTATCCGATACACAAATCTCTCGCGTTTGCGAGCTAGAGGAAAGGTAAGGCAAGTCATTTAAGACTCTCCCATCTAGGAGGCGTTACTCTTAATTTCTTCTTGGTAAGGAGTTAAAAGCCTAAAGAGGTACTTAAGAGATATAATGAAGGTTTGCAGTGAATGGGTCATACATATAGAGAGTTTGAGGCCTTATCAGCTGTGAAAAATAAGCAGTGTCACACCTGGGATGATCTTACGATTATTTGGGAGCTACTTATCGATCATGCGCTACTGTTTTAAGGATCACATCGAAAATTTCTCTGCACATTAACTATCTGGCTATAATTTCGAAACTGTGTTGAGGACTATTTGGGGATCATTTCGGCACTATTTTGGGACCGTTTCGGGATGAATCGGAAAATATGTTCAGCCATTCTGGTGTGACTGAGTGAAAAATAAAACAACTGGTCATTCCGACATCGAAACATTCCAACCTTTATATTTTTAATTAATGGTTCATGGTTATTTGCGGATCATTTAAAGGCCTCCTCCGGGTTGTTTTGGGGACATTTCCGGTAATTTTTGCACCATTTCGGGATTTTTTTTTTTTTTGGAATTTGGCCAGTTCGGTACTATGTTCGGAATCATTTGGGAATTATTTTAGGAATCGCTTCGAAAATATTTCAGGGACCATTTTAGCATTATTTAAGGACCATTTCGAGATTGTTTTCGCGTCCTTTTCGAAGCTATTTCAAGATTTTTTTAGCACTATTTCAGGACCGTTTAGTTATTCTGATCCAGATCTGCTTGGAACTGTTTAGGATCAGTTTCTGGGTCGTTTTCGTAATAATATCTCCCAGACTATCTGCGTAGAGATTCGAGATTTTTTCGAGACTATTCCCAGACTATTTAGGGCCATTTCGGAACAGTTTTCGGAGCAATTTCGAGGCCTTACGAGAATCCTGCGCTGTCTCGGAACTGTTTTCATGATCATATCTATAAGGCCATAATTTTATGTTATATTTTTTTGGTGCGGGCTGAGCCGCGGGTATAGGCTAGTGAATGTACATATAGGAAAAGTGAGTCCATGTCATTTTTGAGTAAAACTTTAAGACCGAGCTACTACAAAATTTGTTTTTAATTCAAAATTTTGAAAATATTTCCAGAAGTTAGGTAAGCAAATGTTCTCACGCTTAATGCTTACATTTTATTATTATTATTTTTGAGTACTTTAAACTGCACATTAATATATGATGAGTCGTTTCCAATATGAAAAGTTGTTTTTTAAGTTTTCACAACATGATTGCAAAATCAATAAATAGCAATTAAGTCTGCTTATAATTTTATACCCTCATGGGTATTCACAATTATTTCCCACAAAACTCATTTATAATTCAAACAAGTAAGGAAGGTTAAGTTCGGGTGTAACCGAACATTACATACTCAGTTGAGAACTATGGTGACAACATAAGGGAAAATAACCATGTAGGAAAATGAACCGAGGGAAACCCTGGAATATGTTTGTATGACATGTGTATCAAATGAAAGGCATTAAAGAGTATTTTATGAGGGAGTGGGCCATAGTTCTATAGGTGGACGCCATTTAGGGATATAGCCATAAAGGTGGATCAGGGTTGACTCTAGAATGCGTTTGTACGATAGGGGTATCAAATTATAGGTATTAATGAGGGTTTTAAAAGGGAGTGGTGGTTGTTGTATAGGTGGTCGCCTTTTCGAGATATCGCCATAAAGGTGGACCAGGGGTGACTCTAGACTTTGTTTGTACGATATGGGTATCAAATGAAAGGTGTTAATGAGTATTTTTAAAAGGGAGTGGGCCTTCGATCTATAGGTGCTCGCCTTTTCGAGATATCGCCATAAAGGTGGACCAGGGGTGACTTTAGAATATGTTTGTACGATATGGGTATCAAATGAAAGGTGTTAATGAGTATTTTAAAAGGGAGTAATCCTTAGTTCCATAGGTGGACGCCGTTTCGAGATATCGCCATAAAGGTGGACCAGGGGTGACCCGAGAATTTGTTTGTACAATATGGGTATCAAAAGAAAGGTGTTAATGAGTATTTTAAAAGGGAGTGGGCCTTAGTTCTATAGGTGTAAGCCTTTTCGAGGTATCGCAATAAAGGTGGACCAGGGGTGACTCTAGACTTTGTTTGTACGATATGGGTATCAAATGAAAGGTGTTAATGAGTATTTTTAAAAGGGAGTGGGCCTTCGATCTATAGGTGCTCGCCTTTTCGAGATATCGCCATAAAGGTGGACCAGGGGTGACTTTAGAATATGTTTGTACGATATGGGTATCAAATGAAAGGTGTTAATGAGTATTTTAAAAGGGCGTGCGACTTAGTTCTATAGGTGTACGCCTTTTCGAGATATCGCCATAAAGGTGGACCAGGGGTGACTCTAGAATAAGTTTGTACGATATGGGTATCAAATTAAAGGTATTAATGAGAGTTTTAAAAGGGAGTGGTGGTAGTTGTATATGTGAAGGCATTTTCCAGATATTGACCAAAATGTGGACAAGGGTGACCCAGAACATCATCTGTCGGGTACCGCAAATTTATTTATATATGTAATACCACGAATAGTATTTTGCCAAGATTCCAAGGGCTTTTGATTTCGCCCTGCAGAACTTTTTCATTTTCTTCTACTTAATATGGTAGGTGTCACACCCATTTTGCAAAGTTTTTTTCTAAAGTTATATTTTGCGTCAACAAACCAATCCAATTACCATGTTTCCTCCTTTTTTTCGTATTTGGTATAGAATTATGGCATTTTTTTCATTTTTCGTAATTTTCGATATCGAAAAAGTGGGCGTGGTCATAGTCGGATTTCGTTCATTTTTCATACCAAGATAAAGTGAGTTCAAGTAAGCACGTGAACTAACTTCATTAAAGATATGCCGATTTTTGCTCAAGTTATCGTGTTAACGGCCATGCGGAAGGACAGACGGACGACTGTGTATAAAAACTGGGCGTGGCATCAACGGATTTTGCCCATTTTCACAGAAAACAGTTAATGTCATAAAATCTATGCCCCTACCAAATTTCAAAAGGATTGGTTAATTTTTGTTCGAATTATGGCGTTAAAAGTATCCTAGACAAATTAAATGAAAAAGGGCGGAGCCACGCCCATTTTGAAATTTTCTTTTATTTTTGTATTTTGTTGCACCATATCATTACTGGAGTTGAATGTTGACATAATTTACTTATATACTGTAAAGATATTAAATTTTTTGTTAAAATTTTACTTTAAAAAAAAATTTTTTTTAAAAGTATGCGTGGTCCTTCTCCGATTTTGCTAATTTTTATTAAGCGTACATATAGTAATAGAAGTAACGTTCCTGCCAAAGTTCATCATGATATCTTCAACGACTGCCAAATTACAGCTTGCAAAACTTCTAAATTACCTTCTTTTAAAAGTGGGCGGTGCCACGCCCATTGTCCAAAATTTTACTAATTTTCTATTCTGCGTCATAAGTTCAACTCATCTACCAAGTTTCGTCGCTTTATCTGTCTTTTGTAATGAATTATCGCACTTTTTCGGTTTTTCGAAATTTTCGATATCGAAAAAGTGGGCGTGGTTATAGTCCGATATCGTTCATTTTAAATAGCGATCTGAGATGAGTGCTCAGAAATCTGCATACCAAATTTCATCAAGATACCTCAAAATTTACTCAAGTTATCGTGTTAACGGACGGACGGACGGACGGACGGACGGACGGACGGACGGACATGGTTCAATCTAATTTTTTTTCGATCCTGATTATTTTGATATATGGAAGTCTATATCTATCTCGATTCCTTTATATATGTACAACCAACCGTTATCCAATCAAACTTAATAGGGGGACTCATGATAGCATATAAACTTATAAGGTGTAAAATTATATCCATTTACACACGCTGTTATATGAACGCACCTAGTAATACTCTTGATAAACTTGATTGTTTATCAGCTGTATTATTGCCGAACAACATTTTTTGATTGTTACACAAATTAAAAAATGCCAAGATTAAGTGAAAAATCAAAACTAAAACGCCTTTACTTGCTGATGTTGGAGATTTTTGATGAAAATGCCGTCTGTAATGTCTGCAAGGTTGCATTCGTTTGAGTTTACCGCGTTTACACAATGAAATGTGCGCGTAAATTTATACAAATTGTGTAAATGATTTTTCATACAAAATTTGACAGCTCGTGCGTAAACTAGATAAATTTATACGTTTACACACTTTATAAGGCATTTATACGGTTACATGAGTCCCCCTAATATACGCTGTGAGCTCTGCTCAACTGAGTATAAAAATATTATAAAGTCGGCACATATGAATATGAAACTTACTAACAGGAAACAATCAATTTTGTGTACAAATATTATTCGATTATTATTACAAAAGCCAAAAACACATTTTGCTTTGAAACAACAAGGTGAATATCGAAAACGTAACATATACGCGCTTACCTTCGACAATACCGCAGGATGAGTCCATAAAAGTCCTAACTAATTTAGTAGTCACATACTCATATTTATTTTACAACAATAATTACCTGCTTGTCAGCATTGCTTGATGGTATATTTGCATTTGCATGTTTGTGTTTTGGAGATGAGCTACATTGTGGCACCACCCACTGACCGCAATATAATGAACCCCCTCTACAGGGGACGTAAAAGCAAATTAAACAAATTTTATTTAAAACCAAAGCAAAGGGAAAATTTAATAATGACAATTTCGAAAGTAGAGAGTACAAGGAATTATTGCATATACGCAGCAATTTTCAGGTGGCACCGTGGTCTGAAGGACACTTTTTCGCCATAGATTCGAAAACTTGGCAAACATGTATGACGCTTGGAAAATTACAGCGATCACCTTAGCTGTATCCGTATCTGCAATCATAACACTAATTGTGACTACAACAGCAGCCGAAACCGTAACTGTAACTATAGCTATAATTGTAATACCTGTAAACGTAACTGTTACCGTAACTGTAACCATTACTTTAGCCTTAAATAAAGTCGTGACGGTGTTTGAAATGGAACGCTAGCCGTGTCTGTAAATGTAAAAATAACTTAGTTATTGTACCGATGCTTCGACGATGGCGCATACCAACAATCTTCCTCTGCAGAAGCTGTCAGCCTGACGAAGAACAGTAGTCGATTAATCACTTTTTTCACTGATATCCAAAACTGCAGACAAGATGGTGGCAGGTGGATGTTTCTTTTCTACATAAGTTCATATGGGGAAAGGAGTTGGTTTGTTCAAGACTAGTTAGAAAGCATCTTGTATTGGACGTATGTAGTATGTACCTCCGCACAGCACTTACAAAGGGCCTTCGCAATATGCGCAAATGTATCCGAGGGGAAGCGCGGGAATGTCCAATACAGAAAACGTTCACAAAATAATTTCAAGTTATCCGGAAAATAATCTCGAAACATCCTTGAGCAGATTGCGAACGCTATTCCGAATCAATCGCTAAGTTATCCGGAAATAAAAAAATACATGGCGCGTTTTACCTCCGAAGAGATTTAGGCCGAGCTTGTGTTCTAATTTTAATTGTTAATTCAATTTGGCGGTACTGGACCTTCGTATTTTATGCCTACTCAGCACTGCATCTGCAAGACAGATGAATTTTTACAGAAAAGCTTTTCATGGCAGAAATGCACTTGGAGTGTTTGCCAAATCAAATCAAACGGGTTCGTTCGAACAACTTTTTTCTAATTGAATATATTTTTCTTTTCCAAATTTTCGATGTTGCTCTGCCCAGAACTTGAACCCTGGACCTTCGGTGTGGTAGGCGGAGCACGCTGCCACCACACAACGGCTTCCCCCATCCGGATATACTTCCGAATCATTTCAAAACAGTTCAGCAAGAGTGACGAAGCTATTACGAAGCTGTGTCGAAAATGTACCCGTACACAATTCCTTATCAATACTGAAAGTTTCCTGAATTTTTTCACCAATATTCCCAAAATCACCATCAAAATTAACCCGAAACCGTTCTGAAGCTATCCCGATCCTGAGAATTTCCCGAAATAATCCGGAAATAGTCCCGAAAGATGCCGGAACGGTTATGCAATATTCTCGGAATGATAACCAAAACTATCAGAAAACTGCTCCGAAATTATCCCCAAACTGTGCCTAAAGTAGTCTAAATATTACCTCTAATCAGGCCCGAAGCATTGTGACACTTGCCGCTTTTAAAAAATTTCGCAGGATTTGATTTATATTATCCTTTTATTTAATGTCATTGGTCAAAATCAATATTAGATCCGTCACAAAAGCAAACATCTGGACATTCCATCATACAAACTTTTACATTAGTAATATAAATTTTTTTTTTTTTTTTGTATAATTTGTTTATTTGCAATCTATTTAAAATAATAAGCAAATTCTATAACTAGAAAAAGTGACTTATATTATTGAACTCCATTGAGGTCAATAATAATATATGTGCTTACAATTATGCAACTTACATAAATGTATGCTCATATTCAGACATCTAAGTTACATTTTAATATTTTAGTTTTACATTTAATTATTAAATTCTAGTAATATAAATAAGATTCAGATTTTTATGCCAAAAAAGTGCCATTTAGATCACAGCGCAGTAATACAAGCCTCTTGCAACAAAGCTATAATTTAAATTTTAAAATGCAGCAAATTGCTTCCAGCAGAGTTGATCAAACTGAGACGTGGGGGACATTGCATGTAAGCAAACGAAGTGAGTTCAAAGTATCATCCTATTACACCCTATACTTATGTATGTATGTGTTTGTATGTAAAAACGTGACAGCGTGAAGAAATGAAATAAGCACTTTCTAAAAAAACACTTCCGTTTTGCCACCCACACCAACACCAACTACAACAACGTATTTCATAACTCAGCGCTTGTTGTTAAACTCTGCAATCAGGACACATGTGACCGTTCACACCAATCACTACAATGATTGTACAAGTTTTTGTAGTGTAGTGTTGTTGGTGTTATAGTTAGGAAAAACCTCGCAGGTAATGTCCTTGCATGTCCTTTGCTGTTGTGTATTTGTCCACTGTGTGCTGTTGTGTAATTTGTTGTCAATACACACACGCAGCTGGGTGGAGTCAAGCGAACGCTTTCAAATCACATCAAATTGCTTTTCTTTCATTTACCTTAAAAAAGAAATAAGAAACGGTAAACATATTTTTTCTACCTATAATAATATTTTTTTTTTTTTTAAATAATTTTATTCCTTTTTATTACCTTTATATTAAGTCGCTTTCATGTTTGTCCCCTCATTTCCATACGAATTTTTGACCCACGGAAAAGTCGTTTTCGGTAACTTCCCGTTGAGCTAGACACTTGATACTTAGAGCACAGTTCAGATCTGGGAGACATTACAATGCAAGTGAAAAAAATTCGCTAGGTGGCGCACGGAACGAGATATACAGAAAATTAATTTTAAAATGGAAATTTTGCGATCGACTTTTAACTAACTTCTCTGTGATCCAGAGACTTGAAACTTAGCACATAGTCTGCGAGTCGATGGCACTACAATTCGTGGAAAACAAAATGCCGCCAGGTGGCAGACGAATCGAAATAAACGAAAATCCCTGAAAATCCCTGAAAAAACGCAGGGAATTTTGCGATCGATTTTTAAGTAACTTCCCGGTGAGCTAGAGACATGAAACTTGGGCCGTGAGTCAGAACCCTGTGGCAATGCAATAGTTGATCAAAAAAATTTCGCTAGGTGGCGCATGGATCGAGATACTAAGAAAATTAATTTTGATTTGGGAATTTTTCAATCCATTTTTAACTAACTTCCCGGTAACCTAGAGACTTGAAACTTGGCACACAGTTCGAGGCTTGGTGACGATACAATTTATAGAAAACAAAGATCCGCTAGGTGGCGTGCTAATTGAGATAACTACAAATCCCTGAAAAATGAGGGGAAGCTTGCGATCGATTTTTGAGTAAATTGCCGGTGAGCTTGAGACTTGGAACTTGGGCCGTGCCTTTTTGTAGGCAACCAAATGCCTTTTTGTAGGCAGCACAAAAAAAGTGAAAATAAAAAGATGATACAAAATTTTAAGGACTACCTTTATATAAATGGACCAAAAAATATAAGGCAATTTTTCCTTTAATACAGAAATAATCTTGTTGAATTTTGACTAAAAAACTTTAACAATAATAATTGTAAAAGAATTTTGGGATTTAAAATTATAAAGGTAGATCGCGTGCTTAAATTTTAAATAATCAATTAGTTAATCCCAAGTACATGGTTTACCTTAAATTTAAAGATTGCGCTCCACCTTTATAGTTTTAAATCCCAAAATTCTTTTACAAGAGCTATTGTTAAAGTTTTTAGTCAAAATTCAACAAGATTATGTCTGTATTAAAGGAAAAATTGCCTTCTATTTTTTGGTCCATTTATATAAAGATAGTCCTTAAAATTTTGTATCATCTTTTTATTATTCATTGCATTCACCCCTCATGTTGCCTCTCACAGCAAGTTGATATGCCGGTCATTTGATCGTTTGGTCGTCGCTGTCACAGGTGTATGATTTTATATCACAAATTGCTTAGCTTATTATTTCGAAATTATCAACATTTCATATTATGATATTCAACATTTGCTGTTGTATTATTCATAAAGCCTTTGCTTGAATAATTCAACACAGCTGAATCTTCTTTTGTGATTTGTTTTGTTATTATATTAGAAATACTTTGAAAGTTGAGTAATAAAATGTTCTTTGAGCTTTAGAAAAGCATTCGATGTATTCTTTAAAATGATTACAATTGTTAGAAAAGTACTTTAATACATATTTGTTATTAAAAACTAAAGTTCGGCGATAAAAATTGTATTTATTTTAAGAGTGAATAAAAGCGAAACTTATAAACATATCTATAAAAGTGCGGTCAAAAAATAAAACGGCAGTAAAAGCTGAACTTACACATCAATTTTTACAATAAACATAGACTTATGGTTTTTTTTTCAGAAGAAGCAGACATACCAGATCATTCAATTTGAAACAATTTTAGGATTAGGTTAGGTAAGGTTGAACTGGTCGGTCCATAAGGGCCTCACATAGACTGAATGAGTTCGTAGTGTTACCAGAAATTTATTTTAACGACGAAACTGAAAAACCCAATAAAAATCAGGATCTATATTATACTGGACCGCTGAGCCTGCCTAGTCGGGCAGGGGTCGTACGAACAAGATGAAAAACTCAATTTTAGGATCACTTCGAGATTATTTTAGGTATCATTTCGGGAAAACTTCAGAGTAATTTCAAAACTATTTCGAAACCATTTTGGAACAGTTACAGGTTCACTTCAGAATAATTTCGAGATTATTTCGGGACTAACTGGAAACAATTTCAGGATAACTTTGGGATTATTTTATGATCCTGAAACTGTTCTCAAATTGTGCGGAATTGGTCCCGAAATAATTTCAAAATAATTCCAAAAATAGCCCCGAGGTATGCTTCAATTGCACCAAAACAGTCCCAAAACAGCCTCGAAATTGTTTTGAAGGTCTCCCGAAATGACACGTTAAATAATTGCGAAGTGATGCTGAAATTGTTGTGAATTGAGACCGAAATAGTCCTGAAATGTTTCTGAACTGATCCTGAAACTATCCCGAAATGATTTAGAAATAGCCTTAAAATGATTCTGAAGTTGTTCCAAAATGATACCTAAAAAATTTGGAAAGGATCCTAAAATTGTTCCGAATTGGTTCACGAAACTGTACAATAAGTCCATGTTTTGTAGTAAAAAAAGATGGTCCTTCTTCAAAAGGAGAAAATTGTAGGTCCAGCTTTTACTGCCGTTTTATTTTTATACCGCACTTTTACGGATATATTTATAAGTTTCGATTTAATTCACTCTTAAAATAAGTACACTTTTTATCGCCAGCCTTTCATATATAATAATAAATATATATATAATATAGCTATACATATTTATATATTTGCCATGGACTGCCTTGTGGCAAGCGTCTATAGTAGAAATGAAGCTGCTCTAAAGGCTTTGGAAAGTCCTGAATAATACAACGTGGTTATTATACTCACACGAGAGAGTGGCTGAAAATGAGATAGCCCAGGTTGGGCTATATATTTTCTGGGCAAATATGACAGGATAGGTATACATTACTGTGACTAGGATATTACAATAACCTCCAACGTGGCTTAAAAGGCTTAGAATATACCCGTGGCAGGTATGCCTGTCGCCAAAGGCGACTAAAATACGCAGATGATTCAAGGGAATGTGTAGCGCAACCTTTTCGAGTGGTTTACAGGGCATTTTATAGGTTTCAATTTCTAAACCGGTTAAAATGGAAAACCGCTGTAATAAATTGAAAGGTTTATAATATAGCACCAAATATCTTGTTTTAAAACCACAAGTGTATACAAATTCATTTTTTTTTTTAATTTTAAACTTTATGGCTTTTCTTAATCAGAAGTGCTTACAAATTTCTGTTTTTAATTTTTTTAAACCTAAGGTTTTGTTTTAAAACCAGAAGTGTTTACAAATTTCTGTTTTTAATTTTTTTAACTCTCTGGTTTTGTTATAACACCAGAAACTTATACACGTTTATTTTTTTAGACTTTTTAAACCTTTCAGTTTTGTGCCAAAATCGAGAGTGTCTACAATTTCAATTTTTAGATTTTCCAAAATTTTTGGTTTTGTTTTAAAACCAGAAGCGTTTACAAATTTATATTTCGAGGGTTTTTAAACTTTTTCGTAGTTTAAATTTTTAGCTTTTTTAAACTATTTGGTTTTATTTTAAAACTAAAAGTGTAGAAAAAGTTTTATTTTTAGATTCTTTCAAGGTTTTGTTGCAAAACAATTTTCCGATTTGCGGCGTATTAAATTTTAAAAATTTAAACTGGATAAAATGGAAAACCGCTGTAGTAAATTGAAAGGTTTATAATTTAGGAGCAAATGTTTTGTTTTAAAACTAGAAGTGTCTACAAATTTAAATTTTTTGATTTTTTAATCTTTTTGTGTTTTTTTTAACCACAAGTTAATTAATATAATAAAATTAAAATTTTTAGAATTTTTAAACTTCTTGGTTTTGTTTTTTAATCAGAAGTTTATTGATGTTTTTATTTTTAGATTTTTTTAATTCTTCAGGTTTTGTTATAAAAGTGTTTACAAATTTCTGCTTTTAACTTTTTTAACTCTCTGGTTTTGTTTTAAAACCAGAAATTTGTACACGTTTTGTGCCAAAATCGAGAGTGTCTACTAATTTCCATTTATAGATTTTCCAAAATTTTTGGTTTTGTTTTAAAACCAGAAGCGTCTACAATTTTATATATAAAGGTTTTTTAATACTGGTTTTCTACAAGTTAAAATTTTTAGAATTTTTAAATTTTTTGGTTTTATTTTAAAACTAAAATTGTATAAAAATTTTATTTTTAGATTCTTTAAACTTTCTGGTTTTGTTACAAAACAATTTTCCGATTTGCGGCTTATTAAATTTTAAAAATTTAAACTGAATAAAATGTAAAACCGCTGTAGTAAAATGAAAGGTTTATAATTTAGGAGCAACTGTTTTGTTTTAAAACCAGAAGTGTACACAAATTCAAATTTTTATATTTTGTAAACTTTTTGTTTTGTTTTTTTTTAATCAGAAGTTTATTGATGTTTTTTTTTTTTTGAGATTTTTTAATCCTTTCGGTTTTTTTAGAACCAGAAGTGTCCAAAAATTTTAATTGGTAGATTTTCAAAAATTCTTGCGTTTGTTTTAAAACCAGAAGTGTCTACCAAATTCTACTTTTAAATTTTTAAATTTTTTGGCTTCGTTTTAAAATGATTTCGAGGTTTTAAACTTATTGCCCAGTTAAGTTTAACACCTAAACTGTTAAAAGATTTGCTCAAACCTATGAAGGATTTAAAATCTAGGCTCCAACTTTCAACCGTGTATTTGTGCTATTTACACACTTCTTAACAAAAAAGGCAGTTAAGCTTGACAGTCAATATCTTATTTCTTATTTATTTACCAAGCAAATTGTTGCACGCCTACAAAACTCAAATAAATGTTTATTTGCATACATAAATATTAATTTTATTGCTTTTAATATACATTTAAGCTCATTTTTTGGAAGCACAAACATAAAATAAATGTGAATATTTACCTATCAACGATTTGTTGGTTAAACGAATTTTCGACAAATATGAAATAAAATTGAGAATTTATGAGACACGGCGTTGGAGCTTTACGTCTGTTGTGTCTGTCTGTTTGTATGTATGTAAATCGAACAAGGGAAGGGATTAGCGTTGTGCCAATGCGCGGCATCAACATTTTGCAGACGAAACAGCGGCGGAATCATCATTGACAGCAGCACAACGCTCAACGGCAACAAAAAGCAGGCAAATAACCACAGGCCGGAGAAATAATAAAAACAACAACCAAAAAAATTCAATAAAATACAAATATTAGTGCTTTTATTGTTTTACCTTCTATTTTATTATCGTTCATTTATTTCAACGGATTTTAATTTTTTTTGTCAATTTAAAATTATCTGCGAATGAGGCAGCAAAGTGGCATAAAACAAAATTTAAAATCATGTTAAGAAGCTGTTGGTATGTATGTATGTCATTGATGATAATTTAGCAAAAGTTTTAAATATTTTGACAGCTAACCCTGATGAGTTATAAAGTGGCATTAATTAAATTTGTCAATTTGTCAGACAACAATTAGATGTGTTAGAGGAAGGGGGTTTTGAGTATTTGTTAGATGTATGCAAATTAGGAATCTGTGTTTAAAGTAGATTGACAATGTGAATAGCCTAGTTTCATATTGAGTTCGTTTCTTAAGTCTTTTGTTTTAGTTTTGATTTTGAGCTAAATTTGGAATAGCGTTGGCTTGGAGTTTAAACCTGCTAAGGCCCACTTGCAGAACGGCGAGTTAACTTTTTAACATAGAGTTAACTTGACATGAGGAGTTAAACTCATACATTTTTGACATATTTTTAAATTAACTCTGAGCTAAAAAATAACTTTCCGCAACAAGGCTTAAGGCCTCGGGGCAGCTTGAGTGCAGGCCTTATGGCCACAGCAGTATAGCGTCATCTAATATCGGGCAAATGGAATATATGGAAACGTGCCTGAGCTTCGAAAGTTATATTGGGGCCACAATTTAGCCAGAGGGTTGGTGCAGGGGTGCAGAAATGGCAGAACATACTATACACTTGTATACGGTTGATTTCAAATTAATTGAATGGGTTGGGTGTGCTGTTTATAGTGTCGACCCAGAAATAACTAGATCCTACAGGCTACCAGATTACTGCAGCGTTTTTCTGGCGGAAATTATATTATAGCAGTGAAGAAAGCAGCAGAAATTCTGTAGGAAGTGGGCTTAAGGTGCAGTCGCGTCAATATATATATACATTGATCGTCAGGCTGCGATTAAGGCAATAATCTCACACAGTACTTCATCAAGAAGTGTTCTGGAATGCAAAGAAGCATTGAAAAAACTTCGCTTAGGCTGGACCATACATCTTTACTGGGTTCCCGATCATAAAGGGATAGAAGGTAACGAAAAGGCCGATGAGTTGGAAAAGGAGGGTACAACACGCGCTGAGTCGGCGATAGACGCCCCAATCCGCTTGGGAGAAGTCAAAAGAAGACAGGAGTTGCATATGATCCATCAAGCAGGAAAGGCGTGGACAAAAGCGCTGGGCGCAAAATTCTATGATCAGATACTACGATATTAGATTCACAAAGTGGCTCATATCTCTGAAGACTTAAGGCTTACAATGGGCATAATGACTGTACTTTGCCTTTTGGCGTCACATGTTTATAAGTTAGGTCAGTAAGAGCAAGTTCAGGAAGTGTGAGCTGCAGGAAGAAACTGTTGAGCACGTTCTATGTTTATGTCCTGCGCTCGCCAGCTCAAGGCTCCAGCTATTAGGGGCGGCATAGTTGCCAGATCTCGAGGCAACAATTAAGCTGGATCCCAGAAAATTGCTAGTATTTGCCAAGAGGACGGAGTTATTCTATAACATATGTTCTGTCACCTGATTGGGGTTCTTCCGTTTGGTTGTCAAACCAATTTTGGTAATACTATAGACACATTCAGTCTATATGAGGTATTTATTGACCGGCCAGTTCAACCTAACCTACATAAGTGGAACGTCCCATTTTAGAATATGTTTCAAAAATACCCTATCTGAGCATAAATTCAATACATTTTGATCTTATGTAGGGCGTTCGTGAAAACAATTTTGAGATAGGACGTTATACCTTATACCTTATACCTTATACCTTATAACATATAACATATATCTTATTTATACCTTATATCTTATACTTTATACCTTGTACATCATACCTTATACCTTTAGCCTTTCACTTTATAACTACTTACCATTATTAATTGTACCTTTTCCCGTATACCTTGTATCTTATATCTTACGCATTATACCTTATACATTACAATTTTGTGAAGCAATCGCTTGCACAATAACTAACCACTTGATACAAAATTGAAAACCGTTTAAAAATGTTTGTTTGCGGCTGTAGGGATATTTTCTTAATTAATAGATTTATTATTCCGATTTCCTGGAGACAAGGTATGCATTTAGAGGAACCCATTAAGGGTGTGGATTCTTTCCCCTCACGGCCAACACCGTTCTTATACGGTATAATTTACAAATCACAAACTTTCAGCGACCTTCTGCCAGATGCACGTTGTGGATTCTTGTCAAACGGCCCCACTCTAATGTCCTCCAAAACTGAGATGATTCTGCGAACGAAGCAATGTTAATTTCATCCGGTTAAGTCATACGCATTAAATGGAATCGAGCGAATCTCTTTAGCTCTACTTTGCTTTGAGACAAGCTTCGGGCACTCAAGAATTTTAAATGAAATACCATACAAATTGTTCTAGTAGAAAATCTTCACGAACATAAACCTCAGTTGTAGCGCTGCTTTCACCAAAAATCTAAATATTCACCTGAGCTAAATATTTTCACTCAGGGAAGAGTTCGAATACTCTTTCTGCTGCATATGGTGTCAACATGGCCCCGCAGACATCGTTTTCTCTTTCGGTTGCAATGCGGCCTTCTTCATCATAATATGTACGTTTAGTTGACTGTTACATCTATAAGAAGCTGGAGAGGAAAGGGAATTTACTGGCGTCCAAACAATGCAGCATTGCCAGAAACTACAACCAAGCGGGCAGAATAGCTCAGGTGCTAATAATCAATTTTTTTAACTCCTTTCATATTAACCATATGCGCGCTGTTATCTGCGAAATTGATCTTTTGCAAAATCTCACTCATTTCAACATCACTTTGAACCCTTCATTTTTCTTAATGAATTAAAACATTAGCAAAATACCTAAAATTAAAATATGCACATTTCTAACAAAAAATATGCTTTGTTTTTCTAAATAGAAAAGTATAAGATTTCCTGCTGCACTAGCAAAGGTGTAAATCCTTTTAAGCGCATAAATCACAAAAAAAATTGTTAAAATTGCAGATAACGCCTACACCACTTTTTAAATGTGCCGCACAATAGCCCAAACGAAATCGACGCTGCTACTCGATTTAATGGATCTACAATAGAGATATGCCTACAACATTTAGAACGTTTTGAAACACACTCATAATACACAAAATGTACATGTGGATTTGTTTCGCAGATTACCTAACCAACAATTACCGCACCATACAAGTACTTGGAGCTCCTCGCAATAAATTGACGCGCAGATGCACCTTGATTTTGTAAAATGATCTTTAGCAACAACAACGCCGCCGCTGCCGTATGCACATACCACTTTGATGAACGCAACTCAAACCCCATCGATTTGCGATTGTTGATCGCGATGAAAATCTCATGTTTACAAAAAGGTGCCGAAAATAGCGAAAGGATAATGAAGCTATGGGCAAATGTTGGCGCAATACTATTAATGGTGAAAAATACAAAATAATGCGGCAAAACATTAAACAAAAGCTAAACAAGTAAGGAAGGCTAAGTTCGGTTGTAACCGAACATTACATACTCAGTTGAGAGCTATGGAGACAAAATAAGGGAAAATCACTTCGTAGTAAAATGAACCTAGGGTAACCCTGGAATGTGTTTGTATGACATGTGTATCAAATGAAAGGGCTTAATGAGTATTTTAAAAGGGAGTGGGCCTTAGTTCTATAGGTGGACGCCTTTTCGAGATATCGCCATAAAGGTGGACCAGGGGTGACTCTAGAATGAGTTTGTACGATATGGGTATCAAATGAAAGGTATTAATGAGGGTTTTAAAAAGGAGTGGTGGTAGTTGTATATGTGAAGGCGTTTTCCAGATGTCGACCAAAATGCGGACCAGTGGGCGTGGTCATAGTCGGATTTCGACCATTTTTTATACCAATACAAAGTGAGTTCAGATAAGTACGCGAACTGAGTTTAGTAAATATATATCGATTTTTGCTCAAGTTATCGTGTTAACGGCTGAGCGGAAGGACAGACGGTAGACTGTGTATAAAAACAGGGCGTGGCTTCAACCGATTTCGCCCTTTTTCACAGAAATAAGTTATCGTCCTAGAATCTAAGCCCCTACCAAATTTCACAAGGATTGGTAAATTTTTGTTCGACTTATGGCATTAAAACTATCCTAGACAAATTAAATGAAAAGGGCGGAACCACGCCCATTTTGAAATTTTCTTTTATTTTTGCATTTTGTTGCACCATATCATTACTGTAGTTGAATGTTGACATAATTTACTTATATGGTGTAAAGATATTAACTTTTTTTTTTTAATTTGACTTTAAAAAAATTTTTTAAAAGTGGGCGGGGTCGTTCTCCGATTTTGCTAATTTTTATTAAGCATACATATAGTAATAGGAGTAACGTTCCTGCCAAATTTCATCATGATATTTTTAACGACTGCCAAATTACAGCTTGCAAATCTTCTAAATTACCTTCTTTTAAAAGTAGGCGGTGCCAAGTTTCATCGCTTTATCTGTCTTTGGTAATGAATTATCGCACTTTTTCGGTTTTTCAAAATTTTCGATATCGAAAAAGTGGGCGTGGTTATAGTCCGATATCGTTCATTTTAAATAGCGATCTGAGATGAGTGCTCAGAATCCTACATACCAAATTTCATCAAGATACCTCAAAACTCAAGTTATCGTGTTAACGGACAGACGGACGTACGGACGGACATGGCTCAATCAAATTTTTTTTCGAACCTGATGATTTTGATATATGGAAGTCTATATCTATCTCGATTCCTTTATACCTGTACAACCAACCGTTATCCAATCAAAGTTAATATACTCTGTGAGCTCTGCTCAACTGAGTATAATAAAGTATAGTAAAAACAGGTGATGAGTTATATACCCAGCTGTGAAAGCTGAAACATACTACTTAAACATATGCAAATATTATCTTCCAAAAGAGGCTAAAGATGAGTTGCTGTCATTTCTTATCAAATTATATTAGAATTGATCGATTTTTATGCGAATTATAACATTTTTCAAAGGACAAGAAGGAGCGGTGCCACGCCCATTTACAAAATTTTAAAATGTTTCTACTTCGCACTTCAATATCTCAACTGGTTGTAATACCATTATAATGTAGTCACAAAATGCAAATTTTGTTAAGGTTTACGACTAATGATTTGCAGCAATTAATAAGTAAATGTGGTCAATGCCACACCTCCTTTTTCCAAAATTTAACTTAATTTATATTTTGCGTCATAAAGCCAATTCGTAAGTGAATTGATGGTACCTTTATCAGTATATCATCCTATCTGGACTGCCGTGTCGAAAATGCCATATCTCAGAAAACAGTTGAACAACGACCTATTTCAGAATTTGTTTCAGAATTCGGTTGAAGTACGCCCTATCTCAGAATTTTTTTCATAAACACTCCACCTAATGTCAAAATATATTGAGTTTGAACTCAGATAGCGCGTTTTTGAAACAAAATCTGAGATACGGCGTTCTTTAACTGAATTCTTAGATAGGGCGTTATTCAAGCATATTTTCTAGATAGCACGTTTTCGAAGCGCTAACCGAGATAGGGTGATATGCCACTCAGTAGTCGATTTGGTAATAAATAAATGCATTTGTGAAGTTTTTAGACATTTTCGATATCGAAGAAGTAGGCATGGTTATCATCAGATTCTGCCCATTTTCATTAGCAAGATATTATGTGTTTAAATAATGATCGTGTACTAAATAGGAAGAGAAAGAAGTTTTCGTATCAACGCTTAGACGGCTGGGTATAAAAATTGATCCTGGATTCCAGCCGATTTTACGTGTTTTCACAGTTACAGTTATAAAAATAAAGTTCTTGCCAAAATTTGATAAAATGGGCCTTTGTTTGATCGACTCATGGCATCAAAAGCTTTGTTGAGGGATTTAAAATTTTTGTTTAATTTTCGAACTAAGGTGGAATATCAATATAATATAGTCACACTTTCCAAAATTGTACTAAATTTTCATTTTGCGTCATAAGTCCAACTACTCACCATTTTGCAATTCTTTGTCGGTTTTTGTTAAAGAATTATTGCATTTTTTCTAGCTTTCGAAATTTTCGATATCGAAATTAAAAAATCAATTAACTCACCAAGTTTCATCACTTTATCAGTATTTGGTAATGAATTGACGCAGTTTTTCATTTGTCAAAATTTTCCGATATCGTAAAAGTTGACATGGCTAAAATCTTATTTCGTCCATTTTCAATAACAATTTGTTATGGATTTAGGTCAGCTCGTGTACTTAATTGGGTAAAGATTAATAAATTTTTGCTTACGTTTTTCCGTTAAAGTTGGACTCTACCAACATTTTTTTAGAACGTAGGCAGTGACGTCACCAGATATTACTGAGATCTAAAAATAATAGCTAGGACAGCGGCCTTTCCAAATTTCAACATCATATCTCAATGCATTTTAATCTACGGCAAACAAAACTATTAAATTTTCTTCTAAAAAATGAAGAGGTCCACGCCCACTTTTCCAAAATTCTACAAAGTTTCCTAGCAAATTTTCGCCCCTTTATCCCCATTTGTTAATGAATCATGCCATTTGTTCCATTCCATTTGAAGTTTTTGATATCGAGTTGTGGACATGGTTCTTGTACACTTTTGTTTATTAATAATATCAATCTTTTTTGATCGCAGATAAGCTAGAGTACCAAAGTTGGTAAGTATATCTCCATATTGTTAAAGTTTTCGTATTAGCGGACGGAAGGATAGACATATGTACGAAAGTATGCATTATAGTTTTGATATCCCAAAGTCTTTATCGAATATTGCTTAGAAGTCGCTGAACAAGCAGATTAGCAACATCAGAATAATATTTGTATAGCAATTTTACGAACTTTTTTTGAGTGTTAATAACACGTCTTGCCTCGTTTGTAGTGTTGCGTGGAATTCACCTCAGTTCGAGAGCGCGTAACGTTACAAATATACATACAAACAAAGGCTCATATTTAACTGACCCAGATAACCACCATGAGTTCATTCGCATTTGCCAAATCGCCCAATATATTAATTCGTCATACCAACCAGCTTACGCGCGGATCATATTAGCAATATGTAGATCAATACAATAATTTGCTGACAAACCATTATTCATTATTAAGTCATGCACCTTTAGTATGTAAACATTCATGTAAGTATGTATGTTATGAACTTTTTTATAAATAGAAATGAATTTCGTTAATAAACATGAATCGCATTTTAACGCTATACATCGGCGTTTCAATAAACCTTTTTCGTTTCAATTTATTACACGTTGCTCGTTAATCTATGCCTAAACCACTACCACTGCGATGATTTTACTTTTACCAACACAGCAACAGTTTAGATGTTGGTGACGACTGCAACCACCCGATATCCGATTTAAGTTATAAAGTCCTGCGTACACGTACAGCTGGGTATAAAAAAAGCCTTGAAGCAGCAACAAAACACACAAATATTTCATTCAAAGGAGCAGGACCTCAAAACATCTTTTCCTTTGCTATCAAATTATTTTGTCTGTCTAAATTAGTTGTATATATTTTCATAGGCCGTCGGTTGAGCAAAAAGTAAAAACAAATAAACAAAGAAAAATAGTCGTTATAGATAAAACCGAAAAAGAGATGAAATTCATTACTTCATTGTCATTGAATTAGCAAATTAATAGAACATACTCGTGCATACATACATTCGTGCGAGTTCATATGTCGTGTGTAACGAAATTTGATACGCTCTCGAATGTAGGAGAAAAAGTGCAAAACGAAAGGAGTGAAAAACAAAAAACAACAACAACAACGCAAATGTATATTTATAATTAGTGAAATAATCATTGTAATAATAAACAAATAAACGTAGTTAAACGCATATACATACATATATATAACAACATTTGTGATTTAGTACTTTTTACATAAATGCGTTTGTGGCAGCGAAATAATTCCGCCTTGAATAGCAAAGTCCCCCATTATGTCTACGATCAAGGAAAATCTTCATTCAATAAAATTTGTAGCTCCGCCTTCTGCGGATTCTGAAATTCTTCAAAAGATTGTATATTCTTGGTTTCGGGTAAGTACATTTGTAAGTAGGTACTATATATGTAGCATATAAAACTAATTTAATTGAATGATTTTAAAATAAAATTTTTTTTATCTTGGATGTACAGCAGCGAACACGGAAATAGCAGTGGCAATTTTTATCAAACTTCGTCAATTAAAACTTTTTATTACTTGTTTTCCGATAATCATGAATTTTATAACTGAAAATATGAAAATCAAGCTCAAAAATGTTTTCGAAAAAACTCGAAAATTTGAAAATACGAGAATTTCGAACTTTTTACTTAGAGTTTTTTTTTAGTGTATAGTTTTGTAGCCCAATCAAATTTAGTCTAAGTTATGGGCTTCTGAAAATTCTTATTGATTTTTAACAATTTTTTTCCGAAGGGTGTTTTATATTTTCTGAAATATGAAGGCGACTTCAAGCTTAATTTTTTATATGGAAGAAAATCTGGAACACGCTTTGGAGGAAAATTGTCAAGAATCATTATGCATTTTGAGGGAGCTATAAGTTATTGTTCCAAAATTGATTGGGCTACAAAATGGCATACTCGAAAATTTCAAAAAACTATAAATAAAAATTTCGAAATTTTCTCGAAATTTCAAATTTTTGAGATTTGTTTGCATAATTTTACTGATGACGGCTAATGCAAAAGTTTAGGACTATGCTTCAAGTAGATGCTGGAATGTTCGCATCTTTTGGGGAAGGTGTCGTAAATTTCTGTCGTAGATTGCTGTGAACGAGTGTCTTGCTGCGTGCAAAGTCATGTGACAAGTGCTCCCGCTGTGATATTAAAACCATGCATGAAACTTTAAGCCTCCTCAATGTAACATCCTGCAAAGGTGTGAATTCGATTGATATCGGTGCGGTCATCTCAGGGACCAGGCTCCAAATCCATCTCCTGGTGATCGACGGGAGGCATAGCTCCGAAATCCTGGACATGAGCATTCTTACAGCTCTGACTGGCACCTTTGCGGTAGCCAACGAGCGCATTATCGTGATATGAAGAGAAAGGGAATAGCTATGCTTAATTAGAAAGAAAAACATGAGGTCATAGGGCATGGGTTCAGATGCCGGCTGATTTGAATAATGCCCGGAAATTCACACAAAAATTTCGGATGATGACTGAAAGTTTCAAACCGAGGCCATATTCATGTGGCGACTTGGTAGCTGACGTATCTTCACCGCGCTTGAATAAGGAGGGAACACTTCGTTTCATTGCTAGAAACCGATAGAGATAACGAACCCGATAACCTAAACCCTGATTATAAACATACGTTCCGTCACCTGACCATGACCAAGTGAGAAAGAAAATCCGGCTTGCTATTCAAATGCACAGGCGATAGGTTGGTAAAGAGCATGCACCAGTTTCTATGTGAAATATGGTCGGATGAGAACATACCTCCAGATGGGGATTTAAGTAGGTATGTTTTGCCTTATCCACAATAAAAGCGACTGCTACGCTAATTGAGAGCAACATGGGAGTTCAAATCTTTGTCCATTTACACCTCACAGTTAGGTGAAGATCGTCTTCAACTTTTTTTGAGCCGGAGCGTTTTTCTCTCATTCACATTTCATGACTAAACCGCTGAAGCTTTCGCGTTTTTATTCGTTGTCCTATGCTCATAGCTGCGTAACTCTCATATATCTCATCGCGAACGTGCTTATTCATCAAGACCCACGTTTCCGCAAGATCCAGTTTTTATACCGGCTTCGGTCATGTAAATGTACTATCGCCCCATTTTTTTTAGATGCGTCATATCTTGGACCAAGATATGAAGCCGCTCGATCCAAGACAGACGTCCACTAGCAATGGACCTCTTGATGAATATCTGCTCGAAAATTTTCAAAGACATCTCGCCTTAGTCGATTAGTCTGGAGCAAAAGTTTATAGAATTATGGATTTACTTTTGTTTGAAAACGATGCTACCATGTTCGGCTTATTAGAACGCCTCCATTAAGCTTAGTGCCGTTCCATCGATACTCAATTTTCTTTGATTCCCGTCAGCCAATCTTCAGTGGCATCGTCCTTCTCTTTCATAGGGATCTAGGCGCATATAAGGAATCTTGAAGTATTAAGGAACCCGCTTTGCTGAGATTTTTGGTCATCAATTCGACATAAAGAATAGCTTGCCGGTGTTGTTTGTCATTCACTAAACTGGCGTCGTTTGAATGTTTACTTACAATTTTATGGTAAAGCTGCCTTATCCACTTTCTCAATTCTCAACCATATAAAAGCAAAAGCATGACTATCTAAACGATAATAATGTCATGATGAAGTCATTTCATGTCAAACCGTAAACGATCAAGATCCACACCAGTCTTTACATGGAACTTCTCATTGACCAACAACAGGTACTCGCACGACAGCTCATGCATACATAGACAAACTCTGTTATTCCCCTAACCACTGATTTATGTGACAAGCAATATGGCCGTTTAGTATGCCATAAATACTCACGAGAACCGGACAGTCTTGATATCAGTGTTGGTACGCCATGTGTGCCAACATGCCTTTGAGTGGCTTCCATGCGGCCACCTTTGCTTTTTGATGAGATACCAATCAAATGGCGCGAACGAATGTCCAAAGCTGAAGACCTACTCATAAACAAATAAATAACTTATTATATATACTCCTTTAATGTCCTCCTATCCCGCGCGCGCGCATATCAACAGGATCAGCTAGACCACACTGCTGGTGGCATGGCCGTTGTGTATCGGTATGAGCATGTAGGTCATGTTATAGCCAATGATTGGTTGATTGGCTACTTGTAAAGAATGCTTTGATGAAAGCGCTAAACTGCCGCTTCAGCACGCCGACAAACGATGGTTTGGCTGCCTGAGGAAAATATCCTTGTGTGGTCTTGTTGTATTTGGCCAATTTTAACTGCTACACACACAAGATGCGGCTTGTGGAATGACTTAATTAATGGGTTTATTTTTCAAATAGAGGCGGACAAGTTAACGATTTGGGATATCCATTTAAACATTTTAGTTTGTTTTATTACGAGTGAGATATGTTTGCTTTGGGTAAATATTTGATTTGAGTGTTTTGTGAAAACTGTAGCTAAGGAATCTAATGATTAATAGAGATATAAAAGCATATGCTGTGTTTTAAATTAGCGCATTTAAATCTCACGTGAGATGTTCACTTTTACTTGAAGAGAAGTAGAAGCAGATTAGACGTATTTTTTTCAAGTTTTAAGGAGCTAGAGGAGCGTGGCTCGGTATTTTCGCCGTTTCCTTACAAGTCACGTCAGTTGTATCTATATCGCAATAACTGACGTCAATTAAGAGCTCCGGGTGGATCTAATCTTCCTTAACCTGTTTCTCCCAAGACATTGAGTGTATTCTACTTCATTTTCCGCCAAGTACGGGTGTCATTCTACCTTCGGGCAGGAGCTTCTTGAAACTTAAAAGATCGTACAGCTCAGCATTATTAGGCAATATGTTTGGGTCCAAAAATCTTTGGAGTAAATTATATCTCACTCTAATCTGACGTTGTCATGCGCATCATATAGCTAGACGGCCACGATAAAAGACCTGCATTTGACGAGAGAGGGCCTTACTTTTCAATTAGCGACTCAGTCCGAAGCAGCATTTTATTTTGGCAAGATTGACGAAAAATTCTTGGCTGACATTGTTTATCGTAATATCGATTCTTCAGATGAACGAAGTCCGTTTCGAAGTATGTCTGAAGAGCTCTTGATAATTGACTGTTCGAAAAATCGATTAGCAAAAGCTGTTTAGTGAAGTAATCGATTATCACTAGTCGACTAGTTATTTGCATTCGACTAGTGACAGATCAGACATTCGAATAGTTTTTTTTTTGTTTGTAATCTTTAAATACGTTTAAAGATTCATAAAGTCGGAGTTATTGTAATGCATCCGCAGATCACATGTTTCGCATATTCCTTTTTTGGCATCCTCGCATTTAGAAAATAAACTTCGTACTCAGTTACGTTTTCGGAAACTCATTGTGCAGCAAACAATGAATTTTTTTTCTCTTTGACAAAAATTTAATTTATGACGTTTTCTAATCTTATATTTTAATAACACAAATTTTAATTTATGAAACTACTAGTATTCGAATAATGGGAGTTAGCTAGACAGCGAGTCGGTTTTCAATTAATGCAAAAGTTACTGCTCGACAAAACGACTAGTCGACTAGTCGATTAGCCGATTATATACTTATGGATAAGTGATTAATTGAAGATAGTGAAAAGGGCCCTCTATGATTGTGTTTTGAATGCGGTCCTGAGTTAGTTTCCTGTCAAAAGTTGGTTGGTTGGCATTTCTATTTTGAAATATTCAATAAATATGTCAAAATATAACAACATACATGCAGTAGGGTAGCTCAATCCGATTCGTTTGAATAGATTTAAGGAATTTTGATCTACATTCAAAGCCGTTTTAACCATCTTCAGTTAGTCACTTACATATATAGAAATTTTCGCTTTCTCAATGCTAACTGAAGCTACGCGTCTCAGTTAAGTTCATTGTGAACTCATACAAGTGAAAAATCTTTCTATTCCCCCCAAGGCGAATATGGATTCGCCTTGATTCGCAAATTACTATACCTACCCAAGGCCAAGGCGAATTCATTACAGGTGGTGTTATCCCATCAGCTGATTGCTTCTTCTTGATAATTTCCCATACAAAACCTTGTACAACAAAATGTCAGTTAATCGAAATCTATGAAAATTTTCTTTTGACTTGACATTCAGCTGCACGGCGAATTGATCAAGAAGAAGCAATGAATTATCAAGAAGAAGCAATCAGCTGATGGGATAGCACCACCTGGTACTGAATTCGCCTTGATACCTACCTGTCTAATAAAAGCTGACAGGGAGAACGGCTATCGCGTATGCCCTGAGAATGGAAGAAAGGTTTGTTTTTTGCTCGCGGTTTTAAATTTAAGTGCAATGAATTGCCCATTTGTGTTTCAAAGAAACTTCTACATAAAATCAGTTTACATATTAAAATTTATTTTTAAAATCGGGTTAATTTAGAAAATATGAGCAGCCAGTTAAGTTCATGTGTTTAATTGCTGTTTTTAATTGTGTAACATTTTAGAAAATAATTTCACTTGCAAAGTGTGAAAGCACTTTTAGCCAAATCAAATGTCAAACTCTTCTTCTTATGCTTTGCTTGCAACAAATGTTGGAAAATGGCTACTTTTTCATGCCAGGTGTCGCCTTTGTCGCTCAATCTGCCGTTCTCCATAAAAATACGTGCTATCATAATGCATAAGATTGCGTTAAACGCATCTATATGAAAAACTGTTTATGTGACGGTGCTTTAAGTAATCGAACAGCGATTTAACAGGTGATCCAGGCTGTTTGCTATTGTGAACGTTTTTTTTCAAACATTTGGCACTTGTGTAAATTCAAGCCCCAGGAAATAGTGTAAAAAAAGTCACCTGTTTCGCTAGTTTTCGTGTATTCACAAAGATTTTGGGGATTCATTCAACAAAATATTCACAATTATCGTTTTAGCCGGGGGTTGGTCACCCTCTTATTGCTCTGAAGCTATGTGGTAGAGTATTATTCCCCACGTAATTCTTAACAGGAGATGGAGAAAAGGGC
Source organism: Eurosta solidaginis (assembly GCF_040869045.1). Classification (NCBI taxonomy): domain Eukaryota; kingdom Metazoa; phylum Arthropoda; class Insecta; order Diptera; family Tephritidae; genus Eurosta; species Eurosta solidaginis. The sequence goes on from NC_090320.1 coordinate 295,415,606, forward strand.
TCTGACGGTCGCTCGCACCATCATCAGTTAGTCACTTATCTATAAGTTATCGAAATTAGACTGTCAGTTAAATGTAAATGTATTGGGGGTGAGTTATCTACAGCCAGTTTTACAGCTCATCTACGTGTTTTGTTCAAAAAAGACGGAATTTCTTTTACTGATGAACGGGGCATATTTAGTCAAAATTAATTATGTTACAGCTACCTGTCAAAAATGCTGTAACTAGCTTTGAGTACCTACAAAATTTCGAGAAGTAATACGCCCTTAATTATTGATCAAGTTTCTTGCATTTTCAAACCTGCAAGTTTTATTTAAACAGTTCACGTTAGCTCACACGTAAATTGTGTGTTGGGATCAGGCATGCTTAACCAACGAACCGATATCATTTCGTTACGATAATTAACGTTAATAAACGAAACAGTCATTTCGTTTCGTTTTTTAACGTTAAGAATGTCAAATTAACGTTAATGGGAATGATATCTAAGCCATTGTGAATGATAACTAAGTGCGATATCTTCTGCATAGACGTCAAAATTCCAAAATGATTGGATCACCTGATTTGTAATTGACTATCGCTATCTCATTCTGCATCTCTTTCTATCACCCACTGAAGATATGCGTCGCCATATTGAACACGCTGTCAAAACGCTAAAAAGTAGCCATATTGAACATCCTGTCAGGCAGTTGACAGATAAGATATCACACTTACGGCTGAATTCTGTAATTCAGTCTCATCTCAAGTCTCTAAATTTGAGATTTTCCTTTAGAGACAATTTTTGTGACTTGAGATGATTTCGGTATTCAGTAAACGAAAGTCACAAAAACAATTCACCATATCAACGAAATTCACCAAAATGACAATTTACTCATACATTGAACAAATAATATAGCATTGCATTTTGTCAACGCTGTCTTGAGTGGTGTTTTGGCTGAGCTCGCTAAGACGCCGTTCACAAATTTTATAGAAAAACCCAAAGTGTGTATGTTCGAATCTCAGCGGCGCCACATAGAGTTCGATGTTTTTTTAAGTATTTTCTGTTTTTTAATTTTTTCTATGCTTATTTTAATTTGAGGAATAAAAAAAAAATATATTTAAAGCGTTTTTCGCAAATAATTTTCATACTTTTTCTGAAATTTTCACGTTTGTGATCTGCCCCGGCCCAGCTCACAAATTAGTGATTGCTTTTGTGAGGCTGGAGACGCGAGACAGCTTACAGAATGGCAAATTGTCTCAAAAGTGATTTTCACCCCAAATAGTCTCTAATAGTGACTAGAGACGGCTTACTGAATTCAGCTATTAGTTAGAATTCACAATGATCTAAACGTCCACAAATCACACAAGAAGATGGCGCATTGCGCATGTAAACATTAGATCAGCTGTTTTTGATGACGTAAGAACTGCTCATTTTCATTTAGCCGCGGTTTGGTATACGTATATTTGTGAAATTTTTAATTAAATAATTATAATAATAATGCGTTGTGCTGTGTTTGGGTGTGATAAAAACAACAAGAAAACTAGTGAAAACAAATGGAGATTTTTCCATTCTCCGAAGGATGCAGTAGTGGCTAATAAATGGCTTCATTTTTGCCGCCGAAAGGACGTAGTGAATCTCAAAACAGCATGCATATGTGAAATGCATTTCACTCCCGAAGATTTCGAAAGAAATATGCAATATGAAGTATGTGAGTATATAAAACTTCTGATAAATAATTCATTTAATTACAATAAATATTTAAAATTGTACGCTATGTACCAAAAATCCCACAAAGCTGGTCCCGGGTCGTTCCAACGATATATTCAACCAATACAGAAGAGACAAATAAACGCCAAAAGAAAGTTGAGTCTCGTTCAAGAAAGCAGCTGGTAGAAAAGTTCTTGAATGAAGCTGAGGCACAAATCATCGTTTGTAAAATCAACCTTTTGTAAGCTAAGATATGTATGTAAGATAAGGTATTAAAGTAAAGGTATTTATTTATTTATAAGTGTACGAATTTAATAATTAATCAAACTATACATAATTTGAATACAGAAGTAAACAAAGTGTACGAAACATATATTACTATTTAATTAAACTTGAATTTGAAATACTTAAATTAGTAATAAATAGAAGAAAAAAGGAAGTTGTACAAAAGTCCGCAACACAATTGTCAACCTCGCCTACGCGAGGGGAATCCTGTTACAAATATGAGGACTTAGGGTGAGGGCGGGATGGCCTAAAAGGTTTAATGTGGTCATATTAATCGTTTTCGAGATGGTCGGGCTAGTGCCCTAATGAAAAGATGAGATATTAAGTTTTTAATTTTTAAAATTGTGCTGTATTTTACCTGATGCTCTTTTACTGCAGCTATTAGATCCTCTTTAAATGGATAAACGATATTGAATATAATTTAGCTCCATTGCGTGCTATTATCTGTATCAAGCCATTGATTATAGACTAGCAACAAACTCGAATGATCACCATGCATATGACTGAAGTTCTTACAAGCTGTGTCGGCATATATGATTTTATATTTTGGACGATAGAATATTGCGTTATTCACAGAAAGCATCGCAGCAATTGATACCACTTCTTCGGAACATTTGCCCCTAAAATTACGAAATTCAAATTTAATAACCCTGTTTACAAAATATGGAATTGCGAGTATGAAATCAAACTAAATTATACGCATTGGTTAGTTACATTTCAAACTCGGAATGCAATTTTTCAAAACTTCTACTACTACCCTTCACTAGCCAACAGCATTTTCCCATCATTGTCCTTACGTCTACCCAATTTCGTTAGTTCACCATGATGGGTGAGAGCACCCAAAGCGTATAATTGTTCTAAAGCTACGACAAGCGTTTCATGTGGCGGTGGATCTAAAAAGTCAAAGTGAATTAGATCATTTATACCAAATGCTTTAAGCATAAGCACAGCATTCCCAAGATGTATGCACCATGGTATAAATATTACCAGGTAAAACCATTTACTCTTCTTGGCGGCCATAATGGTTTTTTGATTTTTTAAAAAATTTTAAAATCACTCTCTAAAACTTTGTGGAAATGCCAAACAAAAGTAAACACAAAAAAAAATTGTTGGTTTGACAGTTTCATTTTTTTAATACCAAAAAAATAAAATGCTTATGAAATAAGTGAAAAAATATTTCGAAAAGTTTTGAAATCGGTTTTTATGTATATGGCAAAAAATGAGTTACCAATGCCCCAACACGTGCTATTTTTTGTAAATGGACAAAAGAAAAGGCCTTACTTCTTAACCTCTTCTAATTAAGAAGCGAATATTGGAGACCACCCATATTGATTTTTCATTTCTCCTTCTTCACTTGGTTGATACGTCTTTAACCCTTAAATATGCTGAAACTTCACTTTATAAGAAATCACTAATCTCAAGTGTCTTCGCTACTGCGGAAAAAAATTGATCTTGGAGATATTCTATGGTTTTTTCTTTGGTCCTTTTCCTCGCGGTTGGTAGATACATTTTTTAATTGGCGCTTAACCGTTTAGGAGATGCTGGTCGTTGCGTAACAAGTCACTCCAGCTAACCCTGTTTCGCGATAACTGACGCCAACAGGGGGCACCAGGAGAGATTAAAGTCTTCCCCCATCTGCTTCTCCGAACCCAGTGGAAATCTTCCCATAACTTGCCCACGTCAGCAAAAACGCTGTAGTTCTTCGCAGCTTAGCTAAACCTCATCGTCCAGTTGGAGTATGATAGTTCGTGGAGGCTGCATTTACCGGCTGAACGGTCAAAGTCTGCCGCCGTGGTGTAGAGCTAGTGTGTTGGCCTATCCATCAAAAATATTTAAGAAAATTTGTATAAATGTTATTGATTGCCCTCGGCATTACCTTGGCACCAAAAGTTCGTCCGAATTAGCAGATACATTTTTGGGTCGGCACAAAACATATATTTAGGTGAGCCAGTTCGTAGAAAAACGAATACGCGATAAGTAGCATTCGAATTGGATGGAAAGCTAGACCTTAATCTCCTCAGATATATACACCAAATTGTTATTATTATTAGATATGTATCTCCTCTGTACACCTTGGCGGTAAGTCGGGTTTTTCTTCTCGTCGCGCAGACGCTGATACATTTCTAAACAATTTGTTGAAGAAAATTCCTCAGAAGAGGATTGTGGCCTGATTCTTCCTTTTGCGGAAACCACAATACAATTCTTGAATTGAAAATTCTGGAATTTCTGGTTATTTCCACCAATAACAAATTCGGTTTTGGGTAAAATATAATAATATAATTGTTAGAACGCAAAAATATATGGTAATTCTATACGACAGCATGACACCGGTAATACGCATCCAAAAATACTGAGAGAGGTGTCAAAAGACTCGTATTGACCTCGACAACAATAATCCGAAGGCGGAAAATAAAAATTTTAGATCGTTCAAAATATATTAACGAAAGCCCGAAAAATGACCCCGGAGTGCTTCGAAACCGAGGGTGGGATCCATAGTATTTTTGCGCAGAACACCTTTCTGCATTGCTTATAAAAAATTACATTGGGTGTGTTCAACACCGGTTTGGAGACCAAAACTATATCCGCGAAAAATACTTATGTTTACAATTTTTTTGTGGGTACCACAAAATCATCAAAATTACAACAACCACATGAAAATTTTCAAAATTTCTTTTGCAAATATCTCTTGACATACCCAAACATTTTTTACCTCCGCTTTCAGATTCGCGATCATGGATACAAAGCGCGTCTTTTGATACCCCTCTTGATGTTTTTGGACGTGTATTAAGAGTGTCATGCTGTCGTATAGAATTACCAAATATATTACAGTTTGTTGTATTTTTGTTATGAACACAACTCCAAAATAAAAAACAAAAATGTGAGAACATTGAGAATTTAAAAATTTTTTTAAGCGTAATTTCGGTTCTCACCGGTTTTACCTTGTAATATTTATACCATGGTATGCACTGTATCTCTGGTACATTATTATCTTCTGATTCATGTTTGTAAGCCAAAGCAGTATAGAGGCCAAAACATTTTCCTGGCGCAGTACGTCCATTACGTCCTGCACGCTGATTTGCTGATGCTTTAGAAATCGGTACAACCTTTAATGGTTCCATCCAGTACGAGAATTAAAATTATTTTGCTTGGCGAAACCAGGATGTATCACATATATAATGTTGTCAATTGTGAGCGAAGTTTCGGCGACATTTGTTTAGATATGTTAAAATTATAGCTGGCGGATAAGAACGATACATTTCTCCGATACATTTACGGTTAAAAACAATTTTTTACACGAACAAAAGACAAAATCGAAAAGGAGCAACAACAATGTGATATACGAAATCAAATGCAAGGGGAAAACTGAAGAAGACTGCAGCAAAATTAAATAGGGACAACAAAAAGATCATTAGGAATACGAATAAGCGAACACAAAGCAAACGCAAGAAACAAAAAGACCTATACGGCACTTTCACAACACCTAACAATACATAATCACTCAGCTGATTTTTCGAATGCGCGTATATTGGACATAGAAAGAACAAAAACAAGGCAAACACTAGAGGGCTTGCGAATGCAACAAAGAATAAAATACTGTGTGAACTTGAAAGAAGACGTGGACAATATCAACTGTGCTTACTTCACAGCAATCAAAAAGCACACAGTTTGATGAGATGAGCAACGAAAGGTATGCTGCGCGAATATATGCATATAGTTTTGACAAAAATTTTTAAATTTAATTGAATGTAATGTAAGTGATATCCTCAATGTTGTGTAAAATGTTTATTTTGCAAATAATTGTTTTATGGTATTAATAAAAACAGATCTCCCTGAGGAAGGTATAAAATATACCGAAACGCGTAGGAGGATAAAGGAAAACCTAGTTTTTTTCGCTTAAACACCTCTGGCCAAATAGCTCATGCAAAATAACCCAAAAATATTATAGTTAAACAATTAAATTATTAATTAAAATAAAATAAATTTACACAAAAACATGCTCTTGTATTTTGCAATAAAAACAAAATATCAGCTGTTCGCTCAAGTAAACTGTGACGTTGTTGCGCAGAACGAAGCAAATTTGAACTCGTGAATGCGCAATCCGGGTAGGTGATTTGGGCTAAACGCCCATAATACATTTGCCGTCATCCAGTGAGTTTTACAGCTCCGGCTTACGCTCAATTCTCACGGGAATGCTCTGGATTATTGAGAGACTTGAGAACCAGATGTCGTGATATTTTCGCACACGTGAAATGTGATAGGCAGATGTCGCCGCTATTTCTCAATAAACTCATACGGCGAAAGGCTAAGCAGCGACATCTATTTTTGAAAAAGTAGGTTTATTAAAGGCAGCGTTGCCAAACTAAAGACAAGTAATTAACAAATTATCTGGCTCACAAATTGAATCAGGGGGCCTACTCTGTATTGCGATGCGAAAGAAAAAATACACGAAATCGCAAAATCGGTACTCTGTATCTTGACATTCGCATGTATATTTTGACTTTCGCATTCACATTTTGCCCATTCGCAATTTTTCTCCCTTTTCGCATTGCCGGCACTCTGTAAAGCGAAAGCGAATGTCAAACAGCATTCATTTTCGCATTTTTCTTGCTACAAGTAATAGGCAATCGCATTGTTCAAATATGTAAGTATTAATTGATGATTTTATAAATTGATATATTTATATTCATTTAAAAATATATAGGACAACTCAAAAAACAAAACAAACACAAAAGCAACAATTTGTAATCCTAGTGGACTTAAAATACATAAATAACAATTAAATCGAAACCACTTTTTTATAAAGCATTTCTATTGCAAATCATGTCATTTTTTATTTGTTCTCTGATACAACTAGCAATATTTCCCATTCTATGATTTTCCACGTTTTCTGTATTTATCACGTTCACTTCTTCCAGTTCAATTTCTGAACTGGGAGGATTTCTTCATTTAAATCAATCCTTTCTTCGTTTAAATCGTTCCATAGTGCTACAGAATCCTTTTTTTAATTTGTTCAACAAAAATTAATCGTTTGCCGAAATTGTAATCGCCTTGTTTCTTTTGTTCTCTTTCTAAATAAAAAAGCGACATTGTTAGCGATGCGATAGCGCTACAGAGTTCCAATTACCTTTCGCATCGCACTGCCTTTCGCATCGCAATACAGAGTAGGCCCCCAGACTTCTATCTGGATTTATCTGGCTCAAATCGTTGTTATTGCATTTACATGCAAAATTACCCTTAAAAAAAACGCGAGTACCCATAAATAATGTAAGGAATATTCTTTTGGGAGTATAGGAGTGTTCCAAAACCAATCTGTATTCATACAAAAAATGTGCTCCAATTAACATTGCGATGTCCTAGGAGAGGAGTAGGTGATCCCATTCTCGCTTTGTTTGTGAGTATTCCAAAGTACTTTCACTGTAGTACTCCATGGAGCACCCACAGAGGATCATATGCCAAAGTACTAAAGAGGAATTGTGTGGAAAGAATTATCGGAGTGAATTTAATTTAAAATGAAAGTAAATGAAGAGGGGCAATACAACTTTTATATTTTTCACTACAAATGTTCTTATGTTATTTAGCATTTGCGTGAATAAAGAAACTAATATTTCTCTATACTATAGTATGTATACATTTATTGCATTTTATCAGAGTTGCCATAGTAAAATTTTATTATCAGTTATTTGTATGCAATATTTTACTTTTGGCAACTCTGTTCGATCGTCATCGTGTCGTGATCACTATCGTTAAAAAACGAGCAATGGTCGGCTGATGGTTTTCCGCAAACGCATTGCAAAGGAGTATTGTTAGAGTACTCCAACATGAAGAAAATGGAACACGTAATGCAACAATTTTTGCAGGGTATTTATCTGGCTCAGGCTCTTTGCCACCGGATGATGGCTATTATTATGCCACAGGGTGGCTCTATAAAATAGAAAACTTTGAACAACAGTTGACTTAACAAAATTATCATTACCCTTATCTCACTGCAATTAAGGCCTTCACTCGAAGAATAAGTCTTGAAACGTTCAATTGTTTTCTTAATATTGGGGTTTTTAAGAATACAAAATGAATATTTTTCTAAAACCTTTGTCAACCAAATTCACATCATCTCTGGTAACACTGAACAGCTAGAAAATCTATTACAATTTTATGACATTTTTGACTTGTCAAATTTTTGTCTTGGCTGGCAGTGCCACACGTCGCCATTCGACAAAGCAAGCATAAAAAATTCTGTTAATAAATTTCAATTAATTTTCCATTTAATCAATGTTTCTATACGATAATTAATTCAGTATAAATAAATTAACTAAATCATCCGTGTGTGTTTAGTAAGTGTGAAGGTGAGTTAATACGCAACAAATTTGTGTTTATACAAAAAAGTGTGGGAAAACTTCAGCGTGGCTGGGGAGACAGCAGCATTTTTGCCGGCAAAACCGCCATGGAAGCACGCCTCTCAAGTATGCTTTCAACACTTTTGTTTATTGTTTCACAAGTAACAATTTATAAATATAGAGAATACTAAACAATAGAAATAGTCTTCATTCCAAATCGTAATTCTACACGAGAATTTAAATAAAGCAAACAAAAATTTGCACAAGGCCGGCTCATTAAGGGTTTGTGTGCGTGTCTATTGAAAGAGATACGTTCTCTTTGATTGTGTGGAATAAAATGTGAAGAGAAACGTTAGCACATGGTTAAAGAGGATAAATGTAGCAAGAGAAATCGGTTATCATTTATCTTTGCATACATGTTTGTTTGCCTTGACAACTGCGGTGGTGCCATTTGGTATTTTAGTATCAAAATAGGTACTTCTTTAGTGGAAGGTTTGGGGAGTATGGATCATAATGTTGTTGGATTTGCACGCTACATTTTTATCGGTACATTTTTATCGGTACATTTTTATCATTGTACATTGGAACGAAGGAAATGGTGTTGTAGAAATCAACTGATTGGTACTTTTTTTTGGTAATTCTATAAGACAGCATGACACTGCTAATACGCGTCTAAAAATATCGAAAGACGTGTATTAACCTCGACAACAATAATCCGAAACCCGAAAATAAAAATTTTATCGCTGTCCGGACATATTTGCAGTTGAAGGTGGCGATTTACATGTGCTTGTTGTAATGATGTTTTACCCACAAAAAAAAAAAAAAAATCTGAGCATAAGTGTTTTGCGGATATAGTTTTGGTCTCCAAACTGGCGTTGGACCCACGCATGGTAATTTTTTATAAGCTCGGCCGAAGGCCGCCAACGCAGAAACGTGGGCAATAGTCTAGTTGAGGGGTCGACTGCTAATACGCTACCAAAAATATCGAGTGAGGTGTCAAAAGACGCGTATTAATCTCGAGAACAATAATCCGAAGGCAGAAAAGAAAAATTTTATCTATGTCCGGAGATATTTGCAGTTGAAGTTTGCGATTTCAATGTGGTTGGTGTGTTCGTACCCATAAAAAAAATTGTGCATCACCGTGGCGGTAGCCACGGTTATACCACACACCCGGACTTGGCATGGCGTAGCCCAGGGTTATTTTTTATAAGCGCGGCCGAAGGCCGCCAACGCAGAAAGGTGTTCTGCGCAAAAATACTATGGATCCGACCCCCGGTTTCGGAGGTACCCGCGGGTCTTTTCGGTTTTTCGTTAATATCTTTTGAACGCGTTGATGTCAAGACGCGTCGTTTGACACCTCTCTTGATATTTTTAGACGCGTATTAGCAATGTCATGCTGTCGTATAGAATTACCCCTTTTTTCTTAACAAGATTTGACCTTTCAACTTCCGGCGCAGTACGATTTTGGCATTAGCAAAGAGTATATATTTGTTAAGAGGCGTCACTCGATACTTTTGTTGTTGCCAAAGCAACAAATTCATGCCGAATGTTTTCTCAAGGAAGTTTTATTTAGTTTTCTTTAACTGCATTAGCCCATCGATTTACAAGAACAAAGTACATACATGGAATTTTTAACAGAAAAATGTAACTACTGTTATTGTAAATAAATAAATAAATAAAATTGTAGCGATAAGGTTCCTCCCCGAAGGCTTTGGGAAGTGTTATCGATATGATGGTCTTTTGCCGGATGCAGATCCGGTACGTTCCGGTAACACAGCACCATTAGGGTGCTAGCCCGACCATCTCGGGAAAGATTTATGTGGCTGCATTAAACCTTCAGGCCATCCCTCCCTCCCCACCTCCCAAGGTCCATGAGGAGCTTGGGGTAACCAGAGCCTCGTCTGTTGGAGAAACGGGATTCGCCGCTCGAAGGTGAGGTTGACAATTGGATTGGATAAGCTATATATTGCGCTACACAGCCCCTTGAATCCCAAATGTAACTGTGCTGCCACCTTGTATGGTTCCACCATGGTCCGAATATAGATACGGTGCGCTCCGGTAACGGCAAGGTTTGGGGACATTTTTCGGGAACATCTTTTATTTTTTTATTCACAACCGTGTGGCCTATTATCGTTTTGATTTTATATAATTCGTATTAAATATGTGTTTTACAATAATTATATAATAGGTTTTAAATTTCTTCTAATTATTGCGTGTTTTAATATCTGCAGGTAGCTCATTGTACATTTTGAGATACGGAAAATTTTTTTGTTAAAAAAATTAGTGCATTTCCCTATAAGAATGAACATAAATAAGAGTTGGCTCCGCCCCTCGTCCCGCTGGTGTTCGCACCCAGGACTTACAGTAATTTACTTTAACTCCGAAGTCGAGAACTAGGTGTAACTGATCCAATTCTTGGGAGAAGTTGACAGTTTTATTTATTTTCCATCGGGTGATGCAACAAATTGCTTGAGTACTATAATTAATCATTTTACGGGAGTGACCATCAACCGTACTCTAATTTCTCCACCGAATTTCAGGAAAAAAATTCTATATTACACGGAATCGTTGATTTTGCACTAATGGAACATATTAACCTTTTTTCGCCTTCGGATTATTGATATTGAGGTCTAAACAGTTGGCCCTTCGAAAGTGTTGCCCCCGCAACAAGCACCAATAATGTACGAGCCCGACGAGAATTTTGATATCTTATAGATAAATAACTAGCGAGATCGCTAAAACCGCTTTTAAAAAAGTTTGGGCTGAGGTGCCTTTTATAGTATCTATTGCTAAGGAATTAAAATGGTAGTCGTTTTTACGGCTTGCAAAAAAGTGGAATTTCAATTAATCTGGCTTTTATACAAATGCAAAATCCAGCGCGCTAAGCCCGGTGGGGTGGGGTGCCGAGCCCCTCTAGGCTAAAAGTAAATACATTTTTTTGAGCAAAAACTGGAAGCCTCCGGAAGAAGTGTTTCATCTCAGAAGATGAAAACTAGAAGACGATGAAAAACTTAGTTTTGGCATCTAGAAAGATACCTCTGCAAAATCTATTTACATTTCAAGGGGTTCGAGCACTGCTAATACACGTCAAAGAAGGCATCCCTGACCTCTGTGTCTGAAAGCGGAAATAAAGAAAATTGTTAATGGAAAACTGTTACCCTCATATGTACAAGCAAATAAACAATCATAAAAATTGGTACTTTTTGAATGAAATTTCGGTACTTAAAAGTTTGTTGGAGTGGTAGTACTGAGCAAGAGAGCAAACGGATGTGGCATTTTAAGAAATTTGTCTGCAGTTTTTTCTAAATATTGTGCGCCCGTTTCCGTTTTCAACGCAAAGCAAAGTAATTTTTGTAAAACTCAAAATTGCATTTCTTTCTAAATCAAAATTAACCAGAAGTTTGTCATTCATTGTAACAATTCAAAAAGTAGTGGAAAAAAGAAATTTATATATATATTTTTTATGTGCAATATAACCACAATTGTAGCCAAGAATGCAAGCAGATGCAATTGTAAGTTATTACACATGCTTGCCAAAATATGTTTAATTACTGTGTGTATTGTTGCCTACGCCCACGCTTTGTGTATAAAATTTCGTAAATTACGACATTGACCTTCACCGCTACACCGCAAACGTTTCCAGCACCACAATTTCATTCGTGAGCTAATTTCCGTTTACTCATGTAATGTATTGCATGTTTTTATGTGCGAGGGTATATGCGCGGGAAGATATTTTTGGTGACAAACCATTGAGATCACTCGTGTGTCCTAATGCACCTGAACTGATTTTCGCTAACTATGCACAAGTCACCCTGCGCTCCCCCAAATGGAATGCTCGGTCAATTGTGTGATCAATTCATCAAGTGTTCAAGTTGCCTAGAAAAGCGGGCTATATGCGGCAGTGCTGCAAAATTGAAATAGATTTCGGAGTAAAGGAATTTGTAAAGTGTAGTATGCGAAATTGATATTGTTTAAGCGGCTTTGAAGAATGGGAGTATGTTTCTCTGCTTGTAACGTATCCTCACATGCCACCAACCATAACAACAACACCAACCATCTCTTCAATTGTAATGTTTAATCAACACCTCTGTTGGAGCAGAATGTTTCCTCGGCCTTTCGTTAGAGGTTATTGATGACAATTTTCTGCTCTGCTACAAGGACAACAAGGAAAGGGAGTATGGCCGGCCAACATTGAAAAAACCTTCAGACCTGCCAGATCACGACACAGAACTACCGTGCTTTGCATCTTTATAACACCCTATGCAGGCCGAATTAAAGGCGCATAAGGACACATCTCAGAAAACTATGATGAAATACGGCAGAAGATAAAGAGCCGTTTGGCCCTATGCGCTGCATATCAACCTGCATGTATTAATAGGATACTCTTACTAATCCAGAATTAACCCGCCATATGCAATGCCCGGCATGTGATGAGTCTTTAAAAGACATAAATCATCTTTATAAGTTATATTGTAATGTGAAACCAACTCCGGATATTGATGACAATTTGTGATCCGTCGCACCTATTGGATGTGGCGAAGCACTGCTACAACAACAACAATAGTTATATGGGTTAAAATGTTCCTTGGATCATTTTGATAAATTTTTTGTGAGCGTATTGTTGGAAAGATGTTGCATAGGAAACCATGATAGCTGCCCAAGGTGGTTGCGGAAGTTTTGTATTTTATTGTTTTAAAATACGACTAGTGCGTGGTATAACAAATAGAAGGCTCAACGTGGTCGTATTAAATCGTTCCCGAGATGGTCCGTGGTGCTTGTACCGTTGCGTACCCGATCTAAATCCGGCAAAGGACCACACAACACTGCCTCTAAACCTTTGGGGAGTGTCTTTATCTACAATTGCAAGATGATAATTATTATTAACCGAAAGTCCACAGAAGTCATCAAGAAAATATCGGTTGGTACCAAAGTAGCTACACCAAGCCTCTACACGGATGCATACTGAAACATTTTTCGGGTTCCAGCACGTTAAGCTTGAAAGAGTAAAATTTAATAATCTGCAAAATATTTTCGAAGTAAAATGTATGCACTGAGAGTATTCAAATCGTATGCAAATATTCCCAAAGGGGGAGCATCAATTGATTTGCTTCGATTGCTCAATTCAATGGCTAATGTTTGCACTCGTGCCATGTATTTTTGTATTATGTTTTCGTTTGTTGTTTGTGTTGTTGGCTTTTACTATGGGTCTTTGAAACATGCCACCATGAAAATAGCTTTAGTTATTTTTGTGTGCTCCGTCGATAGTCAACAGCGCGCGACTCGATGAACATCATCCTCCAACATCGCCACCACATATCGCTGAGCAAGAATTATCTCAGCATAGCAATTTAGTTTATCAATTAATCTTCGTCGATGAGTGGGCGTACAGTGGACGCAAGTCACTGTCAGGGTGTTGGCAGCGTCGGCAGCACGAGCGGTGGATCAAACGGTGGCGGGGTGACATTGCAACAAGTTGTTACTTTTCGAATTACCTTCAAGATATTTTGTCGTCTGGCTATTTGTTATTTTTTGTTTTAGCGCATTCCTTTGTGATTACCTTTGTATTATTTGCGCCAAGATCAGAATTGATGTACTTAATGAATCGAAACACTTTTGCTTAATACTTTGCGTCTTTTTTAAATTATTGTAGAAATCAAAATTCAAAGTGAAAATGGCACCAATTAGTGAAAAAAGGCCACAACCTCCAAATGCAAACCACGTCAAAGAGAATGGGCACGCCACTCATGGCCATGGTCATACGCACTTATATACTCCACACACGAAGGAGAACGCTAGTAGTAATGCTTCCAGCGTTGGCGGCGGCAAGAACTCCAGCGCAAAATCAAAAGGATTGGAAATATTAGATTTTCATGAATCATGGCTGGAGGAAGTTGAATTATATAAAGACAAGTTGTATGTGCAAAAAAATCTTTTACTCTCATCTCATAATCACGCTCATACCCCGCAAGGTTGTCAAATTGATGCACCCAGTCATTATGTCAGCATGAATAATAAATATGTTGTTAATGCAACTCCTGGTCATCATACGACAAATGAGCACAATAATAATGGTCCTAATTTGGTAGTGAAGCGGCAAAGAGGTGGTGGCACCACCACTGCCAGCACTGGTCCAATCATTGATTCCTCGATAATAAACAATGCATCACACAACAAATCAAATCGGATTAGTTTGCGTTGCAATACTGCTGCGCCACTATTATCATCTCCTGAGACGATTATACCAATGACTGGAGTGCAGGTATGTTGTATGAATTATAATAATTAATTATTTATTTAAAAAAATTTAATTGTGAAATTTGATTCTAACAGTTTTTATGATTTTAACTAACTTGCCTTGAATCGATTTGGAAGTTAGGAGATCCTTCGAACGAACAGATTTTTCCTTATAACATGACTCATAATATGGCAAAAAAGATTCCAAAAACGTTTTGTGGAAGACAGAGGCACAGTCTTCAATTCTTAAGTAGATTTTGTTAAGTGCATCTGAAGAGAAGCAGCAAGATTACACTAAAAGCGGATATAGACCACCTTCGGCATGAAATAAGGAACAAGCACTCAACGATCGAGAGAGAGGAACATGTAAAGAGGTAAATTTAACCCGGACATCAAAAATAACAAATAACATAGCAAAAAAACAAAGGAGGGAATACTATGGGTTGTGAGAAATATATAAATTGCAATTAAAAAGTTCAGAGTACTGATAAAACAAAGTCAGATATCATGTCTAATACAAGTGAACTCAAAAGGGGTTTCAATGATTGAACTACCGGAAATTCACAAGCAAGCAACATGGAACCAATGATCAACTACCGTTAACACCGGCTATAAACATTCAAAGTACCTGAATATTGCAAGGAAAAACAATTTAGGCCTATCTTACAAATATACTCTCACTAACAGAGCAAAATTGATTGTGAAATTAAGGTTATATGACTCACAAATAATAATAGCAAGCTTGTAATATTCGACACAAGATACCTAAACCCGTCGATACGATGCCAAAACCTCCCGTTTTGTAAAAAATATTGCTCAACAAAGCAAGTAAGATTTTACAAGAGAAGTTCTGGACACTTCGAAGACTATATTAACGCCGTTAAAAGGCGAAATATACTGGGGAGCTGTTGCAGTTGTAGAGGTGCTAAAATACATTGAAAACTGTCAAAGCAACTAGGCAAGATTTTTCGAATGCAGAACATCCAAACTGCATTCAATGCCAGAAGTAACATAGAGAGGTAAAATGTTAGATAATGGCTCAAACAAAGAACACCCAGTAGATAAATGGGATATATACATGTAAGTTAACGAAAGTCAGCAGGTCCTTGCAGCGTTGCCACTATATTCGGTTGCACTAATGCCAATGTTTCAAAGCTAAGGCAATACCACGAAGATGGAAGTGTTCTCCAAACTAGCGCCTCTCAAATTTAAGTCCCTGACAATTCGTGGCACGTGGTGATATTCTTCATAGCTTCACAATTTAACTGCACTGAAAGCTGTATAAAAATACTAATACCTGTTTGTACCAGCAAGTTTTTAAAACGTCAACATAAATTTCAAGCTGTACCCTTTTCGAATTTGACGGTCTACATCTTTGTAACACAAAACGTGCGTAAGTGATATGAAGCCATATATTTGCGAAAAATGGTTTTAGAGTCCGTCGTCGAATTTCCTAAACGCCATAAAAAATTTCTTGCGTACGAGAATTATCGTAAGCCTCATTTGCTTCCAAATCGATTCTTTCTATCTGAATAATTGACTTTAATTTGTATGTTAATACTTTAATAATATCTCCTTTGACCTTGGCAACCTCTAATGTATTTATAACATTCTTGTAGTTATTGTTGTATGACTAACCCATGTTAATGTTAATGTAAACATTTTTTCGTTCTCTACCCCAAACCCCCCACCAAACAACACGCCATCCACAACATAATAACAAAACACCAAAACCAAAATAAAACGTACACATTCCAACTACCGTTTGATTGACAACACGCGCTGTTATCAAAAAAAAAAAAAAAAAATAATAAAATAAAAACGTCAACGCTGATGCTGCTGTTGTTATTATTGTTGTGTATATAATATAAATGTTTGTATGAAATAACTTGTGTTGTCGCTACGTGTGTCGAACTTAAAATGCATGTGCGCACCATCCTAACGCTATAGTTGCTTTTAAAGCGACCCCGTGATGAACCGGTCGGAGCGCCAAAATCATCAACACATAACTCCAAACGTCATTCCCATCCTTATCCGCATATGCCTACAAATAGCACTAGCCCACGCCGTTCTGTATCACCACCTAAACGTGCTAGTTGTGGAAATGGTGGCGGTGGTGCCTTAAGTAACACCACTAGCAATGGTAATGCTGCTAATTCTAACATTAATAATGGTGGCATTGGTATGAATATTAACGGTGATAAATCATTTTCACCATCAATCCAAAAAACTTTAAACAAAATCATTGTAAATCAGTTCCATGCCAGTAACCTGCTTAATCATAACGATAAAAAATCGGAACTGCTTACGCAAAATGGCTTAACAAAAACAGCAGCAACCGCTTATGAGACAAGCGTTTATGCTTCACAATATGTGACACACGATAATAATCGTAGTACTATCACATATCATAATCGTAATACACTTGCTGATAATTCAACTTATATGGGCGTTTCTTTAGCTAAAGACGGTGACGGTGATCGTAGTAAACGTACAGCAACACCCGAAGATGATCCATGCTCAGGTGAGTGGAGTATATGAAATTTACTATATACTATTTTTAATGTTATTTTATTAATTTTAAAGTTATTTTTGCTTTTTCTTCTTAATCTACTTTAAGCAATCGATGATGTTAACGAATATACGGATAGTAGTGACTCCGAGGAGGAATATACTGGTTCTCCTTTCTACCTCACCAATGATTTAAATGACTTACACCAAAGTCGCAATATACGCTTTATGCCTGATGTGCAATCTACCGATGTAATAGAGAATAGTGAAGCTGATACGGAAACCAGTGATTATTTTAAACCAAATTGTATATTAACACCAAGTATGTTTCCGAATGTGCCTCCATATTTAAATTTTTCATCGCATGCTGAAAAGGGGCCGCAGGTACCGCCCGCATTGCATCGTGTGCTGAAATGGAAATTAAGCCCGGTTATGCCGAAAATCGTTAAGCGTGTAGTGTTGAACTCAGGATTTAGAATTATAAAGAGTAAGTGCAAATGCATATTTGCATGTAAGTATGGAGTATTCATTAGATTCAATTGTAAGCTAAAATGATATTTGAAGCTTCATTACGCTTGCTTTTTTCTATGGCGTATTTTTGGAATAACTGAAAGATTGTCATCACATGCCGAAAACAGTAATTATCCGACTTGGTTTCTATGAGTTGGAATATATGACGCTTGCACTACGAAGTACTGTCCGCATTTTTTAGTGTTGATGAGGTCGTAAGCGGATTGCAACTTGCTTTTCCTTGTTGTGAAGATGTACTAGTAGTGTCCACGGTCTGCTATGTACCACAAAATATATTTCGAATAATCTTACACATTAAGAAGTGCTGACAAAGCATTTTGATTGGTCCGTCTAAGTAAATATTTCGCACGAGGGTAAAAACAAAGTAGCCATTTCAGCAATTTAAGGCGAAATTGTCTACTGCGCCACGTTTCGTTTGGACAGACACAAAATTTCGAACTGAAAGAGAAATCCCTTGAACTGTTTCATTGTACAAATCTCGGTCTGCCAATCTGAGTTCGAACTTTATTTAATAATTTCCGCCTTTTATAGAATTTTCAATGCTATTATTGCATTACAATTGAGTGAAACTCATCCACACTAAAAAAAGCTCCGAGTTTTCGGTAAATTCGAAGTCAAGATTCTAACATTATTGTGTAACATGTCCACATCTGAATCGATGCTGTTATAGTAACCGTTTGAGGTCTAAATCCGAATTGGGGCAACTAAACATTTCCGATATCGGTTCTGTTAAAATTCGAAATGAAATCGAAAATAATTTCTTACTGGTTTAAAAACCTACCTCGTATAATAAACCAAAGTTTAAACTGTTCCGAGCTTAGTTTAATTCAGAATACAACAAAATTATCGATTTGCGTTTCTAAAAAACTTTTCTTCGAACATCTTCAAAACTTAGATACCTTTGCACTTCGAGTTCGAAATTTGAGATTTCGTAATTTTTTAAAGTGAATGTATTACTAAAACTAAACTTTATCTTTTTCCTCATTTGTATGACGTTTTTTCTTGTAAAAAGTTCATATTAGGTGAAGAAAGTTCATAGTAGTTGATATGCGGGGTCCGATCTTGGTTTTCGATGTTAGCCCCAAAAGCTTAATTGTGGGTTTCCGATATTCGAAACCGGATTTCCGTTATTTTTTTGAAATCGACGTATAACAAAAGGTAAACTTAAACTTTTTTTCGCATTTTAATGTTGCTATATTTGATTATTTTGGATTCTTTCCTTAATATCAAATCAAGTTAAAAAAAATTTATACCATTTTTACTATACTACGAAGGTTCCAATTTTGAACTTCGAAAGCTCATATGTATAGTTAGCTGGTGTATGGGTTTGGCCCAATACCCAGATGGGTGCTTATCTTTGAAATAATAACATTCCTTCTTCTTCGCGCCCCTTACAGACACCACCGATTGGATGGCCGTATGGGAGAAACATATGAAAAGTCCAGGATTCCGTACTATACGTTCACATCAAAAGTACAATCATATGCCTGGTTCGTTTAGGATCGGTCGTAAAGATAGTATGTGGCGCAGTATTCATAGTAATATGAAGAAATTTGGCAAAAAGGAATTTGGTTTCATGCAAAAGTAAGTTGACGTTGTATTGCATTATCGGTTTTCAAAAGTTAATTAATGTGCATCTTTTTTTTGTAGATCCTACGTTATGCCTGATGATTTGGAAAGCCTACGTCAGGTTTGGCCTAAAAATGCTTCGCGTTTGACAAAATGGATTGTGAAACCTCCAGCAAGCGCACGTGGCACAGGCATACGTATTGTAAATAAATGGAGTCAATTTCCAAAAGATCGCCCACTGGTAGTGCAGAAGTAAGTGTGCGACGCTGGCACTTCTTTCAGTTTTCACTATCTTTAATATTTTTTTACTCTCAT
This sequence comes from Eurosta solidaginis, assembly GCF_040869045.1. Classification (NCBI taxonomy): domain Eukaryota; kingdom Metazoa; phylum Arthropoda; class Insecta; order Diptera; family Tephritidae; genus Eurosta; species Eurosta solidaginis. The sequence continues at coordinate 295,435,065 of NC_090320.1, forward strand.
TAATTCACAGATACATAGAGCGTCCGCTGCTAATCAACGATAGTAAATTTGATATGCGCATCTATGTGGTTGTGACATCTATAAACCCTTTACGTATATACATGTATAAAGATGGTTTGGCGCGTTTTGCGTCCGGTGAGTATGATTGGTGGTTAGACGGAAAAATATATGTAGCGTTAGTTCAGAATCAGCCCATTGTGTACAAAAGTCAAAGCTTTTCTCGGTGAAGGTTAGATACCCCAGCGGGTTAGGGGTCAGAATATACCCGCGGTAGGTACGCCTGTGGTAAAAGGCGACTAAAATTCCAGATTAAAGGGGCTGTGTAGCGCAACCCTTTCAGTTTGCCAGCGTAATATATAGCTTCTCCAAACCAAATTGTCAACCTCACCTATCCGCGGCGAATCCTGTTTCACTAACAGGCGAGGCTCTGGCTCTGGCAACCCCAAGTGGGGTGGTTGGGATGACCTGAAAGTTTAATGTGGACATATAAATCATTCCCGAGATGGTCGGGCTAGCACCTTAATGGTGCTGTGTTACCGGAGCTTACCGGATCTGTATACGGCAAAGGACCATCACTTAGATAACACTCCCCAAAGCCTTCGGGGAGAAACCTTATCGCTACAACAACAACATGAAGGGTAGATGTGGTACGTTTAAACCTTTATTTTTCAACTATCCTCCGAACTAAAATAAATATCCGTATTATCAGATATCCCAAAACAGCCATAAAAATTCCCTAAATAGTCCCGGATCGATTTTGAAAACAGTAAGGAGATGATATCCAAATGATCTAAATCAGATCCCGAAATCGTATGATTTTTTTTTATTTAATCTATCAGTCCGGTTATAGTCCAAAATTATCCCAAAATCGATACCGCGAAAAATCCATCATCCAGAAATAGTCCTATAGTGACTCAGAGAACCATCCCTAAATCACCCGATGAGGTCTGAAATATGGCAGAAATTGTCCCGAAATAACACTGATCCGAAACTATCTCGAAATGGTCACGAAATCTTCAAAATGATACCAAAAAATTCCGAAATGATGACCGACAGTCCCTTAATTAGCCTGTAGGCTTTAGAGTTATAGCGATAAAAAAGTAACTGTTACCGGCGGTTCCTGTCAGAATCCCCGTATTCAAGGCGATTGAGCCAAATAGCCAAATTATGGGTAGTCCCATATCCCAACACCCAAATATTCAACGTTTTAATATTAATAGGATAAGATACAATTTCGTTAGGTCTCTCTTGTGTGTATACTAAATTTCAGTAAAAATGTTTTTCTTCTAGTTAAATACAGTTCAGAGCTCACGAGTCTCGACGATCGTTGCATGCATCTAACAAATTATAGTATCAATAAATTCTCACAGAACTATTCAAAAAATGAAGATTTCAATGCTTGTCAAGGCCATAAATGGACGTTGCAATCATTGTGGTCATGTTTGGAGACGCGTGGCGTCAATACAAAACGCCTTTGGGCAACACTACGTAATTTGGTGATAAAAGCTATTGTTAGTGGTGAATCGGGTTTGAATCGCATGTATCGGCAAAATGTCAATTTTCGTTATAATTGTTTTGAGTTATTTGGTTTTGATGTTTTATTGGATGAAAATCTTGTACCATGGTTATTGGAAATTAATATTTCACCTTCGCTACACTCAGAGCTGCCACTGGATTTACATGTAAAGGGTCCACTCATTCAAGCTGTACTAAATACAGCGCTGTATCAGGTGGGTGTTTTGGAAGATATGTAAATTAGTTCTAATAAATAACATGGAGTTTGCTTTACAGGTGCCACCAAAGCTGAATGATAAGCAACAAAGAGAAATACTACAAGAATTAAAACTGAATGGCCCGCTGTGTCATGACAAACGTATATTCACCACATGTCTCACTGCCGAGGAAGTGCGCAAGCATAATCAGTACACTAATCGTTCAATTGAATTTCGTGAAGAGTATCTCGATTCTATACTCGATACTTTACTGCCAGACGATATACGCTGCCTTATAATTAGTGAGGATGAGCATGCGCGTTGTGCACCACTCGAGCGCATTTTCCCCACACCTGATACACATACATATCTTAAGTATATAGATAATCCACGTTATTATAATCGCCTGCTTGATGCTTGGGAAACGCGTTACGCCAATTTTCGTGAACAGGGTATTGCCTTATTAACGAAGTTTTGCAATGATGGTTATCATTTGAATGTATCGGAAGCGGCTTTAGAGAAAGTAAGTTGCACTAAAAAGCGTGTGTGGAAAATTTTGGAAAATATTTATATATGGTTATGTGTTCTTGTAGGAACCTGATGTGGCTTTAACCGAAATTGATATGTTGCATCAAAAGAAGAGCGATGATCAAATTACACTTGTAGCCGATATTACGGCTGGCGATAGTGCTTTGGCTTCGAAAGCGGGCTCACCAGACTCTACTGCTTGAATTGTTAGCAGGCACAGATGTGAGTGATTACTTTGTATAGGGATAAAATCAGTAATAAAACATTTAATTATTTTTTAGCTACTGTGAGATTAAGGAACTAAGACTGAACTTAGCTACCCAACAAATAAAAAACCAATTGTATAACATAAAAGAAACAAAAAAAAACTTAACATAAATTGTATAATTTAATCAGAATTGTTGACAAAGAAGAATACAAATAGAAGTAATTTTGGAATTTAGTAATTTTTTTTGGAAATTGTTTTAGAAAACATTGCGATTTCTTGACGACTGCTATTACTTCTACGTACTAATTAATTACGTACTATACTAATTTGCGTTTGAAGTTCAGTTAAAAACTGGATCAGAAGCTTCTACTATCTTATGGGCATACAATTATATTTCGCTATAGATACACATAGGAAGAAAATGTATTTATGCTTAAGACAAAAGCAAACTATTGAATCATTACAAAGAGGTAAGCAAGATTTTACTGTAGAAAAATATATGTAAGTCTGTATTGGAATGCTCGCTAAATCATGACCTAAATTTATAACTTTCGATAAATGATTTTGTAGGGCCAAGTATTTAATTTAAACTTTTTGTAGTTTTCTTTGGAGCTTTTCGTCTGATTTATCTCCCATAAAGTCTATTTTTTCATTTAAATCAACGCGTTTCGACGCATATTCGCGTCTTCCTCAGGATTCTAATTTATTTTTTGAAAATACGAGAAACAAAGTGCACTTTATTTCATGCAATGGAAAAGGAGAAAAATGCAACAAAGTGTATATTGGCACAACGAAAACGTGATTAGGAACGAGATTATACGAGCATAAGCAAGATGCTAAAAACCATATATGTAATACTCCTATATATTCCCAAACATCGCGCACGTGCTGTGCGGTTTGACTTTTTTAAACAAATGTATCTGTTTGTTAATGTTATGTGTATATATGTTTATATGTGCTCAAAAACTAGACGAATTTAATGTTGTCAATATTGTAAGTTTAGTGAAATGTAAAATCAGTTTTATATGTAACATGTTAATTTTCCTGTATTTAATAACTTGGTTTTTCGTATTTTCAAAAAATAAACTAGAATCCTGAGGAAGACGCGAATATGCGTCGAAACGCGTTGATTAAATGAAAAAAAAAAAAAAGTAGACTTTATTTGAGATAAATCGGAAGCTCCAAACAAAACAACAAAAAGTTTATAATTTTTGTTTTATTGGTGTCATTTTATTTTAAAAAAGGAAATGTTATACAAAAAAAGGGTATTCAAGTAATGCAGAAATCGGTACCCAAAATTTCAAGAAAGTGAGCACAAAATTCCAAGTCGTTGCATTCAACGAAGAAAATTTCTGCATTGAATTTAAGTTTTGCTAGATTGTTGTTCCGGTGCGAAACTTTTACAATAAACAACATCAACTGAACATTACTTAATACTACAATTTTTGAACAAAATTCACTCCCATAACCACTTTCATTTAAGCAACTCAAAGAAGGTATGTACATTTTTATTACAAAATTAAAGAACACACAAAATTATCACAACATTTTTCCTGCTTCTTAAGTCCAAGTTTACAAACGAATATTTTTGATGTTCATTATCGCCAATGTCTCTTTTGGTGTTGCGTATGCACTAGAGGTTTACGCCGATCACTTTATCGGCGGCGGCGGCGTGAGCGGCGCCCGACGTACGCCGGTGTTCTTACTTTTCTTGATTTTTCTATTTAAAAAAAAAAATACTTAGGAAAGGTTTTGTTTGTATGTATTTAAGGAAATTACCGTTTTGGCCATTTCGGAAAGATCCTAGGTTTTTGGCTTCGAACCTAACCCCGGTGTTTGGAATTGGTACTGCTGCGTCTGCTGAAGAGAAATGGAGATACATAAAATGGTCACACTTTTGTCTGTATATCTGGTGCAAAGCGTAGCTTCACCTGGGGTTAACTCCTAATAATCGTCGCAAACACAATTTCTTTAAATCATTTGTGGCTCCTTGGCGGTCACGCACAAAGGCGACTTATGGTTGCTATTAATGGTCTAATACTCAGGACTCTCGTGGCACATGGCGCCTCCAGGCTGTGTTTAAGAGCTACAATTCCCGATGTGCGAACAGTAGCAATCCCGACCACCAGTCGCTACGACGCCTCCTGCCCTCACACCATATGCCAGCACAGACGCTATAGGACTGCGACTTCGAACTCATACCTTCGTCGACGCCACTTTCCTAGAAGCTCTAGATGTAGCTCCGAAGACTATAACGGATGTTTTTGTCACGCTACAACAGAGAAACACCTTGAAACGTTAGGGAGTAACTATTCGGCCATGGATGCCGCCCTCGAAATTATAAGCAGTCTAAGTGGGTGTCATTGCGTAACTCGTGGGTGAAAATCGTATAATCCTCGGCGCATCTATATAATTAAAATTTTACAAGGACCCTGGATAAAATTTCTAAAATTTAGACCAAAGTTTGCAGACGTTTGTGTTCACAACATTAATTTCGACAGTCTTCGTTAAATCAAAACGATATTTAAGAATGAAAGTCGACCGATTTTAGGTTGAAAGATGTTAACTGCTGTTTTCCGGCCTTATGACATAAAAGCTCATTATGGATGACTAGTTCGACTGGCCACTACGTTAGGGTAGTAGCACACACGGTCATTAGTTCGACTGTCTTGGGAAAGCTTTTTTTTCATCCCTTTGAGTGTTCTTGCGAAGAACAAAGCCTCACCTGGTAAATATATGTATGTGCCTACGTATTCACATTTGTAAAAGGAGCCGTAACGTGTAGGTCATATTTAAACTTGGTTGATAGGCCATAATCAATGTGATTCACTCCAAGGGACTAGTATAGTCCGCCAACTTTAGAATATGTCAAACCGGGCTAGTTGAAATGATGAAATGTGAAAATCAAAATTAACATTTCAGCCGCTATTGTATAGTTTCACAAATAAACAACATTGTTGAATGTAAGCCCTTCTCATACGTACATATATCCTCAACTAAGTATGAGGTAAGAATCATTTCAAAGGAGAACCTACTAAAGGATTTTGCCTCACTGATTTAGCTTATTTTTTCAGCCAATCGCAATAAAAAACGAGTAGAAAATATAGTAACGCGCCGGACGCCGTCGGCGGCGGCGGCGTATATCTCTAGTATGCACTTAACAACAGCAACTCTCTTCAAGCAACCTTTTAGTATTTCCTTTAAATTTTTTTAAAGTAATTTTTTATCTATTCAAAAATTCAAAACGAGGAACGAAATATTCATTTTTTCGAATAAACATCGAAAAACAATTATTAAAATGCAAGTTTTAAAATAAATATTGCATAGAAAAGAGCTTGTGAAAAGAAGAAAGTCAACGCAAAGCGAGTTGCCGAGCACAAGTGACTCGGTGCCTGTCCTCTTTCCCCGTCTTCTTCAAGTAACGAGTTCCAGGAACAAAAGTATTTGTTTGTAAATAGGGACTAACACACATATAGTTTTGTTATTTGGCGTTTGGAAGGTTATTGTGTTTCAAAATATGTTCATGCTGCATACTATACTCAACGTGTTAAGCGTTAACCCCAAAAAAGGCAAAAAGATACTAGAGTGAGTAATAAAAGCAGCGCCTGTCGTTGTTTCGATGTTAAAAGGTGTACTACAAAGAAAGCACAGGAAATCATGTATTAGAATAAGGAGAAACAGGTATTCTAGGATAGTTATTAGCTGATGCGAAATAAAATAACGCTTCACTTAAACTTGAGTATACACACGCTCAAGCAAGGGACATATGTCCATGGGTATATAAAGATTTATTGATAAATATGTCCATGGGTATGTAAAGATTTATTGATACAAATAAATATATAAAATCTATGCATACGCTACACAACCGAATAGGAAATATAGAATTCCTTGCTTCCGGAACGCAATTTTTTTCTGTCTGGCAGCCTTAATAAAACAAGTAAATTTTAGCAGAAGATGTCGCCTTATTTTCCTGGTTGTTGTATTCACTATTTTACAGTAGAGGCTGAATATAAGTACCGGCCACAGCTGTGAATGTTTGGCCGCATGCCTGGGCCTAATATTTTCGCCATTTTTCCTTATTCAATGTGTCTTATTTCTGTGACCACAAGCAATAACAGCCAAATTCTTTTTGAAAGGGTTTTAGGTTACCTGAGTTGGGTCTGTATCGAGTTATACGTTTCGGGGGAGACATAACATTACTAAACATAAGCACTTTTTCGCATCCAACATCGAGTAAGGTTGTTCTTACAATTCAAACATATTGTGACGAATATTATCACTAATTGTCTCACATCCCTAAGGTTATTAAATAAAGGCACAACAACAGAAACATTAAGCAAGCTACATAAACGCTTTAATCATCATTTACCCATATATATACAAAACAACATAGAGATCACTCACACACAGATGTAGTTAGTCATCAGTCGAAGCATGGCGGAACGACACAAAGTGGCAGCATAGTGAGATACCTACAAATATAAATAAAAGTTCCATGTATTTTGTTTTTGCAAATTCGATGACCAAATGTCAAAATCGTACTCGGCCGGAAGTTGATGTATCAAATCAAATAAACGTTTATAATCAGCTGTCCCGTGCTGCCACCTTGTATCGTTCCGCCATGAGTCGAAGTAGTATTCACATATACACACGCATCTGGCTATGCGAGAGACTATAATAAACTACAAATATACATGCATATATATGGATGGTAACCAAGCATGAATTTCGAGAAGTTACTAGACCTTAGGAGAAATAGATGGACGAGACAACAGAGAGTATAAGAGCAGCGAAAGCTGAGTAATCAGGAATCAGTTTGATTTAAACACGCAATTAGTTGTGAATAATAAGTGTTATTGTGAAGTACCTTAAAGTAGTCTAATAAAGACCATTTTGCATTACTGAATATTGGAATTATTTATTCGACAATTTAGCAATTCGAACGTTTGCAGAAGGTTGGAAATAAGCGGAGTTTCCCTAAATTCGTTACAATATGAAAAGTATATAGTGGCTGTTGATTCAAAAATCTAGATTTTTATTCTTTAATTGGATAACGGTAGTACGTAATGGCCTAAATAATCGAGATAGATTTAAACTTATTTTTATCAAAACTATCAGCATCGAAAAAGGTTTTGATTAAGACATATCCGTCCGTCCGTCCGTTAACACGATACCTTGAGTAAAAATTGAGGTATCTTTACGGAATTTGCTACACCATCTTATCTGAATCCACAATAGAACACCTTATAAAATGGATGAAATCCAACGGTAACCACGCTCTTATCGTTAAATTCGGTCGCTTTTCGACCTGAAAATAAAAGTTTTGCGAAGATTTTAAAAGGAGCGGAGAGGGCAAATCCTGTTATACGCAGATGTTATTGGATTCCTCCACTCCTTTTTAAGTAGTTTAGTTTTTTAGCATATTTATAATTTTTTGTCTAGTCCCTTGGCTCAGGTTTTTCTTTCTCTTACGTCCTTACGGGGATTCCAAACTGATATATGGAAGGTCTAAGATGAACGGCCACCCAAGGTATACGTTTATATATCCTGCTCACTTAATGTGATGAAGTTCATTGACATTGGATTAACATACGTAGCAACGCTTCCGCTGTTAGCCACTTGAAGACTGTGTTGGAGTAGATAACGAAACGATATTTACCTATGCCGATTTTATCTCAACTCTCCCACACATTGCGTAGTTGGCAGTTCTTGGTCAGCTAGTCCACGCCGTCCTCCTATGGGATATGCAGGCTCAGCCATATAGTCTGGTGCTATGAAGGTCGACCTGGTCCTCACACCGACAAAACGGCATCCGCCTAGGTGAGCGTACATCTAACCTAACTTATAGTCCGACTCCGGCGCTAAGTAATAATTATGTGCGTTTTGAACATTTTCCACATATTTACAAAAAAAACAAGTAAGGAAGGCTAAGTTCGGGTGTAACCGAACATTACATACTCAGTTGAGAGCTATGGAGACAAAATAAGGAAAATCACCATGTAGGAAAATGAACCTAGGGTAACCCTGGAATGTGGTTGTATGACATGTGTATCAAATGGAAGGTATTAAAGAGTATTTTAAGAGAGAGTAGGCCATAGTTCTATGGATGGACGCCATTTAGGGATATCGCCATAAAGGTGGACCAGGGCTGACTCTAGAATGTGTTTGTACGATATGGGCATCAAATGAAAGGTGATAATGAGTATTTTAAAAGGGAATGGGCTTTAGTTCTATAGATGAACGCCTCTTCGAGAAATCGCCATAAAGGTGGACCAGGGGTGACTTTAGAATATGTTTGTACAATATGGGTATCAAATGAAAGCTGTTAATGAGTATTTTGAAAAGGATTGATCCTTAGTTCCCTAGGTGGACGCCGTTTCGAGATATCGCCATAAAGGTGGACCAGGGGTGTCTCTAGTTGTACGATATGGGAATCAAATGAAAGGTGTTACTGAGCATTTTAGGAGGGAGTGGGTATAAGGTCTATAGGTGGACGCCTTTTCGAAATGTCGCCATTAGGGTGGGCCAGGGGTGACTCTAGAATGTGTTTGTATGATATGGGTATCAAATGAAAGATGGTAATGAGTATTTTAAAAGGGAGTAATCCTTAGTTCTATAGGTGGACGCCTTTTCGAGATATCGCCATAAAGGTGGACCAAGGGTGACTCTAGAATGTTTGTACGATATGGGTATCAAACGAAAGGTGTTACTGAGCATTTTAAGAGGGAGTGGGCATGAGGTCTATAGGTGGACGCCTTTTCGAGATATCGTCATTAGGGTGGGCCAGGGGTGACTCTAGAATGTGTTTGTACGATATGGGTATCAAACGAAAGGTGTTACTGAGCATTTTAAGAGGGAGTGGGCATTAGGTCTATATGTGGACGCCTTTTCGAGATATCGCCATTAGGGTGGGCCAGGGGTGACTCTAGAATGGTTGTACGATATGGGTATCAAACGAAAGGTGTTACTGAGCATTTTAAGAGGGAGTGGGCATTAGGTCCATAGGTGGACGCCTTTTCGAGATATCGCCATTAGGGTGGGCCAGGGGGACTCTAGAATGTGTTTGTACGATATGGGTATCAAATGAAAGGTGGTAATGAGTATTTTAAAAGGGAGTAATCCATAGTTGTATAGGTGGACGCCTTTTCGAGATATCGCCATAAAGGTGGACCAAGGGTGACTCTAGAATGTTTGTACGATATGGGTATCAAACGAAAGGTGTTACTGAGCATTTTAAGAGGGAGTGGGCATTAGGTCTATAGGTGGACGCCTTTTCGAGATATCGCCATTAGGGTGGGCCAGGGGTGACTCTAGAATGTTTGTAAGATATGGGTATCAAACGAAAGGTGTTACTGAGCATTTTAAGAGGGAGTGGGCATTAGGTCTATAGGTGGACGCCTTTCCGAGATATCGCCATTAGGGTGGGCCAGGGTGACTCTAGAATGTGTTTGTACGATATGGGTATCAAATGAAAGGTGGTAATGAGTATTTTAAAAGGGAGTAATCCTTAGTTCTATAGGTGGACGCCTTTTCGAGATATCGCCATAAAGGTGGACCAAGGGTGACTCTAGAATGTTTGTACGATATGGGTATCAAACGAAAGGTGTTACTGAGCATTTTAAGAGGGAGTGGGCATTAGGTCTATAGGTGGACGCCTTTTCGAGATATCGCCATTAGGGTGGGCCAGGGGTGACTCTAGAGTGTGTTTGTAAGATATGGATATCAAATTAAAGGTATTAATGAGGGTTTTAAAAGCGAGTGGCCCTTAGATGTATATGTGAAGGCGTTCTCGCGATATCGACCAAAATGTGGACCAGGTGATCCAGAAAATCATCTGTCGGGTACTGGTAATTTATTTATATATGCAATACCACTAACAGTATTCCTGCCAAGATTCCAAGGGCTGTTGATTTCGCCTTGTAGAACTTTTTCATTTTCTTCTACTTAATATGGTAGGTGTCACACCCATTTTACAAAGTTTTTTACAAAGTTATATTTTGCGTCAATAAACCAATCCAGTTACCATGTTTCATCCCTTTTTTCGTATTTGGTATAGAATTATGGCATTTTTTTCATTTTTCGTAATTTTCGATATCGATAAAGTGGGCGTGGTTATGGTCGGATTTCGGCCATTTTTTATACCAAGATAAAGTGAGTCCAGATAAGTACGTGGGCTAAGTTTAGTAAAGATATATCGGTTTTTGCTCAAGTTATTGTGTTAACGGCCGAGCGGAAGGACAGACGGTGGACTGTGTATAAAAACTGGGCGTGGCTTCCACCGATTTCGCCCATTTTCACAGAGAACAGTTACCGTCATAGAATCTATGCTCCTACCAAATTTGAGAAGGATTGGTAAATTTTTGTTCGACTTATGGCATTAAAAGTATTCTAGACAAACTAAATGAAAATGGGCGGAGCCACGCCCATTTTGAAATTTTCTTTTATTTTTGTATTTGGTTGCATCATATCATTACTGGAGTTGAATTTTGACTTAATTTACTTATATACAGTAAAGGTATTAAATTTTTTGTTAAAATTTGAATTTAAAAAATATTTTTTCTAAAAAGTGGACGTGTTCTTCATCCAATTTTGCTAATTTTTATTTAGCACATATATAGTAATAGTAGTAACGATCCTGCCAAATTTCATCATGATATCTTCAACGACTGCCAAATTACAGCTTGCAAAACTTTTAAATTACCTTCTTGTAAAAGTGGGCGGTGCCACGCCCATTGTCCAAAATCTTACTAATTTTCTATTCTGCGTCATAACGTCAACCCATCTACCAAGTTTCATCGCTTTAACCGCCTTTGGCAATGAATTATCGCATTTTTCGGTTTTTCGAAATTTTCGATATCGAAAAAGTGGGCGTGGTTATAGTCCGATATCGTTCATTTTAAATAGCGATCTGAGATGAGTGCTCAGGAACCTACATACCAAATTTCATCAAGATACCTCAAAATTTACTCAAGTTATCGTGTTAACGGACGGACGGACGGACGGACGGACATGGCTCAATCAAATTTTTTTTCGATCCTGATTATTTTGATATATGGAAGTCTATATCTATCTCGATTCCTTTATATATGTACAACCAACCGTTATCCAATCAAACTTAATATACTCTGTGAGCTCTGCTCAACTGAGTATAAAAAGAGAGGAAACCTTGAGATATGCGGCCGTTAAAGTGTGGAAGTTTGCGTCTACTTAATTCAACAAGTGCTTGTTGTACCAACGTTACCGCAAACGCATTCCGGAGGCATTCAAATACTCAGCAGCTGGTTATGATTAACGCCATATAATCGTCATATTCACATGCCTATTCCTAGATACATAAACAATACAGCTGCTGGAACCGCAACCACAAAAGTCACAGTGGCTACTTTTGCAGCGCAGATCAATATTTTATTATAATGAATTAGACAATCTCAGTAATGACGACATTGATGATGAACTGCTTTATTAGTCTGCTACTGCGCACAAGATAAGGTTGTGAGCATGCGCACAGCAATTGATGAGTACGCAGCTTCCGCGGCTCCTTGAAGGAAAGCAATAAGTTACCAGTAGTTACTCTTCTACAATTTATTGTATGCACATTTGTACAAATAATAACAATAACAAAATGACTCAACTCAATACAAATGCAATGCACGTTCGGTAATAAATAATAATTTTTTTTTTAAATGTGAATTTATAAAAAGGATAAAATATACATACATTATAATAACATATGTATGTTTGTCGCGGTCTATGTATGAAGCGGCAAGTAGGCCGAGTCATAGTCACAAGCAAGTATATACAGATGGACATTGAAGCTCAGCGCATACTGACAGTTGAAAAGACAGAAATCATAATAGTTTGTATGATAAATCAGCATTAAAGGGTGCGCTAAAATGGGCTAATAAATGAAAAAAGTGATTCCTTTGCCCATCCTGAGAGACTGGCTTTTTTTTATCAAGGTTGTTATGCATCAGTTTCTCGTTCACAGTTGAAATTAGATGAGTCGGTATGTTATGTGGAATAGGCATGCGAGTACTGGAACAAAACTGGATAAACCTTCCGATAATCAGTCAACACATTTATAGTTAAAATTAGTTGTAGTGTAGTATTTGAGATAAAAAAAATGCAAGGTTCGATAACCTCCGAAGAGATTTAAGGCCGAGCTCCTCTTCCAATTTGCGTCGTGCTTCTTTTAATTCGTCTTACAAATTGACGGAACGGGACCTACTTGTTTTATGCCGAATCCGAACGACATCTGCTAGGCAGATGACTTTTCGCTGATAGTTTTTCATGTCAGAAGTACACACGGAGTGCTTGCCAAACACTGCCGAGGGGCGACCCTGTTAGAAAGATTTTCTTCTAATCTTTTCTCTAAAATTTTGATGTTGCTTTGGCCGGATCTTCGGTGTGGTAGGCGGCCAATGCGTAAAAAATGATAGGTTGAACTGGCTGGTCCGTGAGGACCTCACATAGACAGATCGAGCCTACAGTGCTAAAACAACCTAATAACCTGCATAAATGTATGCAATCATAGCGGAACTGACCTTGACACATAAAATCTCGATTGAGAACAAACAGTTTACCTTAGCACACATAGAGCTGATAGCCATAGCACCTAGTGCTCTTTTTTTGTTAGTTTTAAAATTAATTTCAAGCCTAAATATATAAAAATAATAATACCCTAGCACCGACAAAACAAGGACAATGTTCTATTCGTTCTGATCGAAGACCACGGAGTGAACCGGGTGAAAACGAATTAAGGGAAAACGGCAAGTCTATGGCTGGAACTTACAGTCCCTCCTTGGCTACGACCAGGTACAACACTTTCTTGCAAACGTGCAATGTCTGGCTTTACAGCACTTATGTCTTAAGGAGGATAAAACGGCGGCGCATTTTCAACAAAAGCGGCGTCCTTGCTTTTGTTTCGTAGTCTCTCGCATGGCGAATGTAGTAATTAGACCTGAATCAAAATTTTTGCTTAGAAAGATCGAAATCAACCCAGGGAAACTCAAGGACCCAATATTGATTTAAGTGCCTTAAAATACAGTACCACACCAGACTAAATCCTAACCTACCCAACGTCGGCCGAGCAGCTTGTGAGTTTACTAGAGCGTGAACTGCTTCTTCCCACTATCCACTGTCGTTTGGACCTATTGAAAATACACGTTTCCTAGTACTACCGTTATCTATATAGTTTCGTAAATATCTCTGGAATGAGGCTATCGCTTAACCAGGTTAACTACACTAACAAAAACAGTGTTCTAATGCGAAACTTCCGCAATCCAATAACAGGATAGCCATCTTTTCAAATAGTCATGCGGCAACTTCAAGATCTTGGGTCTCGTTTGATACAATTTTGACGTACCGCTGTAGTGGAACTTATTCGGTTTCTGGACTTTTCATGGGCAATAGCTTATCCCCACCCACGTGGAACCAATGCGGAGTCTATGGATGCATCATATTTGTAAAGTGGTGCCAATTTGTTTTGAGAATTAAAACGAAGACTACTTTCTGAGTTTATTCCAATTTATTTTACAAGTATTAATATTCGTTAGGGTTATAGTACTCATGGATTCGTTATGCTGGTCTAGGTCACTTATAAAGAACGGATGTAGCAGGTTTCGAGATCTTCAAAACAGCAGAGCCTAAGGCCTCTAGCGTCTCTAGTACTTATGCTAATGGGATGGATGGTTATAGTACCGGATTATTCCTAGCACGAATTCTATATATTCGCCTTCACTTTCCTTTGATAAAAAAAAATAAGTTGACTTCCCTGTCCCAATACAAAGCGCTTTGAGAATGCCCCACGCTCACTAGTTCTTTGTATTGCTTAACTGAGTAATATGAATTTATATTGTAAAATATTATTTTTATAAATAATTTGACATATATTTACCTTATTTTGGCTATTTTATTTTGTGAGTCAAATGTGACTCATGAGCGTAGCAAAAACAATTTTGTTTACCACGTTCAATGAGTCACATGTGAACATATAGGACCATAAGAAATAATTTGCATGACATAAGTTTTCGAGTCACAATAACGGTGAATTTATATATAAGTGTCAAAAACGTGTATTAGAGTGCCCTTTTTCTATTGAAGTTAGAAGAATATACTAAAATTGGAGAAAATGGCTAACAAAAGATTTGCGCCAGAAGAACTGACCCGATATTTAGAAAACTCTGACGATGAAGCATTTAGTAGTGGAAGTGATGAGGAATACCTCATACGAATACGATGATACAGAGGAAATTGCAAATATAACAATTAGGCAAAATAGAAGTGAAGTGCCTTTACGACCATTGGAAGCCTCTTCGACATCTAACGCACCAAATTTGCAATGGAATAGAGATGTTTTGTCTTTGGGGAGAGAAATATTTACAGGTAGTCACGGTGTACAAAATATTTCCGCTATTACTGAAGATGGAAGAATTTGTTTGGAGAAAATCTATTCTTATACCTGATGATTAAATTGAAGAAATGGTTATTCACACTAATAATTACGCTCAGTAATTTAAGGATGTACGCACTGCACAATTTAGTCGAATGACGAGGTGGAAAGATGTCAGCAGAGAGGAATTGAAATTATTTTTTGGAATCATTATGTATATGGGTTTGAATCCTAACCCATCAATCGAGCACTATTGGAAATTTTGACGCCTTTTACTATAATCCTCTTATGCACAGAATAAATATGTCATACAACAGGTTCTCCTAAATTCTAAGGTGTTGGCATTTTACAGAGGTCCAAATATGCGTTATTGGAGAACAAAGAACTCATAAAATAGAGCCAATTATTTATTTATTTATAAATAATTTTCACCTATATGTACCTTCTGATAATTATAGTAGTTGATGAATCTATGGAGCAGTTTCAAAAAAAGGGATTGATATTTTGGATCAACTTGCATATTTCCATTCTCCGTTACGTAAAAGTTTAACTTGGTATAAGAAGATAGCAATTGATTTGCTATTTCAAGTCGCTATTGTCAATACTAGATGCGTTTACAACGAATTGGTAGGCGGCCCTAAATTGACAGTTTTACAAGTTCAAGAATATCAAGTCCGACATTTTCTAGGACCAGCAGCATTAAACGTTGAACATAACCTTCCTCAAAGGCCTTCAATTTCCTCTGGCGCTTCAGGAACTTCAAATGATTTTTCTGGACATAGCCTGCAAGAAATTCCACGAAATATTAACAACAAACTCGGACGAAAAAGATGCACTGGGTGCTACATCTAATTGAAAATTCAGGGAGAATTGGCTAGGAAAGCAAAGCAAGTGCATACTGAGTGCATAATGTGTAAAGAGGACTTTTGCTTGGAATGCTATAATGAAAGACACGCTTGATTTTATTAATTTAAATGAATAAAAACATTCTCTTTTGTATTTAATTTTTATATATTTCATGTTCCTTCTACCGAATAAAAGGCTACTATCAGAAAAAAAATTTCGAAATTTTCGAAATTTTCATAAAGTTTAGGGGTTTTGGTATACGCTCACATAGAATTCACAAACATATAACGACACGTTCATAGCAAGAAAGCTTCTCTAAGTTGTATAGATAAATGAGTCACATGAACTTATTTCAATACGTTCTCGTGAGTCATATATGACTCATTAGACAGGGAAGTTGTTAATATGGGTTAGATATTTGCGGCACCCTTTCCCATTGTCTACTTGTACATATTTTATTTCTTTTAACTGATGTTTTGGCAGTTGAATTGCGGAATTTTTGATCGCCAACTGCTGATTTTTCCTTATGCTTCGTCAAGTATTTTTGAAACACAACATCATATCCTTGTCGACTCGCACTGTGTGATTCCGTCTGTTGTTTTATATGACAACATAAATAATTCTCATTGCTGTGCTTTTAATATTTTTTTCTTCTACGGTTTTTATCTGAACAATTTATTTTATGTTCTACTTCAATTTCTTGCTCCCCTTTCGAATTGTTTAAGTTGATGAAATATTGTTTTCTTTTTTTTTTGTGTTGCTTTGCTCATTGACCAAGCGATCAACTGACCAACCGACCGCTCATCGCATATGTCAACTGTCTTGCTAAACACATGTAGACATAAATGTCATACGTCTGCAACTTTTGATGGAAGTCGCTAGGAGCTTCAGAGTTAACATGCGTACCAGTGAACTGCGTAAGCTCTTATGTGATGATAGAAATGCACTGGAGAAAACTGCCGGCCTGTCAAAGCACCGTTTTAACAACAACAACGTCTTGTGACATTGACATTGGCTATCGAAAAAGCCGTTATAGCATATAGACCGGGTGATCGACATTTTCGTCGCATTTTACGAGAGGCATATCTTCATAATGATCATCAATTCACGATTTTGGTTACTGTGATAACGTAGCTCCAAGATAGTTCTCCTCCACCTGCCTCTTGGAGCTGAGGAAAGGTCAGCGCCTTTAACAGTTTCCTAACACAGATGTTGATAGAAATGCTTTCCGAGCCGTATCGTCTTCTTTCATTCTTATAACATGACCTAGCCAGCGAAGCATGTAGGCCTTTCTGTTTGTTCAACTTGTGAGCTTAAACAACTCGTCATTAAATCTCCTTCCATACACAACGTAATCGCGGAGCGGATCGTATCGAATATCCCATCTTATCTCGACGTCGTACATGATTCCGAGCCATATAGAGTGTCATTTTTATCAGCCTAGAGTGGACTTTACTTTACAAGTAGCACTTCTTACAGTCACACGTTCTTTACTCATCAAGGATTACATGCAGTATTTCAACATTTACTACGTCCAATGAATGACTGCAGCTCTCTGACACGCCAACTTGCTTTAGTTCGCTTTGTGACATTGATGTTCGGCAGGCATGCAACATGCAAGCAGGCAGGGCAGGCGCATATCTGGTAGGCGCACTTTTCATTCTCTTTACCTTAATCGATTATCATTTTTAATAATCGATTTTATTTGGACACCATAAACATGCAGACGCACGAACAGACAGATAGACATATGTGAGTATTTTCAAGTATGGGCGATGGTGAGCGGCAGTCAGTTAAAAATCTGCACTCCTGTTGTTGTTACATATGTAGGTATTTGTGGCAGTGGCAACATGTCTACTTACATATGTTGCACCAATGTTGTGCCGTGCCACCTTTTGCCTTTATACAAGACCTTGTACCAATGTTACCGTCTGGCCGCCATGTAGTTAAGCAAGTTTTGTGACACCAACTAGACATTTATGATTGTCATCATCATATATTCATATATGAAAGTCAACAAATAGGCCCATCATAGCCATAGATTGCAACAAAATGTTGTCGACTAGTTGAAAAGGGTAGATCACATTAATTAATTGGTTGATAGTTATGTAGAAGTATGAATGATTTTTTATTTGTTCAGGTATAGCAATAAATAAAATATAAATGTTTATTCCATTTATGGTTGAGCAGCTCTACTTTTTCATTTGAAATATTTCTTTGTCCTTGCATTCATAAAAAGCTCATTTTAGGCGCCTTAGGTGCACCGCAGTCGATTATGCACTGTTGAAGTATCGATACGCGTTGAAACGCGTTTTGCAATGTGTTCGCTGCAACATAATGAGGTTTCGTTGGTAGGACATCGACGCTCCGAAAATTTCTTGAAAATGGAAAATAACTGGTATATGTGTGAAGTTATAGATAAGGATATAAGGATAGAAAAACTGATGAGAGGAAGAAAGAAATGCCGAAAGCAGGAATAACCCAATCTTTCACTCAAAGAGATTTTGGTACATAGGCAGGGTACTCCTTGAGAGCAGACTTAGCACATTCATCCAACAAACTTAAAGCACTATATAAACTGAAGCAGCAGCAAAAGGTCTACCTTCCACATCTTTGACAGATTAACGTGAAAACGTGAACTTTAAATTTTAGTCAATTAGTCTACAGCAAATTTGTTGCCTTTATAGTGTATTTCTCGATTTTCCTTAGGATATAACCCAATTGTGATCATATAAAGCTGACTATCCCATTTTCATTTTGGAACCTCTGTTTTTCGATCTCATCTGCAATTGCATTCCCTTTAGTATTGTTATACCATTCGAGACTCGACATCCTCGTACAATTTCGAAATTTATCAAATTGGATTCTAATACCTTTAAAACAGCCGGGCTTATAACAAATACGGTTATGTTGTTCTAGAAACTGTACTATCCGATAGCAATTTATTTGCTAAATATAATGCAAGAATCAAGAAGCCGATAAAATTGTTCTTTACAGGATACTTGAAGGAATATCACATCCCTAGTTTTTTTCCATTTTTGAGTCGGTCTTATAGATTATTTCATTCCATTCCCTGTGTTGTTGTGCCCGCGAAACCACTAACCGAAGGCACGGTTTAAGAAAGAGTGGCGGATGTGGGCAGTGTTTTTGCACCTTCTGGTACAAGACAGCCTGCGGAGGAAACGATTTTGTTTGACTACTCGTGTCAGCCAATTTTAGTCGCCTTTTTTTCTTTTGCGACCAAATTCCACTGGAACACATGCAGAGGAGCGAATGGAAAAATTACAGCCAATTCTGCGTGAGGTGCGCCGTTCTTTGTATCTGCTCTTCCTTCTGCATAGAATGTCTGTTTTACATACCATGTATGCTATACTGCTACAATCCTCAGGAATATACGCTGCTATAGCTTTCTTTGACCTCTCCTCAATATTCGTTTTCCAGCTTAATAAAGGTAAGAAAATCATGAAGAAGGGACGTATGAGAAGGGAGAAGATTAATTCAATACTGCGATACTTTTCGGTTTACTTGGTACGAGATAAATCTCTTTCTTACATTTTTAATTTTCTGATTTATGTCTTTATCAACTTTCACCAACAACAAATTATGCATTAACTCATGTTTGCATAATATTGCGTATTGTCTGCGATTAAAAAAAAGGCCACCCAAAACTTTTTGTTAACAACACTGTGCAACAAAAATCATTATCTCCTTGGTGGAGTTAATGCTTTTCTTTAGGCCTAGCGTATTTATTAAAAAAAGTAGGCGTTGAATTTAGTCTCTGGAACATTATTGTCAGTTTGGTCCCATTCAAAGAGAGGGTGGGTACAGCGATGTGACACCGGAGGAGGCTTCAGTCAGCAAGTTACACATGATTATGCTGTATTCCGACGATATGGATTGCACCGAATGTAAAATCTTAAGATCAAACCTTGCTAATACAGCAATTTTCCTGATCTTGGATTTCGTTTAATACCCCCTGGGAGACAAAAATAGGGAGAAACAAATCTGCTCCATGGAGTGGTACCAGAGGTGAAAATTCTCATGTGGAATGTACATATGTATGTATCAAAAAAAAAGGAGACTATGCTAATATGTATACCTGTTTTCCCGAGTTCTTTCGGCACAAGAAAATGTTTGTAATCAGAATTTGGGAGGGCAACAGTACAACAGATGTCACAGAGTATGGCCCTATCACATTTTTTTGCTTCTGTAATTGTAATATAGCCTTGCTAAATTCATATTACTGTTATTCATACACGGTCGATAGGGGCGACTTTTTTCTCTCCTCATTCTTCGATCCTTCCCTCTTCTATATTTCGATGAAATTTTACTATGTCGTCGACCATTGCTCACCATCGCCTTCTTGGTGTTATATGATGGTCGCTGTCCTTTATCAACAAGCCCAGATTTCGTGGAGTTACCTTCAATATTATACCTCTATTTAGGAAAACATATAAGGCATTGACTATCCGTTTTTTTAACTACAAATCAACGATATCCACATTCAGATCTGTCATAGAACATCTGAACATGGCGCCCGATCACCCTCCCGATACCACACTGCCCTTGGGGAAAATACAATTAACCACCATTGGAAACATACAAGGCAAAATATAAGTCGTTTTTTAAACAATATCGACAAAATAGTCGAAAAAACAGAGTGGACTTTCAAAACTGCCATGTCATAGCTTTACATGGCGCCCGAGTGGCAGTTTCTGATGGGATGCCACCGCCAAAGAGAGCACCATAACAAGCTGCTTGAAGGAAATCGTTTCTGAAATTGTTGAATAGTGTACTTAAATTCTCCTGATGTAACTTCGTACATGCATTTTTTTTATTTATTGAATAATTTTTCATCAACAAAAGAAAACACTGATTGCCCAAAAGAAAGGGCGCTGGAATAAAATTTATAATAAATTAAAAAAAATCATATTTTGAACAAGAGCAATTTGCAACAGTACAACTTCATTTACAAATGCATAGCAAACATTCAGAGCCTTGCATATGCTCAAATATAACGATGTTGCAGGCATAATGGCAAATGCATGCCGATGTTGAGAGCAATTTGGATGAGCCAAAATGTCAACGTTGACAGCTGACAACATATTATTAACCAGAAATATATGCGTGTACAGGGCGCGCGAGAAGCATACAGAGCTTACAAAAATTAATAGCCTGAATTAACTGTGGAACAATCAGACAGAAATGTAGACAGTATAAAAAACAACGACAAAAACAATAAGATGAAAGGAGGAGTTACACAGGATACTTGTGTACCGTACCTTAAATTGTATACCTTGTACAGCATATGACGATGGACAGGGTTGCCACAGTGGTTCATTTGGTAGAAGAATGCCACTTTTGCTTACAAGCAGTTCACTATTCGCCTAAAGTGGACAACATCCTTATCAGAGCCACTTAAAAGGGGTTTATGGAATTCAAGGGTTGCTTTGTGCATTACTACATATATTCTCCAGAAGTTACAGCGCAACGTCACTAAGAAGAAAAGATAAGTCGTGGTCTCGTTGCCTGCGAAGAAAGCCAGCATATCATATGAGTATAGCGAGGTACTTAATCAGCGAATTAGTTTGCGTGTGCAAAGAAGCAGCCTAAATCAATAGCGAAACAAACCTGCGCTAACAATCTGGAGTTGCCAAACGGCCGATTCCATCTTTATCGTTGTCGAGCCGGAGGGTGGAACGAGCATCATCTCCGTATTGTGTGGCACAATGTTACGAGGGAACTCTGTTGAGAAGACACGAACAACAGGTGGCAAGCAAAGCGTTTTTCTCCAATCCGATAATTCGACCGAAGTCTTGTTGCTAAATAACATACAAATGTAGATAACGAGAGCTGGGGATGTTATCCCACGTGTTAAAAGACGGGGCGTCCCACTCTTCGACTCGATAACGACGCCATTCTAGAGCGGAAAGGAAAATAAAACAGAAGGAGGCTAGCAATAGAAACTCGCAAAATATTGCTTGACTACGAGGTTGGCATGAAGGATGGTACCTAGCAAAGTATCAGGTCATGAACCGGCCCAACCTCTTGCGCTATTATGAAGAACAGCTTCAACAAAATCTACTCAGTATTGAGTAGACAGTGGAGAAGTAGACCTCTTTATCCAAACGAAAATAGTGATTTCTAAGGCGCTCACTGACACTTTTACAGGTCAAAACAGTTTGGCCCCTTTTGATTAAATTTTAGGCCTGCAAAAAAATATCAACCAATATCAATGGCAACCATGATTGTCGCATATGAAGCCGTATGCGAAAGCACATGTGCGCGCAAGTTTGTGATTTTTAAAATGTTATTAAAAATGCGTAAATTTCACCGACCACCGACCACTGCCACACAAACATCATTGGGGCGTGTAAATATTTTTATATGACATAACCAGAACCCAAGCGTCTAACTTTAGTTGTGGCCGCGCTCCCTTGGTCACCTCCACAGCAACGTCAGTCAAACTATAATTATGCGCGACCTAAAAGTGTTCAATGAAGCGAAGAGGCCAATGGCCTATTTCATGACCAGCACAGCGGATCCTGCTTTCCTCTTATTAATCAAAATTCAAAATTAATTACGCGCAAAAGAATGGCGCAACGTAATCGCGAAAGCATGTGGCTGTAGCTTCATATAATGCACCGCTTTGTGGGTTGGCCTCCTACTAAAAATACCTGAGTGCGACTTGAATTTGTGATATGCGCGCACCCCTCGCGCATGCGCATCTGCTTATGCGCTAAAATATTTTTGGCAATGCGTCTTCAGCGCAGTGGAGTAATAAAAAAAATGTTAACTTAAGCGCCAGTCCTGCGAACCAAGCGCGCGCTAGCAAAAAGGAAACAAGAAGATGCGCCATAAAAACTCGCATAAAGTAAAATAGACGTGTACTAATGCGCTTTCAAGGTAGCGCAAAAACCATGAACGAAAAAAGCAGAAGAAACGCCTGCAGCAACCATATCATCAGCTGACTGGCTGTGTAGATATTCTCTGTAGCAACATACCGCTGAGCGAGCCTTTATCGCTCCAAGCTTAATGCATCGCTTTTAATAACCAACCGTTGTCTTGCACTCGAGCCCACAATTGAGGCGCTTCACTTTACTCTATCAGCATTAAACCGCCGCAACGGGGCATGCACGTCCATTTCTGTATTTTGTGTGTGTCCACCTGTGTCATCATTATTGTCGTCGTCGCATCACCATCATCATGGCGTGTGATAATTACGCGCATCGTTGACCGTTTTTATGTCGTTTCATTTATTAATTAATAATTTCATATTTTTATGATGTCGCCCCAAACGCGTCAATCGAATGATGTTGTAGAGCCGCTGTGTTTGCTGACCTGCTGATGCGGCCGCTCAATGGCGTTGGCTATGGCGTTGTTGGATAGCTATATTGGCGTCATTGATGCCGCCGTATCTTTGGTTTTCTTTTTTTTTCATTGATAATGTGATTAGTTTGCTGTTTTATTATTGTTTGACCGCCCGGTTTGTCTGGCTGATAATTTTTCTGTATGGCCTTTTCTGGTGAGTTCAGCACATGCAATTCGAACAAATGCGTACTGGGACTTGCTCAGAAAATCGTTGCAAGGTGTTGTTGCAACATGCCGTTGATTAAAAAATTGAACTACAATTGTTTCGGAAATTTGTTAAGTTGATCATACTAGGGATGACTGATAAGCTCGCAGTGAGAGGAATTCAAAGCGTCGCATTTTAGCTTCCGAACCGCCAATATAAACTCCTTTGAAATTCTTTCTACGAAAATAATATATCACTGTCTGAAGGGAGAGAAGAGGACAGTTTCTATAGTAGCTTTCTATCACAGCTGACCTCCTAAGCGCAAAAACTGGCGTCAATTGAACATAACAAGTTTTCCCCAATGCTGTAGACAACTCATTTACATGACCCATCCAGCGAAGGCTGTGCTTTCGTTTTTTGTTGTACATATTGGTTAGATGTTCGAACATGCCACGATTTAATCGCCTCCAATACTCACTCTTGCCATAGCAGAAGGGTCCTTAAATTTTCTATGGACATTTGCTCTAATTTTGTAAGGGTTGCTTTTATTGGTGTTGTTGTAAAGACACTTATCGAAGGTTTTGGGGGAGTATTATCGATGCTGATTGACCTTTGTAGGATATAGATCTGGCACGTTACAATAACAGCACCATTAAGGTGTTAGACCGACCATCAACGGGAATATAAGATGCAATGTGACCTTCGCCGGACTCAGCATGTATGTAATTTACCAATTTTCTACCAAACAGTTATACATTTTTTTTCGAAAGGTTGTAGATTTGTTATTAACAATTTATCAATTTGTTATCGAAAAGTTATCGATTTGTTATCTAAAAGTTATAGATTTGTTATAGACAAGCTATCGATTCGTTTTTAAACGTTATCGATTAATTATCAGAAAGTTATCATTTTTTATCGAAAATGTTTCGACATTTTAACAGAAAGCTATCGTTTTTTTATTGACAAGTTATCGATTACTTACCGTTTTTATCAAATTGTTATCGACTTGTTTACGACGACTCATCGGCTTATTACGACTCGGCGATAACAAGATGATAGCAAACCGATAATAATTCTATATCGATCATGATTTAACTGATTTGGTTTCATGATTTTTTCGGTCTTTCCTTTTTGGAGAAAATTCAAAAGTTATGGAATTGTTATTAATAATTTATCAATTTGTTATCGAAAGGTTATCGATTTGTTATCTTAAAGTTGTAGATTTGATATTGAAAATCTATCGATTTGTTTTTAAAAAGTTATCGAATTATTATCAGAAAGTTATCGAAAAGTTAACGACCTTTTAACACAAACCTATCGTTTTTTATTGAATCGTTATCGGTTACTTATCGTTTTTTACCAAATTGTTATCGAATTGTTTACGACGACTTATCGGCTTGTTATGACCTGGCGATAACAAGACGAAAGCAAACCGATAAAAATTCTATATCGATTTGATTTCATAATTTTTTCGGTCTCTCCTTTTTGGAGAAATAAATTTCAATTTGTCGTGAATTATCAACCCGCCACCGTATTTCTTACTTAATTACCTGAAAATGTGCCAATAATGCGGCGTGGAATTTTGAATGACTGGCTGAGTTAATCGATTGTGGCAGGTTTACTGCATTAAAAAGCTTGGATTCACGCATTTAAACTAATTAAATGTGTTTTTTTAGTTTTTGTTCGAGAGTTACCCACTTACAAGACTCACTGGCAACATTTAAATAACAGATTTGTATCAGTTCATACTAATAAAAATTTTTATTGGACTAAAGCGCGCATCTGCTGATTTTTACCGCCTCATAAATGTTGAATCCATTCATTGAATTATAATTTTATGGTAAAAGAAGTTTATTGCAAATGGTAAATGAGGTAGATGATTTTTAGTAGACGCATTTTATGTTAATGCTAAAGCGAGTTCGAGTCGAATCAACAAGTTTGTTTAGTCTGCCTTGTCGGTTGTGTCGATCTCTCGATGTTTATGGTAAGTGGAAATGCTGACAGTCAAAGGTGGCATTTGGCGCTATTTCAATTAAGTTTTCTTATATTATCCGTGTAGAACATATTCCCATCATTAGGCGATTCTGGATGTTGCGAATCAACTTACACCAGTAATCCTTGCTCGTTAACTGGCTCCAATTCAGAGCCCCAAAGGAAGTCAAGTCTTCCTTCTCCTACTACCTCCTACTCAGTGAAGGTCCCACTTCCTATCTTTCTAAATATGGGTGTCGATAATAGTACATTCAGAACCGGATCGTCTTCGCCCATTCGCATAACTCCTAGCTAGCGCCTAATTCATAGAACGAACTACTTAAATTTTTCCGGCAACGGATAAGTTGTATACAAATACTAACTTTTATGACTCTTAGCCCCAATATGATCCTTGAAACAGTGACGAAACAGTAAAGAAAATATTGCCGAAACGATCCCGAAATAGTCCTGTAATAATAACCTGAACACTACTGAAATAGTACGATAAAAATTGGAAAATCATTCGGAGGTGGTCCTAAAATCATCTTGAAATTATCTATGTCAGGACGAAATAATCTCGATAAGGTTCGGAAAGCTTTATCGACATTAACTAGATATGATTCCAGAATGATATCGAACTGATAATGTTCCGCAACAGTCTCGCAAATATGCCGAATATAATCCCGAGATGGTGCCGAATTAGTTCCTAAAATATACCCAAGAAGGTCACATAAAACAATGCCAAAAGTATGGCAAGATAATTCTGAAATGTGCACGAAATATTCTTGAAACAATTCTGCTGTTATTTCGAAAAAGTTCGAAAAGTCCGAAAGCAGTCCCGATATTAAACAGTAATAGTCCTGAAACAATCGCGGAAATGGCCTTGAAAACTATTTGTAATCATCTCAAAATAATTCTGAAATTTTCTCAGAACAAATACTGAAATATTCCCGAAACTATCTAGAAACCGTCCCAAATGTTTATTTATATGATCCTTTAAACAATCCCTAAATGGTCGCAAATGCTCGCATAACAAACTTCAAGTTGGAGGAGGTTAGATTAGGTGGAACTGGCCGATCAATAAAGACTTCACATATACTGAATGTGTCCATAGTGTTACCAGAATTTGTTTGAAAACCAAAATGATGCCAACACTTATCAGGTTCCAGGACTTATGTTATAAAATACTAGAAGTTTTCTGGGACTTAGCTTAATTGCTGCCTCGAGATCTGACAGTTCTACGGCCCGTAATGGCTGGAGCCTTGACCTGGCGAGCGCAGGACACGAACACAGAACGTGCTCAACCGTTTCTTCCTGCAGCTCGACTTCCTACACCTGCTGTTACTGTTGAAGCCTAACATATAAGCATGTGACGCCAGAAGGCAGTGTCCAGTTAGTATGCCCATCGTTAGCCTTAAGTCTTTTCTTTGTAGAGATATGAGCCATTTTGTGAATCTAATATCTTAGTCTCTGCAAATGATCTAAGAAATTTTGCAGACCCACGCTTTTGTACACTCTTTTCCTGCGTGATGGGCCATATGCAACTCCGGTCAGCGGGTGTTGCACCTTTGCCAACTCATCGGGCTTTTCATTAACTCCAATATTCAGTATTGCAAAATGGTCTTTATTAGACTACTTTGGGGTAGTACAATTATACTTCACTTGATCACTAATAGCGTGTTTAAATCAAACAGATCAGTTATTACTCAGCTTGCGCTGCTTTTATACTCTCTGTTGCTTCGTTCGCATATTTCTCCTAAGGTCTAAACTTTTCACGAAGATGGAACAGTTGTATCGCACACTTGGTTATTTAGTAATATGCGTGTGTATGTGTAAGAACTTTGGCTGATGACTACATGCGTGTGTGTGAGATGTCTCTTCACTTCGAGCTGCTGGTTATGCTTTTGGAATATTCTTCTTTGCCTTGTACATAAGTGTGCTGCTTGCCCTTTTCGTTTTTGTGATGTCAAGATTCGCCACAATATATATTGAGACGCGACTGTAGCTTAAGCACGCTTCCTGCAGAATTTCTGCTGCTTTCTTCGCGAACATAATTTCCGCCTGAAAAACACTGCAGTAATCTGGTATGATCTACTTATTTGGAGGTGGTTCTTCTTATTTGTCCAAAATTGCTTAGACCTTCATCTTACCCATATACCAAATATAATTGATCTAGGCCAAATAGACTGAGAGTTATACTGATTTAAAAACTGTTCCCGGTTCCCGAAAATTAAAACGTAACTGTTCCCGGGCGCTCGGGACCCCGCCGGCTTATTTGTTTGATAATTTGCTTTGAGTTTAACACGAACAAAAAACGTGTTGGTAAATAACAGCCACCCTAATATGCACATTCAGCTATAAAATATCAATTTATACGTTTATTAAGATGAATCTTAGTTCCAACACACAAACCGCTGTCTATAATTTATTGCTTTAATATGTTTTAACTATAAATGAACAAAAGTTGGCTTTTCAAACGCGCACAACAATTAAACCAACCATTTTGGCTATCTGCAATAGAAACTAACAAATTTGTTGACAATTATGGTGTGTACAATTGACAGAAAAAATGTCACCATTTGATTGACGATGTGTGATATTTGTCAAAATAATTTCATACGACTTATTGCTAAATATGTTCACCAAAATTAGTCACACCAGCCAACCATGAGCTATTACGTGATTTCATGTGGATATTTTAAATGATTGTTGTTCGATTAGCGAACAAACATACCAACAACAAAGTGACCAACCAAATTCGTCTCGAGTAATTAAATACTTGTTAAATGCAAAAATGCTAAAAATTAAAAATTTGGTGAAGTTTCTGTTACAACTGGAGAATGAAAGAATTTGTATCTTTATGTTTAGTACATTAGGGAGCTCCTTAAAAATCAAATGAACGATTCCTTCAGTCTAACCCCTTCAAACTGTCAATTATGTAGCAGAAAAATTTTGGTGCCGTTTTATTTCCACCCACAGTCTGGATTTCGAATTCGTCTTCAATCGAGACCAAGCCTATTATGCTGCATATTTGAACGTAATAAAACCGTTCGAAGAAACATACATAAAGAAACATATTTGAAGGTGGTGTAAATTTTTATATATTAATATTAATGAATGATAATCGAGAAACTCCCGAGGATCGAGTCGAGTTTTGTTAGTGAGATTATTCGTGAAAAGGAATATAACACATTTCCATTGGGGGGTTGTCGGATCTCCAGTACCGGCGCTAGATGGTGGGCGAGAAGACGACTTACTGTAGAAATCCAGTAAACTATCATTTCTGATAAGCAGCTGAAGATGAGATAAGCCGAAAATCTGAGGGAGTATTACTCAAATATCTCGGCAAGATTTCAAAATCTGCTGAGGAAACTTAGAATGAAAAGATAATATTGGGAAGGAAGCCTAAGGCGCTACCTAATGTGTTTCTACTACTCCCAGAAGGCAAAGCAGAAAAGTCCTTCCACTGTGACCATGAGAGAGAAAGGACCTTATCAGAATGCCCTGCTTGATTTTCCCAGGTTCAAAGCGACCAAGGCTAGGCAACATGAAAATTATACAGAGGCGCCAAATGCGAAGAGCGGATAAGGTTAGAAACATTTGACTTCCCTTGAATGTGTAGATAGTCATAATAGCCATAAATGACGCAGATGAAACGACAACGCCAGAGCAACGATTAGAGAAGACCAGCTCGTTGAGATGACAACGAGTCAGTAACCTTTAAGCAAAATTGAAAAAAAGAGAGATAGGGTCAAGGCATGATGCTCGAAATTGCTCCCTATCTCCCAAAAAATATTCGGTAGGAAATAAATCAAAATTCAACATCAAGCAGGCTACAAGAATTTTTACACGAGTTTTTAGTAAAACTGCGTTAAATATTTACTACAAAAATGTTTGTACACCTGAAAGAAGCACCAACAATGGCATCTAAAGGGACAGCGAAATGTTATTGAATTTATTTGTGTATTATTTAGGGGGCATTCCAAAGTGACGGGTTGAACATTTTTACTCGTTATTGTACAAGTTTTACGTAACTATTCTATAAAAAAAAAAAATACGAAGGACAAACAACCATCACCTTTCGGGATAGTTTCGGAATTGTCTCTAGTGCTGTTTTCGGAATATTTACGGAGCTTTTTCAGGATCTAATAATTTTAATTTCAAGATCATTGCAGAACTACCTTTGAATTATTTCGCTTGCTTTTCGAAGCTATTTCTGAGCTAAAAAATAAAAAATAAATGTAAGGCGCGATAACCTCCGAAGAGATCTGAGGCCGAGCTTTTCTTCCAATTTGCGTCGTGCTCCTCTTGATTTTCCCTACAAATTGGCCGGACGGGACCTACATGTTTTATGCCGGCATCTGCGAGGCAGATGAGTTTTCACTGAGAACTTTTCATGGCAGAAATACACTCGGAGCACTTGCCAAACACTGCCGAGTCGTAATTGTTTTGGCACTATTTGGGGATTGTTCATGGAATCATTTCGGAACAGTTTCGGGAAAGTTTTTGTAATTACTTCTGATCTATTTTGACTTGTATCAGTATGTTTTCAATCAATCGAAAACTGTGTCGGGATCATTTTGGTATTTTTTTAAGGATGATAATTTTACTATTTCGATATTATTTCAGAATTGTTGTTGGACTTTTTGGGGTAGTGCCAGGTCTGTTTCAGGGATGATTTCCATACCATTTCAGAGGTGTACGCATAATTTCAGGATATCTTCGGACCATAACGAGATCCGGAACTATTCACCTTTTCTTCTCAATTTGTCTCAGACAATTTGTTTACCGCTAACATTTCAGAATTGTTTTGCTATTATTTTACTAATGTTTATGTACTGCTTGGGAATCGTATGCATTTAAGTTTTATATTTGTTTCACGTGGTGTCATCTTCGCTGGAATGACCCTTCAACCTTTTTTGTTTTAAATTTTCGACTAGCAATTGTCGCTGCTGTCATTTAAAACCACCTTCAGTGCTGTAAACGTCGAGGAATGCACTGCCACATACAACAACAACAACACCGATAATAAGCAATAACAACAATAAAAGGCACAGCGCATGCGTGCCCGGCAACAGAATTGTAACAAATGCATTCGCACCAAAGAACAACTCAACAGCAATATACAAAGCGCTTAATTTTGTTTGTTTTGCGATGTTTCTTTCAACAACAACAACGGCAAGGTGTATGAAAATGGTGGTGCACAGGCACAGAAAAAATGGCAAAAACCAAAAATCAAAAGGAAAATCAAAAAAACAGCACATTTTCAGCGATTAGCCGCCACTGCCTTATCAATATTCCAGCTGTGTGCCGTAAAATAATAGCAACAAAAAAGAAAAGCAAAAATTGAAGCAAGCAACAGCAGTAGCGGCAAACTGGCAGCTGGTTGGTGTTGGCCGGTGATCCGAGCGCGGTGATTGCTACTGCTGCTGGCATTCTAAATAAAGCGCGTAAACCACAATTATCTGTTGAGACTTTTGTGTGATGCCACTGATTGTTGTAGTTTTGTCGTTGTTTTTCTTTTTTGTTCGCATTGTTGTTCTGTTTGCCGTTGTTGTTGCCAACACAGTGCTACTTATGCTGTTGTGACTTGACAGTAGTTACAATGTTGTTGCCACTGTTTGTTGGAACACCAAGTGGTGTTCTTATGTTGCTATAACTTTTCTTGTTGTTGTATTGTTAGCCATATAGTATAAGCTTGCCATCGCAACCCTCTGCTTCCTCACTCTTCCGTTGGCTTCGCTCAGTGGAAATGGTCAAAGGAATGCGACTTGTTTCGCATGCATGCGAACGCCGCATGTATTTACGGTATGCCGCAAACGCCCCAAATAGAATTGCTGTTATGACCAAAAAAAATGACTTAAAAAGTGTATAAAAAAACTTTATAAAATGTTAAATTAAATAATACAAAAAATTATAAAAAATTATGAAGAAAAGTTGTCTAAACGTCGGTGCCTTAAGTTACGTTGGGCTGCCCAGGGCACAACAGGGCACACACCAGGGAGGACTGCTCCATTTTGACAATTGGTTTCTTTCACTTTCACGAATTTCCCTGTCCTTAACATTAACCTTAAATTCCTTGCCGAAAATTCGATTTGAAGTTAGTTCTCGATTTCATCTTAGCACACTTTTTGTATTTTCATTCGTCTTTTTTCTCTTCCCCTTCTTTCCTCTCTTTCTCTTATACTATTTTTAATATCTATATGATTTCTATCCCTCCTCGGAGTGTTCTTACGACCTCGGAGTAATTTTTTCCCAGGCGTAGTTCCCACCACGTAGTTGCAACCTGTCTATTTCTAACTTTGTTTTTCCCTTTTGACAATCCGTCTTGCCCAGGCGGTAGTTTCAGAGCCATAGAGAGAAAATCCGTGCCCGGGACAAAACAATTTACGGGCCCCCTAAAAAATCCACTAATACATTTGATTAATTTGAATTAATTACGTCTCATTCATGAATCATTATTGATGGATTAAATCCAAAAAAAAATTTTGCCACATCAACTAAATGATTTTTGGACTAAGAGCTGAAAATAAAATTAACACAGAATATTTACTATTTATACTATTTTATTGTAACGTAGAAATAAAATTCTCTTTTAACAGCCACATATTGTTTCAAATAAACTTTTCTAGTTATTTGGCAACATTTTAATATATTTCTGATAAATTTATTGATGATTATAAATATTAATTATTCAATATAGAAGGTTCCGATACCGTTTACAACTCAACTCTGTTTCAGTTGAAATTTAGCAATTTGGTATTACAGATTACAACTCAACCTGTCAACCGTTTTTAGAATCCGAAAGCAAAAATTAAAAATATCATTCCTGTCATATCATTTCGGTTCAAATTTTCATGTGGTTGTTGTATTTTGCCAGATTTTATGTACACACCAATACCGAAAGGTATTGGACCCACCCAGGGTTATTTTTACAAATCGCAGCAGAAGGCCCCCAACGCAGAAAGTTGATCTGTGCAAAAAAACTATGGATCCGGCCTCATATTACACTAAAATCATTTCCAAAGCATTTATGATAGCTGCCGTCAGCAAGGAGTGTAGTTTTAAAATAGTGGTACAGCCGTCCCGCCAGCAATATTATTCCCTACTTAACCGAAAATAACTTATAAATCTGCAAAATAACTTCATTAGAAGCTCATAATTTTGCTATTAATAAAAAAATCACTTTTGCAAATGCTTCATTAGAAGCTCATAATTTTGCTATTAATAAAAAAATCACTTTTGCAAATGCTTGAATTTCCGCTACAAATTGATCAGCTGTTCATTTATCTGCCAAATCATCTCTTTTTTAGGTTGGCAACATCAATTCAACTTCAACTGAAATAAGTTGTAATTCGTAATACCAAACAGGAGTTGAGTTGTCTTAAAGTTGATTTGTTGAGTTGTAAACCGTAATAGGGGCAAAAGAGTGGCTTTTCCTTCTTTTTTCGCTGCAAAATTTTTTATAATAATATCAAAATTTAACTGTCTTAACGGATTCAACACAAAGAATGACAAGTCCTAAAACTCGCTCTTTAGATGAATACGATCTATGAAAGTTTTTGATTCTTAAAAGGACGCTGAAGGAACGTTCTGCACTAGCTACAGTGACAGGTATAGTGCAAAATATACGCAAAGCAGCACAAATGTTGTTGAAAATTGTATACAGATTTTGAACATAGACGGCATTTAGCAATTCCAATGGTGACAGACCTTTATCAAAATTTGCTTCGTAAATGTGTTTCAAGTGAATTATTTCACATTCTAAGCTTTGTGAAATGTCCGACTTGTATTTTTCGACAAAAACCGTAGTTTCATCCATGTCTTCAAATTGCCACAAAAAGGAAAACGTCTCGCTCAAATTTCTCATAGCTGCAAATCGTTAAGTAATGCCAGATATTACCGAATCAACGATCATCAGGAATGTATTGTTTTTAAAATCGGACTCTGAATCATCCGTAATCATCTCATTTAAATTATCTTCAGAACGTCTTTTGGGTTTTCTCTTTCGAATGTCCGGAATTGATGTTCAATTGAATAGCAACTGTTTTGCATTTGTTTAAAATTGTTTCCCATTGGTTCCTGATCAACTTAAATAAGCTAATAAGGCATCTAGATGTCGGACCTCAACATCTGTGGTGGCGTCTCTAGCTTGGAGGACAACGTTTCTTTCATTAATGGTAGTTAGTATTTTGAACCGAATTGAGGACAGCAAGATACATTCGAACTTGTTGATGTACTAGAGAATGCCGGTAATATCTCCCAAATTTGACTTTTGTCGGAAAAACTATGAAGAGATCTCGGTAAATTTTTTTTGAGGATGTCCCATCGTTGTGGACTGCTGCTGAAAATAGTAAAACATTTTTGTACAACTCCAAAGAAAGTAATTGCAGCCGTACAATATTCTACAGCATCAACACCACATAAATTGAGACTGTGGGTTGCACAAGACGAGTAATCAGCATTGTCGAGAATGCGACGTAGTGCTCCGTTGTAAGCTCCTTTCATATTGACGTCGTTATCGTACCCTTGTGCACGACAATCTTCAATCAAGTATGGCAAATTAGATCAGCGATTTTCTGACCAGTTTGTTGGTTACAATTCACGAAAGTCAAAAACCATTATTGAATTGTAAATATTGTTGCTTTCGAATTGAAATGGAGTTAGCGCAAATTGAATGTAGTCAACGTGACTAGTATCAGGCATAGGATCAACGAAAATAGCAAAATACTTGGCTTTCTTGCCTTGATCTAATATAGTTCCCTCACGTGCTTTGCACAAATTTCTATAAACTCGTTCTGAAAGTCTGGGGAAAGATAGTGAACTTGTAAACGATTGTGCTGCTGTTGTGAAATCCTAACTTTCTCCAAATGATCTCTAAGTATGGGATCTTAAATGCCCAAAAAATGTCTATCGTTCACCAAGATATATACTTTCGCCTTTAAAAGATAGGCCTCTTTCACCCAAAAGTAAAATAGTGTCCAAAATACTATACAAAATTTCTTTCCACTTTTGAGTTTCAGTGATTAGCTGGTCATTGATAAGTGTATCAATTGTAGCCTCCTTTTGAATTAGATTTTGTAAAGATCGCCCATGAATATAACATTTAATGTGATCTTGAGTATTTTCGTGTGATGGCAGTTTATGGTATAGCTTCTTCCATACCTGGAATTTCGAATAACCGCAGAACAAATTTTAGGTCGATTTAAAGTATGGGTGCTTAATAGACGACATGGTAGGCAATAAAAAGCATTGCTACTGGCACTCCACACTAACCAGTCACGCTCCACTTTCTCTCCATTTGGCAAGATTTTGTTTAACAACGAGGTAGGAAATGCCTCGTCATGATAAACAAGTGGAACAATAAGAGGACACTTTTGATGACCTCGACGAATTATTTCATTGATTTCTTTAGATCGCAAAAACTCATTATTCACGATACCGATATCGTAGTTTAAATAATATGGACTTTGATACAGAGTTGGTGGTATTGTTGGAAGACTTTTTGAAGATCAACCTTCATCAGTGTCACCACGAAAACTACGATTTCGGATTCATGTAAACATACATTTTTGTTTGATGTTTTTATTGTCTCCTCAGGCCCAGGCAAAAAATCAATATCAATATTCGTTGCTTTTGAAATTCGGCTTAAAATTTGCACATTGAGCAACTAAAGACTCTCCTGAATTAAATAAATATGTCTTAGTACCCCTAAATCGCGGGCCCCTGAGAAACCCCGGGCCCGGGGGAATCGCCCCCTCTTGTCAGGCCTGGGTAGTTTTGTAATGTGATGGTACTTGATTTGGTCTTCCGGTTCGTACAGAGGTCCATGATTTACCCCTAGGCCCCTTCCTGGAACCCTCATCGCACTTTTTCTTGTCTTTCAAGGTACCGGTATCTTTATCATTATCATTTTCATTATTATTACCAGACTCATTACCATTATCGTTAGTGTAGTGGGCCGGTATATTTATAATTTTCATTTAAATTTTAATTATTATTATCATTATCATTAACATTATTGTTATCGTTATCATTAGTATAATCATTACCATTATCATTATCATCACTATTTTGGCTACCATAAGTTAATTGGCCGGTATCTTTACCATCATCATTATTCTTAACTTTATAATTAGCTTAATAGTTATCATTATCACTATCATTATGATTATAGTTATCATTATTATAATAATAATTATTATTATTATCATTATCGTTTGCATTTTCTTTATTATAATATTTATGATTAACCCTATAATTATCATTAACATTACCATTATCATTAACATAACCATTATCTTTGTCATGATCTTTGTCATCATAATATTTGCCATTATCATTATCACTATCAATACCATTATAACTGTCATTACCATAATTACTATGATTATCATACCATTATTACCATTATCATTATCGTTATTATTATCATCATTATCATTATTATTATCTTTATTTCAATCATTATCATTATCATAATCATTAACATTATCATTAGTATAATCAATACCATTATCATTATTATTTTCATTATTTTGGCTGCCATAAGGTAATGGGGAAATTCGATATATGCGATTGTTGACTGCGCACACCTTGGACGTTTTTCTACCGTCAATAACGACGTCATCGATTTGATTTCGTGCCCTTGGATCCCGGGACAGCGAAGTAGCTGGATGCATTTTTTTGCGCTGGAACCTCAACCCTTTGAAGGATGTTACATCTTGAAGACTGAATTTTCCGAATGCAGGGCCAAATACTCCTAACATACCCACTCCAGTCGGGAGTTAAAACAGATATATCGTGATTTTTACGCCATGGCGGGAGCAGCAAATATACGTCCTTCTTCTTCCGAAGACTGTTTCCACGACAATGGCTAGGTTTGTCGCTCAATTTCTTCGATCACTGTGATAGATGTCGCGAGTTCCAATTATCCTTCTGCCTTACCCCGTCTATGGCATTTACTGTTTGGCGATGATGTCGGTCTTCGCATTCATACAGACATCAACTAGGCAGGCAGGCGTTTTTGTTGACCGTTCATATAGGGTTGCCCTTTTGGAATACATCGTGCTCTTGTCAAGCTGCGATCTACCTATTCTTAAAAAGCTAGAAGTGAAACTAGAAAACTAAAAAATGCAAAAACCTGTTGCTCTTTGCAACATTAAGAGTAGCAGAGTATATTAATGCGCATCCGATTATAATTGTTGCATTGAAAAAAAATTTCCCAATTGCCATCTTCCAAATTCAAGATGATTTGTTGATTTGCTGGAATATTGCATTATTTTTTATTCACTGACTTGGCTTAAGTCCAAGATTCGGCGCTGACTGACATCGCAGTATGATCCGTCTTTGTGCTTATTCGCCTTGACTGGCTGAATTGCTGACTTGTTACTAAAGAGACAGACAGCCACGAAAATTCACGAAATCACAAATCACAATTGCCACATCTCCACAGGTCGCATTGAAGGCGCTGGGTGTTGCATATCTCGTTAGTGCAGTACTTTTTGCTTTTATCTTCTTTTTAATTTTTTTTTTTGATTGTTGCGACGTGTTGTATGCGATCAGTGGTTCAACATGTCAACAGCCAAATTTTTATACAATTGACTACTTTTATTATAGGCGTCGTTCCATTCAATGGTAGCAGTAAATATTTAACAAATAAATAAATGTAAGGCAGAATAACCTGTGAAGAGATTTTAGGCCGAGCTTCTCTTCCAATTTGCGTCGTGTTCCTTTTTAATTTTTCCTACAAATTGGCGGTAGGAGACCTACTTGTTTTATGCCGACTCCGAACGGCATCTGCAAGGAAGATGAGTTTTCACTGAGAGCTTTTCATGGCAAAAATACACTCGGAGTGCTTGCCAGCAATCGGCGTCCTCTGTCTTCCATCTCCACCAGAAGATCTACAGAGCCCTCTATTTGCTTTACAATCGAATGAAGAGCCGCTTTCGTTTACCTGTCCTTTCAATTGGCATGCCACTATGCCGATAGTAAGTCCGAGGAATCTTGTCCCTTATGTACAGATCAATAAGCAGTTACAACGTTTTTAGAAGAACCGACGAGAAACTTATTGGTCTGAATCCCTATGTGATACTTGAGAGCTATTACCTGCCTTTGGGATAAAAGTCACGCTTGACCTTGTTCCATGACTTTGGTTTGCAGCCCGTCTGAGGCAATTAGTGTAAATGATAGCCATCCAGCAGCAAAGAATTTTGAAGTTGAGCAGGAATTGAATGTCCACACAATCATCGGCGGTGCAGGTAGATGCTTCTGGCAGTAGTGTTCACTTACTGCCTTTTGGGAACTTTGATGCCAATATGTAAATTTCTGCGTTTGAAATTTTCTCATTAACTAAAGAAATACGCATATAAATTCACATTCAAAGATAAAATAAGATTTTAAATTTTAAAATTCTTAAATTTCCAAAATAAAAGTTAAATTTTCCAATTTCGCTTTTTACACTTTACTGTCTTTTTCCTATGAACAGTAGGACACCCCCTAGCTGCAAATCATACAATAGGCACGGTCTGCATAACACCCTCAATTAGGGGATTGGTAGTTCTTGGTCACTGACCTCCCTACGCCTTCCTATATCAAGGAAAAGCGTAGGTGCACTCCACTCCGCCACGAGAAGGTACCTGCCTACTTCTAGCGATGGCGATTTACGCCTAACTCAGAGTAGATATTTCTTTGCAGAGGCACTCAGGAATTCATAATCATACTGACAACTCTTTGCAGAAATCTTTAATCATATGTACTCTTATACTGTACAAAAAAGTGCACTGGGGCAGCAAAAATACATTCATAAACTACAGGTACGATGAGGTTTCACCCTCACCATCAGCAGCCTCCTGTTTTTTATAATTCTATCAGTTACAACCTAGATAAGAGCTATTCTTTGCGATTGTCAAAATCGATTTCGCGCTTTTTGATGGATGAATTGACAAGAGTAAGCGACAACACACCACAGGCAAAGATGGTGCCTATGTAGCTGATGTGGCATCAGGCCGTGCCATATCAAGCTGTGTAGAATTTTCGAAGATTGCAATTGACAATTTGAAAAATTTTAAATTGCAATGCGTAAATTGGTAGTTACTTTACAGTAGCCCGTGCAACATAGCACACAACGCAATTGCAACGATTTTACCTCCCCCTCCTTTACCAAAAAGTTATTGAATTATTTAAGTCACAAGATTGTCGGCACGTCGATTGTGTGATCGTTGATCTTTGTTATAGCGATCGTGGACGTGTTAACTTGTTGTTGTGCGTATGTACGATGGACAAATGTTGGCAATCAACGCCAAATGCGCGTAGAACATGAAATACTGAAATTGCTCAAATTTTTGCGCCGGATTGTGCACCCCAAATTAAAGGTGGAAGGAATGAACGAGAGAAAAATCGCATGAAAAAATATAAAAAAAAACATGTAAGGAAGTGTATGTTCGGGTGAAATTCAACATTTTATACCCAGTTGCGTGTACTCACATATATATTAAGGAACAATTTTAAAAGAAAGGTCACGAACGTTAAATAATATGAAAGCTGACATTTTTCGGTTTGGTTCGGTTTATGACACTAAAAGTTCTGTTGGGGCGGGGCCACGCCCAAGCTTAGACCAAAAAAAAATTTTTTAATTGAGCGTGCTCGTCAAACGACTTTGCTTAGCTATGTATATAGTAGCAATAACCTACCAAATCTCAAATTGAAATTGATTAACTTTTTGCAAATTTTTAAATTTTCTTTCCTAAAATGTGCGTGTTGCCACGCCTACTTTCCGAAATTCCACAAAATTTGTTTCTATCACTGTAAAATCAAACCACACGCCAAGTTTAATGTCTTTATCAGTATACGGTAATGAATTATTACCTTTTTTCCATTCTTCGAAATTTTCGATAGGGAAAAAGTGGGCATTGGTTATCGTCTAATTTCGTCCATTTTCAAAACCAATCTATTCCGAGCCAATCTATTTATAATAATAATAATATTTATTTAGTCTTGAAATTTTTACATTTCAATCAATCAATAAGCATACATCTAGATTCTTAAGCCGGAAC
Organism: Eurosta solidaginis; assembly: GCF_040869045.1. Taxonomy (NCBI): domain Eukaryota; kingdom Metazoa; phylum Arthropoda; class Insecta; order Diptera; family Tephritidae; genus Eurosta; species Eurosta solidaginis. The sequence continues at coordinate 295,474,294 of NC_090320.1, forward strand.
AGGAAGATCAAAATTAAGGGGGCGCAGAGCGTACTTTATAGAGACTTTCTGAACTCTCTCCAAACGACTATTATGACAGGAATAATACGGACGCCAAACAATAACAGCATATTCAAGTCTCGAGCGCACCAGTGAGGTAAAAAGGGTTTTTAAGGTATACTGATCCGAGAAATCTGAGCTGAAACGTCTGACAAAAGCCAGCATAGAGTAAGACTTAGCTATAATATAATTAAGATGTCTTTGAAACGAGAACTTCGAGTCAAAGACCACCCAAAGATCAGTGATTTTGGAAACAATGCTTAGTTGTGAGCCTCCAATATAATATGAAGTAGGGATAGGAGAGCGGGATTTGGAATAGGAGACATGGGAGCATTTTTTAATATTTAAGGGAAGCATCTTTTTCTGGCACAAGGCTACAACATTGTCTAGATCACTCTGAAGTTTCAACGAGTCAGCAGAACACGTAATATTACTAAAAATCTTCATTTCATCAACATACAAGAGAAATTTTTAAAATTTAAAACAACTAGTAATATCGTTGATGAAAATCACAAAAAGAATTGGACCTAATATGCTTCCCTGAGGAACGCCTGTAGAAGCAATGAAAGAGTACGACGACACCCCGTCAACTACAACTGAACAAGAGAGATACGATTTGATCCAGCTTAAAAAACTTTAGTGGAAGCCAAACCACTGTAACTTCGATAATAATATACGATGATTAACTTTATCAAAGGCTTTCGAAAAATCAGTATACACGGTGTCAACTTGGGCCCGGTTACTAAAAGCTTCAATGCAGTATTCGGAGAAAACTGCTAAATTTGAGGTAGTTGATCTCCCCGACATTAAACCATGCTGATCTACCGAGATGAGACGACTAATGGCAAGGAAAATTTTATTTTTTATTATACATTCAAAAAGTTTTGAGATGGTCGAAATTTTAGAAATAGGACGATAATTGGATATATCATTTTTATTGCCAGATTTAAAAATTGGCGTAATAAAGGAGATTTTCCATGCATCAATGAAAACACCTTGCCCAAGAGATTTCTTAAAAAGCAGCCATATTGGGTAGGCGAGAGCTGAACAATTCTTAAAAAGGTGAGACGACAAACCATCAACAGCAGTCTGCGACGACAAATTGATTTGACGAATCCCCAGTTCAACATAGTCTAAAGAGATTTCAAGAGCCCCAAAGTTTAGCGCGAAACCACTAGCACCAAGGCCACTATAAAAATCACTACTACTCAAATTAGAGTCAGCCTCAAAATTCGAGCTGAAAAAAATCCGCAAAAAAATTTGCAGCAACTGATGCTGAATCAGCTTGGGTATCCTTGTAAAATACAATAGAGGGAATACTCGAACACGATTTTTAGATTTCACAAAAGGCCAAAAAGCTTTCGGATTCAGTTTAATATCCTCTTCGAATTTTCTTATATATTTCTGCTTCAACCCTTTACTCAATGATTTAAACTCGTTCAAATATTTTGTATATATTTCTTTGTAAAAAGGAAACCTTGAATTTTTAAATTTTTTGAAAAACTTGTTTCTCAAATTCTTAAGTTTTTTCAACTCCTTCGTGAACCAAGGAATTTTGTAAACTTTTTTCTTTACTTTAGGAATGTACTCACTACAAATACAATTTAGATTATTCTTAAAGATATTGAAACAATCGGTCGCATCATCCTCAGTAAATAGCGTATCCCAATCAATAAAGTCAATTGCCGCATTAACCACATCAACATCATAATTTTTAAAACAAAACTTGGAAATTGTATCCTCTACGTAAGTATTTAACTCATAAAATTCCAAATGAAGAACCAGCGGAACATGATGTGGACCAGGATTGGACAAAGGGTCCAGACATTCTTGGTGGCAAAAGTTCATGTTATCACTTAAAAATATGAGATCCAATATTCTATGAAGACTGTTATTAAAACTGTTAATCTGACTAAGATCACATCTTGAAAAACCGTCAATCGCATATGTTTCAGCAAACGCATTTGAAGAATTTGGAAGAAGCCCCCTACTATTGTCAAAAGTAGACCATTCTAAATTACTGAGGTTGAAGTCGCCAATTACGCAAACATTTTCATGGCTAGATGCTAAGGCTGAAATATTATCAACATGCTCTTTATAAAGTAAATCGCTACTAGAAGGAGGTATATACGAAGCACAAATTAAAAGTTTAGAAACTCCATGAACAGAAATGCAGAGAATATCGAATAGGGAATCAGCATTCGGCAAAGGCACCAAAGTCGCACGAAATTTTCGCCGAACCGCAATTAAAACGCCTCCTCCTCTTGATAAACCAGTTTTTAATGCATCGCGATCTTTACGAAAAACGCAGTATAAATTTTCATCGAAGAATTCACCATCGATAAAAGTATCATTAAGCCAAGTCTCAACTATTACAAAAATATCATAATCCAAGTTTGAACTCATCGTAAAGAGTGAGTCGAATTTGGTTCTTAGGCCTGATACATTTTGAAAGTAAATTTTAAGATCTTTGTGAGAATGTGTATTTACTATATCCGGTGTTGAGGTGGCCCGTCCTTGCGAAAAGAACGAAACGGCCGTATTTGGTAAATATATCTAAGTTTTTGGTATTTTTATCGTGTATTCGACCGACGGACCGACGGACGTACAGACGGGCACTCGGACATGACTCAAAGTAAATATTTTCGACAGTGATAATCTAGACATATTGATATATATCTACATACGGCGATAACCCACCATTATCCGAATAAATACCCCGTGTACATCTGGGTATAAAAACGAAAGAAAAAGGTTTCATCGTTCAGCCAACGGAAGCCATGATGCTTGCGGGCTATTTTTCTTGTTGCTGTTACCCCTTCCGACAGAAGCGACATCGATTGTTCTAAGCATCAGCAGCAATCGCGATCGTAAGTGTGACACCAAACGCAATCGCGATGTATGCATGTGAGTTAGAGCGTGTGTGTGTGTGTGCCTTGCGGCGCGCCAACACCGAAAAAGGATGCAAGCGATGCCAACTACCATAAAAATATGCAATCAGCCGGTCCAGATTGATCGCGTTGATATTCCGAGAAACTGCCAAACTATCCGGCGCATAAATTTAGCGAATGCAAGAAATCAAAATATGGAGGCCAAAAAAAAAAAAATTTAAATTGAACGATAATTTTTTTCACGCATAAAATAAAGCGGCAAGCGAAAAGAAAAAAATTTGAATTGAAAAAAAAATTTAGCTAAAAGAAAAACCAAAAATAAACAAGTAAGGACGGGACTGTCTTCGGCAGTGCCGAAGACTTCATACCTTTCATGAATGGGACTGAACAATAATCTTATCCCGTTCGTAATCTCCAAATAATCGGATGTATATGATAAGAAATATATAGTGAATAGATGTACATACCTAAACGATTTTTAAGATAAATCTTAATATATAAAAAAACACGTGTCACAACATTTTCGGGCGCGATGGACTCCTAAACTACTGAACCGATTTTAAATTTGTTTTGCACCCCGTATGTAGTTTGATCTAACTTGAGAGATCGGATAGGTTATATCTCAGTTTATAGTCGCAATATTATTTTATTGCAAATTTTTTTATTTGTTTATACGTAATAATAAAATGTTACGTATACGCAGTGGCACTCATATTTTCAGGTGGTGCGGATATACTTCCGTGTAATTGCTTGGTGTTTAATTAAACAACCTGCTTATTAATAAAAAATATTATAGCGAATGATATCAAGTATAGCACTTCACCAGGCCCGCTGAGAGGGTGGGGTTTCTGAGTGGGCCCGCGATTTAGAAGTACTATGACATTTTTTTTAATTCAGGAGAGTCTTTAGTTGTGTAGAGGGTAATTTTCATACCCCTAGGGTCTCGAATGCCTAGACAGTGTTTATACAATATGGATATCAAATGAAAGCTGTTGATGAGTGCTTTAGTACAGAGGAATATATTATCCAGAGACGGACTGGGACTGGGATTACGACTAGGACTGTGCCTTAGACTCGGAGTGGGACTGGGACTGAGACTTGGAGTGGGACTGGGACTTGGACTGGAATACAATACATACAACCCCCTGGGACAGGCAATAAGGGATGCAGAAGAATGAGAAGAAATTGGGAGAAGAGAACAGAGAGAAGGAGATTGAGTATGCAGATAGGCCAAATTTAGGGCAGGACAACATCTGCCGGGTCTTCTAGTATAAAAAAAAAATAGGTAGGTACTTTGTGTGAGGATGCAAAGCTTCACGTTTTTTGTGGTCTGCATGTAAAAACTATGACTACGAATCACGTATTTCAACAATATATGACGCAAACGTAACTATTTGATGAAATTTCATGAATTTTGAAGCTTCTAGCCGTAAAAAGGGGTCAAAAATGACAGCTTATATGGGGTATATAACACATATACTACCGATCTCTATGATTTTTTCAGACAACAATATCTGCTATACACGTAAGCATTTGGTGCAATTTGAAGCTTCTAGCTGTTAAAGTGGGGCTGAAATCGCAAAAAAATATATATATATACTATATATATATACTATATATATATATACTATATATATATATACTATATATATATATACTATATATATAATATATATACACTATATATACCATCATATATATATTATATATATCACCGATCTCTATGATTTTTTCACACAATAATATATACTATATACATAAGGAATCGGTGAAATTTGAAGCTTATAGCTGTAAAATGGGGTAGAAATTGCGCAAAGTTTCTTATCTGAACAATCGGTTGTATGAGATATATAATATATATACCACCGATCTCTATGATTTTTTCAGACAACAATATCTGCTATATACGTAAGCATTTGGTGAAATTTGAAGCTTCTAGCTGTTAAAATGGGGCTGAAATTGCGAAAATTTATATATATACTATATATATATGTAGGAAGGGATTCAGGTTAAGAGTTAGGTTTAAGTATAGCTAGCAATTAAATGTACAGCTGGCAACCTATAGAATAGTTCACCCAAGGGTTAAGCGGCAACCTGTCGAAAATATAACGAAGCGTCTGATAGCCAAAACTGAAGAACGGTCATCGTTTGAACAGTTGAGTTCAGTTGAATACGAGGAATATAAATTTGCAGACGTTAATCTGTGAGCGCTAACAAATTAAAACCCTATAATTTAAGCTAAGTGCGAATGTAACTAAAATACTATTAACATTAATTAAAACTTATAAATAACCAGCAAAATCAACCGGGAGATTTTTATTTACCACATATATACTATATATACCACCATATACCACAGATCTTTATGATTTTTTCAGACAACAATATATGCTATATACGTAAGCATTCGTTGAAATTTGAAGCCTCTAGCTCTTAAAATAGGGCAGTAATTACGAAAAGTTTCTTATCTGAACAATCGGTTGTGGGGATATATACTATATATACGACCAATTTCATCAATTTTTTCAGACAACAATATATGCAATATACGAAAGTATATGGTGAAGTTTACACCTTCAATCTGATAAATTGAGGAAGATATGACAAAAATTCTCTTTTTCTGAAAAATCGGTTGTATGGAGGATATATGCTATAGTGGTCCGATCCGGCCGGTTCCGACAAATGTCTAATTGGACATCCAAATACACCCGCTCACCAAATTTTATCAAGATATCTCAAAAATTGAGGGACTAGTTTGCATACAAACAGACAGACGGACAGACAGACAGACGGACATGGCTAAATCAACTCAGCTCTTCATCCTGATTATTTCGGTATACTTCATGGTGGGTCTATCTATTTTCCTTTAATGACTTACAATTTTGGGATTCGTGACGAAATTAATATACCATTTCATTTTCATGAAAGGTATAAAAAATATCCCAAAGAAAACAATGCACGTCTGAAGTGCGCCATGCGCCATTCGCATGTGTGGATTTATTGCTTACAAGTGGCTGTTGAGTCCACCCGAAAGTGACTACAACAGGATCGGCTGGCTGCTATGGGCATCATGCACCAAATGGTCAACAATCGTCGGTTCGTTGGCGGTAATTGTGCGGTTATTGTTCGAAGGACAGTGGCGCATAACAAAAGTAAGTCGAATTATGCATTGATTACTTATCGCATGAACGAATTGTTAAGCGACTGGCGGCCTTTAAACGACAAGTCACGATCGGAAATGCTGTTGGCTATTTTGTATTGTTGCACGGCTGTGATATGTAGGTATGTAGGATGCTGGAAGCTTTGTAGCACTCAGGGTAACGTAAAACGGTAGGATTGTTATTTTTTGAAGGTGAAGAGGGTATGGAAGCGAGAGGGAAAGGGCGACAAGAGTTTGCTACTCAAGGCATTATAGCAGTGCTCACAGCTACCGCGAGGATATGCGACAATGTGAAACAGAGGAGCTTGGAGAATGCTCAAATCTTTGCGCCGGGCTTTACTTACTTTCGTAGGAAAGCTTGAAGAAAATACTATCCATGAAATCTCAGTTGCTCAAATCTATTTTCTGATTCATCGCTGGATCATATTTCATATCAGATGGAAGGAAACATGCTGAACTTCAGGACATCAGCAACAAAATGGGAATTTTCAAAAATTATTAAAAATCTAAATATCAAAGCTCTGACGGGTTAGTTATCTTTGTAGGCAAAATGTGGCCTTCACTATCATAAGCTGACATATTTAGTGAAGACTGACCCTAATATCTTAAAGTCGGCCGCTTTGTTCATAGCGAGTGATAACCCTGGTGCACTAGACGAGAATCAATGAGAGTTGCGTTCAAGGAAAAATGCAACGTGCTGAGCCTTGGTGGAGTAAAAAGCTTGAACAGCTTAGATGCCAGATAAGAAAATGTTTTAGAGAGTAGGAGCTGTGTGATTAAATTAATGATCTACAGAGAGCAGTGTAACAATTACCATAAATAACATGATAGGAGCGCCACGAAACTGCTGGAAGAAGCCTGCAAACCTATGCTTGCAATCGCTCGCCGAACTGTGTAGCAGGCTAACAAAAGTTAAACTGAAAAAGTTTACCATATGAATTATACTTGACAGCTGCCTTGGAGCCCCAAGGTAGAGGACAGTGATAGATGGACCTCGGTTTCCTTGTATTGCTGCAGGGGCGCTTTCGCCAGTAGCTGGGGACTCTTATCATTCCGATTCGATAGAGTCTGGTATAGATGCGCTCTTAGAGCAACACCTGCCTTGGTATTGAATGGCAAGCTAAACATAACTGGATATTGAGGGGCCTAATTGATCAGGATTTGCTGGTTAAGGAGCTTGGAATATGTCTGCGATATGCATGCCTGTTGTAAGTGGTCATACAAATCCACAGTGAAAAAGTTCGAGGGGTGAAAAAATCGTTTCCCTCCGCAGACGGGATGGTACCGGAAGGTGGTAGTACCGGATTATATCCGACTAAATACTACCCTTATCCGTAACACTCTAAATCTCCCGGGTATTTTTTTGCGGTTCAAACAACAACACGAGCTACAAGATTTGTTAGGAATTGGATGTAAGCCGTTAGTTTAAGCTGCTCGCTCACTGTAGCGTCTTCCCAGGAGAAGTTGTATATTTTTATGAATTAAGCGGGGTTTGCCCTCATTACTTTTAAATGTATGACATTTAATTGAAGCATTTAAGGATGCAATGTATGGGATGCTATTCAGTGGTTAGAAGATTTTACTCGCAGATCCGAGCGGGTATTTAAAGTATATTAAAGTTCAACTGTAATGCAATCGAGATTCAGCAAGGCCTATCTCTTTTATTGAAGTCTTAATTACTTATTTATTATTATTTTTTGATATATTTGTTATTTACTGAAAAGCCCTTCCTGCTGCAGTAGCACGAAGGATGCTGTGATGTAATCATCAAATCTCTTCATGCTTGACTAGTTTCGGTTCACTTTCACTAACGAAGGATGCATCCAGGGTCGGAATCGGTGTTATATAATTAGCCAAAACTTAACGTTATAGCATGATAGTTTGAGGTCTCACAACGAATCTTAAAAAAGTTCATTTTATAAATTAAAAAAAAAAAATAAAGTGGGTGCTTATGTCTTTATGTATGTTTTATGGGACTAGGACCCCTCATAGCCAAAGATAAAATGCCTTACATCTCCGCAAATACATATAATAAGCTATCCAATATTTAGTGCAGATGTGATTGTATATATATGAGCGTGTTAGAGTGGTATTGGGAAAGAGATAGGGGAATCGTAAATGGTCTAGTATACCGCTTTTAAAATATAACAGGCTGAAGGCTTGCTCCCGCTGCATTTCGAGTTATTATTAGTACAAGAGTTACTTAGTTCCGTTGCACCAAGACTAGAAACCCCAGAAGGTGATGATAGGAGAGGACCAAATGCACAAAGGCATTGGAACTCATAAATTTTTTTGTTACATGAGTATATAAAAATATATTCTGATTTTGTTATCTCTACTTCTACTATGAGCTACTGTTTGAAAGAAAAAATAATAATTGCAGAGCAAGTATGAGTGTCCTACTACAAAGGTAGGCAGGCATTGACCAAATTTGGCAATCTTACAAGTATGCCAATTGCCCCTGGCCTTATGCCTTTTACAGTTCTTGTCACTTATCACCACAGCGAGATCAACACGCCGATGTAACAAAGGACTACAACATGGTCCTTTTAGTTGCGGTAACAACAACAAACAATTGAAAGCAATTGCTATGTGCTTACACTATGCAACAGGGGAACAACAACAAATATCTTAACTAACCAGTTAGCATATGGCTATTCATATTGGAATTCTTACAAAAACCAAAGCAACGACGGCTGCCATTGCTAAAATGAAGGTTGGCGTCCATCCACAAGTGCGCCAAGTGTCCTTACTCCACATGTTCCACTTTTACACATAGCTCATATGCAGTTCATACTAGTTTTTGTCACGCTACTCGTTCATATGACCATTCCCATTTGTACCGCTTGCCATTGCACATTTAACTGTCTGTTCTGTTCAGCACTCCTCCACGCCTTGCTTAGTGTAGGTTATGGCTCATCAAGAGCAGAGCTGTATGAGTCGTGATTTCTTTGTTATTTTTGGCCTTTATTTTATTCGAATGTGTAAATTAAATTGTGGCTCACGGCACAGGCGCGCCTAGTCTAGTTGCCCATTTTTGGCATAGAAACTTTCGACACAAATGGCAGTGGCATTTAAATATATATTTACTTGTAATTTTTAACGTGCTTCGCCTGGCTATTTGACATTTTGAAAGCTGTTCTGGAGTGAGTGCAGCTAAAGGCTTGATTGATATTGCACTGAGGTTCGCAAGGTGAATCCGAAAGCGGGCGGAGTTTTACTTTATAGTATTTACGCACATAGCATTTGTTTTGTCATTTTGATTTTAACAAAATTTACCTTACTGAGTGATCGTCGATGCCTTTTTATGACTAAAAAGTGACTTACCATTTCCGCGGTTGATAGAAGACTTACAAATTACTCCCTCGTGCACTAGCATAATTATTTATTGAAAAAATAATAACCAAGTATATAGCGATCAGAGTTTGGATACAAATACGACTCAATAAATACAAGAAGCTGATCATTTCCGCAACCAAAAGAAGACTCAAAAATGATTCCCTCGCACGCAGCAACGTCATTTATTGAAAAATAATAATAAAATATACGGCGATAACAAATTAATTATAAATACAACTCGAAAAATAATAAAGACCTCACTTCTGCCCTCAAGAGAAAACTCAAATATGACTCATAACTTCTTCGAACACTAGTATTGATTTATTGAAAAATCAACGCAAAATTTACAGAAATCAAAATTTTTTACAAATTCTATTCGGAAAATAAAAAATACTGATGGCTTCCGCTTTCAAAGAAGGACTTAGAAACTACTCCATCGTGCTTTGTAAAGGGATTTATGGAAAATGCGATAGCAAAATATGCAGTGATCTTATATAAATGCGACTTGAAAAACACTAAAAAAAACATGTTTTTCGCCGGCAAAAGAAGACTCAAAAATGACTCCCTCAAAAGCATGCATAGTGATTCATTGAAATTGCATAGCAAACTGTTAGTAACGTTAAACGTCCTGGTCGATGAGGACCTCACATAGACTGTATCCATAGTGTTCAAAGTAAAATGCTCGAAAATAACAATTTGATTATAAATACGACTCGAAGAACAATAAAAAAATTATGATTTCCGCTCAAACCATGGCTCAAAATGTTCGCTCTTACGTTTGCAAGTATTTTATTGAAAATACACTGACAAAATAGTGATCACAAAAAGAATATAAATGCAACTCAAAAAGTACTAAAAACTGATTATTTCCGCTCAAAAGATGACTCACAAATGGCTCCCTCGTGCGCATAGTGCTTGAATCGCGCAAGACGCGAATGTAGGATTGTTTCGAATTGATGAAATATTGGGAGTTATTTCACCAAATTATAAAATAGGATGTGGCTCAACTATTTGCCGAGCTAGAGCGTTTTCGGTTCGGCTCAAAACGGCATAATTCAGAACACTTCTACATGTTTTAGGCTTGAATGGTCTTCAACCAAACACTTGGAGATTAAATTTTTGATCATATTCAGAGATAAGACGCAAGACAGTCAGTGCAACCGTAGATGTTATCTTTAAGTACATTGGTTTTCATTTTTCCCTTTGTTACTATCATCGCTTCCATCTCCACTACTAAAAACCCAGCTTTGACAAGCGATAACAATTGCTGTCGCATAACCGAAAAATCAACAACAACAAAAATAAATTAATGTAATGAAGAAAAGTGTCGCATAGGGAGCGTGTAATCGTGCCACAAGTACGTCATGCAACACACATTATCATTTAACTTGAACAATTTTCCTTCCCCCCCCACAAACGCAATCTCTGCTCAACCTCTAAATGTTGCGCCACAGCACTACGATTGCGCGCATACACCAAAGACCAACACCACGTTCCACATCAACCACATCAAATAGCAACCAACAACTTTGACTTGTTCAACGCTTGCGCGACAATCCCAACAACTGATAAGATCAGCGATTTAGCGCCGCCATAACAAGCGCAACATTGCTGCACGGCCACATTTGTACGATCAAATCCACCGAGCGCGCCCCTTTGCTGTTGCTATCATTGCATTGCCTCATTGCCGCGTTTGGCAGTCACTCACTCACTCAATTGCAGAGCGCTAATCTTTAATTAAAATTAAATGCACCCATCAACAGCACAAATCAGTATCAATGTTGATGGCGATGGCAATGTTGATGATGTGATTCTCGCTGATGTGCTGACAATGATGCTTGTGATTGTTGTTGTTCTTTTGTAATTACTGCGGCTGCTGTTGCTGGTTGCGTCTGACGTTGTACGTAGAAGATTGACTTGCTGTTGCCAATAAAGGTGTTGCTAATATTGGCTTTGATGACGGCTACGGAGCGTCGCCAGCCTGCATCTACCATTATTTTGGTTTGTCCAAGTATTGGCCAATTTCCACGCGATTACCGTGGCCGCGTAATGAGTATGAATGAGGCAATCATAAGCTGTAAGTATTCTCATTTATTTAGTGATTTTAGCTACTTGCAAATCACCGTGCCTAATTCGATTGCATGTCGCGCACACAACAATCCAAACAAACGATAAATGTTAAGAGATAAATAGGCGAATATTTATCGTACAGTTACTGGTATTGAAAATGGCACACCTTTCGTTAGGAGTTTCCAAAATATTTTTCACTGACTTGGAATCCTCAGGATTCAGACAGTGGCCTTTAATTAATTGTGAACGAGGATAACCTCAACCCTTAATAAACCTATCGAAAATGTTTTAATATCCGAGAGGACGAACAAGACCTCTTGACAGCCTAGGGTTGTTAGTTAATCATTAATAGAGCTGACAAATATTTACATACATACCTGTGATTTCATCAGAGCGACTGAAAGATCACAGTAAATCGTAGCTACGGTTTCGAAGAAATCGCTGTGACTGACTGAGTTTGACGTTATCTGCGCCTCGTTCGCAATAACGCTCAACAATACAGTAAATATAATAGGAGCCCATGAGACTGTGATATATGCTGCACTAACAGCCCTAACTAATTGCGCAGTTGGTTATAGAGCTGTGGTTGTAATCCTATTGCTTTTCTTTAACTCTTCAGTCACTGTCACAGATAAAAATCGCTCCTATTTAAAATGCAGTCACAGATCACAGTGTTTTTAACAGATCGCGGGAGCTGCCAGTTCTAATCATTAAGTGGAGAAAGTTCACCGTTGAGACATACAATTGCGATACCGTTAAGCATGTCTATTTGAGGGCCACGGAGCAACTGTTACACCTTGGAATGTACACAGTTAAGAGCAGGCAGTTGAGTCGCCTCATTTTGCTGTAAATAACTCTTGATTTAGAGATAATATAAAGCCTTTCGAATATTTTATAAACCGGTTGTTCAAAGCTTAAGTAATGTAACAGAACTGGGCAGGAAATTAAGATATACAACCGCCTCAATATACTTTTCCTGATCCCGTCATTTCATGTCAACCAACCCGACAACTATACCTTCTCCTACATGCCCGTGCCTCCGAGAGGTAACGCTGTGACCATGGTTATCCCCGAAGATATTAATGAGGTTGGCGATACTAAATCTGGCTGTATCGCTGATCGATCGTGGCAGTTAGTTTCAGGACATAAATGCTGCCGCTTTTATCCTACAACTCAGCGGGTTAGTGAAATGGTTACAACAATTTCGCAACTTTGAGGTGGCTAGGATTGTTCCAAACCTGGAAAGCCGAGGCACCGGCGCTCGGTTTTAAATTGTGTATGGACCTTAGACTCCCACGATATCAAATAACAAGGTATGAATGTGTGCTTAAGTTAGGCCGAGCATCGCATGGCATTGTCAGAACCCACATATAATGATACATGATTGGAATGTACTGTGCATAGCTCAGCCTACGGAGGAGGGTCAGGGTTAAAGGGCCAGTTAATGGTGGCTTAATCATAACCACATAAAACAGCTGATCCATAACCATCCCATAGCCAACCAATTGGTTTTTGGGCTGTCGCCATATCCATAACCTAAAAGTATTTGAGCTGAAGAATTTATTGACTTTTTGTAGATTTTATTTATTGTTTTGGATACGTTTTGACTAAGAGACTTATTTTTTGTAGTATGTGAAATTTTTTGCGTTTTCTTCATTTTTATGAAATTTTCACGATTTTTAGGTTAGGGCACCAATAACCGATACCAATTTGTTATGGATAAGTAAAAAATTGGTTATGACTATGGCGTTATGACTATGTCAACTTTAACTCGGGCTTAAATTTGTTTACGGAGCCCAGAAAAATATTAACAAGGACGAAAAATCCTAACACGAGGGACAAGCGATGTCGAATGGAACATCGAGAGCTCTAAAGCAAAGGTGTAGACGTAAAATACGACGGTATTGGAGGAGAGAAAACAGCTCCATGGTACTGCCGGTCGTCTACGGATTCTCCCAAAATATACCTCAGCATTTATTTTAGTTTACCTTGGTATTCCTCTTCGCCGTGTTGTCGTCTTATTTTCCTAAGTAACATTTTTTTTATTTTCTAAACTGGTGGACGTAGACTCTCTGAGAAGTGGCGCTCATCTTCAATTATATTTTTCTTAGACCTCTAATTCGACACTTGTACCATCTCCTCTTAATTAAATTTCATCCAATGAAGTAAAAAAAAAACTATTTTTCTAATTTGGTTTATGTAGACTCACTCGCGTTCGAGTTCATATTCCAACATATTTTCCTTGAACTACCTCTTTCCTCTAACTCCTCTTCTTTCTTGTATTTCATCGTTTTCATACTCTTTATTAAAATATTTTGTTGTTCTGATTTCGTTGAATGAAAGATGACGCTCCGGCTAAGAAAGTGTTTCTATCGGAACCCGCGTATGGAAGCTGAGGTAGAGGGCGGCCCTCATTCCGCTGGAAGGACCAAGTGGAAAACGACCTAAAATCCTTTGGTGCAACCAATTGGCACCGGTTGGCAGAGAAAAGAAGCGACTGGCGCGCCTTGTTGGACGGCCATAACCGTTTAAACGGTTAATCGCCAATTAAGTAAGTAAATAAGTTCTGATTTGGTTTATGTAGACTCACTTGCCTCCGAATTCACATTCTCTTTTGGAATTGCGAACGTACTTCCTGCATTATTCACCCTCCCTCTTGCTCTTTCTTTTCTGCATTATTTTTCATCCTTTACATTGCTCTAGTTAATTTTTTTTCTTTTTCTGATTTGGCTTATTTAGATGCACTGAGTCTTTCTGCTGTTCTTTGGTCGCTATTGCCTGCCAACCAACTGTAAGCTTAGATTTGCATATCTTTATGCCAATTACAAATCTCTTGATTGAGTCATCTTTTTTTTGTGAAATATTTAACAGTCACCTTCTCAACGCTTGCCATTTAGCTGTTTGCTTTGACAAGCAATCCAACAGCTTAGGCGCTACTCAACAAACTAGATATTGCAGCAACGTCTGGTCGTACTGGCTTACTGATGTCGACTCGATTGTCTGTTTGTTGTGGAAGTAAGTCGTTTGTTTTTTTCTTCTTCTAAATTAGAATCAACAAAATTAATTTGATTCAATTCAATTAACGTTACTCACGCGACAATACGAAACGACTGGCACGCAGTCGTAGTTAAGACCCGTCTACCTCCGCCCCACGTTGGCACACACTGAAATTTGTACACATTTGTTTGCTGATGGCTTGTTTACTCTGGCAATAATTGTTGCATGACTATGCTATTTTTGGTTGTATCTCATATTACCACACCTTCTTGGACACAATGTTTGTACAAATATTTACAAGAAAAACAAAACAAAACAAAGAGTCATATTGCTAATCCAAAGCTAAAAACATGTTTGCAAATTGCACTGACACTTGTTGCGGGCTTAATCAATGACATTCGTTTTAGGAATTACGGCCGTTGAGTTATAGACAGTCATTTAATTTTTGAGATACAAAAAGAATAAGATTTAGCGTATGCCGCCTGGAATTGATTACTGTTATTTCAAGTTAGGTTATTTTTTACAAAGACATTATGAAAGCGAAATCCTGTCGACTAAGATTTTATTCTAATTTCTTAACTACAAACGAAATCCTTGAATGAAGCCGTTTAATTTGTCGAGACTGAAACCGAAATTTTATCCATTCAAAACCGTTCCTTGTTACTTACTTACTTAATTGGCGCTTAACCGTTTAAACGGTTATGACCGTCCAACAAGGCGCGCCAGTCGCTCCTTCTCTCTGCCAACCGGCGCCAATTGGTCACACCAAGGGAGTTTAAATCCTTTTCCACCTGGTCGTTCCAACGGAGTGGGGCCGCCCTCTACTCTGCTTCCATAGGGGGTTCCGATAGAAATTCCTTGGCCGGAGCGTCATCTTTCATTCGCATAACATGGCCTAGCCAGCGCAGCCGCTGCGTTTTAATTTGCTGGACTATGTTGATGTCTGCGTATAGCTCGTACAGCTCATCGTTAAAGTTTCTTCGGTACTCGCCATAGCCAACGCGTGGTGGTCCATAAATCTTTCGAACAACTTTTCTCTCGAACACTCCCAGAGCCGTCTCATCTCATGTTGTCATGGTCCATGCTTCTGCCCCATATAGCAGGACGGGTACGATAAGTGACTTGTAGAGTATGATTTTCGTTTGCCGAGAGAGGACTTTACTTTTCAATTGCCTACCTAGTCCAAAGTAGCATTTATTGGCAAGATTGATTCTTTGCTGGATTTCAGTGCTGATGTTGTTGTTAATGTTGATGCTGGTTCCCAAATAAACGAAGTCTTTTCAAATCAGCTTAATTTTCAAATCAGCATAATTTTTCAAACCCGAAACCAAATTTTAATCGTTTACTTTTTCAAACCCGAAATCTTAACCGATTAAAATCGGTTGTTTTCGACGACAAAACGAAAATCATAACCGTTCAAAATCACTTAATTTTTAAAAACCGTGATCATATTCTTGAAATCATTTATTTTCCTAAAACGATACCGAAATCTTTACCGTTTCATTTTTCGAAACCGAAATCGAAATTTAAGCCGATTTTTCAAAACCGAAATCCCAACTGCTTAACTTTTTAAAACCACAACCGAAATCTTAATCATTTAAGCCCATTAAATTTTTCAAAACCAAAATTGAAATCTTAACCGTTTAAGCTCGTTTCATTTTTCAAAACCGTAGCCGAAATTTTAGCCGTTCAAAAACGTAAAATTTTTCAAAAACGTAGTCGAAATACGTATTAACCACCTATCCTCTCACGGACAATTCTTCCCACGATTCAGAACCCGTTTCATTTTAAAGACCAAAATAATACACCTTCATAGCCGTTATCCGCGATCTTAGCCGTTTAACTTTTCAAAACCGAAATCCGTTTAACTTTTTTTTGCCAAAACTAAAATGTAAAGTTTAACCGTTGTCCTTTTCGCAACCAGGATCCCGACTGTTTAACTTTTCAAAACTAAAACAGATATTTTAATCTTTTCATTTGTCCTGAAAGCGAAATCCTGCCGACTAAGATCTTATTCAAATTTCTTAACTACAAACGAAATCTTTGAATGAAGCCGTTTAATTTTTCGAGACTGAAACCGCAATCTTATCCATTCAAAACCGTTTCTTTTTACAAAACCAAAAATGAAATATTATCCGGTTGATTTTTCAAATCAGTTTAATTTTTAAAAACCGAAACCAAATTTTAATCATTTAATTTTTCAGCGCGAAACCGAAATCTTAACCGTTAACGTCGGTTAATGTTTTCAAAGCCAAAACCAAAATCATAACGGTGTGTTCAATTTTACTTAAGATTTTTAAGTATTAATGAGATTAACACCGATAAATGATAAAAAATGGCATATTGCGATTGTACTATTTCGAAAACCGCCACGTCATCATCGGCAGGCAATTTCGTAATGTTTATTTATTTCAACAGGTTTTACCGGGAATCGAACCGCGGTCAAACTGCTGAAATCACAATCACCTAACCATTGGGCTATTGGGCTATTGTGTTTATATTTGCTTTCTTGGCTTATTTCACTTTTATCCCATTTTGACGCTCTCGCACAATATATTAATTTGTACTAGACGTGCTTTTTGTTATTGGTATTGCACCACTCCTCTTCACCGCAGAGGAAAAAATCAAAACCTTTCAAAAGCACAAAATTAAAAAAAAACGTGATCATATCCTTTTGAACCCATTTATTTTCCTAAAACTATACCGAAGTCTTAACTGTTTCATTTCTCGAAACTCGAAATTTGAGTCGATTTTTCAAAACCGAAATTTCAACTGTTAAACTTTTCAAAACCACAACCGAAATCTTAACCATTTAAGCCCATTAAATTTTTTAAAACCAAAATTGAAATCTTAACCGTTTAAACCCGTTTTATTTTTCAAACCCTCAGCCGAAATCTTAACTGTTCAAAAACGTGAAATTTTTTAAAAACGAATTCGAAATACATATTAACCACCTATCCTCTCACGGACATTTCATCCCACGAAAAATTCATTCTCTAGGCAATTTATCTCACTGACAATACATCCCGCGAACAAGTCCTCTCATAGACAATTCATCCCCCGAAAGTTTATCCCACGGACAATTCATTCCACGGGCATTCATTTGTTCTGCTTGCCGCTGCGGCTCCGTAAATTTTTCAAAACCGGCCCTAAATCTTGGCTTCTTAAACCCGTGTAATCATTTTCATTACCGAAATCGTAACCGTTTAAAAACGCTCAAAACCACTACTGTGTTAACGCCACCGCTACCTCCAAAACCGGCCTGTCATGGGGAAGCCTCCGTTCAAATTATCATCATAATTAACCTCTCAGACGGTTCGTACTCCATCACATACTCAGGCGCTATGGAGTTCGACAAAGCCCTCGTATCAACGATAATATGCCTGCTCTTAAAGAGACAGACCTTAAAAACAAGAAAAACACGTGAATAAGATAATCCATTAGAAACATGAATTGAACCCGAAACGCTTACAAGTGCATTGCAGTTTGTAGAGATAAGACAACAAAAGTTTAGAAGTTATCCTAAAAATAGTGCCGCAAATAACTCAATGATGTTTGATCTCTCCAGTTGGCAGTTCAAAGTTTAAATTTATTATTTATACACGCCCTACTGTTGAAAAATTTCATAATTTTTTCGTTTAACTAGCAACATCACTCACTGTGACAACAACAAATCGCTAATCGAGATTTAAGGTGCCGACGCCAAGGAGATATTGTTTACAACATTAAATTTGATAGTAAACGTAAAATAAATGGGTTGCCTAGTGTCATTGCCACTGTAGCTACCTACATACTTGATATATATGTACATAAATGCCATGTGGCGGGCAAAATTTCCACCCATTATAAGTTGCAGGCAGCTGTTGTGTGATTTAGCGCCGATAACTTTGAATAGTCACATACGTAGTATGTGCCGACATACTTTGTATTTCACGTGTGGTAAAATATACCCACTTGTGAGAAGAGTGCAGCTTATGTAAGGCTTATTTTACTTGCTGAAAGGCGCGATAACCTCCGAAGAGGTTTTAGGCCGAGCTTCTCTTCCAATTTGAGTCGAGCTACTCTTGATTTTTCCTACAAATTGGCGGGACGGGACTACTTGTTTTATGCGGACTTCGAACGGCATCTGCAAGGGAGATGACTTTTCACTGAGAGCTTTTCATGGCAGAAATACACTCGGAGTGCTTGCCAACCCTGCCGAGGGGCGACCCCGCTTAGAAAAATTTTATTCTAATTCAGAAAATTTGTTTCTAATATTTTAATGTTGCTTTGCCCGGGGCGTGAACCCAGGAACTTTGGTGTGGATGGCGGAGCACGTTGCCATCACACCATGGGACGGAAGTCACGAAAGAAGCATCAAAAGCCGGCCTACTGACGGACTGACGAAATACATAGTTCAGCCTCGGACCTTGTGCGGTCAAGCTAGAAGAGAGCAAATATTGTTTGGCTTAGTAAACTACCAGTCTCAATTGGTCTAAAGCGTAAACAATTGAAAAATACGAGACGTGCTAGTAATTGAAAGTATAGAAGCTAAGTGGGAGAAGTCTATAATATGGTTTACAAACACCTCGAAGGTGGTAGTAAGTCACCGTATCGATCGAGACATTAAAATCTCGCTCTTCCCTGAACAAGAGCCAATCCAAAACATTATTTTCCATGTTTCCGTTACTGACCTAAGTCCAGCAGGCAGTGAAATCTGAACTGTACCTAGAGTTCTTTATATCCGAAACCAAACAAGGGGAAGAGGCAAGCAGAAATATAGTTTGCATTAGGAAGGCCTGTTCCAAAACTGATGACACAAGACTAGTGGAAGATATGGCGCTAAAACCATTTCAGGACAACTCTGGTAAGGCAACACCCCTAACAGGTTAAAGATTAGAATATTCCCGCGGTATATATGCCTGCCATACGAGGCTACCAAATTTTCATATTAAATCGCTGCAGATATAGTCGTGCTAATGATGATAATTTCCGAAACCTACTGGATCAATATCCGGCAAAGGACCATCGTCATTCACAATACTTCACAAAACCTTTGTAACAAGTGCATTCATCGCAGAGTGAATGGCGCATATAAACCTCGCGCATATAGACCTGATTTAACAAAAAACAAATTTCGGAGTACCAAATCAAAGAAGCTGATGGGCCATGGAAAGTAAAGCTTCCATAACTCACTATTATAAGAAAGAGTATCAGTTGCTACTCGACAGTAAAATAAGCCAGCCGCAGCCTTCCAAGACCTGTGTTCAACATTAGCTTCCATGACAGTTTGCTCTCTAGAATGATTCTAACGTACTCAACCTTGTCAGATAGCAGATAAGAGTATAACGACGTTATTAAAAGGCTTAACTACCTTGTTAAACGGTTTTTTCCCCACGTTATAAAGTAGCGCTGCCACCCTATTCTTTATCCTTTAGAATCTCTTACACAATTTTTTGTGCGCAGCACACTCAGAGTACGCATTGGCACATTCAAATTTGCTTCGTCATGCAGCTTGTCAGCAGCAACAGCGGCAAGTTGAGAAAGGCAACAACAAAAATATTGACAAAGTTTAAGCGACTGAAAACCAAAACCACTCGACAATCAAGCGACCATAATCAGGACAACAAAGACGTAAATGTTGATGTTAAAACTCTTGTCTAACACTTGTCTAATCTCGACACGCTGCAATGCACTTGTTGGTGAATATTTATGAGTTAACCTCTTTAACAAAAAAATATTAGCGAGCAGCCAGAATTTAAGTTTTTTTATTTGACAGAAATCGTTCAGTTATCATATAAGCGTTAACCGGAGATGGTGAAAACGACCGTAATTTTCCATGGCACTTTGATGTTAAAAAGAATCCTTAGGTACTTAATCCTGTCAGACAACATCGGTTTTCCCCTAACTGGGAACGGTGTACATTCTAGACTTTTTTACCTCATCGTGTACAGAAGTAGCTCTGCTTTAATACACTTTTTAGCTAATCCGCATAACTCACACCACCTCTTCCTGACACCCAGGATAACCTTTTCCAAATACTTTAAGCGGCATATATCCAGTGGAGATCAAAACTAGTTGGCATTGAAAACGAACATTTGAAGCCACAACTCTCTATTCCATTCTGGATTATCGAATTATTCTTCCGTCAACGTTTGACCAGAATGAGCACGTACCGACCTTTTGGAGACTTCTGAGCTCCAATTACAATTTTTTAGTCTCCTTACACTTAACTGACAGTCTATGCCTCGATAGCTTCGATAACTTATAAATAACCGGATAACTAGACGAAGTCCAAAACGACGAAATGTGCCGTTTAATCAGGGTGACAATTATTTTAATGTTTAAATTGAGTCATGCGATTAAGCCAACCAATCTACTGAGTTTATACTTACAGCTGGCTAAGGCCTACGTAAGGTTAACAGTTACGTTAACGACCAGATTTATGCATGCAGAGAAGGCTTCACTGCCTCTTAGAGTTGCAGTTATAATTGTGTTAAAATAAGTGCGGCTTGATTGTGTTTACGTTGACGGATTTACTGATTGTTAAGGTTATTGTGACGTTTTCTTTACCGTTAAGGTTGTGTTAACAGTAGATGTGGTTATGATTTTGAATTCCGGATACGTTTACTGATCAGGTTACGATTGTGCTTAAGCTTATGGTTGTGGATATTTACATTGTTACGTTTACGGTAACGAAACTATTACGGGTACGCCTACTGCTACTTTAACAAATTCTGCTAAGGGACGGTAACAGCTACAAATACAGATAATATTAATGTTGGCGTAAGGGTTAAGGCTAAGGTGAGGGATACTTACTACTGCCGTTAAGGCTGAGGTTGTGGCTACTGATACTGTCATGGCTACGGCTAAGGTTACAGTTGTTGACACTGTTACGGTTAAGGCTTAGTTAATGGTTACTGATACTGTTACTTTTACTTATACTGTTAGAGTTACTTTTACTTTTACTTATACTGTTAGAGTTACTTTTACTTATACTGTTACGGTTACTTTTACTTATACTGTTACAATTACTTTTACTTATACTTTTACAATTAAAAAAAAAAAAATAAATGTAAGGCGCGATAACCTCCGAAGAGATCTAAGGCCGAGCTTCTCCTTCAATTTGCGTCGTGCTCCTCTTGATTTTTCCCTACAAATTGGCCGGACGGGACCTACATGTTTTATGCCGACTCCGAACGGCATCTGCAAGGCAGATGAGTTTTCACTGAGAGCTTTTCATGGCAGAAATACAATCGGAGCGCTTGCCAGACACTGCCGAGGGGCGACCCCGCTTAGAAAAATTTTCTTCTAATTGAAAAATCTTATTTCTAAAATTTTGATGTTGCTTTGCCCGGGAGTTGAACCCAGGGCATACGGTGTGATAGGCGGAGCACGCTACCATCACACCACGGTGGTTACCTTAACGGATATAAAACGGTTACACACGGCTACTTTACGGTTACAGCTACGGTTTCTGTTACAGTTATGGCTAAGATTGCGGTTACGGGTACATTTACGGCTAGGACAACGAGTACTGATACGGTTTCAGTTCCGGTAGAGCTACTCAAAATAAAATTACCTCTTTTCCAGAAACTGAATTGGTAACTTCATAGATTCTAAAAATGTGTAGTTTCGATGTTATTTATCTGCATGACCCACATTATTTATTCATTATATTATTTATTTATTTTTTTATTTATTTTAAAATGGTGGTAATCGATTATATGAATATAATTTTTTTTTTTCATTATTATTATTTTAAATTTTTCATACTTATTTACTTTTTTTTTCTTTTTGTATTTAATTTGAATATTATTGCTATTTTATTGCAAAACACAAAAGTGATGCAATTT
Organism: Eurosta solidaginis; assembly: GCF_040869045.1. NCBI lineage: Eukaryota > Metazoa > Arthropoda > Insecta > Diptera > Tephritidae > Eurosta > Eurosta solidaginis. The sequence goes on from NC_090320.1 coordinate 295,496,625, forward strand.
CATTTGCCGATTGCAACGTTTGATATGAAGTTTGGTTGCTGTTGTTGTTGTTTAAGTTTGGTCTTAATTAATGATACAGGCAGTCGGTTGACTAGCCAAAAGGCTTTAGAGGTTCAAACAAGTTGCTAACCTGATTGGCCTATTGATGGACTGCTTTGTTGGCTGGTGCGATAGACTGACAAACCTGTTTAATAAATAAAGGCTAAATTAAGTGCATACATGACTGGTTCAAAGTCTGTACGTCTGTTTGTCTGTCTAATTCACTAGTCATACTTTTGTGTGACTGGGCTAGGGCCTCTTATAGGACAGCAACGGCAGGCAGTCAATCAAAGATTTAGCACATAAATGATTTTATACAAATAAGAAACGAACGCATTTCTAAAGTGGAAACAGATGAGATTCAAGTCATTTAAAGACAAGCAAAATATTGGACATGTGTTTTCAATGTAGATCAGTTGCACATGTGTCTAGCAGTTAGAGAGGCATTCATATAAGATTAAATTTTACTTGCGGGTTAAGCTGGAGACATTGGTGCTTTATCGGTAACCGTATCGGTAACCTTTTAACAGCTGATTCGACCAACCTTATGAGAATCAATGCAATCGAATATTGGTGCCGCTAAGGTCGTAACCGTATCGTAGCCAACCAATTGGGTTTTGGTTTACCGTCGTAACGATAAACAGCTGATTACGTTAGGGATACGGATACAGCGATACGACATACGGCACCAATGACTCCGGCTTTAGTCTAGTCTGAGTTGCGTGCGATTAACGCCGTTCAACTAATTGCTACCAATTTAATAGTTGCATTTATCAAAATGATTAGTTCAAAAATTTATTTGAATTGATTTATGCTCTCTTCGTAGTTGTTTGTCAGGCGTGTCTTTGCTTGTGGCACTCAGCATGATTCACTTCATATGCTAATTAAAGGTGATGGTGTGTGTGCTTCAAGTAAAGAAGAATTTGATAAAAATGAGGTAAAAAAATCTATAGTTTTGATTAAAACAATAACTGAGCCAATGAAAACAAATTGCAATGTTAACCTTAATTTTTAAATTTGTATCACAGTCACAGTTGGCGGCTGCCGTGGTGTGATAGTAGCGTGCTCCGCCTGCCACAACGAAGATCCTGGGTTCACGCCCCGGGCAAAGAAACATCAAAATTTTAGAAGAAAATTTTCTTAGCGGGCCGCCCCTCAGAGGTTTTTTGGCAAGCACTCCGAGTGTATTTCTGCCTTGCAGATGCCGTTCGGAGTAGGCATAAAACAAGTAGGTCCCGTACCGCCAATTTGTAGGAAAAATTAAAAGAAGCACGACGCAAATTGGAAGAGAAGCTCGGCCTAAAATCTCTTCGGAGGTTATAGCGCCTTACAATTATGTATTTATTCATCACAGTCACAATTTTTTTTCAACTTTAACCTTCGTCATTAAAATTCGTAATTAAAATACTTTGTCATTAAAACTCATTTGTGACCACTCCGACTAGAGCTGCAAAAGTATCGATATAAATATCGATACATCGAGTACTAGGTTCACAGTGCGATTATCGGTGCTTTTCTAAATATCGAGTACTGTATTCCCATTTCTTATTCCTTTTTCTAGCGGTAGAATACCTGCGTTTAAAATTTTGGTAAGACAAATAAAATATGAATAAATAAAATTATATACATTATGTCAGATTTGTGTTTATTTTAGATGAATACTTAACAAGTTGGTGTCTCTGAATATTGAAAACTTCTTACAAAATTTCAATGTGAAAGGTACGTTATTTTTTCCATATTATATACACATACTAGAAGACCCGGCAGACGTTGTCCTGCCCTAAATTTGATCAACCTGCATTCATTTTAATAAGCTTTTTCCGTCTGACTCTGCCCTCCTCCCCTCTTCACTTTTTCCTAATCCTTTTATTCACTCCTCCCTCCGTCTTTTTCGTTTCATCTATCTCCACCTTCGTCTCATTCTATCTCTTTCGCAATCTCCTTCTCTCTTTTCTCTTCTCTCAATTTCTTCTCATTCTTGTGCATCCCTTATTGCCTGTCCCAGAAGGTGGTATGTATTTTGTTCCAGTCCCAGTCCCAGTCCCACTCCGAGTCTCAGTCCCAGTCCGTCTCTGGATAATATATTACTCTGTACTAAAGCACTCATCAACAGCTTTCATTTGATATCCATATTCTAAAAACACATTCTAGGGGTACCCGGGTCCACGTTTTGGCCTATATCTCGAGACTCTAGTCCCCCAGTCATCTATCCTATATTTCAAGTTAGATCAAACTACACACGGGGTGCAAAACAAATTTAAAATCGGTTCAGTAGTTTAGGAGTCCATTGGCCTCAATTGTGTGACACGTGTTTTTTATAAATTAAGATATACATGTATTCGTATATGTAGATATACACACAACAGAAGACATCATTGAGTTGGAAGAAAAAAATTGTGTTGCCAAAAAGCTACGAAGTACAAAGTCAATAATTTGGATCCATTTTTACAAAATCGGTAATACTTTTGCAATATGCCACTATTGCAAAATATGTTATAAAACTAGTGGTAGTACGTCCAATTTGTTTCACCATCTAGAACGATCGCATACAACTGCAAATTTAGATTCACATAGCTCGCCAAAAAGGCTTTTGACAGCACCCTACTAAGGTTTAGTCACCGCAGACGTTCGACTTTTTCTCATAGCTGATGACATAGGGTATTGTATATACCCTCGTTTCGCTGTATAAGCTACCATAGCGGACAACTTGCAGAATGTGTTTTATGATCGTTTCGAAGCTATGAAGCCAATATTACATGTACATATTGTATTTACATAAATGTCTGATATATACCTGATATTACTTTTAAATTGAGTAAGCGCTTTTCATTATAAAAAAAATTCGATATATATCGCTATATATCGATACCCTCCCTCTTAAATATCGAACATATCGAGTGAGCCGAATATCGATACTTTTGCAGCTCTAACTCCGACCTCATTATTAATAGGTTTGGCCTAGGAGATTTGAACATCACGTCATTTCCTCTTAGCTACATATAATACTAAACAAGTCTTGCCTCATCAGCAATAATCAAAAGAACCCGAAACAATGGCCAGTATTTTTCTTTTCCGGAACAGAGTGAAATTCCTATTCATGGCGGTGGTTTTTCCTGGCTTATTGCTTCCCTATAATGTTCACAGCGTCGGTAGCCGTAGGAGAGAAATATGCTTCCACTGTTCTTTTGTACTCAGAGAGGAAGTGAGGGAACCGTGTGGAGAAATCAATAGCTGTTTGCTACATGAGCAGCTATTGACTTATTTTGCGTACTGATACCATGAAGCCCATGGCCGTTTGTTCAGTAGATGCATACAACAGAGCCAATTTATGTGATACTAATACCTTCAGTGTCATTGGTGCAACCGACGCCATTGAGTTGAAGTCTTTGCCAAGTAATGTTTTGTAAAAGAAGAGTTATTACCAAACCCGAATGAAAGTGTGTTGCAGTAGAAGTGCATGAATTTAATTTTTTTGCTTTTGCAAACAAAAATTGTAAGAAATAAGTGAGCTGCGAATGGAACCGGAAGTGTATATTTAATGCGAACTATGTATTTTTAGTTATATATTAATATGAATTATTTCCTTAATAAACATACACATTACTAGTCTAGTGGGATTGGCACTATTAAAGTCTAACAGCGCCAATCTCAGTTTTAACGAGAATACTTCACATTTAGACAGCCTTTGCAGTTTATCGCCAGCAAACTTACCTTGCGCCACTGCTCGCACCTACTACAAGGTAGTGGTCTGAGTCGATATAGAAACCTTTGGAAGTGCGTGCGCATTCGGAACATCTGCTTAAGAGACCACAACGTAATCTGTTTGGTTTCCTATTAGCAATGTTCAGACAGATAGCTGGTTGGGTTGTTTTATGCTGTTATTTAGCATTAGGTGGCATGTTCCATGGTAGATACAAAATCTTTCCACTGCAGGATGAAATATTCTTTTCTGAGCCATTTCCTTCTGAGCCATCTCCTCTGACGATGCAGAGCCGAGGCATTGTTAAGAATCTACCTTTGACACTAAGCGCTGCGAGATGCCTTTTGAATGCCGCGCAAGACGATATTTTGCGTTTTACTGACCACGTGCTTCTTAATGCCGCGATTTCCGATCCATAGCATTTCCAGCCGAGCAGCGATATTTTTGTTTATAAGTATCCGTATATTCTAGATGCATGCCCTCGGCGGCCGCCGTAGTGTGGTAGTAAAGCACTACGCCACGGTCGTCATCAGAAAGGCACGGCTTATTTGTAATTGGGAGCCGTTTATATGCAACCCCAAACTAAATGCATAATACAGACACGGCAAGCCGAGTACGCCAGAGGATCCTCACCGCCATTCCATTCCAGTTTGCTGCTGCTAGGTATCATAAGCTCACGATCTCGTTCTTTTGAGTTGGGGTTGACCATGGAGATCTGGTTGCGACTCGGTTAAATAGAAAAGTAATTTCGTTTACTTATTCGAGCTATGCTGTTTGTAGTACTGGGAAAAGATCGTTTGTGTTGAGAGAGGTTAGAAATCTTTTCTCCATAAGTCTGTTACATAGTTAAATATTTCTTCGAAAACGTGGCTTGTATTCAACTTACTGTGGTATAAGATTATTTTTAAGAGTAATATTGCGGCTTGTATGCAAAAAATTTGAGGCTGGGAACAGATTTTTAAAGCGAAAGGCATTTGATATATAAATAGAACTCGTATAGAAAGTTTCCACCACAGTGTAGGATTTATATAGACAAATTTTAGTAAGGGGCTGGGAACAGTTGTTTTAAGACTGATAACATTCTAATACTAGCGGAACTCGTATAGAAAGTGCTTTGGTAAAAATCAGTGAAAGAAAAATGCTGAAAACAGTTTAATACTTACAAGAAACAAATCTCTCCCACTGAGTACGGTTTGTGTGGAAACGAGTTAGGTGTGAGACTGGGAACAGTTTTTTAAGACTGGAGAAGGTTTATTATTGCCAAAATTCGTAGAGAAATTGCTTTAATGTCAGATAAAATTTCGAATACTTAGAAATGTGCGCACTAAACGTTTGGGAAAAGATTTATAAGATTGTAAACAGTTTTATCTTGACAGAAATCTGTATTTCGTTAAAGAGTTGTAATTTAAACTTGGAATAGGTTAAGTCTATAAAGACAGAGTGAACCACGCTCTATGATTAATAAATCCATTCACTTTTGAATGGTCGCCCTGAATAGATCTGCCAACAATGCTGTCATCATAAGCGGCTACAATGAACATTGTCAAGGCTAAGTATTGCCAACCAAAACATACATAGCTCCGTGCATATGCGGCAATATTTTCGTACGACGATTTAATCTATGTTTGTGTGTAAATACTCACCGTGAACACCAAGACGCCAGGCGCCTACTCAGCGTAGTTAAAATGCCAAGTTGGCGTTCAAGCTTATCACCTTATTACCTGTGTGCAGTAGCAATGATTGTGGTGGCATGCAACAAAGCGCGCTTTTGCCACGTAATACAAACACTGCAAGCAAACCACAACAAAACTAGCGCAAAGCTCATGAAAATCCAGAAAAAATTGAATGCATGAAAAAAATAAATCTAGAAAATGTATAAAATAGCAAAGGGCGCTAGGGTTGCATTGTTTGATTAAACGGCGACAAAGAAGCAATGAGCCGCCAACACAACACCCAACATAGCGCAATATTCAGCGCTACGGCTGCCACTGCGCGCGGTGCAAATAATAAGCAATGAGGTGTGCGCGCCGCACGTAAGAGTCGAATATTGTGCGGCACAAACACAAACCAGCCTCAAGCGCCACTCAGATGGGCCAGCCGCGACCACAGCTGGTCACAGGAATTGTGTAAATTATGCTGGGCTGATAAGTATCGCAAAGCAGTGGGTAAGGCAGTAAGCGGCAACCCACATTTAAACTTGAAGCGCCCTACAAATACCTAACTCGCAGTACTTGCCCCTAGTAGGCATACTTATACGCGGAGCTAGTCAAGTTAAGGCGGCACATTGGCGCATTCAAAAAAAGTCGCAAGTTGAGTTAGTTTATGTGGAGCACGATTTACGATTGGGTCTTCTTGACGCCGTTTGCACATTTTAGCTTTACTACTGGACAGCATTAAAGTCGGCGTAGGTGGACGTTGAATAGAAAACAAAAAAACGAATTCACACGAAACGCGAAACTTCAATAAAGAAGTTGAAGGATGCAAACAAGCTACACTCACTACAAGTGCAGCACCGAGTTTATTGCCGGAATCTGCGTGTTGCACGCGTAAATTGTGGCATGTTGGTGGACACTTGTGTGTGTGTGGCGTGCAATTAGTAGTGCTGAGTGTACGCGAACCAGTTGCTGTTGGTACGAGCGCATTGGGGAACTGCATTGCATACATTCTCAACTTTTTTTTATTGTTGCACTCCGGTTGGTACTTACCAGTCGAAGGGGTTATGCATTTATTTCTAGGTATTTATATATATGTTGCATGCAACAGCTGGACACAGTTTAACTAGACTCGTGTGTTTGTTGAACGTTGTTCTTTAGGTAGTTAGCCGCTTAAATGAAATTGATGGGGTTTAAGCGTGAGCTTTATTTTCGTAGGAGGAGTGCAGATATTGTGTGGTGTTTTTTTTTTTTTTGTTTGAGGGTGTCAGGCATTTGTGACGCGTTCAATGTTTAATGTGGCGCCATTTGGTTGGTAAGCGACGCCATTGTAACGCGCGCTGTGATTACTAATGCAATATTTTTCATTTATATTTTGTTTTTGTACTCCACATTGGCTCATTGTTAAGTATTGCTTAAGCTATGAGTGTTGATGGCCCTATTGGCGCTGCAATTACTTAAGCTATCTTATGGAAGGCAGCTTGGCAGTGAGTAATTGGCGATAAAATTGATGAACTGGCGCAGGAGGAAAGAGTTTTCAATTTATTGGCGAGCACCTTTGAGTTTTCACAATTAAAGAAAATTAAAAAAACAACACAAAAAAAAAAAACAAAGTTCAAGGAAATGTTTACAACTTCTTCATTGTCTGTGTCACGAATTCAGCTAAAATATTGTTACGAATATTAGCAACACTAAGGGGTGTTGCTATCTCTAAGCCGATGCTAAACAGTGATATCATGCACATCCATAGATCAATCATTATGTATCTACATAAACGAAACAATAATAGCGTCTCCACATATGTACCATGTACGTATACGAGCAGCAGAGAAGCAATGCACAACACTTGCATATATCTTATCTGAATTGCTCACAAGAGAGAGCAATAATTTGTGCAAGTATTACTCAAATGAGAAGTTATAAACGTAGTTGTGGCTGGCGATTTTGTAGCTGAAACTAACTAGCATGACGGAACGATACAAGGTGGCAGCATGGTGACATATCTACAAACGTAGATAAAAGTTCCATGTACTTTGTTTTTGTAAATTCGATGGACAAATGTCAAAATCGTACAGCGACGAAAGTTGATGTATCAAATCAAATAAAAAAAGTTTATAATCAGCTGTCCCGTGCTGCCACCTTGTATCGTTACGCCATGCTAACTAGTAAGTTCTGGAATGGAAAAGCCTGGAAGTATGCAATGAGAAATCAAAAAGGGTAAAAGGCGCGACAGTAGAAGCGAGGAGTGAGTTTCATTTGAGCTATCAATCAGTTTGGTTGTTAAGCAAGCTAGTTGCAAAGTATAAGTGTTATTGTGAAGTACTTTAATAAAGGCCATTTTCCCATTACTCAATATTGGAGTTATTTATTCAACAGTTTAGTGATTCGAACTTAGCAGAAGGGCAAATAAAAGGATTTGGAAGTAAATTCATTACAATATGAATATCTGCAACTCGCTCCTTGAAATAAAGATACATATTATTACTTTCGTAAATAGGCTACTGCAAGATCCGAGAGCCTCTTATGGAGTCTTTATGACAGTTCCTATCTGAGTACTTCTAACCAGCTACTTTCTAGCCCCTTCACGTCATCTCCCTTATATGAATAGCCTTTAGTTCCGTGGTTTGAACACAAGGCCTGGGAAAACACCATAAAAATCTTTAAAAACAGTTTATAGGAAAAAGAAAAAAATAGCACGACGCATATGGCCGGAAGTAAAAGCAAAATATCCGCATCAGTACCCGTATTTTCTGGCGATACGGTTATGCTTGCGTGTAATTGGTTAAATTTTTTAAAACTACGTGTTGTTGACTCTCGTTTTATGAAAAAATTAAAACTATTATCAAAACTAGAAACTTATCTGTTTTCAAAATAAAAAATAAACTGAACAAAATCTTCGAAAATTTCATTTAAAACCAAATAATAGATGAAAAAGTAGGATAAATGTAAGGAGCAGTAAAAACAAAAAAAAAATATGAGGATAAGGAGACAGAAAAAGGCAAGAAGAGGAAAGGACAAGACAACTGCGGGGATGATGAGATACGTAAGAGGAGAGGAGGAAAAGCATAATTCAAGGAAAAGGAGTTGAAGGAGAGAAATATTTGGAGAATGGAAAATACAGAGAAAATGTTAAAGTATTTCCTATGCTTTACTTGGGAAGTCTTCCAAAAAGTTTTCGAGTAACTTTCCTAACCTAACCAAACCTCGCGTGGAGAGTCTTAAAACATGGAAAATACTCCAGAACCGTATGAAAAAGTAACATGAAGAAAAAACTGTTGCTAGGTGGCGCCTGGAACCTGATGTTTGAAAAACTCGTAACTGAAACTATGCAAGCCAATCTCAAAAACATTTTCGAAAAGTTTTCAAAATTCTACAAAAATTTTCAAAAACGTCAAACTGTTCATTTAGAGTTTTCTGATTTTTTTGATGGAGTATGCAGCTTTAAGCCCTTATTTAATTGCATACGGTCAAAGTTATAGGTCCTTCAAAATTCCTATTTTTTTGGCAAATTTTTTCCGTAGAGTTTTAGTTTTTTTTTCATACAAAATGTGAAATTTTTTTTATGGAAGAAAATCTGAAAGGCTTGTGGGAAAAAATTGTCAAAAACCAACGAGCACAAAAATTAGAGAACTCCAAAAAAAAGTTCGAAATTTTCGTAAAATTTTCTCGTATTTTCGAATGATTTCGAAAACGTTTTTTAACTTTGTTTTGCATTTGTTTCATTTACAAAATCCATAGAAGATTTTTCTTAAAATGTAAAAAATTAAAAAATGAAGAATTTAGCTGTCCAAATTGGTTAAAATTTGTCACGGCTATTTTTCTTTTCGCTGCTGTATATATTAGTTGTGAAGAAGGGAGTTTTAGTTTTTTTCTGCCATCCAAATTTTTAAAATTATTTTATATGGAAGAAAGTATGTAACACTTTTCGGAAAAAATTGTCAAAAATCAACGTGCAAAAAATTCAGAGAACTTCAAAAAAAAGTTCGAAATTTGCGTAAAATTTTCTCGAACTTTCGAGTAATTTCGAAAACGTGTTTCAATTTGTTTTGCATAGTTTCAGTTACATATTTCATAAAAGATTTTTCTTAAAATATATAAAATGAAGAATTTAGCTGTACAAATTTGGTAAAAATTGCAGCGTACAGAAAACGCTGCTGTAGATGTTAGTTGTGAAGATTTTCACAATAAATGTTGTACTTATTTCGAAATTATATCTTCTATCTATAAAAAGAAGTGTACATTTTGATTGTCACTCCATAACTCGAGAACGGATAGAAAGAGTCCCATGCAATTTTTAGGAAAGATACAGGAAGGAGAGATGATGGTTAGTTGATTTTGAAATCCCAAACCGGTTTAGCCATTCTTGAGTTATGATTTGTTTTGTCTGAGTATAAAAATGAGTGTTTGTATGTATGTAATCGACTAACTCAAGAACTACTGGACCGATTATTATGGAAATTTGTATATATATGTATTTTTCCACGGGGAAGGTTTGTATAATGAGTACTTTGATACCGGGTGACTAGGGTCTCGAGATATAGGCCAAAACATGGACCCGGGTAACTCGAGGAATTGTTTGTACAATATGGGTATCAAATGGAACCTGTTTATGAGTACTTTGACACTGGGTATTTTTTGTACCCCTGGGTGACTAGGGTCTCGAGATATAGGCCAAAACGTGGACGCGGGCACCCCTAGAATGTGTTTATACAATATGGATATCAAATGAAAGCAGTTGATGAGTGCTTTAGTACAGGGTAGTCTTCATACCTATCGGTGACTAGGGTCTCGAGATATAGGCCAAAACGTGGACGCGGGCACCCTTAGAATGTGTTTATACAATATGGATATCAAATGAAAGCAGTTGATGAGTGCTTTAGTACAGGGTAGTTTTCATACCTATCGGTGACTAGGGTCTCGATATATAGGCCAAAACGTGGACGCGGGCACCCTTAAAATGTGTGTGTATTCTGGGTATCAAATGAAAGCTGTTGCTAAGAGCTCTAAAGTAATTTTCATTGTGATATTCGAATTAGTCGCGTCAACGTAGCAAAACTGATAAATATGCATGCGAATTCGAAATAGAGACATGAATTAATAATACCCACATGCCTATTTACATACGTCCTATTCAATTTCCTGAAATTTGGTATATAAATTTGCCTATATTAGTATTTACGATCCTTTTTTCCGGGAAGTTAACCAGAGATGGACTGCGACTGGGATTAAAACTAGGACTGGGACTGAGACTCGGAGTGGGACTGGGACTGGGACTGGAACAAAATACATACCACCCTCTGGGACAGGCAATAAGGGATGAAGAAGAATGAAGAGAAGGTGAGAGAAGAGAAAAGAGAGAAGTAGAAGGATACTGAGAAAGAAATAGAATGAGACGAATATGGAGATAGATGAAGCGAAAAAGATGGAAGGAGGAGTGAATAAAAGGAAAAAGTGAAGAGGGGTGGGGGAGGGTAGAGTTAAACGGAAAAGGCTTATTAAAAAATGCAGATAGGCCAAATTTAGGGCAGAACAACGTCTGCCAGGTCTGCTACTTATTTTATAAATATTTGTTAACAAAGGAGTAATTTGTGTGAAACTTCTCATTTACAATTGCTTGTGGCTGATCACGTGTAAAAGAGCGAAAGTTAGCAATAAATTGAAACAAAGAACTAAGTACAACTTATTATTTATATTGTTGCAAATGTAAGTTGCATGTTGCGAAATGTTGACTGTAGTTGTGTTGCTGTTGTTGTTGCACAAACTGTCCAACATATCAATAAAATATTCTTAATGTCACTTAAATGTCATCTTAAATGTTATTGCAATGCATTAAATTGGCGCCAAATGTCATTACGTGCAACGCGAAACAAGCGACATGTACGCATAACCAAAAACAACAACAAGAACTAACAACAACAATTACCTTAAATATATATAAAACAGCAAATGGTGCATATTGTAATATAGCGAGCAATAGTTGCTGGAGTTGTTGTTGTTACTGTTGTTGTCGACACACCTCTCCCACTGACGCTACACAGAGAACAAGGGCAAACGCCTCACGCATGCGCCACCTTTGTGTCAATTTAAATTCCTGCAATCAATTACTTCGTACAAATGAGTACACGTGTACGCAACCACTTTGCTTACAGTATTGTGCAATTAAATAGAAACCTGCGTTATCTAGATCAGAGAGAGGACGTTGGAACTAAGCGTTAGATGACGAAGTCACCGGTTCAAGGTAAGAGATGGCATTCCTGAAAGGCTGTTGGGGGCACGCCATTGCAGTGTTTTTAGAGAATTCCTAAACTTGGCTGTGAAGAATATTTAGGAGTGACGTTTGAAGAAGTCATGCTGTCAATATACCATTTATACTCCATCTTCAATAGCTACCATAAGTCGTGCATAGTAGCCGCCGCATGTGCGCTACGCGTCTCTGATACAGTCGCCGAGCTTAAAAGAAACAAACAAAACACCGCGCTCAGAACAGTCACTGAATGTCTTCTTATGGCATGGGTATACTACATCTAAAGAAGTATTTCGAGCAAAGAGCTTCTGTTGAATTCCCAGAAACCTGGGGGTCTTAACACAGAGACGGCAAGCACTACGAAGAGTTTAGGTACACAATATCTCATCCACAAACAGTCGGCAAAGTTTTATGCTGTAAAATGCCAAACGAACACCGTTGTCATAGTCCAATACACGAAACTCGTATTAGAGGAGACGCGCATCATTCTGACCCAGCTTTAATCTGTATACTGTATGTTGAACTCTTACTTGTCCAAAATCAACCCTAAAATACACAATACATGTCCTTTATGTAATGTGTCCCCATATGACACAAATCACCCTTTTTAGTGTGATATATTACCAGTCGAAGTCCGCTTTTGCTTCCGTAATCCCTCTCTAAGTTTTTGTACGTCATGATCCTCGTAAGCGACGTGATCGCCCATCTGTTTGGTTGGGTAAAAAGCAGAGCTTCTACTATGCTACCCATGTTGCCCGCATCTAGCGCTTGGCTCGGTGGGCGAAGTTGCCTTATTACTAACGTTTCCCCTTGACTCAAGGTATCACGATCCTCTTTTTCACAAGGCTTTATGTTGATACGAATGCGCCCTCTCTTCTATCATAACTTCCGCCACTTAGGTATGGTCAACTGTCTGACTTTCTTGCGAGGCGCTTTCCCTGTATGTCTCGGCCCTAGGTTATTAAGGTGTAAGGTGATTTTGTTATGATCACTGCAAGTACGATCCTGCACCCTTCATCTAACCGCGTTTGGCAGCAGCTGGTTTTATGATACTTATCGGGATAGAGTATGCGCGCCGGTATTCACCATAGGCAATGCAGGCCATCACTAGAACTATTTTGATTCATGTGTTAGTCGGAGGCATTCCCAATTCGACAGCTCCCGCGTTGAAATCTCCAGCGACGACCTGGCTACCAGTTTGATTAAGCAGTTCGTCTTCAAGCAGTTAAAGTTTGTTTCTTTGTGCCCTTCAATAATATCATTCGAGGACAGTTGAAAGCTGACTTGTGTGGTGCGCGCCACAGTTACCCACACATATCCGTTTCCTGTAACACGGATTGTTAGGTGGGTGCCAGAGTCCACGATCCAGATCCTGAGTACTAGGACGTCAAAATTTGTGCAAAAGTTTAGAGTTTTCATTTGGACTTAGTTGGTGGGTTATTTTTGTAATAAAAAAATTTTTAATTGTTAACGCTGTGTTGTTATTATGTTGGTCGCCACTGTATTTATTTACAATGCAAAGCTTTGCCTTATAAAAAATAAAAGCATATGAAATGAAACAATATCTACACCCTTGAGCGGCAGCAGTTGTGCCAATAACAACAATAAAAAACAACAACACCAAGTGAACAAAATATCGTACTACCTACGCCATTTACAACTCCTCCCACTCATTCGCACCATCGCAACCCAATAATAATACCTGTTGTTGTTGTAACAATCGAAATGTTGTAAATTATACGCAATTACGTGCTAATTTACAATGTTTTGCGTATAATTTATACATAAGCATTTTCGTTTATTTGCCTACGTGTGAGCATCAATCGCACACACGCATGACTGCATTACACCGTGTGGCCAGCGAAACAGCCAAGTACTCATAGCAAATTGGAGGAGTGTAGAGCCAGTAGGTACTTGTGTATGTGTGAGGCGCGTACGTGTTTAGTTGTGCGATCGCAGAATTTTAAGCATATGGCCCGGCCGTGGCAATGCGCCACATTGGATTTCGAGCTGAAGGCGCCAATCGCCAGGCCAAATGATTTCCATGCGACGCATAGACGCTGCACGGTAGGATGGCTGCCTGTCTGTCGCACCTTACAATTGTTAATGCATTTCCTTAAAAAAAATTCACAACAAATGATCGCACTATGAATTAACTGTGGGAAATATGAAACATTTTGTAATAATTAGCAATACGCAATTGGCTTGAGGAGTTGGAGGGGATCATTTGAGTGGGTGTCAGTACATGTGGAAAGGCGATGCTATCTTATTCTTGGAAATTACATCATTGATGTAGCAAAATAGAAGAGAGTTGAGTATTGAATACATAATTGAGTAAATTAAAAAGTAATTGAGGACAGCATGTAAAGTGGTTGTTGCGAGGTGTTGACTTTATAGTACCACCAACTTTGTGAGAGAGCCGGTTGGGCGTCGAGCACGATTGGAAGTCCGCACAAAATAATTGAAATCTGAGAACCATTATGTAAAAGGCGTCTTCATAGGAAGGAGGTTTTTTAACGAAGTATAGAGTGTTTTCACTGTTAGTTAAACCCAGGACTGTTTGGGATTTGGAGATATCACAATTGTCTACGTCATTACTGCAGCGAACATATTTTTACATATTATATCAGAAATAGTTAGCATTTCAAATCTGACTCATCGAAAGTTAGGCCAGCTTAAATATATCAAGGATGCTGATATGCCCTTGCCGAGTTTTTGTCTAGCTTCAAGGCCCCCTCAGTGCGATATACAGAGTATATGCAAGTCGACAGGAAGGAGATTTAAGATTGGTTCTAAAGAAAGGGACAGGTGCGACATGCTCCGGCTGTGCGAACGCCCTCGGGACGCTGAACTTTCTATAGGCAGTGTGATTGTTGGTCTTTCAAAGAGCTTCCTACCACGCACTTGTTCTATTTCGCAGGGTGGCCGGAACATAGCTATAACGAATGCATGTAATGAATATATTTTTCAGTTCCTTAAATAATCATGTGTCATTGAGAATGATGAGCGCAAAGTTTGTTGCTTCGGCTAGCGCTCCATTACAGTTATCGACGGCCTTAGTGGTGCCCCAGCGGGTTAAGGAGCAGATGTGCCTTTCGTAAGATGCGACTAAGATACCAAATTGATTAAAGGAGTTGTGTAGCGCAACACTTTCTAGGGGTTGTCATTGCAATTTATTGCTTCTCCAACCCAATTGTCAACCTCATCCACACGTGGCGGAATGGTCCAGATGGTTTCATGTGGTCATATTATATCGTTCCCGCGATGGTCGGGCTAGTACCTTAATGGTGCTTGTTACCGGAAAGGACCGGATCGTTATCCGGCAAAGGACAATCAACATCGATAACACTCCCCAAAACCTTCGGGGAGTGTGCTTGCCGCTACAAGAACAACAACAACAACCCACGTCGTTAAACATTCTTAGGATACAAGTGCGACCATACAGCTTTTCGGTGCAGTTTCTAGAATTCCCATAGCCTGATGACTGACCCTGCGATTCTCAGGTGTATGTGTACAAGCACAATTACTCCTATTACCCCTGCATATGCTGCACGCAGTGAAATTATGGTATGCGATGATTCGGCAAAGACAATTTTTTTTGGCAATTAACAGCTTCTTACTGCAATATACTAAAAACTAGTTGCTATTGTGATATCAAAACAAAATATAGTAAAAATAACACACGTTTACATTATCCATTTAGATTTCATTAGAAGCAATTTAGATATAGAAAATAGCCCAAGCTGCAATCGTGTTAACTTCTATATTGACAGTCAAGAAGCAATTAAGGCAATAATCTCGATAGCACAGCATCTAAATGCGCGTTAGAGTGTAAGCAGTCTCTGCAGAGAATCGGGACAGGGAGAAGCATACATCTATATTGGGTCCCAGGGCATATGGGAATAGATGGGAACGAAAAAGCGGACGAACTAGCTAAAAAGGGCGCATGCCTTGTAGCTTGCTCCGTAGACGTCCCAATTAGACTGGGCGAGATTAAGCGAAGGCGAGAGGTGCACATGATCGACCAAGCGGGAAAGGCGTGGCTTCAAGCGCGGGGCTGTAAAGTGTCGATTATTATGTGTAGGCCTTACAACCTTAGACTAATAAAGTTGCTTCTATCATTAAAAAGAGAGGACTGTAGACTCATGACGGGTATTCTGACTGGACACTGCCTTCTGGCGTCACATGCCTTAAAATTAGGCTTGGCCAGTTATAGCAGATGTAGGAAGTGCGGGTTGGAGGAGGAAACGATCGAGCACGTTCTGTGCTCGTGCCCTGCACTTGCCAGGCTAAGACTTCAGCTATTAGGAGTGATACAGCTGTCAGATCTAGAAGCAGCAAGTGGCTTAAGTCCTAGGAAGCTTCTAGTATTTGCCAAGAGGACGGAGTTATTTTATAACATAGGTCCAGGTTTTTGATAGGGTTTTTCAGTTTGGTCGTTAAAACAAACTTCTGGTAACATTACGGACTCAACCAGCCTATGTGAGGCCCTCATGGACCGACCAGTTCAACCTGACCTAACCTACATTATCCATATGCGAAGATTCTAGTCTGTAGGCCCACAATCTTCGAGCACCAGACCCACGGTTCCTGCATTAGATAATAAATGCTCCCATCCCCACCTTGAGCAGAAACATAAAGTAAACCGAGCTAACTAGGCCAAAACCTCACCTGGCTCTGCAAAGTTGAGCTCATCCACCAGCAAATTAATGTCGATCGATTGTTGAACCATTTGCGTTGAGTGTGCGCTATGGCGGCGAGCTCTGCTATACCTTGCTTACGTGTTCTTTTAACAAAAATGATTTCTAAGAACTATCTTAAAAAGCAAAGATCTGCCGTGGCTAAGTTAAGCATAATATACTCACTAATCCGAGAAACCACTGAACTTCGGCAATCTGCTATTAAGATAAGTCGAGGCGTTTTTTTTTGCTTAGAACCTGCGTAAAAAATTGTACATCGTTTATATATTTCTCGTGAAAAAAGAAAAACTAGAACGAAAACGGGCCGAAACGCTTAAAAAGACAAACTAAAAACCATATAACAATTTTATAAAAAAACAAAAACTTTTTCAACATCATTATTTGCATGCTGAGCACATCACTTCAGCCCAAAAACAAACACATTTATCTTCATAAAAAGTCACAAATCTGACAACCGCTACACAGTAGCCAAATTAAGCGAAAATTAGTTAACAAAATACATAGATAATAATCTCATATGGTTCTTAATAGAATTTCTAAAAAAAAATGTTAAAAACGTCAAGAACGCAAAGCGCCTAACAGAGATGGCGGCGTGGGTTCGATATCTCACACATTTCACATGTCTGTCTGTCTGCCTGCATTGCATGTGCGGTGTATATGACGGCTGATGATTGTTGTTAGTAGACAACTATCAAAAATCTGCCAACACCCGTCAAAATAATATCTACACGGAAAAATTCTCTCACGCATCAAATGTTCAAAATATTTCTTCTGTTCATAACTGATATTTATAACTGCGCATTTTTTTGTGTTGACACTAAAATAAGAGAGCCCCAATTGATTGCTTGTGAAATGAATGAAAAAATGTTTGGCCGCAGGGTATTTCCATGCGGGAAGGCGGTAGCTGTATCTGCGTCGGCGTTTAAATGGTAAAGAAAAAGTTGAATTTGTCTGCCAATTGTGCAAACTTTTAGCTTATACATGGGCGTAGCAAGGCTTTACTAAGGGCGGGGATGGGTTGGTGAGAATAAGGTTTTTCACAAAATTTTATTTTTCTCTGTGTCGGTCAGTTAGGAAATTGGAAGGGTGCTCAATGTGAGCCTAAGGTCTCTAATACAACGCAGCAGTGCAAATATGAAAAGCTCAATCTCTTTGGCCTTAATTTAAGAGAGGCATGGGGATTCTGTCTTTTAATACTCAGTCTAACAATCATACAAGCTTATTATTATACTCAGCTGAGCAGAGCTCACAGAGTATATTAATTTTGTTCGCATAACGGTACCCTGTAACGGCATAAACTAATCGAGATAGATATAGACTTCTATATATCAAAATGATCTGGGCGAAAAAAGAAATTCTTTTAGCCATGTCCGTCCGTAAACACGATAACTTGATTAAATTTTGAGGCATCTTGATGAAATTTGGTATGTAAGTTCCTGGGCACTCATCTCAGATCGCTATTTAAAATGAACGAAATCGGACTATAACCACGCCAACTTTTTCGATATGGAAAATTTCGAAAAACCGAAAAAGTGCTATAATTCATTACCAAAGACGGATAATGCGATGAAGCTTGGTAAGTGGGTTGACCTTATTACGCAGAATAGAAAATTAGTAAAATTTTGGACAATGGACGTGGCAACGCCCACTTTTAAAAGAAGTTAATTTAAAAGTTTTGCAAGCTGTAATTTGGCAGTCGTTGAAGATATCATGATGAAATTTGGCAGGAACGTTACTCCTTTTACTATATGTGTTCTAAATAAGAATTAGTAAAATCGGATGACGAACACGCCCACTCTTTAAAAAAAATTTTTTTTAAAGTCAAATTTTAATTTTAATGACCCGGCCTATGAAAAGGTGGCTTATGACTCAAAAAAGAAATTGCGAGAAACAGCTGTTAAAGATAAATAATGCATTTCTTCAGTTTCTTAGTAGTTTTTCTTTTGCATTATAAACAGTCATGCCCAAAAGGCAAAGCACAAACCAGTTTCTGACCGATATCTTGGCTCCATTGCCATCGAAAAAAATGCTATCAAAGAAACCTGAGGATGCTTCACCAGCCACCAAAGTGGCTCTTCTTCCTCTACATTTTTAGTAAGCAAGTTAGGACTTTCTAGTTTTCACCACGTGAAAGAGCGTCTCAAAAACTACCGAAACCAGAAAAAAAGTCGAAACATTTTTTTTGAGTCATCTTTTCATAGACCGGGTCACATATAAGGAAATTATGTTAACATTCAACGCCAGTAATGATATGGTGCAACAAAATATAAAAATAAAAGAAAATTTCGAAATGGGCGTGGCTCCTCCCTTTTTCATTTAATTTGTCTAGAATAATTTTTATACCATAAGCCGAATAAAAATTTACCAATCCTTGTGAAATTTGGTAGGGGCATAGATTGTATGACCATAACCTTTTTCTGTGAAAATGGGCGAAATGAGCTGAAGCCATGCCCATTTTTTATACACAGTCGACCGTCCGTCCTTCCGCTCGGCCGTTAACACGATAACTTGAGCCACAACCGATATATCTTTACTAAACTTAGTTCACGTACTTATCTGAACTCACTTTATCTTGGTATAAAAAATGGCCGAAATCCGACTATGACTACGCCCACTTTTCCGATATCGAAAATTACGAATAATGAAAAAATGCCATAATTCTATACCAAATACAAAAAAAGGGATGAAACATGGTAATTGGATTGGTTTATTGGCGCGAAATATAACTTTAGAAAAAACTGTGTAAAATGGTTGTGACACCTACCATATTAAGTAGAAGAAAAGGAAAAAGTTCTGCAGGGCGAAATCAAAAGCCCTTGGAATCATGGCAGGAATTCTGTTCGTAGTATTATATATATGAATAAATTAGCGATACCCGGCAGATGATATTCTGGGTCACCCTGGTCCACATTTTGGTCGGTTTCTCGAAAAAGCCTTCACATATACAACTAAGGGCCACTCCCTTTTAAATACCAATAATTTGATACCCATATCGTACAAACACATTCTAGAGTCACCCCCGGTGCACCTTTATGACGATATCTCGAAGAGGCGGTCACCTAGGGAACTATGCCCCACTCCCTTTCAAAATACTCTTTAATATTTTCCATGTCATACACATTCCAGGGTTACCCTAGGTTCATTTTCCTAAATGGTGATTTTCCCTTATTTTGCCTCCAACGCTCTCAGCTGAGTATGCAATGTCCGTTTACACCCGAACTTAGCTTTCCTTACTTGTTAATCTTAAGGAGCTTCGCATGGATGGTGGATAATATCCTACTAAAACCCTGTACGTTATAGTAATGATCACAATTATGACGTAAAAGCTTCCTCCACCCAAAATCTTTTGACAGCCTAAGACTAGAAAGTTTGGTTTTTAGTCTTAGGACCTTAGCTAAAGAAAGATAATATGTCTTAAATAAGGTTGCACAATTTTTGTACACGCAGCCTTCTGTTTTGAACAGGAAAATATCATTCAAACAAACCTTAGTCGAAACTTGGGAGGAAACCCTGGACCTACTGCTGAATACGCACTTTCCAGGTGCAACTGGGAACGAACCAGGGGATACACAAAGCTTGACACAAGCAACAGTGCAACCTATAATGCAAAACCTGATTACAAGAGATAAAATACCTTAGGCCATCCAATCTTTTGAACCATTCAAAACTCCAGGGCCGGACGGGTTTACACCTATACAACTGCAACAATCACTGGAATGCAGCACTAACTGGCTATACGCTACAATAGGAGGTTTCGTGGCACTAAAATCCCACGTATATGGACTATATCTAAAGTGGTATTTATTCCCATGGCAGGGAAAGCATGCCACGCGAGGCCTAAAAACTTCAGACCCATCAGTCTATCTTCGTTTCAACTAAAGGTGATGGAGAGGCTGATGGAAACATATATCAGAGAGGCAGTCAATGACCAACTCTCTGAAGCACAACACGCCTATATGAAGGGTAAATCAACAGAAACGGCATTGCACGAAATTAAATCGTGCATGGAGAGATCGTTCTCCTTCAAGGAATACTGCCTGGCAGCCTTCCTATACATAGAAGGAGAGTTCAATAACACCAAGCCCGACTCAATCATTAAGGTAATGACTGATCTGTGCATCGAATCTCAACTGGTGGGTCTTGTGCACGAATTGCTGCTATGCAAGGTAGTACAGGCAGAACTTGCAGGGGAATCGGTGAGCAGGTTCTTACGGAACTCCCCAAGGTGGAGTCCTATACCCTCTGCTGTGGGTCTTGGCGGTGAATCAGCTGCTAAGGGACATGGAGGAGGAGAGGGGCTGTAAAGTTATTGCATATGCTGACGACCTAGCCTTGATGATAAGTGGGAAGTTTCCACAAACTCTCTGCGATATGGTGCAGGTGGAGTTAAGAAGGGTCGAAGCATGGGCGTTTGATAATGGTCTGGGTGTGAACCCAAATAAAACGGAGCTGGTGGTCTCTACGAGGAGGTATAAGATACTCCAGTGCTGGCAAAGACAGTGCTTAAGTTATGTGAGTCCGCCAACTATCTAGGACTCACACTTGATAAGAAATTGAACTGGACACAAAACACCACGGAACGTGTCCGTAAGGCCACGGTTACCTTCTACACATGTAAAGCGGCAATTGGACGGAAATGTCCCCTATGATAGTGCATTGAATATACACGGCTATAGTTAGGCCAATATTGCTATACGGGGTGGCGGTATGGTGACCCGCCCTGAATAAATCCTCGACGGTTCTTGCTCTTCAAAAGGTGCAAAGATCTGCACTACAATGCATAAGCGGAGCCATCCGCACAACGCCAACGGAAGCTATGAATGTGATACTGAACCTACTACCCATAGATATAGTAGGCATCAAATATGCAGCATGTGCAGCTATTAGGCTGAGGAAACTGACCACATGGTCTCACTGCAACCATACTGAAATTCTCGACAGATGGATCTAAACTGGATAACAGGGTCGGAGGGGGTGTCTATTCGGAACGATTGGACATACAAAGATCGTTTCGCCTTCCGAATCACTGTAGCGTATATCATGTCAAATAGAAATAAGGAATGTAATGAATTTCCATTATCCTTGGATGATTCAATTTCGCATTAAAGTCTTACATTCTTAGAGGCCAATGTATAGCCCCTTGTTGATAGTCTAATTAACTTAAAGGTATTAAAATCCAATAATCGAGTATGAATTCGCTGTTAAGATGATTAGGAATAGCGTTGCCCAGTTATCTGCTGAGCAACGAACTTGCTCTGCATCGACCGGGCCTCCTGGTAATCATAGCCGCGTTTGAATAAAAAGTTAAATAGCTCACACTCCTTACAGCTGAATCTTAGCCTGGCGAGGCTTAATTTAAAAGCATGCGTACCAGAAGGCAGTGCCGTCGGAACGAGCTTACAGTCCTCACTTCCTTGTCAAACTAACTGTATATGCTGTGAGGGTACTTACGTGCGTCAGAACAGGCCACAGTTCTATTTCACTGATGATTTATAGATGGCGCGTACCAACAAGCTCCCTCTGCAAAAGCCGGCAAGATGAAGAGTAAGGTGAGTCGATTTATCACTTACTACCGATTTCCTGACTGCAGACGTGAGGACTCAGATTTCTGGGTTCACGGTTTGTCAACAGTGTGACGGAGGTGGCGAAGAAGGATCTTACGCTCCTATTTATATTCCTATGGGAAATCAGGTGGTTTAATGAAGACCAACTAGGAAATATCAGGTTTGAGGAATATGCCTCCACCCGGCACTCACCAAGAACATTGAAAATGAAAAAAATAATCTCTAAGTATAAATGTGGAAGTTTCCCATGCTCGCTCTCTCAATCTTACCTTCCTAACATATCTCATAAGTGTTGCACATTTTACGAATGCTTTGAAGTAGTGATAATTTTTGCTAAAGAAGTCGCTCCAATAACCATAGTAAAAACGAAACTCTTTGTAGAAAAGATTTCTTCTGCATTTACTCCTTTCTTTGGTCCTTCCACTATAATAGGATGGCGCTAAAAATTGTGCTGTCGGAGCCCAAATCTGCTCATAGGAACCCATCCTCTATAAAAAGAGGTGGGCGAAACGGATAATTATTCAGAAAGAACTTGTACCTAGGGTTCTCTACCCTCAAAACAGCCCAGTCTACGATATTGCGTATGATTGATCTAGCACCCATTCAACGGCACTTTTTTGAAGCCAGAGTTCCAGCCGTTCAAAATGCTCTTAAACTTGTTTTTACTATTGTTCACGAAAACAGATATGAATATGGGTCGTTAATGTGTTATACCCGCTCTACCCTCGATCCCGCCGCCCATGTTCATGTTTATTGTTACACATTTTATGACGCACCAAGTGCTTGACTGCAAATTCTAAAATTTCTAACTTTTTCTCGCATTTCTTTATCAAATGCTAATAATATATTTGTTATTCTTTTGTTTTCAGCTCAAAATTGTCGGCACTTTTTTGACTAAATAAATTGCAGTTAACGATCGTCTGCTTCATGCTCCGTGCTTAGGCTCTTTAATGATTTAGCTGTTCGGTTGGCATCCTTCGCCACCAACAATATTTATACCTTTCATGAAAATGAAATGGTATATTAATTTCGTCACGAAACCGAAAATTGTAAGTCCTTAAAGGAAAATAGATAGACCCACCATTAAGTATACCGAAATAATCAGGTTGAAGAGCTGAGTTGATTTAGCCATGTCCGTCTGTCCGTCTGTCCATCTGTCTGTTTGTATGCAAACTAGTCCCTCAATTTTTGAGATATCTTGATAAAATTTGGTGAGCGGGTGTATTTGGGTGTCCGATTAGACATTTGTCGGAACCGACCGGATCGGACCACTATAGCATATATCCTCCATACAACCGATTTTTCAGAAAAAGAGAATTTTTGTAATATCTTACCCAATTTAACAGATTGAAGCTTCAAACTTCACCATATACTTTCGTATATTGCACATATTTTTGCCTGAAAAAATTTATGAGATCGGTCGTATATATAGTATATATCCCCCACAACCGATTGTTCAGATAAGGAACTTTTCGTAATTACTGCCCTATTTTAAGAGCTAGAGGCTTCAAATTTCAACGAATGCTTACGTATATAGCATATATTGTTGTCTGAAAAAATCATAAAGATCGGTGGTATATATAGTATATATATGGTGGTATATATAGTATATATATATATATATTTTCGCAAATTTAGGCCCATTTTAACAGCTAGAAGCTTCAAATTTCACCGAATATTTACTTATATAGCATATATTGTTGTCTGAAAAAATCATAGAGATCGTTTGTATATATAGTATATATCTCATACAACCGATTGTTCAGATAAGAAACTTTTCGCAATTTCTACCCCATTTTAACAGCTATAAGCTTCAAATTTCACTGATTGCTTACGTATATAGCATATATTGTTGTCTGAAAAAATCATAGAGATCGGTGGTATATATAGTATATATATGGTGGTATATATAGTATATATATATAGTATATATATATATATTTTCGCAAATTTTAGCCCCATTTTAACAGCTATAAGCTTCAAATTTCACCGATTGCTTACGTATATAGCATATATTGTTATCTGAGAAAATTATAGATACCGGTGGTATATATAGTATATATCCCATACAACCGATTGTTCAGTTAAGAAACTTTGCGTAATTTCTGCCCCATTTTAACAGCTATAAGCTTCAAATTTCACCGATTGCTTACGTATATAGCATATATTGTTGTCTGAAAAAATCATTGAGATCGGTGGTATATATATTATATACCCCATATAAACTCTAATTTTTGCCCCCTTTTTACGGCTAGAAGCTTCAAAATTCATCAGATTTCATCAAATAGTTACGTTTACGTCATATATTTTTGAAATACGTGATTCGTAGTCATAGTTTTTACATGCAGACCACAAAAAACGTGAAGCTTTGCATCCTCACACAGATTACCTACCTGTTTTTTATTTTATATTTTTCTTAAAAATCGTTAAGGTATGTAGATCTGTTCACTATATATTTCTTATCTTATACATCCGATTATTCGGAGATTACGAACGGGATAAGATTATTGTTCAGCCCCATTCATGAAAGGTATGAAGTCTTCGGTACAGCCGAAGACAGTCCCATTCTTACTTGTTTTTTATACCGTTTGCCTTTCTCAATTCTTAATGCAATTCTTCAAACTCTCCGTTCGATAAATAGCATTCCAATGTTGCCGTGACTTATGCAAAAGTTTGGCAAAATATTGTTTTTATTGGAGCAAAGTTAGAGACGATGCTAAGTGAAAACATACTCCGAAAAAACACTCGAGATTTGTTTTGCTCAACGCCCTCACGTCTCACCGATTCAGTGATTAGCTTTGTTGTTACTGCTTCCATTTATTCATTCCAAATTGTTTCTCTACATAGCCACAAACTTTTTCGTTTCCTTTTGTAAATAATTTAATAATTGTGGGGGTGTTTAGTATTTTATTAACTTTATTAGTTTAATTGTAGCGCTAAAGGGTTAAAATCACGATGTTCGTAATTTTTTTAAATTTAGGGACTGAGTAATTGCATAGCAATGATTTTGAGCGCCAAATAACTGTGAAATAAAATACGAAACAATGTTTCAATTTGTATTCGAAATATCAGCCGATTTAGTATACAATTAAATCTGATTATTCCCAATTAAATCTGATTATTCTCAATTAAATCTAGTTAATCAAAGTTAAGTGGGTGACTGATGTTGGTGCATTCTTTTCGGAATTCGAAATTCCTTCTCCTCTTTAGAGGCCCTTCATAGCCATTTTACCCTTCATTTAATAACCGTATTATGAAAACTTCACTTTCACTTCTACATCAATTAGCTTTTCGGGTGCTGAACTTTGAACCCGGGTACACCTGCATTAATACTGGTGTTAAGGCAAATGACAGTATACATTCAGCCATTTGAATCCCCCTCTGCGAACTTTGTAATTTGTTTTTAACTTTTGCTTTTTTCCTGCTACTTTTGTATATACATATTTATATTGATACATATGTACTATATGTTTTTAAGCACAAAGTGTGTGGAATATTTTTCGGTGCGTTCAACAGCACCCGAAAACTTAGAAACATGTCCTAGTAACCATCGCCGTGTTCACATTTTGGAATTTTTTTTCGAATATCAATAACAAAAACGTTTTAGTTCATGAGGGGCCTGCAAATTGGCTAAACCAAAAATTTAGGGACACGATTTCGAAAGTATCGATACAATACTCATTTTAAGTATCACTCTTCGAATATCGATTACCCCAGAGTACCGAAGAGGACAAAAATCGATTTACAAATTCGGGTTTTTTAACAATTTTAGCATTACTAAATCTTCCAAAATAATCGCTTTTGATGTTGTAAACATCCGCGGATACAAAACATGAGACGCTGTGTGTCCACAGACAGTTTTCAACTGTATCATCCCCTTTCAAGGAAGAATAACCACGAATAAGTCATCCTGCTTGATTGTCTTATTTTGATGTTATTCTCCTATCCCGAAACTATTTAGGAAATGCATTAGGCAAAGGCCGAGGAACTGTGTCATTGTAGTCAATATTTTGATACTCGCTCTTTAGTATAGGGATAGGGAGTGGTAGATGAAGAGGTACAGGGCATGGGAGTGGGAGTGGGAGAGTATTAATCATTAGTTATAGGTAATTCACTAAAATGGATTTTTCAAATTAAGACTATCGTAGCGAAATTCCTTCCCCTACACCTTTTTTAGTTTTGATTCAGAAAGTTCCAGTTGAACATTCCTCTCCTAATTTTCTGCTACTTTCCCTTCTCAGCCTTCTTTTCTTCCCCGCTTCTACTCTACTCTTCATCGCTCTCTTTCTTTCCAATTTCGTAATAATTCTACCCAGCTGTTCATATCTTGTTTTCCTTCTCTTTCTTCTTCGACTATCGGCAGTAAATCAAAATTTTTTTGAGGATAAAGTATTCCCGAAGTGTTGTTTCGTATTCTTCCGTTAATTTTATTTGTATTCCATTCGTCCGCAATTCCCAACTGGTTTATGAAATATGCTTGAAATGTAGTTTATGTTTCAAATTTCGAAACAGGTTTTTCAAAGCAAAATTTGTTTGCATTCAAAATTGAAATCAAATCAGAGTCACAAGTTCTCGGCACAATGAATATTGATATCTTAAAGAAAAACACAATTAAAAAAGAAAATGAATTTATATTAAAATTAACATTAACTTTCCTCCTTCCAACCGAAAAAGCTTCGACACTACCAAAGCAGAAAAATCTTTCATAGACTTACTACAGATGATTTAAAGTCAAAATAGCAGTTATGAATTTGCTCAAACAAGTATGCGATGTTAATTAAATTTACAATTAATTCATAAATATTAGAACCTTGCCTATACGTAAGCAATTATCATACATAATATTAACTACGCCTGTGTGATTAATTGATTATGCAATATATAATTTAATTCATTATATTGAAATAATCGATTTATTACTTTTGTTTGACTAATCGAAAAGGACGTTCCTCTAGTAGTCAGTTTTCTGATAAGTTAAATAAATGTAAAGTTGAGTAATCTTTTTTTATTAATCGCAGCTGAAATAATGCGATTAATCCGATTTGTTGCACTTTCCATACATTACAAATTCACGGTCGGCATCTGAGCAATTTTTAATGACACAATTTCGAAACTACTTAAATAATATTCCATTTTGATTAATAAAAATCTTAACTAAAAACAAGCAATCGATTAATTGAACAATTGACTCTATTTATCGTTTAAACAAACATTCTTATTACTTACATAAAATGTCTCCTTATTTGCACAACTATTTAAGGAATTGTCAACTTCATTCTGCCTTTCCCCCTCTCTTCTAAATTTAATTCAAATAGTATTTGTTAATTAATAAAAATAAAACATATGCCGCCTTTCAGTTATTCTCATGTTGTTGATCTTAAACAAACACAACGAAATTACAATCCAAAATGAAACATCTGCATTTACTCTGGCAAAGGCTTTTTTGCAGCCAAGTGGCAAGTGTAAAATTACAAATGTGAAATGTGCTGGTTTTAGGTGGGCTTAAGTTACATACATACTTACGTGTTGCTATGTACATAGCTGTGTTCATATTTTCTTATCGCTTTAGTAATGCCATTCAAGTTGTTTAAATTAGCGCATTTTTAAAAGCAAACATTTGCGTACAAAAACATCTGTGTAGTAATAATTATTAAGTTTATATTTAAATGAGTAAGTGAACTTAAATGAGTATTGTTGTAAACTAACTCAAACCCAGATTGTAATCGAAAATCAATTATCGTTTTACGATTGAAGAAGCTGGGAGTTTTTATATATTGCACAAAAACATGTCAGTGGACATTTATTATGTAATATTTTTTCTTAAATTTCATAATTAGTATATTACGGCCTCCGTGGTGTGATGGTAACGTGCTCCGCCTATCACACCGTATGCCCTGGGTTCAACTCCCGGGCAAAGCAACATCAAAATTTTAGAAATAAGATTTTTCAATTAGAAGAAAATTTTTCTAAGCGGGGTCGCCCCTCGGCAGTGTCTGGCAAGCGCTCCGATTGTATTTCTGCCATGAAAAGCTCTCAGTGAAAACTCATCTGCCTTGCAGATGCCGTTCGGAGTCGGCATAAAACATGTAGGTCCCGTCCGGCCAATTTGTAGGGAAAAATCAAGAGGAGCACGACGCAAATTGGAAGAGAAGCTCGGCCTTAGATCTCTTCGGAGGTTATCGCGCCTTACATTTATTTATTTATATTACGTTTCACGTAGCTCACTGAAATTCAGAATTGTATTGTTGATTATGGCGGGATGGTCGGGATTCCGAGCACTTTAGTAGAAGTTGGTTGATAGGTTCGTAATGATTAGTTTTCAATCTAGCATCCCTTTCAAAAAAGTTGAAAAAAATAATTGTATTATTGATGACGTCGGGATGGACGAGGCTCCGAGCATAATACTAGAAGCTTATTGGTAGTTTCCAAAAGATTAGTTTTAAATCTATCATCCCTTTATCGTAGTTGAAAAAGAAGAGTTTTATTGTTGATGCTGTCGGGCTGGACGAGATTCCGAGCACTTTAGTAGAAGTTTATTTATTTATTTATTTAATTCATTCAGTCTAAAAGTACATGCTTTCTTACAGACTAGTAAAAAATAGAAAATAATTCAAGCTTAAACTTATATAAGCTGTTATTAAAATAAATAACACTACTCAATCGGTTTGCTAGATGTATAGTCCTAGTTATAGGTTCATTCATAACATAATTCGTTTTATGAGTTATTTCGATAAATAGATGCCGAAGATCACGCAGTGGAATATATGGAATGAAAAAATTAGATAAATCGGAGCAAATTATGCTCAAGTTTATTACATTATAGGCAAGCATCAGTGAGATATCAGTTCTTCTGTCGTGCAAAGCCTGAAGACCAAGCAATTTGCGCCTGCTGGTATACGATGGGAGCAATTTTCGTAAAAACTTTTTGAACTCTTTCAATTTTATAGGAGTTGGATTCATAAAAAGGATTCCATTATATAGAACAATATTCAAGGCGACTTCTGATCAAGGAGATATAAAGGGCTTTCAACGTCATAGGGCCCTTAAAGTCACTGCTGTTTCGTCTAATGAGCCCAACCATTGCAAAGGACTTTGCAACAATGAAGTCAATATGACTTGAAAAAGAGAGTTTGGAGTCAAAAATGACACGCAAATCTTTAATCTCTTGACAACGATTAAGAGAGTTAGTGTTTAGTTTGTAGTTAAAATATGTCGCAGTTGTCTTTTTGGAATAAGACCCAACGCAGCATTTGTTTGTATTTAAAAATAAGTTATTGTCTGCGCACCAACCGGCAAAAGAGGCCAAATCAGATTGCAAGTTAGTGCAGTCAGAGCTATTACGGATCGTCAGAAATAGTTTGACATCGTTCGCAAACATCAAACATTTTGCAAATTTGAATTGCTGGTGCAAATCATTTATGAAAATTAAGAATAATAGAGGGCCACAATTGGCGGCCACCGTGGTGTGATGGTAGCGTGCTCCGCCTACCACACCGAATGCCCTGGGTTCACACCCCGGGCAAAGCAACATCAAAATTTTAGAAATAAGGTTTTTCAATTAGACGGGGTCGCCCCTCGACAGTGTTTGGCAAGCATTCCGACTGTATTTCTGCCATGAAAAGCTCTCAGTGAAAACTCATCTGCCTCGCAGATGCCGTTCGGAGTCGGCATAAAACAAGTAGGTCCCGTCCCGCCAATTTGTAGAAAAAATTGAAAAGAGCACGACGCAAATTGGAAGAGAAGCTCGGCCTAAAATCTCTTCGGAGGTTATCGCGCCTTGCATTTATTTTTTTTAGAGGGCCACAATGGGTTCCCTGCGGAATACCTGACCAGACGTTTATATGTAGAGATAACTTGTCGGCTCCAATTGCCACATAGAGCTTTCTGTTCGATAGAAAACTCTTGAAGAATTTCAACAAGTTTCCATTGATGGCTTCGAAATGACTAGTTTATAATCTATCGTCCCATTCAAAGAGGTTGAAAAAAATAATTGTATTGTTGATGATGTCGGGATGGATGGAGGTTGAAAAAGAAAATAATTGAGACTCCGAGAACCATAGTAGAAGTTTCAATTGATCACCTTTTTTTCTTAGTTAGT
Source organism: Eurosta solidaginis (assembly GCF_040869045.1). Classification (NCBI taxonomy): domain Eukaryota; kingdom Metazoa; phylum Arthropoda; class Insecta; order Diptera; family Tephritidae; genus Eurosta; species Eurosta solidaginis. The sequence continues at coordinate 295,526,622 of NC_090320.1, forward strand.
AATTCTCAATGCGCAGGCGGTAGCATGCGAGATTAATTTTAACTTATGTTTTATAATCTTTGCGTTTGTAAATATGAAGGAATTTCAGACTTGGCAATTGAAGTTTATTTCACCTTGCCCATTCACATACAAAATTTTGCGAACCACTGTTATAAACATTCTGACTATACAAGAAATATACTTTCTAACATATTTTGTGTCCTACTCATCTGTTTAATTACTGTTTTTAATTTTGAAACATTTTAGAAAAATTACCAACGAGTGTGAAAAATAATTTCACTTGCAAAGTGTGCAAGCACCCTTAGCCAAAGCAAATATCAAATTATTCTTGTTGTGCTTTGCTTGCATCAAAAGTTGCAAGTAGGCTACTTTTTTATGTCAGATGGCGCCAGTGTCGCTCAATCTACCGTTTCTATAAAAATACGTGCAATCAATCTACACATAATGCATAAGATTGAATTAAACGCGTCTATATGAAAAACTGCTTATGTGACGAGGCTTTTAGGGTTGACAGCGTGGGTGGTTAGAAAGGACGTTGTATTTCCAAACCAACAGCCTGAGTAACTGTCCTTAATTATTAAAGCAACACGTATATGCTTTTTAATTAGAAACAGCGAGTATGAAGTATAAAAATTAGTGCTATGTTGAATGAAATTCTGACACAAACAGCGAAAAGATTCCTGCCTTTCAAAGTCTGACCTACACGTGCTAAGAAAAGTGGTTGAAAATGACTAGATAGTCTGAAGTGGATGTTGCGCATAGTCTCTTCAACATGCCTCCGGTTAATTTAGCACTGAATAATACACCAAGCATTTCCCTGTGACTTAGTAAAGTATATAGATGTATAAGCTTGAGACGGTTAGAATAAAGCTTAATATTCCGTCCTGGCAAGCCATACAATGCAAAGATCAGGAATTGTTTTTGATCAGACTTCAATTTATCACAACGAACCTTATAACGTGAGATCCATACCAATGAAGCATATTCCAAAATATGTCTTACTAACGTCGTGAAGACTCTTCTTCACTGAAGAGGGTTCTGGTAATATATGGGTCATTGAATTCTCTCTAAATATGCAATTTAAAGTCAAGTTTAAGGTCCATGGTTACACCTGAGTCAATAAAGTTAGTTACTTGTTCACTTTTATAATAGCCTATAGTGTCATTATGGATATGCAACAATCTCCTATAAAAGGATAACGAGTTGCATTTCACAGAGCACCAGTTAACTAAATTATTGAAGGCAGCCTGAAGGCGCAATCTGTCCTTTGACTTTTGCTAAAATGCTGAGCATCATCAGTGTCCGAAGTAACTTCCTTGAGGTACTCCAGGTGGAACATTACAAAAGTTTGACGAGCTATTCTTAAATATCATCTTTTGCTTTCTTTCTCTTAAGTAAGTAGATACCTAATTTAAATGGGTGGTTGGGAATCCCATCAGGTCAAGTTTTAACGATATTGAAATAGAGTGACCCATGTTAAACAAAACATAAAAACAGGAAAATTTAAATAAAAACGTTGGAATCGTGATTCTGCTTTAGGCTTAGCTGCTCTTTCAGTAAAACAAAATGCGCTTAACTCGAAATTTGGGGTTTAAAACAATCGTTTTCGCTTTCCTTAACACAAATTGTCGACGCGTCGTATCCAACGTTCGATACAAACTGTTCGATACCAAATTAGGTGTCGAATTGTCTTTTGGAAAGTTATAATTTTATACTTTGGTGATTATTTAGGGAATGATTTTTCCATCCAGAGATTAAGAAAGAAATGCTATTTATAAAAGAAAATATTTTGGTAGCTCCAAAAAGCTTTGTAAACACACTTTGAAATCTGCAAACGAAAGAGATCATACTACTAAAATGGCATCATCGAGCGTTCGATATCGACTTGAAGTATCGAATCAACGAGTGTCGACTATCGAATTACGGAAAGCCACCCCTGAACTGTCAAAAAATAGACCTAAATGGCTTTCGGAGCTGTTCATATTAAACATTAAAAATTTTCACTGAATATTCAATAATCTCAAATATTAATGAAAAAACCTATTACTTGGGGATATAAAATATGTTCTGCTCCAAAAACCAAGCCAATATTTGCATTATCAAATAACAATCGCTTAAGAAACACCTGTTTCAGTATTTAAACATTGGCCTTGTATTTTATCGTATGCTTCAACTGCTGTCTGGCTAAACAATTGCATTAAAACGTTTTATTGTCTTTCATAGGAAATAAACAAATTTAGAAAATAATGCACAAATAAAACTGTTTTAAAGCCACAGCTGGTATTGTTCTCTGTTAGTACATGAGTTCAGTATTTATTAGTTTACTCTCAAATAATATTTGTTCATATTGCAGTTGAAAGCCAAATGGGGAAATCGTAAAAATATACACGCCTCATATACTTAGATTGTACTAAAATTGTGTAAAAAAATATTTTATGTTCGCATGCATTCCCAACTGTTTTGCCAACAACAATTAAATATTTACTACAATTTAGAAGTGCTCGATTTCAAATTGCATTTGCTTTTTTTTATACCCAGCTGTACTTGTACACAGGGTATTATAACTTTGATTGGATAACGGTTGGTTGTACAGGTATAAAGGAATCAAGATAGATATAGACTTCCTTCCATATAACAAAATCATCAGTATCGAAAAAAAATTTTATTGAGCCATGTCCTTCCGTCCGTACGTCGTCCGTTAACACGATTACTTGATTAAATATTGAGATATCTTCACCAAATTTAGCACACGAGCTTATCTGGACCCAGAATAGATTAGTATTGATAATGAGCGAAATCGGATGATAACCACGCCCACTTTTTATATATATCTATAACATTTTGGAAAACACAAAAAACCGGATTATTTAGTAAATAATACACCTAGAATCTGGAAATTTGACGTGTGGACTGATATTTAGACTCTTGATAAAAATTTGAAAAAATTTTTTAAATGGGCGTGGCACCGCGCACTCGTGATAAAATGAATTTTACACATATTATTAATCATAAATCAAAAATAGTTAAAACTATCGCAACAAAATTCGGCAGAGAGGTTGCATTTACTATAAGGAATGCTTTGAAGAAAAATTAACCAAATCGGTTAAGGACCACTTTTATATAAAATATTTTTAAAAGGGTCGAGGACGAATAAAATAAGCTATATCTTTGAAAAAAGAGCTTTATATCAATGGTATTTCATTTCCCAAGTGGATTTATAATAAAATAAATAGGAAAAACATCAAATTTTAAAAAATGGGCATGGTACCGCCCCTTTTATGACTAAGCAATTTTCTATGTTTCTGGAGCCATAACTCGAAGAAAAATTATTTCAGAATAGAACCATATTTATATGTATTATTGCGCAGCCTTGTAACACTATGAGGCCCAGATTTTCAGTACAAGTTCAACTTAGTTTGTCAGTTAAACTACGCTTAAACTTATTCTGCAGTTTTTCAGTCTACTTTAATTGAAGTTTAAGCTGAGCTTAAGCGGCCGATCTTTCAGGGTTAAACTCTAGTTAACCTATCATTTATTTGCGTTTGTAGGCAATGACGTCGAATATACCCAACACGTATTTGGGCTTGAGTACCATCAGAGTTGTTACGAAACAGTTGCTCAACTTGAGAATCATAGCGTACTAAGCAAAAGAGGCAATTTTTTATAAAACAAAAATGCTATTACTTAAGTTGAAAAAATTTAATGAACAACTTGTGGTTCTCTAACTGGACTCAAATGTAAGATTCCATGCTACAGTAAAATGAAATTATATAATCCAAAAAATAAATAAATGTTAGGCGCGGTAACCTCCGAAGAGATTTTAGGCCGAGCTTCTCTTCCAATTTGCGTCGTGCTCCTTTTAATTTTTCCTACAAATTGGCGGGACGGGACCGACTTGTTTTATTCCGACTCCAACTGCATCTACAAGGCAGGTGAGTTTTCACTGATAGCTTTACATGGCAGAAATAAACTCGGTGTGCTTACCAAATACTGCCGAGGGGCGATCTCGCTTAGAAAAATTGTCTACTAATTGAAAAACCTGAGTGAACCCAGGATCTTCGATGTGGTAGGCAGAGCACGGTACCATCACACCATTTATTTTTGATAAATTACGCTTCATTACTGCTATCAACCTTGTGTTTATTTCTCACAATAAACAGCTGTTGGCATAAAAAACAAAAACCCACTACAGCCCTATCACAACATATGATTAGCAACGGCCATACAGCAGATTTTACCAACACGACAATTATTGATAACCCTGCAAAAATCGCGAGTACTCCATGCATGCATGTATGCAGTACTCGCTATGGACCAACCGAGTGCTCCAAAATTAACCACAATTCATACAAAAAATATGGTCCAATTAACATTGCGATGTCCTAGGACTGGATCATATACTCCAGCTCCGCATTACATCAGAGTAATCCATGGAGTACCCACAGTCCAATAAACATCGTGTAGCGATTACAATCGTTAAAAACGAGCAATGACCGGCTTACAATATTTTCGTGTAGAAATATGAGATATACCTTGGAAAGCTTGCACATTTTAGAAAACAGAGAAAGGACCATGAACAAGAAGGAAGATAGCGATAATATTGCCGCAGCATACATGCTTTGTCTAAACAGAAAACAAATTAGTTATGACAAGACTACCACACAAGGTGGTACTGATAAGTAAATGTTAATATTGTCCGATATTGTTGTAAGTGTAGAAATTTTGTTTACTTTAAAACTACTGTGTTAATTTATATGTATGTGCTTTTCAACATAAAATATTTATTGTTTGTTTATTTAATTTGAAAAGAAATAGTGTTGCCCCTGAGGATGCTGAAATATTCAGCGAAACGTCGGGGGTAAGGTGAATTAATCGTTTTATTTGCACCAGCATAAATTAGATCAGACTAGCCTACAAATCATAAAAAAAAAAGAAAAAATTAAAACTTTTAATTTTACAAAATTTCTCAAAGGTTGGATAGTGATTGGAGAATGAAGTTGGATATCAACTCGAGAACTATCTGGTTTAAAAATAATTACTAGATATATAATATACAAAATCCAGCTGTTGCCGTATCTAAAAATTATCTAGATAATGAAAAAACCAATGTTGCCGCACAAAAAAGCATACCCCAAGGGCGGCCTTAAACTGAGACTGAAAAACTGCTCATTAGTTTAATTGGAGTTTAGATTTGAATAGAGTTTAAGCAAACTTAGTTTAAGCTTAGCTTCACCAACTACTGAAAAACCGGGCCTTAAGCACACAAAACAAACAACAACAGCATTTCAAGTTACAGCTGGGTATGTAATGTTCGGTATAACCCGAAGTTAGACTTCCATACTTGTTTATCTATGGTTTCCTGGAGGGCTGTATAAATGGACTTGGAACTGCCACTTTCCCTAATGCTAATATAATGGCATAAAACTCACAGCTAGGTATATTATGTTAGGCGTGACATGCACTTACAAGTCCTTCCCTAAATTGATAATATTTTCCGTGCAACAGAATCAACCTTTTGGCAAATATTGATTGAACAAGTGGTCTTTTACAAGGCTGAAAATAACAATAAAAACAAATTATTATACGCAGCTTTCAGAAAAATGCACATTTGTGTGCACTTGTGCACCAAAATCGCCAGCAATCACATTAACAACAGTTTCTGCTATAATAAATGCACCAACGTCGAGTAGGGACATATGCTCTCTATCTTTACGTGTATGCGTGTATGTGTATGTGTATATGTGTGCGGAATGTTTCAATTGGCGCCACATTTCAATTAAGCACAACAGTAACACATCACATTTGCAGCAACAACACAAACAAACATCACCGTCAGTGCACTTGGCCAAAGCGTGGAGCCAACGTCAGCAACAATCGATCGATTGGCCATGCCAATTACAATTAGAATGCACAGCTGAACTGCTGATTGACAGATGCGCTGCGCAGTCGAGCCAAGCAACAAACACTGATGACGACCAAATCGTCTTGACAGACTGACAGGCCACATGTCATAGGGAGTACAATTCGAGAATTTTATTTACTAAATTTTGCATTATTCGCTGCCTTTTTTATTTTTATTTTTTTCAAAATTTCACATGCATTCTTCACGTTACATTGCCGGAAAAAATTTGTTTTTTGTGCATTCGTGTATTATGCGGGTCTTTATGTCGCCTGCATTGGGTTAAGTTAAGTTTGTTATTTGTGTGACACAGGGATCGTAAAAGTTATGAGTTCGAGTTATTTTTTGATTTTTTTATTACTCTCTAAAAGTAACAGTTATTTTACGATTTTTATACTCAGTTGAGCAGAGCTCACAGAGATTTAAAAATCGCTCATTGCTCTGTGAAAATCGTATTCTAGGGATCAAAGTAAAAAAAACAAAGAAACTTTGCCGAAGGAACCATACCTCTAAAACGAATTCTGGTGTCCCCCAATTTGGGTCGAACTTTTGGGTAGGGGCAAATTTTGAAAAATCCCACTTTGACCCATTTAGGGTGCTCCAATCGAGTCCAAATGTATGACCAACCCCCACTAACTTTGGAGGCCCGACCCAACGATGGAGGCCCGACCTCCCTGGGGGTTCACCATACAAACATTTCAAAAAGTCGCCGGTTTTGCACTTTACATCAAAAAATCAGCTAAATGGCTATGTTTTTTTCTTTTTGGAGTTTATTTTTCTCTTTAGAAATTTATTTAGTCAGAACATATGTAAATAAAAAAATGAATTCAAATCGAAACTTGTGAAACTCTTCCGGTAAGTTATTGCTATCACTCATTTATTATAATTGTCAAAAGGAGAAGGACAAACCGGCTTCGGCATTGCGCCAACATTAGTGTCATTTTTAGTACTGATCTGCTGTTTTCGTTTTTATTATATTTAAATTTGGTAGGTGCGAAACAACAGATCAGAACGAAAAATTGCGCTGATGATGGCGCAACGCCGAAACCGACCAAACAAAATTTGACAAGAGATGACGGAAAATTGTTTCAATTTGCATCAATTATCTACCCTGTCGGAAAATCAACAAAACAAAACGAATTATTTGCAACCCCTGGTTTGACATGAACGGCGTCATTGTTGTAGCGCATCGCTGCTGCTTGCTGTCAACTGTCGTGTTTTGTTTTGACACGTGAAGTTGGTAAACAAAAATTTTCAGGAATAACCATTTTCGTATTTGTATGACATTTCTGTTGTAATTAATTTACAATTCGTGATTATTTAATTTTGCATCTAATTGAACTATGTAATGTTTGTATATTAATCAAATGCAGTTTAAAATATTTTTTCTTTTTGTTGGAGTTCTTGGAAATAAGCGCTGTGATGAACAATGTTGCTTTGTTGTGTTGTCAGGTAAAACTAACTTTTGAAAATACCCACATTTTGCTGGAATGTCGATTCACAATATAATAGGCTTGACAGAAGGCGCGTTATTCTAGATTAACTAGCTTATTCTATCAATTAATTTCCAAGACTTAAGAGCATAAGTTGGATTTGGCAAATTACATATGTATCTGCAGTAAGGATAACCAAACAGGATTTGTGATTCTGAAAAATTACGCCAAATGTTAACATTTTTCCAAATTACAAGAAGTTTAAAAAAGATTGAAAACAAATTTTCTAAATAATTTTTAATAGTTTTTCAGTTCCTCAAAAGAAGAAATAAGTTTTGCAAAATTGCGTCAAATATTCAACTTTTGTCAGAATTCAAACAAAGTTCGATAAATTGCGCCAAATCTAAAATACAAAAAATTGTAAACTAAAAAAAAAAAAATGGTATAAATAGTTTTCGATAGTTTCTTAGTTCCATATAAGCAAAAATAGGTGTGCGAAATTGAGCCAAATATTCCAATCATTTCAGAATTAAAAAAAAAATTGCGGCAAGTATTAAATATTTGGAAAAATTCACATATTACCAAAAATCTAAAAGTTAAAGAAACAAAATTTAAAAGAAATTCTGCAAAATTGTGCCAAATATTCACGTTTTCTAATACTCTCAAAATTTTAGAAATATCTAAAAGGAGCTGCTCTAAGTAACTTCTCAAGTTACAAAAAAATCTAAAAAATCATGCAAAGTATTACCCTTTGCCAAAATTTTAAATGACAATTACATATTCAATTACATATTTTTTTCATAGTTGTAGCGCTCCTGACAATCGAAGAAAAAAAATAATAAATGATGTAGAAATTTAAAATATTTCACGATGTCGAAATAATGGAAAAATGAAAATAATTTTTATCTAGTTTCTAGTTTCTTTCAGTTCCTGATAAGAAAAACAAATCTTCATAGTTAAAAAAAATTTTAAGTTAAAACAAAATGGCCGGAGTAGCTTTCAGTAGTTCAAGAGTTCCTGACTAGGAGAGATCTGAATTAGTATGCCAAATAAGTACTAACATTTCCACACTAACAGTACCACACCGAAGATCCTGGGTTCACGCCCGGGAAAAGCACCATCAAAACGTCCGTCCGTTCGTCCGTATGTTCGTTAACACGATAACTTGAGTAAATTTTGAGATATCTTGCATACCAAATGCAGGTTTCTGGGTACTCATCTCAGATCACTATTTAAAATGAACGATATCGGACTATAACCACGCCCACTTTTTCGATATCAAAAATTTCGAAAAATCGAAAAAGCGCGATAAATCATTACCAAAGTCGGATAAAGCGATGAAACTTGGTAGGTGGATTGAACTTATGACGCAGAATCGAAAATTATTAAAATTTTGGACAATGGGCGTCGCATCACCCACTTTTAAAAGAAGGTAATTTCAAAGTTCTGCAAGCTGTAATTTGGCAGACATTGAAGATATCATGATGAAATTTTGCAGAAACATTACTCCTATTACTATATGTGCGCTTAATAAAAATTAGCCCACTTTAAAAAAAAATATTTAAAAGTAAAATTTTAAGAAAAAATTCAATATTTTCAATTTACAGTATATAAGTTAATTATGTCAACATTCAACTCCAGTAATGTTATGGTGCAACAAAATACAAAATTAAAAGAAAGTTTCAAAATGGGCGTGGCTCCGCCCTTTTTCATTTAATTTGTCTAGAATACTTTTAATGCCATAAGCCGAACAAAAATTTACCAATACTTATGAAATTTTGTAAAGGCAAAGCTTCTATGACGATAACAGTTTTCTGTAAAAATGAGCGAAATCGTTGAAGTCGCGCCCAGTTTTTATACACAGTCGACCGTCTGACCTTCCGCTCGGCCGTTAACACGTTAACTTGAGCAAAAATCGATATATCTTTACTAAACATAGTTCGCGTACTTATCTGAACTCACCTTATCTTGGTATTGAAAATGGGCGAATTCCGAATATGACCACGCCCACTTTTTGGATATCGAAAATTTCGAGAAATGAAAACCTTCATTAATACCTTTAATTTGATTCCCATATCGTACAAACACATTCTAGAGTCACCCTTGGTCCACTTTTATGGCGATATCCCGAAATGGCGTCCACCTATATATTTTTTGTCCACTCCCTTTTAAAACACTCTTTAATACCTTCCATTTGATAGCCATGTCATACAAACACATTAATTTTCCTATATGGTGATTTTCCCTTATTTTGTCTCCAAAGCTCTCAGCTGAGTATGTAATATTCGGTTACACCCGAACTTAGCCTTCCTTACTTGTTATTTTTTATTTCTCCAAAATTTAAAGCAAAAATATTTAAATTACTCAAATATTTCAAAAAAAATAAAAATAAAATTATTTTCTGTAATTCTAAAGTAAAAGTTACTGTCATGGAAAAATAGGCTAGATATTCAAATTTTTCAAAACTAAAAAAATAACAAAACTTCAAAAATAAGCTGTTTTCAGCACTTCTTCCATTCCTAAAAAACAAAAAATCTTGCGAAATATTACAGCCAATATTTTTCTTAGTTTAAAACGATTTCCAAATTTCAAAATATAAAAAAAAAAACTGTTTCAAGTGGTTTATATATAGCTGTAGAGTTCCTGAGAAGGTGGAAGAAATTTCTGAAAAATTACGCCAAATTCTTAAAGGTTCTAGTTTCTAACAAGATAAAGAAATTTCGAAAAGATAGGCAAAGCACTCAGAATTTCTGAAAATTTTAAAGGTGGTACTGTGTTGAAAAACTTCGCCACCCAAAAGTGCTCGAACTCTATGTAAATTTCAAATATCAAAACTTGATACTTAGATAAATAACTTTCGATGATCAAAGGACGTTCCGGCAGCTGTGGCGCCACGCAGTGCATATGCCTCAGCGCTCAACCGGAAATCATTTCAGAAATTAACATTTTAAGAAAGCTTATAGAAATGAGAAATTTTCCAAAAACAATCTGGTGCTATGGCAGATTTGGCTCATTAAATTGCATCAATTAGTTCCACTACTCATGCGTTAAGGAACCGAATTTCTTGCATTCACAACTGCAAGAGGCAACAAAAAATTACAAATAAATAAAAATTTCTAAAATTTTTTTATTTTTTTATTTTTTCTTAAAGAAATATGCAAATGAACTCGTTGAAACCAATAAAATTACGCAATTAAAAGTGTCGGACATCTGTTGCATGCAAAATAAACACGACGAACACGAAAATATTTAAATATGCCGGCATGCAATGCAACCGACACAGACGCCCAAAAAATTTTGTGAGTGAAGTCAAGGCAGAGGGATGTGCAGTGTGTGGCATCGCACGTTTTGCGAGAAATGCACAGAAAAAAGCCGCACACATCAAGTCACACAGTCACTGCCGTCTTCCGAAACTCGCAAATAAAATATATCTCTAATGAATTTGCTATTCAGAAATATGTGCGCGCTGTTTAAATTTAGAGATTCATATCATCGTGGCTGTGATTTTATTTTCATGAAATTTTCATCCTTTTACTCCTTTTTATTATATTTTAGTGTTCATTGTTGAACCGCGCCACAGCAACCGACAACCGACAACAGGCAGTAGCAGCCGACAGTCAAAAAGCCATCAAGCCAACGGACAACAGCCGGCAGTAGCTAAAATATGCGCCATTTCGGGCAACCTAACAAATGAACTTTTGCGTAATTTTACTGTTGTTGGCTTGCGCGCACTGCGAATGCACAAATATTTAGGCGGACGCGGCATCTAATAGCATTGCCGCGTGCGGATTTCTGTTGGATAAGTGCGGCCTGCTTCTGGCTAGAATGTGGCATTTGACTAGCTGACAGACTGGCTGGCAAACTCACTGCTTGGCTGCTGCTTTGGCTTGTTTTGCCCGTTGGACGCCGTTAGGCTCAGCGCTTTACTTGTGATCTCTTTAACAATAGCCGGCTGTTTCGTTTGTTTGCTTGATTGTTTTTTGGATTCGCTTATTGGCTGATGGCCATACATTTTTCTAACTTGGACGCACTTTGGTGTTGATCGGTCGTATGGTCGAATAAAATGCTACCACTAACAACTAAAAGTGTAGCAGAAGCTGGTGGTCTGTTTCTAGTGGTGTAAGGTGGTACTACACATTAGTGTGATCTTATACTAGGAACGGGTTGTGTTTTCATTAAATGACAAATTTTCTTGGAAAGTAGGCTAAATATGAGAGCAGTCGGTCTTAAAATTGATATTAAGACAAACGAACTCCAATGGCGTTTGCAAACAACAATATTTTGACTCCATTGGGCTCCAACAACAAACAAGTCAATTTCGGTATGGTAAAAAGAAAAATCAACAAAGCTTGATAAATGTTAGCTGTACCAATGCATACGTACATACATACATATATTTTGACTAAGTTATATACATAGGTGTTGGTCTTTGGTTCCATCAATTCAAATTTTTAACCGGACGCATTCTAAACACTTAAGTTTGTATCGAACCCTTCACGCTGCTTCGGTTATTAAGACTGCCACCCTTCCACGTATTTCTTCACCAAGAGCAAATAATATAATCCGTAATTGACTCTGGGCGAACAATCGTAGTACTGATTTACTTACCTACTTAATTGGTCACACCAAAGGAGTTTAAATCGCTTTCCACCCGATCCTTCCAGCGTAGTGGGGGGTGCCCTCTTCATCTGCTTCCATAGGCGGGTTCCTATAGAAACACTTTCTTGGCCGGAGCATCATCTTTCATTCGCATAACGCCGCCGCGTTTTAATTCGCTGGACTATGTTGATGTCTGCGTATAGCTTGTACAGCTCATCATTAAATGCTCTTCGGTATTCGCCATCGCCAACGCCATAAATCTTCCGAAGAACTTTTCTCTCGAACACATTTCTGCACCATATAGCAGGGCGGGAACGATAAATGACTTGTAGAGTATGACATCAGGTACTTCGTTTTGTCCTCATTCACCATCAAACCCATCTTTGCCGCTTCTTTTTCCAGGAGTATCTAGAACTAATGGCGCGGGTGTTTAGGCTGATGATATCAATGTCATTAGCATATGCTAGTAATTGCACGTTTTTGTAGAATATTGCTCCAGAGGTCTTAAGTTTTGAAGCTAGTATAATTTTTCCAGCATCAAATTAAAGAAATCGTACGACAGGGGGTCACCCTGTGTGAAATCTCGGAGAGGTCCTTCCCAATTCTAACTGAGCTGATGGTGTTGCTCTGATTTAGCTCGGGTGTAATCGTCTGATAGTCTTCCTTTGGCTACTCAGCATTAAAATTCATTAAGATGCATAGGCTAGAGACTTTATATATTATATTTACAAGGTTTCCACTCCTCCTGCCCTTAGTTTGAACAGAGAGCATCCAAAGACCTTTTTCCAGAATACTTTTTTACCATCCATACCTTATGATTTTGAAATTCTGTTTAAAATTTCAAACAGGTATCGGTTTCGGTTTGGTTTTCAGAGTAGTTTCGGTTTCGATCTTCAAATTAGGTTCAGTATCGGTTTAGTTCATCTAAAGTGTTTCGGTTTCCGCTAAAATATTTAAAATAGTTTCGGTTTTGATCCCCAAATTAGCTTCAGAATCGGTTTCGTCTCTACCAAGAGTTTCGGATTCAAACTGCAAACAGATATCGGTTTCCGTTTGCGTTTCAGCGTATTTTCGGTTGCTATCTTCATATAAGGTTCGTTATCGGTTATGGCGGCCGCCGTGGTGTGGTTTTCAATTAGAAAAACATTTTTCTAAGCGGGGTCGCCCCTCATCAGTGTTTGGCAAGCACTCCGAGTGTATTTTGGCCATGAAAAGCACTCAGTGCAAACTCATCTGCATTGCAGATGCCGTTCGGAGTCGGCATAAAACAACTAGGTCCCTTCCCGTCCATTTGTATGAAAAATTAAAATAAGCGCGACGCAAATTTGAAGAGAAGCTGGGCCTAAAATCTTTTCGGAGGTTACATATCGGTTTAGTTTCTGCAAACTTTCGGTTTCGGTTTGCATCTTCACAATAGTTAGGGTTTCGATTTCCAAATTAGTTTCGGTATCGGTTCCGTTTCTAGAAAGTTTTTCGGTTTCGATCTTCAAAATATTTTCGGCTTCTGGTTCGATAATGATTTTGTTTCAGTTACGATCTCTATATTAATTTCTGTTTCTACAAACAGTTTCGGTTTCGTTTCTACAAATACTTTCAGTTTCGTTCTTCAAATTTAATTTGTTATAGGTTTAGTTCCACAAAGTTTTTCAGTAAAACGTTAAACTTAATTTTACAGAAAATTCGCGAATGACCATAAATCTTTCTAGTGAAAAAAAGTGGAGGCGGCCAAATCAAACCTTGAAATTTCGCTTATGGCTTGTGGTCTTTTCTTGAACATGAAGGTATTTAATCAGCTTGGCGAGCGTAGGGTGAACCCGATGATATTTTCGATAACGAGATCCTCCTAGACAAATATTGATTTTTGGTGTTTTGTTCAAATTCTCAGTTTCTTTAAGTCTCCGTTATTCCAGTTTTCTAGAGTGGATTAAGATTGGATGTACGAAAGACATTAACGGAGACAATGGTGTAGCAAGTTGTTATAGGTCCCGGTCAATTCGCAAAGTCTAATTTACCGACCACTGTGGTGTCTCTAGGAGTTGGTCGACTCGATGGAAGATGAGCTGCCAGCCAGGTATCATCTGAATCTAAGGACCTAGCGATATCCAGTGAAGCTGTCATGTGAATCTTGTGGCATGAATGGCTGTCTTCCTCCGTTGATGAACCTAAACTTACCTCACCTACAATGCGGAAGCTTTTAGCCTAGGCATATTGGCCCGTGTTTGAAATAGATCTCGCCGGGAGACTTGAAGCTATATATATATATATATGTATGTATATAAGCTATTCTTTAAGAAAACTTCATTAGCTTACTGCGTATCCTAAAGTTAACAAATAAAAAATAATAATTTCAATTAACCGCAAATCTAACTCGAAACTTACCACTGTAGTATTTCGTCGGCTATGTCAGCACACAATGCAAGTGGCCAAATGGAAATGCAAATATATAGATACACGACAGCCAGACAAGCAGTTGGCGCTCTTAACGCAAAGGCGCTGATAATGAGGATCAGCAGAATTGGCGGCGAGGGACTGCCAAAACGCATTAATATAGGTTGGCAAGTAAAACGGGCGGACATGCACTAAAGTTAGTTAGACATATGGCTACGGGGCCGGCTGGTGTGGCAAAAGCAACAACAAGAAGCGTCAGTACAATGACCAACAATAGCTATTAAGCCAAGGCGCAATGTACGAATTTAAAGAATATTTAGCGTATTGCGTATGCTAAACTCAAAGTGTGCTCACTTTACTAGTAGCGCTGGTATGTGGTGCGAATGGGTGTGAACTTAGGCGCCAATGGTTTCAGTTGCATAGACAATATAGCTAGTGCCTGGTATGTTGCGTGGTGCACGATGATCCGAGGAGAGCACCAAATGCAAAATAATTAGAAATAACAAGTAAGGAAGGCTAAATTCGGGTGTAACCGAACATTACATACTCAACTGAGAGCTTTGGAGACAAAATAAGGTAAAATCGCCATGTAGGAAAATGGACCTAGGGTAACCCTGGAATGTGTTTGTATGACATGTGCATCAAATGGAAGGTGTTAAATAATATGTTAGAAGGGAGTGGGCCATAGTTCTATAGGTCGACGCCTATTCGAGATATCCCCATAGAGGTGGACCAGGGGCGACTCTACAATGTGTTTGTACGATATAGATATCAAATTAAAGGTATTAATGAGGGTTTTAGGAGGAAGTGGCCGTTAGTTGTATATGTGAAGGCGTTTTCGAGATATCGACCAAAATGTGGACCAGGGTGATCCAGAACATCATCTGTCAGGTACCGCTAATTTATTTATATATATAATACCACGAACAGTATTCCTGCCATGATTCCAAAGGTTTTTGATTTCGCCGTGCAGAACTTTCTCATTTTTTTCTACTTAATATGGTAGGTGTCACACCTATTTTACAAATTTTTTTTTCTAAAGTTATATTTTGCGTCAAAAAACCAATCCAATTACCATGTTTCATCCCTTTTTTCGTATTTGGTATAGAATTATGGCATTTTTTTCATTTTTCGAAATTTTCGATATCGAAAAAGTGGGCATGGTCATAGTCGGATTTCGCCCATTTTTCATGCCAAGTGAGTTCAGATAAGTACGTGAACAAAGTTTAGTAAAGATATTTCGATTTTTGCTCAATATATATTTTTTTGCACTCATATATATTTTTGCTCAAGTTATCGTGTTAACGGCCGAGAGGAAGACACACGGTCGACTGTGTATAAAAACTGGGCGTGGCTTCAACCGATTTCGCCCATTTTCACAGAAAAGAGTTACCGGCATAGGAGCTATGGACTTACCAAATTTCACAAGATTGGTAAATTTTTGTTCGACTTATGGCATTAAAAGTATTCTAGCCAAATTAAATGAAAAAGGGCGAAGCCACGCCCATTTTGAAAAATTCTTTAATTTTTGTATTTTGTTGGAGTTGAATGTTGACATAATTTACTTATATACTGTAAAGATATTGAATTTTTTGTTAAAATTTGACTTTTAAATTTTTTTTTTAAAAGTGGGCGTGTTCGTCATCCGATTTTGCAAATTTTCATTTAGCACACATATGGTAATAGGAGTAAGGTTCCTGCCGAATTTCATAGTGATATATTCAATGACTGCCAAATTACAGCTTGCAGAACTTTTAAATTACCTTCTTTTAAAGGTGGGTGGTGCGACGCCCATTGTCCAAAATTTTAATAATTTTGATTCTGCGTCATAAGTTCAATCCACCTACCAAGTTTCTTCGCTTTATCCGTCTTTGGTAATGAATTATCGGTTTTTCGAAATTTTCGATATCGAAAAAGTGGGCGTGCTTATAGTCCGATTTGGTTCATTTTAAATAGCGATCTGAGATGAGTGCCCAGGAACTTACACACCAAATTTCATTAAGATACCTCTAAATTTACGCAAGTTATCGTGGTTACGGACGGACGGGCGGAATATCTTTTTTCGCCCAAATCATTTTGATATATAGAAGTCTATATCTATCTCGTTTAGTTTATGCCTTTACGGATTACCGTTCTGTAAACAAAGTTAATATACTCTGTGAGCTCTGCTCAGCTGAGTATAAAAACAATGCTTAAATTTATCATCTCTATAGCCAATAGCAGCCTTTTATATTCTAAGAAAAGAAGCCTAAAATATACCAGCATAATATATATATTTCTTCCGCTTTCTTGTTGTTGTTCTGGATAATGCTCACGCGCATACTCTTACCTGTTTACGTCATCTAAAAGAAAACTCTATGATATACTTTCTTTGTACTTCACCCGCTCTTCAACGCCAACGTAGACGGAATTGATGACTTGGGTGTGGCACCTAGGGACCAACGACTTGCCGACACTTGAATTAGTCCACTTTTACCCATTTCAGTGGATTGACAACGTCTTTGATAGGGTATATAAGTTTTTTAAATACTTATCGGTGCCACTAGGTTTCCCCTGAAAACTCATCAACGCTACAAGCGCTACGCCTATAACTTCAGCTGCGCCGAAATCCACACTATAATACAACTGTATACAGACTAGTAATTAGCTGTGTAAAAGGCAGCGAACAACCAAGCAAGCAGACGACCAATAGACAACCAAAGCATTTCACTGAAGTCCAAAATGAAAACTGTGTGGCTCTACCGCGTCCCAATGATCGGCGTATAAAATGAGCGATTTGTTGCTGCTTTCGGTTCTGGAAGGTACGCAGGCGGGAGTTTCCGTAAAGTGCGTCCAGTTAAGTGGCGTTGCAAACTTATGACCCTTACCCTCAGGATTGCTTCAGAACGTGGGCAAAAGCGTTAGTAAAAGTAGTTGGAGGATGAGGAGGTCTACGAAATTACGGTGGGTACAACTCGGCTTTCATTCTGGCACCTTCTACATAGTATGTAAGGATAAAGGGCGTGGTGTGTAGCGATTGAGCCCTTGTCTTCTAAGATCTGGGGCTGGAAAGGCTGGACGAGGGGGTGGTGTGGTATGAGTCACCCTACGTTTAGCGAGGATGACGTGACGATACTTTTTAGACTATCTCGCTCGTTGTTGTTGTTGTATTAACGATAAAGAATATCTCACCCGTCGATCATTTGAATGAGAGGGGCTCGCTGCCTTATGACTACGCGATCCGGTCAGCTTTGTTTCCGGCCATGAGCCCAAGTGTCTACAGTTGTACTTCCCCAGGAACTTCACAACGCTTTCAAAATTACTCCTTAATATTTGGTATAAAATGTCTGATTCCGGCGGCCACCGTGGTGTGATGGTAGCGGGCTCCGCTTACCACACCTTATGCCCTGGGTTGACACCCCGGGCAAATCAACATCAAAATTGTAGAAATAAGGTTTTTCAATTAAAATAAAATTTTTCTAAGCGGGGTCGCCCCTCGGCAGTGTTTGGCAAGCGCTCCGGGTGTATTTCTACCATGCGCGACGCAAATTGGAAGAGAAGCTCGGCCTTAGATCTCTTTGGAGGTTATCGCGCCTTACATAAAATTTTTATTAATGTCTGATTCCGTCCAATTTCTGTCCATAAGACTTGCTTATGTTTTTTTTTATTAATTCATAGAATTTGATATTGTGATAAATATTAGTGACCCTAAGTGATACTCACATCACTATTCTGATGCTAAGTAAATGAAGCCACAACAACAATAAAGCAGGCAGTCACTTGTATGTACATAAACGAACCAATCATTATGTCTACACATATGTAAGTACACGCAGCGGAGAGAGATGCACAAATACATGCATATATCTTATCTGAGATGCTCCCAAAAGTAGGCAATTATCTGTGGAAGTATCACTCACATATACACGCGTATATGAGAGGCTATAACGTGCATCTGTAGTTATGTTATAACTGGTAATTTTATAGATAGCTGGTAGCAGATTCTAAAAATAGAAACGCCTAGAAATATGTCAACGAGGAAATCAAAAAGTGTAAAAGCAGCAGCAGTTGAGGGACGACGATTCAGTTTGATTTAAGCACGCTATCTGTCGAGCCGTAGAAGTGTTATTGTGAAGTACTTTAATAAGGGCCATTTTGCATTATTGAATAGTGGAGTTATCTATTCAACAGTTTAGTGATTCGAACGTTAGTAGAAGGTTGCAAATAAGCGAAATTTCATTAAATTCGTTAAAATATTTAAAAGCGTCAAAGAGATCACAAGACACAGTGAGACACATTATTTGCGAGGGTATGTAATTTTTTAGATCTTTTTTGATTTCTGCCATATGTAGACGGAAGAAAGTAAGAATGAATTTAGACGAGATGGAAATTATAACAATATTTCAATGACAATCAAAGAGGAGACACAACTTTACAAGCATTATGCAGAGTAGTGGGTAGAGGAAATGGCTAATGCGCGGCGCAGTGTAAATGATGGCTGGCAGGCCGCCCGACTATTATTAATAGCCTAACCAAAAAGGCGACTGCTGCTAACATGGCCAAGATGGCAACCAGCTGTGTGCATAAATTTCACTTTTTAGCCGCGTAAATGTGATGGGATACTGTTAGAAGCCAATGGTTTTCGTCAGTGTCGCTAAAAATAAAAACAATTCATAACGGCGTGCGGCGCGGTGCTGGTGCAGTTGTGGTTAAGCGTACATATGTCATTGTGTCAAAAATTGCCATAATTGTCATAAATATCAAGTGGACCGCAGTGGTGTGCAAACGAAGTGGCTGAGGCAGGTAACAGCGGGAAACATTAGCCTGAGAGTGTTGGACTGCGTTAATATCCAGCAGCAGCACCAGCAAACAGGAGCAACGTGCTTCGGCTCACAAATCAAATAATAATTCTTTCGCCTTCCGGTCTTCAGCTCATCATGCCCATCGTTTAACTGATTACTGTCAACTTGGAAAAAATTTATTGACAACATTTTTTGTGGCTAACTGACAACGTAAATATGTATGTAGCTAATAATAAAATAATAACAAGAAGCTCCTCTTGCAGTTGCACATTTAATACACTGCAAAACTCAAAAACAATTCCACAAAATCAATAAACAATCACAGCCTTAACAACAACTGAAAAAAACATAATCAACAATTTTTTTTTTAAATAAATATTTTTATTTATTTATTCATAATACACGTGAGCTGTGAACTTAAATGGGATCCACAACGCTTACAACAACAACAACATCAATGCGCAACCTAAACAAAAATATTTGTAAACCATCATCATAAGTCAGCCTAGTAGTACCTAGTAACTATAGATCGATAGTAAATTTTTCACTGGCACAATATTTATTATTGCACGCAATAAGAATATCATCAATATTTGTTACAACCTTAAATAGTCAGCCCTCGCCTGCTGTGATGTTATACGAGAAAGTCAGTAAAGTCATTTGAGATCGTGTAATGCACCGCGGGTATTTTCGTTAGCGTCTAGCACTGGAATACAACAAGAATACAAAATATAGGAGGCTTTTGCTTAGTCTGACGTTACACAAAGCTTAGTACGAAGACGAGTCAGCAACATTAAGGGCTTCATTGTGTATTGGGAACGATAGCTAAGACGAACGATTCGTCTCCAAACGACTTCGTCCAGCAATGGTATTCTCAACCATTTTCGTTCGGCATTTACGTTTCTTACTTTACGTCAAACAAGAAGGCGAAAGCAAGTGTCAAATGATCTGCTGCCATCGTTTAACATAGTGCAAATACACTAGCAATTTGTCTCTAAGACAAAACGAACGTTAGTTTCGTAATACAGAATGAGGCCCTAAATATGGGTTAAGAGCAAGAGTTTGAGTTGTTTTCGAACGATTTTTCGCATCCTATGTGAAAATATTAGAAAAAATTATGAAATCCTACAATCGATTTTTTAGTAACTTTCAGACTACCAACGTTGCGTGTAGGTAGTAGTGCTCACCTTTCACAGGATTGAAGGGCCTGTGTTCGAGACCCGGAAAAAGCAACATCAAAACTACAAAATTTTTTCGAAACATTGTCGCCCCTCAGCAGTAGTTTGGCAAACACTTCGAATGCATTTGACATGCCGTTTGGAGTTGGCATAAAACGTGTTAGCCCCGTGCCGCCAAATATGTAGGAAAAATTTAAATAGCACGACGCAAATTGGAAGAAAAGTTCAGCCTAAGGCTCATCTCAAGTATATCGCACCAAGTATTTTTTCCGTACTGCTAGAGTGTTAAAATTTAGAATATACTTCAAAACCCGATGATAATGCAACATGTGGGGACAAAACGGTCGCTAGGTGGCGTCGGGAACGTGATACTTAAGAAACTCGTCCGAATTCGAAAGTGAGACGTTCGAGTTTTAAGTAAGTTTCCGATAAACTATAGACCTGAAACACCGCAGAGGCCTACCCCCAACGGGTTAGGGGGTTAGAATATACCCGCGGTAGGTATGCCTGTCGTAAGGGGCGACTAACCTTTTCAGGTTGCCAGCGCAATATATAGCTTCTCCAAACTCAATTGTCAACCTCACCTTCGAGCGGCGAATCCCGTTTCACTAACAGACGAGTATCTGACTACACGGTGGGGAAGGAGGGATGACTTGAAGGTTTAATGTGGCCATATAAATCGTTCCCGAGATGGTCGCGCTAGCACCTTAATGGAGCTGTGTTACCGGAGCGTACCGGATCTGTATCCGGCAAAGGACCATCACATCGATAACACTCCCCAAAGCCTTCGGGGAGCAGCCTTATCGCTACAACAATAAAAACGATCGCAGAGTCCTATTAAAATGCAATATCTAGTATAAAATTTCATTATTATAGGGCAAGAAACCAAACATTGGTATATCTTTAGAAAATCCAAAGGGAAGGGAGAATCTTGCAATTGGTTTTTAGCTAACTTTTCCTTGAACGATAAACTCGAAACCTTACACTGACTTCATAGCACTGAAGCATTTCATCAAATGTGGAGAAAAGGCTTTAAAGAAATTCGTTGTTTAAACTTTTTCCAAAAATATAGCGGAAAAGATGCAAGGGTTGTTAAAATTAATTAAAATGCATAAAAATTCAGACGTAAAAGTTAACACGACTTGTAGTTAAAAATAAACCACAACAAATCTTATTTCGCCTCCAAATAAAATAATAAAAAAGTTTGTTGTGTTGTCTCGTTTGGTACATTGTAAGAAACCGTACAAACCGATAACATACCCACAATACTTCGATAACACGCCGATAGTAAATTGGTAACACTCCGAAAATAAATGGATAGCGTGTCGATAAAAATCGATATATTTTAATTAAAAATTCCAATTTTCGATAAAAAATCGATAATTTTTCTATGACGAATCGATAATTGCTAAAAATTATCGATGAAAAACTTATAACAATTCGAAAACAAATCCATAACTTGTCTATACTGACAATAAATGGATAAAGCTCGATAATTCGTCGATTCATAACAAATTTATAACACACCGCCCGGATTGGGTTTTGGTTTTGCATCTTTCATTTCCTTCCACACAATACGCCTACTGTTATCCTACACTCACATTCTGCTTTGCAATTACCCTGCACTAAATTTCTGTAGTCGCATTACAACATACTATTCCCTCATATTACGCATACACTTACCCTAGACGTATGTAGTACATTATGTATTCCCCCATACAGCATACAACCTCCAACCACAACGCATAAACTACGTTTACAAAATAAATAAATAAATAGAAGCCGCGAGGCCGAGCATTTCTTCTAGTTTGCGTCGTGCTTCTTTCTAATTTTTTCTACAAGTTGGTGGGACGAGACCAACATGTTTTTCGTGGACTCTGAACGGCATCTGCAATGAATATGAGTTTTCACTGAGAAGCTTTAAAAAAACTCGTTTTTAAATTTTCGATGTTGCTTTGCCCTGGAGTTGATCCCAAGATCTTCGTTGCAGCCACACTACGTTTACACATAAAAAAAGAAGGTTAACAAATTGTAAACACTTCCTTTGTATAAATGTATCTAAGCTCTCTTAATGAGTGGTCTGCAGGGGAGATGAGACGGAAGGGATGCACGCAGTTTCACTTTACACCGACGGGTCTGAAATGGTCTTGTCTGGTGTCTTCTATGAGCAATTTAAGATGTCGCTGTCAGTCTGTCTTGCTAAATTTAATACTTTCTTCCAAGCGGTGGTTGTGGGTATAAAGTGGGCCTGTACGATTCTTTCACACCAAGCAGCGCTCATGGTGCTTAACGCCGCCATCATTTCGCCACCCTAGTTGATTGACAACTTTTGCTCTCGGATTTTTAAAATCTTTAAACTTATTTTCTGAATAATTTTTAAGCATACTATGTCTCTCTCAATTCCTGTGATAGCGGATAATAAATTTTAATAAGAATATAAGATAAGAAAATTTTAATAGTGTAACGAATTCTGGGAAATCCTGGTTATTATGCACCTTCTGCAAACGTTCGGATCGCTGAACTGTCGAATAAATATCTCCAATATTCAGCATAGCGAAATGGTCTTTATTTAGACTGCTTTGGGAGTAGTACTTCAATATTACGTACTTCACAAAAGCGATTTTAAATCGCTCCTCAACTTGCGCTGCTTTTATACTCGCTGTTGCTTCGTTCGCATATTTTTCCTAAGGTCTAGACTTTTCACGAAGATGGAACAGTTGTATCGCATACTTGGTTATTTAGCTATATGCGTGTGTATGTGTGAGTAACAACTTTGCCTCTTAGTTAATGACTACATATGTGTATATGTGATAATTTCTTTGCATTATGGTGCTGGATGTGTGTGTGGAATGTTTCTCGTTGCCTTGTACATAATTGTGGCTGCTTGCCGTTTTTGTTGTTGTGATTATTTACTAACAGCATAGTCATGTCAACATTCGCCAAAATATGTATGGGGGGTGCCATCACGTTTTAAAATCACTGGTAGCTGAGCCAAGTTTAAGTAATGTGACTAAAGCAGTTTCGGAGATATATATGTGATGTGGAAATTAAATTATTAAACGCCATCTTTTTCAAGTCCTGTTCTGTGGATGCACACTTTCTGTTGCAAGTAGTAACACTTCTTGTTAAAAGTTTGAATTTATAAATCGATACCAAATTTCAGTTTCGTAAGTGAATCCGGAATTTTTTCTTTTCCCTTTTTTTTACCTTTATATTATGTCGCTTTCATGTTTGTCCCCTCATTTCCATACGAATTTTTGACCCACGGAAAAGTCTTTTTCGGTAACTTCCCGTTGAGCTAGACACTTGGTACTTAGAACATATTTCAGATCTGAGAGACATTACAATGCAAGTGAAAAAAAATCCGCTAGGTGGCGCATGAATCGAGATAAACAGAAAATTTATTTTAAAATGGAAATTTTGCGATCGACTTTTAACTAACTTCTCGGTGATCCAGAGACTTGAAACTTAGCACATAGTTTGCGATTCGATGGCACTTCAATTAGTGGAAATCAAAATGCCGCCAGGTGGCAGACGAGTCGAAGTAAACGAAAATCCCTTAAAATCCTTGAAAAACGAGGGGAATCTTGCGATCGATTTTTGAGTAACTTGCCGGTGAGCTAGAGACTTGAAACTTGGGCCGTGGATCAGAACCCGGTGACAATGCAATATTTTATCAAAAAAATTCCGCTAGGTGGGAGATATTCAGCCCAATTCTAAACGAAAATTCCGTACGAGTTTTTCCCCTTCTCCCATTCCTCGTATTCTAAATAAAAATTCCTTGTGAGTTTTTTCACTTCTCCCTTTCCTCCTATTCTGAACAATGTTCGAAAAAGCGGAAACCGGTTACGGGAGAAAAGTAGGTATTATGAATGTGAGGGAGAGGGAGATTTCTCTGCCATTTCATAGGAGTTTTTTCACTAGTTAAATTAAAGGGAATTCATCAAAATAGTTAAAGGAAATTGGTTATTTTAAGAAAGAACTTATTTGTACAAATTTGTGCTAAAATATGTACATTTTAAGTCGAAAAGTATATCATAAGCAACGGAAGAGCTCTTGGTATATTTGATGCAGCCATCCAGAAATTGTGCAAGGATTTTTTAAGAAGGCTTAAATAGATTTTGGCATATAACGAAAGACGAATTCAAATTTCTTTGCTGAATGGAAGAAGAAAACTCCCAACGGATTTGTGTTATCCCGCCGTCTGCTTCTTCTTATGCTCCTTTGTCGATGTTGCTGTGGCACCAATTCATTACTAATTTTAGTCAATTCCATATGAAATGCAATATTGTGTATTGTTCATATTTTATTTCTAAATTTTAAACAAACTCGCAGCAATAATTAAACTTTTCAATTTCTTAAACAAAAACAAAAATGCACAACAAAAATTTCAATTGGCAAAACAGCTGACTTCGAAAATTCGAATTTCCTATTCCCCAATTATTCTTCTCCCTAGGAGAACAGAATTGGAGGAATTTTTCGCGGGAATAAAAAAATCCGCGAGAACAAAATTCCGCGAGAATATTTAGAATTGGTCTGATTGTGAAAAATAGTTTTAAATTGGGAATCTTGCAATCGATTTTTAACTAACTTCCTGGATATCTAGAGACTTGAAACCTGAAATATAGTTTAAAACTCGGTGACAGGGCAATGTTTGATAAAAAGATTTGAGCTACGTAACCTACAATTCGAACTATTTAGAAGATCACGCCATACCTTCATGGCTAGCCTCCTGAGTGTTGCAGGCGTTGTAGAATTCCACCTCATTGAAGGCCCAACTCATTGCACGTCCTTGCATACTTTTAGGCGTACGCGACTTTCATCACGATTATTTGAGACTTCAGGCGTATATGAATTTCACCACGATTTTCAGTTGTGCAAATTAAGTAGCTGATAAACGAGGTGGAATTCTCTTGTTATGATACGAGGTGGAATTTTGTTGTTTTCGCCAGTGTTATCAGCGAAAATTCCACTAATTCTCTTAAATCTTGCTATTTCGAACAAATAAATAAATATAAGAATTTTCACTTAGGAATTATTTAAATTACTAACCAAAGTTGCAATTGCCTTTTTGTAGGCAGTACTAAAAAGTTGAAAATAAAAAGATGATAAAAAAATTTTAAGGACTACCTTTATATAAATGGACCATAAAATAGAAGGCAATTTTTCCTTTAATACAGACATAGTCTTGTTGAATTTTGACTAAGAAACTTTAACAATAGCTCTTTTAAAAGAATTTTGTGATTTAAAATTATAAAGGTAGAGTGCGTGTTTAAATTTTAAATAATCAATTAGTTAATGGTACATGGTTTGCCTTAAATTGAAAGACTAGTCATATATAAGACCAACTGAACCTTAATAAGGTTATGCTACGCCACACGTTTTTAGAAATTTCACGTGCCCAGTGCTTTTATTTAATTGTCTGATCAACACCCTATATTGATGAGGAGCGTGATGACTAGTATCTAGGACCTGCCTAATTATTTTCTAGCCTTTAGTATTATTCTTACTTCATGTAAGTATTGTTTTCAATAAAACCATTAGTTAGGTTAGATTAGGTTCAAGTGGTTCGTAGAGTTTTTGAAGCTAGCTAAGCGTCGTGTATTGACCTCATCTATATCAGTCAGATCTACGAGAAACATCTTGCCCAGAAAACGTTGCGTTCTTCTACCAAGCGCTGGACATTCACAGAGTAGATGCCTAACAGTTTGAGGCTCCTCTTCATTGGCGCAACTTCTACGATAATTATTAAATGGAGCGCCAATCCTTTCCGCATGCGGTCCAATACAAACATGACCAGTGAGAAGACCTACAACTAACGAAAGATCCCTCTTACGGAGGGTGAGAAGCTCTCGCGATCTCTTCTCATTCCATTCCGGCCATGTAAGTTTTGCCGTGTGGCATCTATAGCATTTTCAGGTCAAATGAAACTTTTTTAATTTTAAATGAATCTTTTTTCATTTCAAATGAAACTTTTTTCAAGTCAAATGAAACCATACTACTAAGGTAATTGTGAATATATTTATATCGTACTTTATAACACTATTTATCAAATTTATCTTAAAGACAACTATTTCTAATTAGCCACATTGAAGGCAAAATTTTTGCTTAAATTTTCTTTGTGAATTTAAGCTGCAGTTAAGGTCGGCTTAGTTTAGCCTTGCCTTTGATCGTTTCAATTTTTAATAGATAAAGTAGCAGAGTTATACGCTAGGCAACTTATATACTACAGTTTAACCACCCACTGAAAATAAGCACCTATATTTATACCTTTCATGAAAATGAAATGGTATATTAATTTCGTCACGAAACCGAAAATTGTAAGTCCTTAAAGGAAAATAGATAGACCCACCATTAAGTATACCGAAATAATCAGGTTGAAGAGCTGAGTTGATTTAGCCATGTCCGTCTGTCCGTCTGTCTGTTTGTATGCAAACTAGTCCCTCAATTTTTGAGATATCTTGATAAAATTTGGTGAGCTGGTGTATTTGGGTGTCCGATTAGACATTTGTCGGAACCGACCGGATCGGACCACTATAGCATATATCCTCCATACAACCGATTTTTCAGAAAAAGAGGATTTTGTAATATCTTACCCAATTTAACAGATTGAAGCTTCAAACTTCACCATATACTTTCGTATATTGCACGTATTGTTGCCTGAAAAAATTGATGAGATCGGTCGTATATATAGTATATATCCCCCACAACCGATTGTTCAGATAAGGAACTTTTCGTAATTACTGCCCTATTTTAATAGCTAGAGGCTTCAAATTTCAACGAATGCTTACGTATATAGCATATATTGTTGTCTGAAAAAATCATAGAGATCGGTGATATATATAATATATCATCTTTTGGGTCGGACAGGGTATAAATTTTTTTTAGTAGGTCATGAAAAAACCCTTAAAAATCAAAGTCAAAAAAAGTAAAAAAAAAAAATGAAATTTCTCAGGCTCGAAAATTATTTTTTTGGGTATGCGTAGTGAAACTTTTTTTCCTGACCCCAAATCCTATCGAAAAATAGATGGCACGATATCGGTTAATAAATCGACCCATTCTAATATATATATTCTAAGTATTACATTTAAATACAATACACAATGAAAAATAATGGAATAAAAACAAATATATATGTTTTCAAAGGCCCAAACGAATGAAGTGCAATGTAACTGCGCCATAGAGTAGAAAAGATCACTTTTTACGGTTATGTTTTTCAGCATAGTTAAAAAGATCTCTCCACAGTCCACATGCTCTACTATATACATAGTTGCTAAAAGTAATGTTTCTCTCAATACCTTGCTATTGTTCTCTGTTGTTTGGTAAGACGTTGGTCAAAGAGAAAAGCATAATACAGAGGATTCAACCGATGTGTTAGTTGGTGTCAGACAGTGAATAGGAAATACGCTCACATCATGCTCTTTGGTTCCTTCTATTTGTTCTCTACGTTACTTTATTCCGTCCTTTCAAGTGTATTGTGCGAAAGATTGAAGCCCACCGTGAACCGGCTGATTGGACCTTATCAGTGCGGCTTCAGACCTGGTAAATCTACCATCGACCAGATTTTCACAATGCGCCAAATCTTGGAAAAAACCCGTGAAAAGAGAATCGACACACATCACCTCTTCGTCGACTTTAAAGCCGCCTTCGACAGCACGAAAAGGAGCTGCCTATATGCCGCTATGTCTGAATTTGGTTTCCCCGCAAAACTTATACGGCTGTGCAAAATGACGTTGAGCAGCACCATCAGCTCAGTCAGAATTGGGAAGGACCTCTCCGAGCCGTTCGAAACTAAACGAGGTTTCAGACAGGGTGACCCCCTATCGTGCGATTTCTTTAATTTGATGCTGGAGAAAATTATACTAGCTGCAGAAGTTAACCGCACTGGAACAATATACTATAAAAGCGTGCAATTACTGGCATATGCTGATGACATTGATATCATCGGCCTAAACACCCGCGCTGTTAGTTCTGCTTACTACAAGCTGGAAAAAGAAGCGGTAAAGATGGGTTTGATGGTGAATGAGGACAAAACGAAGTACCTGCTGTCATCGAGCAAAGAGTCAGCGCATATGCGCCTTGGCAACCACGCTACTGTTGGCAGCCATAATTTCGAAATAGTAAAAGACTTCGTTTATTTGGGAACCAGCATCAACATTAGCAACAACATCAGCACTGAAATCCAGCGAAGAATCAATCTTGCCAATAAATGCTACTTTGGACTAGGTAGGCAATTGAAAAGTAAAGTCCTCTCTCGGCGAACGAAAATCATACTCTACAAGTCACTTATCGTACCCGTCCTGCTATATGGGGCAGAAGCATGGACCATGACAACAGCAGATGAAGCGGCTTTGGGAGTGTTCGAGAGAAAAGTTCTTCGAAAGATTTATGGACCTCTACGCGTTGGCGATGGCGAGTACCGAAGAAGATTTAATGATGAGCTGTACGAGCTATACGCAGACATCAACATAGTCCAGCGAATTAAAACGCAGCGGCTGCGCTGGCTAGGCCATGTTATGCGAATGAATGATAATGCTCCGGCCAAGAAAGCGTTTCTATCGGAACCTGCCTATGGAAGCAGAGGTAGAGGGCGGCCCCCACTCCGTTGGAAGGACCAGGTGGAAAACGATTTAAACTCCCTTGGTGTGACCAATTGGCGCCGGTTGGCGGAGCGAAGGAGCGACTGGCGCGCCTTGTTGGACGGCCATAACCGTTTAGACGGTTAAGCGCCAATTAAGTAAGTAAGTAAGTAAGTTACTTTATTCCTACGTTATTAACGAAGTATATGTAGAAGAAGCATGTGCTTTATATATAAGAGGAGTAGATGCAAGTAAAAAATATGTGTGCTTATTTTAAGTGGGTGGTTAAACTGTAGTATATAAGTTGCCTAGCGTATAACCCTGCTACTTTATCTATTAAAAAATTGAAACGATCAAAACGCAAGGTTAAACTAAGCCGACCTTAACTGCAGCTTAAATTCACAAAGAAAATTTAAGCAAAAATTTAGCCTTCAATGTGGCTATTTAGAAATAGTTGTCTTAAAGAAAAATTTGATAAATAGTGTTATAAAGTACGATATAAATATATTCACAATTACCTTAGTAGTATGGTTTCATTTGACTTGAAAAAAGTTTCATTTGAAATGAAAAAAGGTACATTTGAAATGAAAAAAGTTTCATTTGACCTGAAAATACTATATCATGATGCTTCCACTTGGCTCCCGCTTCCATCAGTTCAGCCTCCTTTATCTTAACCTTGCAAGTGGAGAGCGGCATGCCGAACCTTTTCCAGGATGGCGAAAGTGGAAAGGAGGTACCCTTTCTTGCAAGCTCATCCGCCATCTCATTCCCGGTCCCTTGTGTCCCGGAACCCATAAAACCGTTTAACTTAAAATTTTTTTTTTTAATTATTTTATTTTAAATATCAACAAAAACACTTCCAATGCCAATTGTGTTTACAAATAAATCACCTCTTCCCTTTAACCAGATTGAATCGAATTGTATTAAGTGCAGCAATTATGAATCCAAAGCGTTAATTAATTACAAGAATTGCTATGAGCGTTAATTGCTGGAATGCTAGAAAACGCCAAGGGGCTGATTGACGCCATACAAATTACAAAAGCAAAACTAATTGATGCGGCATGGATTCTTGTTATTGTTGTCATAACAGCATTGCAGCGATTAAAATACTTGTAAAAACACCACATTTCATTCATCAAATGTGCAGTGCATTTATTAAATTATTTGGTTTTCCGTATAAATTTTCCAACGCTTGGAGTCAAAAATAGAAAAAGCAACAAAAATTACATCACAAAGAATCATTGCACCCGCCCTTTCTCTGCCTCGTCGCAATTAAAATGCTAATTTGTATTTCAATCACAACAAATCGTTAGCACCCATTACAGCTGATGTGACATTTAATTATTTTAAAAATATTTTGAAATTAAAATTTATAATAAATATGACAAAATTAATATTTATGAAAAATGTTTTATTAATTTGCAATTTGCTACAGTTGATGAAAGATTCTCGGGAAGTTTATGAGCCTTTTTTTTAAATACATCAAACATAAAGAACTCAAATATATGTATATAATTGACATGTCAATGGTGCACACAGTGGGACGTTTTGAAAAATTGGCGTTCACTAATGTTGTTGTTTTATCGATAAGAATACTCCTCGAACGTTTTGGGGAGTGTTATCGATGTTGGTGGCCGTTTGCAGAATATAGATATAGAACAAGCACCATTAAGGTACTATCCTGACCATCTCGGGAACGATTTAATATGACCACATTGAACCTTCTAGGCAATACCACCTCCTACGCCCTAGTTCCATAAGGAACTTGGCGTTGCCTTAGCCTCGCCTGCTAAATATGTGTATGATACATGCATATTTGTAAAAAGATTCGACTCGCGTAGGTGAGGTTGACAATTAGGTTGCGGATGCTATGAATGGCGCTTATATTATTACCCTTGAACCTCTGTATACCAAATCATATAAACGGCAGCAGGATCAAGAGGAGGAAATAGGGGAGAGGATAATATGTGGTAGACGTGAGAAAAGAGCAAGGAAAGAGGAAATACCTTCAATGGGAAATGGAGATTGAAAATATGGTAAGAAATAGTAAAAAAAAAAGTGATATTGGATGTGGAAGTAAAAAAGGGAGGAGATGGAGATAGAGGCAGGTATAAGTAGTTTCTGGATAATTTGAGTGCCGTTGCGGAGATATTTTCTGAATATTTTCGGAACTATTTCGGGATATTTTCAATTGCGATCGCTCTGGAATTGTTTCCCCTACAAACTGGAGACAGTTTCCAAAATAATTTCGAGACTGTATTTGAATAATTTTAATATAAATTCGGGATGTTTTCGGACCCAAATCAGGAACAGCTTACGAATGTATTCAGTATCTATTTTTGACTCTTTCGTGATAGTTTTAGAACCATTTTGCGAACAATTCGGGACCATTTCTTGTATTTGGTGTATTTTGGAAAAAATTTGGGGACCACTTCGTCATCAATTCGGGAACATTTGAAGTTTGCATTCGGTACCATTTGACATGTACTTAAGTAGAATTTGAGGACTATTTCGGGATATTTTCAGGACAGCAATCGATACCATTGAAAGATTAGTCTGGGATAATTTGAGGACTATCTCGGTATCAATTTGGGAAGATTTCAAGATTGTATTAGGTATCATATCGTGACTTAGGATTGATTTGGTGTAACTTCGGGTTTATTTTAGAATAATTTGCGGGTGACTTTGGACTCATTCTCAGGATTGTATTCGGTATCTTTTTTTCACTTTTTGCATAATTTTTTGGACCATTTTGGGATCAATTTGAACCATTTAACATTTCGGGACCATTTTGGAAAAGTTTGAGGACCGCGTCGTTATCAGTTCGGGAATACCTCAGGACCATTTACTGTTTATTGTTTAAGCCTTTGGATTAAAATCCTTACACACTAAAATATAAAATTTACTTAAAATATTAAGAACAATCTACTTATGGTTCCGTATGAATCCAACTACTTATAGAACTGAATACAATATTATCAAAAAATTAGCTCTAGGGAGCGACAAGTCCAAAGCAACTGTGCTACTCCGGGAGTTGTAATAGCGCGATTTATAGGGGCATTATTAGCATAGTTGGTTCTAAATTTATCACCATAGAAAGGATAAAAATTCCGGAGAGTGCGTTGCGGGACATTGAAATGAATCATTTCCAACAAATATGGACAGTCAATGGACCCATTAATAATGTCATACGTGAAGGATAACCAAAGTATGGATCTACGACTTTCAAACTTAAGAGCATAAGACGAGGCGAATAAGAAGGGATGGGTTCTGAGAAGTTTAACGGCCGAAGGGCGTATTTCAGAAAAAATTTCTGTATTCTCTCAAATCTGTTTATAGCTGAAAGATTACTCGGTCTCCAAATAAAGCAGCATATTCTAATTGAGACCTGATAAAAGATGTATAGAGCAGTTTGATAGTATATGGATCAGAAAATTTCGAGCTATTGCATCTAACAAAACCAAGCATGGAGTATGACTTGGAAGTTATGTAATTTATATGGTTGGTAAAAGAAAACTTAGTATCAAAGATTACGCCAAGATCCTTAATCTCACTAACGGATTCAAGATCACAATTAGATATACTATATTTTGTATTCGAAATGTTAACGGACTTAGAAAAGGCCATTTGAAAACATTTAGACGTGTTCAAAGAGAGACGAGATTTCTCGTACCACAGATGTAGGTTATTGATGTCGTTTTGTAACATCACGGCATCTTCTGGTGCCCTAATTAGCGCAAATAACTTTAAATCATCAGCATACAGTAAACACTTAGCAAAAGAAAAACAACTAAAAATATCTGAAGGTATATTATTAGGCGCAATTTCCTTATCCTTTTCGTTTTCTAATGATTGTATAATTTGTTCAATTTCAGCTATGATGTGTATAGGTGAAAAATTTGATTTTGTTGTTGGTACTGTGAATTTTTTACCAAGTGACAATATCCATTTAACTTCGTTAGGGAAATCAATCGTTGTTTTATTTACGAACCAGTTATCGTTTGTTGTTATGTTAAGCTTCTTCATTTTTTCGTTCTTAAGTTTATTTATTTTCGACGTAAGTATAGTTCTCTTTCTTTCTGCGATCCTGTGACTGAGGAAACTTTGCTTATTGACAAATGTGTTAAATTCTACCTCATTTAAAGTATATTTTAATTGCTGTTGAGCCTGATTTAATACATCTTAATACATCTTTTGTAAGCTTGATGTTAATGTTGGTTTGCGTAATAAGAAAACAAAAGAACAGTACAGCGTTATCACAACACATAATATCAAGTGGACACTCAGCTGACTTTACTAATGCGAAGATTATTGACAGGGAACGGAAAGAAACAACAAGATACACTTTAGAAAGCCTGAGAATCATGGAAAGAAGAGAAAAGACGATTAACAAGAAAGAAGATACAGACAATATAGCATCTGCTTACATTACGTGTTTAGGAAAATAGTTTTTAGTATTGACGAGATTACCATAGCGTTAAGTTGGTATTGATTTACTGTCCATAAATGTTCAATGTTTTTATGTTTTTCAAAAGTGTTGTATGTTCAAAGACAATAGTTTTAAATAATTTCAAAAGAGGAAAACCCCTCGGCAAGGTGCAATATTGTAAGTTGGTTTTTCATGTATTATTATCTGTTTTTAGTTGATTTTTCATACGGATTTATCAAACTCAATAGAATTGTATGTAATTTAACATTTTTGTATTTTGTTGTTTGTAACAGATTTAACAAATAAACACATACCCCTGATGATGCTAAAAAGTTATTAGCGAAACGTTGGGTTAGAAAAGTGGAATCATTTAATTTTATTTCGCACTTAAAAACAAAAACTTAGACCGGAAAAGCCTAATAATATACCTTCAGATTCAATAAGAACTGGTCGGAAATACATAATATCTAAAAATATCATTAATAAATAAAGCGAATAGTAAGGGACCTAAAATACTTCCCTGGGGAACACCAGATGTCGCTATGAAGGGACTGGAGGATACGCCATCAATAGTAGCAACACAATGCCTGTTGCATAAGTAGGAACTTATCGACAGCAGAAATGAAGAATGAAACCCGATATGACGCAATTTGTTAATTAAAACACTATGAGACACTCTATCGAAAGCTTTTGAAAAATCTGTGTAAATGCAATCCACCTGGGAACCTGCTGAAAAGGAGTCAATGCAGTATTCAATAAATGCAGCTAGATTAGAAACTGTTGACCTCTCAGCGATGAATCCATGCTGATAGGGAGAAATGAGAGACTTAACAGCAAAGCTCAACTTTGCATTGACCGCATGCTCAAAAAGTTTTGAAATCGTAGAAAGCTTGGATATAGGTCTATACTTTCGGACATCATTCTTGTTACCGCTCTTGAAAACGGGCGTTATGGAAGTGTGCTTCCAATCATCAATGAAAGTCCCAGATATAAGAGATTTATTGAATATCAGTCTCAATGGATTAATCAAAGCCGGAAAATTTTGTAGCAAGACCGGTGAAAACCCGTCGCCATCTGTGTGAGAGGAGGATTTAAGTTTATCAATGGCTTTACTTATATCTTCAGAAGAAAGCCAGAGAGCTCCAAAATTAAGGGAAGTGTCCTGATTGATTGAAAAATCATGCGGTTGATTGTTATCATCCAGAGTAAAATTTGATTTAAAAAAAATCTGCAAATAAATTGGCTGCATCACTTGGGGTTTCTGCAGAATTGCCAACCCCTTTAGGCACGCTGGCACAACATTTTTTAGACTTTATATAGTCCCAAAAAGGTTTGAGGTTAGATTTTATGTTAACCTCAATGTTACGAATATAATTATTGTACAGATATATATTCAAATTATTAAAAAACCTTAAATAGTGCCTATATTTAGCTAAGAATGTGTGATTCTTGGTACATTTAAATTTTTAAAGATATTTTTTTTTCAGGTTCCTCAGTTTTCTTAAGTCCTAAGAGTAACACGGCAATTTGTAAGGTTTTTTCTTTCGTACCGGAATCTTATCCAAGCAGTGGTTGAAAAAAATATTTTTAAAAACCGAAAAACTTTCTGAGGTGTCAAGACCCCCAAGTAACTCCTCCTAATTTATTTCAAACAAAAAATTGTTAAACGAGTCGAAATCACACAAGGAAAAGTTAAAAGTTAGTCTGTACCAGAAGTGTTTGGGTAAAAATAATAAAAATTAAATTTTAAAATCAGAGGTAGGTGATGCATGTCCTTATGAGTAATTGGATTCACACACTCACTAAATTCGCAAAAAATGTTATCACTTACGACTATAAGATCTAGAAGCCTGTTAAAGGCATTCAAATATTCATTAATTTGACATAAATTAAGACTAAATACATTATCGATAAAGTACAATTCATGATTATTAGGATTATTAGGAGTGAGACCATAGTTAGAAGAGTTATTCGACCAATGAACATTACAAAGGTTAAAGTCACCTAGCACGCAGAGATGATTATCGTCCAAGTTGTTTAGGGCCTAAGATACAATATTATCAGCATGTACCTTGTAATGCTATCTCTGGATTTTTTCGAGATTTTTTCAGTATCAGTATTTCTGAACTGTTTCGAATTTGTTCCCAGACTATCAGAAGATCATTTTCGGAATGAATATACACCACGGTCGTTTCTGGACTGTTTCCTGATCATTTTATTCCTTTCTACCCATAAGTTCAAGATTTTTTGGCATCTGGGTCGTTTCCATTAATCGAAGTCCTAGCAGGTTTTAAAAAGCGGCATTCCACAGCTTATAAAAATTCAAAAAATTCAAGGTTTAATTTTCTTCATATAGGCGGAGCCGCGGATAATAATTTCAACCAAAAAATGTTGGCCTTTTCCACAATGCAGCGTGTTTTCCCCCATTCAATCAGCATGGCAGATATTTTCGTGTTTTTTTTTTTTTTTATTTTGTTTTTTGTTAGGATTATTATTGTTGTTGTTCGTGGTTGCCACCTGCCTTTTGCATATTAATTAGTACTCGCTAACTATATGCCATAACATCAGCTAGTGATTTTTTAAATGCCTGTTCTCACACATAAAAATGTCATAATTTAATTTGATATACGAGCTGCCCACACCAGCAACAAATGTCCGTTTGGCCGTTTCCACTAAATTGAGGTACTGCGCTCCCTGCCAGCTACTGTCGTCCATTCATTGACCAATGCTCGAGAGTTATTGTTTGATGCGCTCGAAGATGTCCGCCCACTGTCATCAATCTCAGCCTTGTTAGTTTTGATTTTTTATTTCAGGTTTCTCACTTTTGTTCTGCACACAAGCAATTTAATAAATTTCGATTTCCTTTACGTGTTAAAAATTTTGATATTTCATTGATTTCATTATTAGTTTTTGATCATTATGATTATTTTGAATTTTTTTCTCGGTTGTTGTTATGCCGCCTGTGTTTTACACTCTATACGTGCGATTTCATTCAGTAATCAATTTGGCGGTACTTTCGATTTAAATAAGCGATTTCTGTTGTTTAGCTCTGTAAAAATTTTAAAATATTTTTATGAAATTCATTCATATTTATTGTTCAGCTGAGCATTAGAAAACATTCAAATTTTTAATTGCTCATATGGCACACATAAAACGAGCTCGTAACATGTTTTTAGCAAATCACGTGAATTCTTATTTGCTAGTGCTTGATTGTCTGTAGGCGCGATAATCTAGCTGACCCCCATTTCTCATTAGTCTGGAATGCAAAACTTAGGAAGTAAGGAAGGCTAAGTTCGGGTGTAACCCAACATTATATACTCAGCGTGAGCTTCAATTGTACATTTCATTTCAGATAAATTACTTTTCTACATAACACGTGGCACCGCTCGTTTAAAAAAAAAACGTCTCCCCATTTCCTCTTACAATAAAACTTGATAAGTGAAATATCATTGATTCAAAACTATTTTTTGCCAAGTTATAGTTTATTATTCTAGTCTACGACCCTTTTAAACTCCCCCCAGCGGGTTAGGGGATCAGAATATACCCGTGGTAGGTATGCTTGTCGTAAGAGGCGACTAAAATACCAGATTCAAGTAGCGCAACCCTTCAGGTTGCCAGCGCTATATATAGCTTATCCAAAGCGAATTGTCAACCTCACCTATCCGCGGCTAATCCTGTTTCACTAACAGACGAGGCTCTGGCGACCCCAAGATCCTCATGGAAGGGGTGGGGAGGGAGTTAATGGCCTGAAGGTTTAATGTGGCCACATAAATCGTTCCCGAGATGGTCGGGCTAGCTCCTTAATGGTGCTGTGGCACCGGAGCGTACCGGATCTGTATCCGGCAAATTACCATCACATCGATAATACTCCCCAAAGCCTTCGTGGAGCAACCTTATCGCTACAACAACAACAACAACCCTTTTAAACTTGTTTTATATAAAAGTGGGTATGGTCTTTAGCCGATCCGGTCCATTTTTACTAGAAATATTTTCTGCTATATATAATAATAAATATATGTACACAATTTTATTACGATCTATTAATTTTTCTTCGAGTTATGGCTCCCGAAATATAGAATATTGCTTAGTCACCCATTTTCAAAAATTTTAGTGCTTTCCAATTTATTGTTATAATTCGATATAAAGCTCTTTTTTGCAAAGATATAGCTTATTTTATTCGTCCACGACCCTTTTAAAAATCTTTTATATAAAAGTGGGCGTGGTCTTTAACCGATTTCGTAAATTTTTCCTCACAGTATTCCTTATAGTAAGGGCAACCTCTCTGCCGAATTTTGTTACGATAGGTTTAACGATTTTTGATTTATGATTAAAAATATTTGTAAAATTGATTTTATCACAAGTGGGCGGTGCCACGCCCATTTAAATTTTTTTTTTCAAATTTTTGTCAAGAGTCCCAATATCAGTCCACATGTCAAATTTCAACATTCTAGGTGTATTATTTACTAAATAATCAGGTTTTTTTCGTTTTCCAAAATTTTATATATATAAAATGTGGGCGTGGTTATCATCCGATTTCGCTCATTTTCAATACCAATCTATTCTTGGTCCAAATAAGCTCGTGTACCAAACTTAGTGAAGATATCTCAATATTTACTCAAGTTATCGTGTTAACGGACAGACGGACGGACGGACATGGCTCAATCAAATTTTTTTTCGATATTGATGATTTTAATATATGGAAGTCTATATCTATCTCGATTCCTTTATACCTGTACAACCAACCGTTATCCAATCAAAGTTAATATACTCTGTGTGCAAAGCACGCTGAGTATAAAAATGTATTCGCATATGCAAATAAAAATTCGATTCGATATGTTCTAAATTTTCCATTAGCAGCACTTAATCACACTAATTTTACATTTATTCAATCAGACAATGCAAAAATGTCCAGCTGTTTCGTAATACGAAGCCGAATGTTTTGATAGAAGCGCATGTATAAAAAGTCATCATTTGCAGTTTTGACTTTTGCAGTAAAAAGGGGCTTGATATTATTTGCTACATAAACAAAATACTCTCATTTTACTCAGACAATCGAATCTGCAGAAATGCCGCTTTTTTTAACGACACCGCCTCACTTTTTTTGTATACTCCAAGGGCCACCTCATCGTTTTTTTTTTACTCTTCGGTCGGATTGAAGGACTTTTCGTATCGTGGAAGTCGCTTACTTCTTAAAGCTTCATGTTTAAAATACTAGCTAGGCATCTTTCCTTGCTCTTCGCGTCGCTATTCTCTACACATGCACAGGGCGTTGCCCATATTTTCCGAGGCGGCATGGCATTTCCCAATTTCGCAGAGTGCGCACAGCTACGGTACTGATGTTATGCCTGCGGTCTATCATTGTCCACTTTTTATTGCGTATTTTTATCAAGCCCACAAGCCCATCAAGCTTCCCCGTTTGAAGATGTTACATTGTAGATCCGAAATCCTGGAAGTGCTCATATCCTCAAAATTTCAAATTTATCTCTTAGCTCCCTATTGATCTAGGTATGCTATATACATATTTTTTTTGATTTATGATAAAAAGAGTTCTTACCTCCGTCGCACAGTTGCGCCTTTTGAGTTTTTTCTTTGCAAAAATCATGAACCAATGAAGACATTTTAAAATTATTTGAAGTTTTATTTTGTGAAAGCTCAGAATGTCACAGATAAGAAGTGCTTCAAAAATATTCGTCAAAGTCGAAAATTTTTAGAAAATGCAAAAACAAAATGTTTGTATAAGCCAGCTTCAAAAGCTTCCATACATCTTATCCTAGCATGCAAAGGAGATATTCCATACTCATAATTTAGTTCGTCAGTTATTGAATCATCAAGATTTTCAAAGTCCTTTTGGCTCTTCTTACAAATTGGATATTTCATTGTAGATGTCATATTTGGTATTAGATTCAAAACTTTTCCATCGACCATTGTTAGAAGAAAATCATGATTTATTGTAATGACATTTACCTCTTCAATTTCAATTATTTTTGGTTCTAATTTGGCAATTTGATTTTTATATCACTCACTGTATCTTTTATGAGTTCCGAAGACTCCAATATTCTGAAGGTTCATCTTTTAGTCGTAATGGAACAATAGAAGCCATAAACATATTACTATCTGTAATTGTATGCACTTTGTCCTGATGATCCATCACAGCCCCCCTCTTAGTTATCAATGTAGCTCAATTTCAGCTGAAACTTCGCTTATTTTGGGACTTAGAGGAACTGCTTCTTTCTTGGCTTGAGTAATTTGTTTGTATTCAGGTAAAATATCGTTACGTTGCAATAATGACTTACGCAATATAATATATTTTTTCTTTGTTAAACTGAGATCTATAAACAGCGCCAAGCTTCTTCGGGAGTGTATTTCCTAGGTAGCGCATTTGGTGGTGTGGGAAAGCTGTTTTTGATCCTCGTCAGTCGCACTGGACTTGCTACCGCAACTGCTTCTGTTATATGAGACTTCACGTTTTCTTCGTCTTGTTATATTTAATAGCCAGTGCTTCTGAAAGATGAGTCGTGGCCATGGCTTTTGTGGTATCAGACAGCTTCCTTTTCCTTGTGTACGTAGAACACTTTTCTATGTGTTTTGTTGGTCTCCCTCTAGTTGGATTGGTTGATGTGCTAGGCGTTTCTTCGTCCAAAAAAGTTTTGTCAGCTAGCCACTTTTCATTCTTACTTAGAAATTTTGAATTGTTACAATAGACGTCCTTCCATTTTCTTTCTATCATAATGTATTGTAAACCAATTTTTTCTTCCAGGCCTTCCTTTTCTTTAATGCTTGTTTCACTCGCTAATTCTCTCATAATAGCCTCAACGAAGTCCCGTCTTGACTTTGTAGATTTGAACATCGCAAATAGTTTCGAGTTTTCTAGATACATATTGGAATTGGCTTCGAGTGTATCTGACTAAATATTAAACTGTGAACTATATTTAAAAATACTATTCACTATATTTAAGTAAACAGAATATTTAGTTCCTTGACCTCCAAAAGACGAATAATAATGTGCATTCTATGATGGATAGCTTTATATACCTACTCAAATTATTAAAATGAATTTCAGGTATACAATTCGTAACTAAAAAAATGTATGTTGTTAACAAGTGGGGGCCATCGTGGTGTGATGGTAGCGTGCTCCGCCTACCACACCGTATGCCCTGGGTTCGCACCCCGGGCAAAGCAACATCAAAATTTTAGAAATAAGGTTTTTAAATTAGAAGACAATTTTTCTAAGCGGGGTCGCCCCTCGGCAGTGTTTGGCAAGCGCTCCGGGTGTATTTCTGCCATAAAAAGCTCTCAGTGAAAACTCATCTGCCTTGCAGATGCCGTTCGGAGTCGGCATAAAACATATAGGTCCCGTCCGGCCAATTTGTAGGGAAAATCAAGAGGAGCACGACGCAAATTGGAAGAGAAGCTCGGCCTTAGATCTCTTCGGAGGTTATCGCGCCTTACATTTATTTTTTTATTTTTATTTTTTAACAAGTTCCAATAACAAAAACGACATTACGGCCGTACTGAATTATATACACCTGCTCTGGCGCGTATTTATGCCCAAGGTTGTTTAACTTTATTTGATGTAAAAAGTGAAGTTGCATCTGGACGCAGGTAGACTTTATGAATTTAGGTAACTGAATATTATACAAATAACTACTGTTAATTTGACGGAGCACATATTTTAACTTTTTTTTTCCATCAAAGTTCTAAAAAGGGCCTAAAAATAGGCATTTCGAAAAACAGATATATCCGCCAACTTTTACCAAAAAAAAAAAACAATTTTTTTTGTTTCAATCCTAAATTAAATTACCTTTAAATGCTATACAAGAAAACGACAACCGGCCGCCTTATATACTCACAAAAACATTTTAAATACAACGAAAAAAAGAAACATATCAAATTTTTCCCAATGTTGAAAATTTGTCTACCTGGTAAACTATAATTTTCTGTGAAAAAAAAGTTGTATATTCTTGATCCCTGGAAAATTCTCTATTAGAAAAATGTATTATACTAGGTTCAAACACACACCAAATTGGCAATTTATACTATTTGGGCAATTTATTACGCAATTTGTCATATAACAAATTGTAATAATAAATTGCCAATTTAAAAAAAATTGCGTAATAAATTGTTTCAAACTACAAATGCAACATTGTAAAGTGTGTTTATTGAGTATATTTAAACGTCACTTACGCATGGCTGAACTATATGGTTGGCTCATATCATCAGCTGATTTTATGTCTTTCATTTCACTGGAGTAGGGATGGTCAAAAGAAGATGGCAAACTCAAAATGAAACAAAAACATTGAACACATTTTCTTACAACACACAAAAATTTCAAAGTTTTATGTTTTCATTCCATTTCATTCGCCTAATACCAACACGCACATTTTGACAGCCTGAACAAAGGTATGCTCTTGCTGTAGAGATGAGCCAACCAGCTATCAAATTACTATTGTGTAAGCTGAATCGAGTTGTATGAACAGCACTCAATTCAAATCGAAATTTCCTCAATTTATTTTTCTGTTTGAACATAGTATTAGATTTAGCGAACGCTTTCATGATTTTTTTGATTTTTGCCATGCTTTAACGGCAGAGGCACCACTGTGCATCGTCTATCGTATCCTACTTTGATGGACATTCATTGATTAAGTCAACAAATTACATTGAAAA
This sequence comes from Eurosta solidaginis, assembly GCF_040869045.1. Taxonomy (NCBI): domain Eukaryota; kingdom Metazoa; phylum Arthropoda; class Insecta; order Diptera; family Tephritidae; genus Eurosta; species Eurosta solidaginis. The sequence goes on from NC_090320.1 coordinate 295,568,572, forward strand.
AGTTTGCTTTAAAATAAGCAGTTATACATATTTCCAATCCTTTCAATTACTTCCCTTCATGAAACTTTACTCGCCGGCAAAAACATAAATAACAACTCTTTGCAACATATAGAGCACGTTCTGCGCTTACCAGGTTAAACTGCAGCTATTAGGAGTGATACAGCTTTCAGATCTAAAAGCAGCAAGTGGCTTCAGTCCTAGGATGCTTCTAGTATTTTCCAAGAGGACGGAGTTATTTTATAACATAGGTGCTGGTTTTAGATGGGGGTTTTCAGTTTGGTCGTTAAAATAAGCTTTTGGTAATACTACGGACTCTTTCAGTCTATGTGAGGTCCTCATGGACCGGCCAGTTCAACCTAACCTAACCTAACCTCTTTGCAACATATGTACAAAAAAGTTGATCGCAGTTTCGAATCATGAATTTGGATTATACATAATTTGGTTGAGAATTGATGCACATCACTTGCTGCGAATGAATCTTGCCGCTTGCGGTATCTGCTGGGGGCTGGAATTGAAGTTATACTAAACAAAAACAACGAGAAGAATAGATTTCTTGAAATGTGAAAGAGAGAACGTTCATACAAAATGCTGAAGCAATCGAATGTGTAAGTTTTGAAAGTCCTGGCAACAGTGATTTGTATGTCTTGAAACGGATGCTGCCGAGTCTTAACTGGTCAGCCCTTGAACGTCGATTCACCAAACTTTAAGCTCCTGTTATTCATATCAAGAAATGTTAACACTGCCATTGACTCCCTAAGACATGCAGTCTCAGAAGCATGCGCAGTTAATATAATTTTTAACGATGCAATCAACCACATTCGGGGTAACAGTCACAAGAGCAGCAATGGGATACAACTGTTTGTTGTTGCAATTAACCAACAGAACAACACTTGCCATTGTCACTTTTTAGAGGCCACATTCTACATTCGCATGTGCAGCAAAAACAACAACAACAACAAAGTACGCACCGCATCAATGGCATTGATAGTGAAATCGGCAGTAAAAGTTTGCTTAATGTTGCAAATAAATCTTATTAATAACAGAGCAATGCAGTGATGCGTTCTGAGTTTTCGTTCTGAGTTTGGGTTTGCTTTCCTTTTGCTCGACTGATTTTAACTGCGTATGTGGAATATAAATGAATTTTGTTGCATTCTTAATGTACACCGAAAATTTATTTCATTAATTTTTGATGAGTTTCGCGATGGTGATCGTAAATTTCTGTTGCTGCTATTTGGGGTTCAGCATAATAAGGAGATGCAGTGAAGGGCTACGATAAGGGCGCTTGGATTAATTTTGATTTTATGAATCTCAGCGAACAAGGAAGCTATTTGTTTTATCGGTAGTATACAAGTTTATTCAATCTATTGTTGTCACGTAGTGCCTCTACACAAATAAGCTTTAGTTTTGGTATTGACCTATTTCAAATTATGAAACAGGGGTACCCCTGAATGGTTTTCTACACTGTGCCTATCGAACGAGATATCCAATGCAGGACTTTAATATATGGCTATTTTTCGGTGGGTTTTGGTACTTAATTAATAAAAAACCAGTAAGAACGGGACTGTCTTCGGCTGTGCCGAAGACTTCATACCTTTCATGAATGGGGCTGAACAATAATCGTATCCCGTTCGTAATCTCCAAATAATGCGCTGTATAAGATAAGAAATATATAGTGTATAGATGTACATACCTAAACGATTTTTAAGATAAATATAAAATAAAAAATGGCAAAGAAATCCCTTATCTGAACGATCGGTTGTATGGGATATATATTATATCTAGCTCTGATCGAAATGATTTTTACAGGAAATCTTCCATTATATATTAGAATATATATCACAAAGTTTCACGCTTTTATATTGGAAACTAAGGGAGAAATGGCCAAAAATCTTTCTATCTGAACGATCGGTTGTATGGGATAGGTATATACTATATACATATAGCTTCGATCAAAGTGATTTTTTGAGTAAATCGTCTGCGATATATTAGAATAAATATCACCAAGTTTAACGTTTTTATATTGGAAATTAAGGGAGAAATGGCTAAAAATCTTTCTATCTGAACGATCGGTTGTATGGCATATAAATTATATATAGCTTCGATCGAAATGGTTTTTTCATGAAATCTTCTATGATATATTAGAATAAATATCACCAAGTTTAACGTTTTTATATTGAAAATTAAGGGAGAAATTGCCAAAAATCTTTCTAGCTGAACGATCGGTTGTATGGGATATATACTATATATAGCTCCGATCAAAGTGGTTTTTTCAGGATATCTTCTATAATATATTAGAATATATATCACCGAGTTTCACGTTTATACTTTCTAAATTGCGGCAGGAATGACCAAAATCGTCTTATCTGAACGATCGGTTGTATGGGAGATATATGTTATAGTGGTCCGCTCCTACCGGATCCGACAAATGTCTAATATAATACAAAAATACATCCTTGTGTCAAATTTCATTGAGATATCTCAAAATTTGAGGGACTAGTTTGCGTTAAAACAAACAGACGGACGTACGGACGGACAGACGGACATGGCTATATCAACTCAGTTCGTCGCCCTGATCAATTCGGTATACTTAATGGTGAGTCTATCTTCTATATTTCTCAACGTTACAAACATCGGACCAAAGTTAATATACCATTTCATGTTCATGAAAGGTATAAAAAATTACTTGAATGAAAAAAAAAAAAATAATGTTTTCGAAGAAAAAAAATGTTCAAGTTTTTCAATAACCGACCTTGTAAAAAACCAATTGAACAACCAAATGCCCACTGTGCATTTCAGAGCTTGTCGAGCATTATGCTTTTTCCGTGACATAGACCGTTTTCTTGGACAAATCGTAGTAGTGGAGAAATCTTTGCAGTTTGCTAAATTATAATATTTTCTGAATTTACTGCTTTTTATTCATAATTTTCGTTGCGCAAAGCTAATTCCGATGAACAAAATGCAGGATATTCTAAAAATTGCAACCTTAATAAAACTCTAAATTTTCGAAGCTGGCCTTTCGACTAATCCTTAGTTTGATTTTTCAAAGAGAGAGGACTCAATATTGGCTTAGTATAAAAAAAATGGTATTTGTTGGTGGCGTCAATTTAAATTACTACTCAACTGCTCTCGATGTTGACGATACGTGTATACGTGTGAAAAGTAGCAAGATACCCACTCGGTAAGCACTTTCTTATGGCACTATTACTATGCCCACTATCAAGCCTTTTCGGTGAGTATTTCTTAAAGCATTCAGCTTAAAATTTTGGGTATGTGGAGAAAAAGTATGCTTCAGGGTTTGCTGTGTGTGTTATTTTGAAAAATAATATACCCTGAAGTCTGTAGTGTGTGGCACGACGGCACCTTTTATGACATGCCAATGTTAGAAGTGCATTTGCTTCCCCTGCTAAAACGGCTATACAAATTCTCATGCCTACTGGAAGACCTGCAGAGCAGCAGAGTAACTCGTTGTGCAGGTAAGCGAATGACTGGAATTAAGAATTGATTCCTCTTTGCAATTACTTCTTATTAGCGATTGTGAGTAATCATTGGAACTAAGCTTTGATATAATAGGCATCTAGTGACATTATCTTAACGTCCATTGTCAAAACGTACCGATTATTATTAATGTAGTCGGGTAATAAAATATTTTTTGGGTTTTTAGGAACATAATTTTGCATAATCTGCTGAATTGTGGCGCCTTAACGATTGCAATGAAATGAGTTGAAAATCGTATAAGTAAAAGCTCAAGTTTATTTATTCACAAAAATAGATGTACTTTTGCACTTATATTTCAAAACAGTTTTTCAATTTCCTTTCGATCACACTCGATTTTACTGACCATCGATTCATTCGTACAATAGATGCACAAAGTTCAATTAATAAAATTTTTCCAAATGCAAATCAGGGCTCGAATCGTAACATCCGTGATCGTATAACTCGTCACGTAAAAACATGATATTCGGATTATAACATACGTGAACGTACGACTTCGATCGTAATTTTGGATCGCAACATACGTGACGAGGGACTGAACGTACACGTTACGTTCCAATTTCATTCGATCACAAATCGGCATTCGTATACATACAAATTTCATGAAAAATGTAAGTAAATTGTTAAAATAAATGAATAAATAAAATATAATAACAAATTTTAAACTCTTATTATTAACAAAGGTCGAATTAAAAAAAAAAAAATCCAATCCAAAAGGATATAATGGCGGATTTCATGGCGAGACACCCAGGGCTAGCGAAGAATAATCTTCCAAACTCTGGAAACGGCAGAATTGCCTCCAATAGACTTTGGGAGGACTTTCAACCAGATTAAATGCTGAAGGGCCACCAGTTAAGGATGCAAAGATGTGGAGGAAGGTATATACAGCCGTTATTGTATCTTTTGAAGCATCAAAGTAATGGACTTCTTCTCATTTCATTGCAGGCTTTTGCTGATCATAAGTATCAAGCAAAAAAGAAGCTTTCCTTCAACAAGCAATCAAAGAAAATGACTGGTGGGGGAACCCATCAGGAAAAAACAATAACTTCCACCGAGGAGGCTATCATTGAGGCGGCTGGCCTTGAGGTTTGTGTAGTAGAAGATGAAAACATAATTGCATATGGCAGAGCTCGAGCAACGCTGACTTCGTCAAATAACAGCGAGAGCTATAGTGCAAGCAGCGATGACGAATCACAAAGTTGTTTGCCAGGTTCATCAACTGCTCAACCCGCCGCCATAGTTAAAAGAACGCCTCTCTCAAAGACGCCCCTCAAAAAAAGTTCAAGCAAACAGAAAATGGCCTTATTGCAGCAAAATTTAAAAACTGTGTCCGATTTTCAAAGGGGTTTAGATGAAAAGCTGTACAGATTACTGGACGTTCAGGAACGGTTCCTGTTGGTGCAGCAGCGCATCCTACAAATTAAGGAAGAAAAGTATCGCAGGCAAAAAGAGGCAAGTCAGATTGACTTGCAAATAAAGAGGCTTGAATAGGAGACCCTGCAAATTAAAGCGAGAATACCTCATAAATTTTTTTGGAATGTGCATATTTAGATATAAGAAACCGACTGTGAATTCTCTTTTTTTTTTAGTTTTAAGTTAGAAAATGAATTTTATTATGTTTTATGAAGTACGAAGATTACCCGAAGAACGACTTAAAGTAGTGTGCTATTTACTTGGTACATATACTATATACATATTTAAAATAAAAATGAAAGAATATTGAATTTAATTAATAATTTAATTTATTTAAATCAGACCTGTTAAATTTCCATTAACATTAATAATCATTAATTTCGTTTCCCTTTTTAATTTTAATAATTAATTAATTTTTTGCACAGCACCTAGCAATTAATAATTACTTAATTAAAAATATAATTAAAAATAATCATGATTATTGGCCATTAAACACATAATCAAAAATAATTAAAAAATGTACCCATTGTTTTAAATTAAAGACAATCATATGATTAAGAACATTTAAGTAATTAAAAATATTAAACAATTAAAATTAATCAAAAAAAAAAATTAATCAAACAATTAATAATTAAATTTAATTATTTGACTAATTTCAATTACTTAATTATTTTTGATTATCTAATTATTTCCAATTATATGATTATTTTGAATTATTAACATGAAAGAGAAAATGTTTGAAGTAAGAAATAAGTGGCAGAAACCAATTGTACTATTGTATGTACATGCTTGTGCTAACTCAAGAAATATAAGATACATATTTATTCTTACTGATATTGTCAATTGTCGCTGCTTTTTGTGAAAACTTTTAAAAACCAAATTGGAGAGCGTAAATTTTGGCTTATTACACCACAGACCTAAGTATATATCTGTATGTATTGTTACGAATATTAGCAAAACTAAGGAGTCCTGCCATCTCTAAGCCGATGCTAAGCAGTGACGTGAATTCACATCCATAGATCAATCATTATGTATCTACATAAACGAAACAAAAATTGCGTCTACACTTATGTACCATGTACGTATACGAGCAGCGGAGAGTCAATGCACAAACACATGCATATATCTGAGATACTCCTATAAGTATGCAATGAGAAAAACTATAAAATTGTGCAATTGTAGTTACAGCTGAGAAGTTTGAGAGCTGCTGGACTAGTAGATTCTGGAAGCGCATAGAAGATGTATAAAATTGTGCAATTGTAGTTACAGCTGAGAAGTTTGAGAGCTGCTGGACTAGTAGATTCTGGAAGCGCCTAGAAGATGCCAAGGTTGAAATCAAAGAGTATAAAAGGCGACAATTGTAGAGACGCTGGAATTCAGTTGGATTTGAGTTGTCAAGCAGTTTCGACTAAGACGCTATCTAGCGAGCAAGAGCAGTATTATTTTGAATAGTAGAGTTTCATTTGAGCTATCAATCAGTTTGGTTATTAAGCAAGCTATTCGTTGCACAGTTTGAGTGTTATTCTGAAGTACTTTTAATAAAGGCCATTTTGCATTATTACAAATTGGAGTTATTTATTCAACAGTTTAGTGATTCGAACTTAGCAGAAAATTGCAAATAAGAGGATTTGCAAGTAAATTCGTTACAATATATATATATATATTTTATATTATGATGCTGGAAAAACACAGAAATAATAAAAATTAATTAAAAATAATCATTTAATTGTATTAATTATGTAATTTATATAATCAAAATTAATTGACATTAATCAAATAAATATATTAATTATTTAATTAAAAATAATCAAAATTCATTAAAATAATCAAATAATTATGTTTATCATTCCATAAGACAAACGAAAATATAATTAAAAATAATCAACATTGTTTGCATTAATTATGCAATTAAAAATAATTAATTAATTAATTACAAAATTTAAATGAAAATAATTAATTAATAATCATTAATAGGGCATATCTACTGACACTTAATCGTTAAACAATTGGTTGATGAAAACTCATTATAATTAATAATCATTAAAATTTTTAATCATTATTTAACAAGTCTGATTTAAATACTGCCAGACTTAATTGTGAAACTATTTAGGAACATATCATTGCTTATGAGACTCTTAAAAGTGAACGTTTTATTTGATCTCTTATCGTTTTTCCTATATTGGTAAGTTGGTCTGTTTCACCTGTCTCAATTTCTAGAATAGGGTCTTCGGAGTGATGATTTGACGATTCATAATGTATCTTGAATTTAATGCAAATGTTATGCAATGCAGCAGAAACATTTTCAAATCTGGCCATTTTCGCAGGATGATTCCTAATGTCATATCCTAATATCCTCCAGCGCCCTTTGAGAATGCCAATTGTTCTCTCAAGTACATATGTACTTACATATACCTATGGATCATTCCACGGTCAATACGAGACAAATTGTACGCATTTCTACAGTTTTCGATCTTAACTTTAGACAAATTATACCTTTTTCAGAAAAACTATCAAATGCATTAATATTGTGTGGCATAGCTTAATAAAAATGTGTGTGAAAAATCCAAAACATGCATGAGGTTGTAAGGGACAGCAAGAGTTTACCGGATTTAGTAGTTACAGTTAGTCATTTGAAACGAAGCGAAACTATTAAAAGAAAACACTTTGCGCGATTAACCGTCCGAGGAGACTTGGCCGAGCTTCCCTTTCCATTTGTGTCACCTACAAATTGGCCATGTAGGTCCCATGCCGCCTCCGAACGGCATCTTTGAGGCAGATGAATTTTCACTGAAAAGCTTTAATGGCAGAAATACACTCGGAGTATTTGCCGAATTGCTGCCGAGGGGCGACCCCGCTTAGAAAAACTATTTTGTAATTGAAAAAGCTGATTTTAAATTTTCGATGTTGCTTAGCCTGTGACTTGCACCCAGGACCTTCGAATGTGTCCGTAGTATTACTAAAATTTATATGACGACAAAACGAAAGAACCCAAATAGGTGTCAGCATTTTTGTTATAAAACAATTCCGTCCTCTTGGCAAATACTAGAAGTTTTCTAGGACCTAGCTTATTTGCTGCCTCAAGATCTGGAGCCTTGACCTGACGAGCGCAGGACACGAACACAGAACGTGCTCAACCGTTTCCTCCTGTAGGTCGCACCACGTACACCTGCTGCTACTGACGAGACCTAACTTATAAGCATGTGGCGCCAAAAGGCAGTGCCCAGTTAATATGCCCAAAGTGAGCCATAAGTCTTCTCTCTTCAGAAATATGAACCACTGTGAGTCTAATATCGTAAACTTTGCACATAATCATGACACATTTCGCAGCCCTGGGCTTTTGTCCACGCCTTCCTGCCTACACAGCTCCTGTCTTCTTTTAATTTCTCCCAAACGGATAGGGACGTCTATTGTCATTTTAGCGAGTGTTACACCCTCCTTTGCCAACTCATTGACATTTTCGTTAGCTTATATCCTTTTATGACCAGGAACCCAGTATAGATGTATGGTCCGGCCTGAGCGAAGTTTTTCCAATGTTTCTTTACATTCCAGGGCACTTCTTGATGAAGTACTCTGTGAGATATTGCCTTAATCGGCGTCTCACTATCGTATATATATATTGACGCGACTCCATGGCTATAATTTCCGCCTGAAAGACGTAATCTGGCAGCCTGTAGGATCTACTTTTATCTGGATCGACATAGTAAACAACAGACCAGACCTCTTCCGTTCATATCAAACCAACGGTATAGTTTTTCTGAACCAGTGGCTAACGCGATATTTTTGCCCATTGGGTCTGCAGGTGGAATGAGTTGCTGAGAATGGCATGCAATGCTGCTGTCGGGATAGGTTTTAGAACTCCCGTTATGCTAATCATTTTCACCTATTTAATATGCAGTAATAAAAACATGATTGTTAAGAAAACTAGGGCTGGTTATTTTTTTTTAAATTGATTGCTACTTGACTGTTTACATAATATTTACCGATAAACAAAGCTTGCCAGTTTTTTTCTCGTATCGTTTAATAGGCCTAATTGGCAACATCAAGGAGTACCACATACACTCAGAGAAAAAATCGTTCTAAATCGAACGAAACAAGTTCAAAATTAAGAACATTCGTTGACAAAAGTCTGTTAAGTACGTTTTTTCTTAACTCGTGACCGATGGGCTTGTTTTAAGAACAGTTCTTCCAAGCACACTGTTCGTATTTTATGACCACTTTAGTATTGATTTGTGAAACTTCTGTGCTCATTTCAAGCACTACTTGGGCTTGATTGAAGATTTTTCGTTCTCACGCTTCGAGAACGATTTGTGGTCGATTTATCACTTTTCGGTCTCAATTTAAGAACAGTTAGTGCTTGATCATTGGTGAGAGGAAGACAATTTTTTACTTATTACCCATTTATTTGTTTATTTTTTATTAATAAATACTTTTTTGTTATTAATAAGAAATATTAATAACAAAAAAGGACGTGTGGCACTCGGGGACTGCCGCGGTAAAGCTATTGCATATTATCAACTTATGCAATTATAATATTTATGCAACATTTTGTTTTCTTTGATATTAATTCAAGTTTTGTCTTTGATATTAATTCAAGTTACACTTTTTAAGTTTAAGTTTAACTTTAACTTTAATTTTAACTTTATTTTTAACTTTAACTTTAACTTTAACTATAACTTTAACTTTAACTTTAACTTTCACTTTAACTTTAACTTTTACTTTAACTTCCACTTTAACTATAACTTTAACTTTAACTTTAACTTCCACTTTAACTGTAACGCTCTGGTGAGGCGTTGCTTCAGGAGACTCTCCATCAATTTCCCTGCTGTGTCCAACATACATAGGGGACGGTAGGATGATGGAGAGTTGGGATCTCCTTTCCCTTTTGGAATGAGAACCAGTCGTGCTGTCTTCCATATGGTGGGGAAAATTCTTTCTTCGAGACATTTGTTGTACATGTGCAACATAAGTTCTGGGCAGTCGTTTGCAGCTAGTCTAATTGCCTCCGCGGGTATTCCGTCGGGCCCAGATGCTTTCCTAGGTTTCATAGTTCGCACGGCAGTTTTAAGCTCTTCTTCTTGGAATGGTTCCACGTTGCGATCTTCATGGGTAACGTACCCGCCCTCCCTAGGCAGTTGGGTGGGAAACAGGCCATCCACAATGTTCCTTATTTGGTTCTCGTCCATCAGCTGGTTTGGCGGACGGAACTTCTTCATTACTATCTTATATCCCTGCCCCCATGGGTCTCGATCCACTTCCTCGCAAAGCGCTTTCCAGCACTTAAGCTTGCTTTGCTTAATGGCAGCACTAAGAGCTTTCTTCGCTCCTTTGTACGCTTCCGACTTTTCTAGAGCCTCAGGCCTGCCTTTAACTATAACTTTGACTTTAACTTTAACTTTGATTTTAACTTTAACCTTAACTTTAACTTTAACTTTAACTTTCACTTTAACTTTAACTTTAACTTTAACTTTAACTTTAACTTTATTTTTAACTTTCACTTTAACCTTAACATTCACTTTTACTTTAACTTTAACATTCACTTTAACTTTAACTTTAAATTTAACTTTAACTTTAACTTTAACTTTAACTTTAACATTCACTTTAACTTTAACTTTAACCTTAACTTTAACTTTAACTTTAACTTTAACTTTAACCTTAACTTTAACTTTAACTTTATCTTTAACTTTAACTTTAAGTTTAACTATAACTTTAACTTTAACTTTATCTTTGACTTTAACTTTAACTTTAACTTTAACTTTAACTTTAACTTCCACTTTAACTATAACTTTAACTTTGATTTTAACTTTAACCTTAACTTTAACTTTCACTTTAACTTTAACTTTAACTTTAACTTTAACTTTAACTTTAATTTTAACTTTAACTGTAACTTTAACTTTAACTTTAGCTTTAACTTTAACTTTATGATAGAGATCCAATTTTATGTATTTGGCCTGTTGCTAACACCGAACCTTTTTCGAACCTTTTTTGACAAATATCCGTTACGGTTTTTTTTGATTTAGTCGCCAAGCCCGCGATAAAATCTATGCAGTAGCTTAAAAACTATTATTAAATGCCAAGAAGGTTTGAAAAAACGCATAATATGCATTTTTTCGTAGATTTCTCGACAAGAGAAATCTTTCTTATTTGATGATGCAGTTTGAATATATATTTAAACCATTTCATAACAAGTTTGAGAATTACCTGAATGGAACTGAAGGAAAAATAAGAGTTAAAAAAATAGAATATAAAAAAAAACTTCAGAGTTTGACGGTGAGCGAACTCGCGCCACTCGATCGCAACCGCAACATCACAGCCGCTAGGCCACTACAACTGCTCGATAGATTGTGCCAAATGTTGTACTTAACATTGTAGTGCACACAAATTGTACCGTCTTTTTTTTTTCTTGGGCTTAATTTAAGAATATCGTTCTCATTAATAGAATATTTGTTCATATTTTAAGACCAATCGTTCTCTTTTCAAGAACATGGTTGTCTGTTCAAGAACAAGGTTGTTGTTTTGAGAACAGGTTGTTCGTTTTTCAAGAACAAAATAGTAAGAACATGAAAAGCTTGAATTGAGTCCGGTGGTGCTGGATTTGAGAACGGCGTTTTTCTCTGAGTGTAATTCCTCATTTGGTCCTCCCATCGGATCTGGACTAATAGTGCATTCGATACTGAAATATACTTTCTGTGTTATTTTCAATTTATTTGTAGTAGAGAAACCGATCTCGGATACCAAGGATCATATACCATTTTTTTTTTAAAGATATTCCAATTTTTTTGCGCTGAACTTGCTTTTCAGTAACTTCTGCCTTCTCTATAATGTTAAGAGGAATAACTCTTGTCAACATCCCTTTATAAATCTCTCATCATAGCTGGCCTGATGTATAGCTCAGAATCTTGGACCGTGTCAAGAGTCGATGGGAATGCACGAAGACGCTCCGGTACAGAACGTATTCCCACAGGCAACCCTATTTGGAAACAGACAAAGGGGTAGACTTCCGCCAAAAAGACTTGATCTCCCTTGTTGTTCGTAACTGATGTCAGGTTTGTGTAAACATGAATAGCTGCCTGACTTGTTACATGACACAAAATCTCCTCTGCTATGAAGCGCCAATTGATGGTGATGAAAAATTTTTTTCATTTTTCACCTTTCACTCGAAGCCACCAACACAAAGGCGCATAGTCATACTTGATTGTTCTAAATTAAGTGGAGCTTTTTGAAAGTTTTAAAACTATTTTATTTGGACAGAAAATATGCGATAAAGAGCTAAATTTATAAAAAAAAAAAATTTAAAAAAAAAGTTTTCTTTCTGCCCTGCGGTTACTGTAAAATGATCAAAACTTCGAAGGTTAAAAAAGTGGCACGATTCTAAAAAAAGGTTGAATCTTTATTCATTAAAAAAAGATCGATTAAATTGCTTAAAAATCAAATATAATCAAAATTAGCTCTAGATAATCGTTTAGTGCGAAATTTACTATTTGAACCACAGATCACTTGCAAAATACGCTTCAAGCGGAAAGATAATTAAGTCGCACTTTACTACTTAATATGCAGATCTTCTATGAATACGTACTTGAACTAAATTCAAAATTGATAAGAATGTGTGTAAATGTACATGCTTAGGTATTATGTTGTGTTTATGTTTATGTCCGAGATGCCGACGTCGAGTATCAAAGGAGGTATAATGATGAGCTTTATGACCTTTACGCAGATATGACGATAGTGCAGCGAATAAAAACCAAAAGGTTTCTATGACTAAGTCGTGCTATACGCATACGAAGAGGTTTCGACCAAGAAAGTATTTCAGTCAGACACCGCAGTCTGGAAGCAGAGGAAGGGGGATACCTCCACCGAGCTGGGAGAGGCAGGTGGGGAAGACTTCACCTCCAATTGGTGCTCGCAATTGGCGCCAGCTATAGCGTAACAGGCATTCTTGCTGATCAAACAAACATAAAAGTCGTAACGCTGCCTACTGATCGACAGAATCCTTTCTCTGTGTGTTATAAAGTAGGTGATTCATTTTTAATTTGCCCTCACTTGAGGCTAATACATTGCGGTCCTTGTTTAATTCTGATTTTAATCAAGAAATCCAATAGTCTGGAAGAATCTACCAGCGATTCATTTTTGGATAAAAGGGGGTACCAGACACCCTGGAAACAATAACTTTATAAATAGTTTCTAATAGTCTTTCTGATTCGACCAAGCGCAGCCGATCTAGCGCGCAATTGGATGCAATATGGCACACAGATAGGCAGTAGTCTTAAAGTTTTTATTGGCTATACTTTTCTTTTGGAACATAAAGAAAGTCCCATGCTCTCTGGGAATAGTTTCTTTTGAATTGTTTTTAATCCCTGTGTAAGCAATTTTGGAAAATTGAAATCCCTCCACACAGAACCGGTTTCGTAAATCGTTATATAAAGTTGTTTTTTCTAGACCAATGATATTTGAGGAGAAAATTAGAGAAAGTGCATTGTATCACCTTTGGGGCTTTTGGCGACCGGTTCACGACTTTTTTCAAAATAATTCCAAGACTGCTTCGAGTATATTTAGAAATTGCTTTCGGAGTCGTTTGGATATAAATTCTGGATTATTTTTGAGTTTAGAGCATGACGGAGTCATTTTGGGATCGTTTACTGAATCAAGTTAGCATAATTTGACCACCATTTCGAGATCAATTCCGAAGTATTTCGGTATCATTTTGGGCTAGCTCCGGAATATTTAGAGTTTTAATTCGGTATCCCTTCGGCACTGTTTTGAGATAATGTTAAGATCAATTCGGGACTATTTGGCGAAAATTACTTGTTTGTATGCGGAATATTTTTCCGATCGAAAGCAATAATTTTGTTATTGTTTTCGCGATGCGATGTCCTTCGCTCAAAACGGGACTTATTTCGAAATAACTTTGGAACTATTTCGAGATTATTAGAGACTATTTGCGGGGTCAATTCGGAAAAGTTTGGAGATCAGTTTGGACTCATTTTGAAATAATTTGATAATTTTTTCGGCATGGTTTTCGTGATTTTTTTGTGATAATATCGGAACTATTTTGGCTATATCCGGAACTGGGGTCAATTCGGTCAGTATCATTTTGCGGCAATATTCGAAATTTTCGGGTTATATACGAGATTATTTCGTAATTATTTTGAATTTGTTTTCGGCTCTATGTTTTCGTAGACTATCTCCAAATAATTTCGGGACTATTTTCGGAACCATTTTGCGATCAATTTGGAGCTTTCGAGAAGAACAATTTTTTTTTATAAAAACTGAATAAATTTTTTAAGTATTTTCAAGATGATGCAATGAGTACTCTAATTTACTATTGCCTACTTAAGCTTCGTCCTTCAAAAACTGTCACGTATGCTCTCCAATGATAATCGCACCCTTTCAGCCGAATCACTGCTGTCAAAGCGCCCTTTGCACTCACTAGGTGAGTGTTAATATCCACAAAATTTTTCCCATCATCTGTTTGCCGCCCAGTCCTGCAATGCCACTCTAATTTGTTAGCTGTCTGACTTAGAGGACTCAGCAATAGATAAGGTTGGTACAAAAAAAAAAAAAAAGAAACATGAAATGAAATGCGTGAAACAATGTTATAACTGTCTTTTTTTGCACATAATTAGCTGATGTAATTAGTTGTATTTATTGCGTTGGATTTATTATTAATTAATTTGTTTATTTATTGCTCAATGGAAAATTGTTCGATTGCAACTGTTGCAGGGACGACAATTCTTTTTTTATATAATTCTTGTTGATATTATTTTGTTCTGCACTGCTTTTGCCATAAAAAGCACACATTTATTGCTATTTAATTAAATTAAATGTATTTGCTATATACGTATATGGGCATATATTTATATGTGTGTGTTTGTTTGTGCATATAATTTTTAATTTCTTTTAATGCATTCCGTTTTTGATTGCACGGCATAAATTCGTTTAATGATTGCATACATTGAAATAATTGTTGAGTTTTGATTGCATATATGTAAGTCTCGGTATGCATGCATGAAGCACAGTGCCGTACATAACAAAAGGTCTTAGGGGCTTTACATCTCGACAAACTGAAAACCCCTATCTTAAAGGTTGAAGTGGTTGTTAAATAAGAGCCCGCATATAGAAGGATGTGCCTGTTGTGTTTCCTGCAACAATAACGCGACCCTAAAATGATTTAAGGTCGTTGCTCCAAACCTACAAAGGAAAAGCACACGCATACGGCTTGAGATAGTGGATAGAGCACTGAAATCTCTATACCACCAAAGTCCACAGCATGAATACTATGTGAGGTAAAGTCGGAGTAAAGTCAAACCTTGTTGGTTAGACTCATTGTTCATTCCCGCTGAATCGAAGGACGATATCAGCTTATTTGTGTCATTCCCCATCAATATGATCTCCATCTTTCAAAAAATATCTGCCTATGGGGTTGATGCATTATATTAGTCGCACAGTCAGGAACTGTTTTGTCACTTCAATTGCTACTTTGGGAACCTTCTATTTAGCCGGAGCCTTTTTATTACCTCTCTTTAGCATGTTGGTATAGAACCACTTAGTCCCTACTTGTTCTGCTTTGCAGCTTTCCAAATACATGGTCCCGAGGCGACTCCGTATCGAGCAAACTCCGTTCAAATATAAACGTCAACATTACACTATTTATTTACCAGTTCATGATCATCGATATCACGCCGCCCTCCCAAGCAGACTGATCCCTCGGCGAACCGGCGCAGGAGTTAATTGATGACCAGCGAAGGTGATAATTCTTCTCCTGTGGTGTGCCTTTGTTAACTGGTTTTGTAGTATTATGCATGGTGCCGCCTTATGTCAATACGTTTGTAGTACTATGCAGCATGATCTACTACGCCAATGCACTTTCTATGCAGACTACACATATTGCATTCACATTATAATATCGACCTAAATACATTTCATTTACCCCATCAAGACCTGTATCCGGTTACATTTCTACTGGTACATTGACCAATGACAATTCGTCAATGCGCCTGCCAAAATATTTCTACAGTTATAATTTGTTAAACTAGGTCGAACTAATATGCTGACTCAGTATGTAAATGTTAAGAATGTAGTGTATTAGTGTTAGTGTATATAAGTATGTGTAGAATAGATAATTTTGTATAAAAGGAAAGACAATTCTAAAATAAAGACAATCGCATTTTAACGCTACAGATCGGCGTTTCAACTAATCCTTGTTTTTACATATTAAAGTTTCGCTACTTTACAACAAGTGTGCTCACGCAATGGCTCTTTTGGCTCGGTATGGTTCCCGACAACATCACTTTGGCTCCTGCTGGCTCCCAACAACAACCAAATCGATTTCGATAGAATGTGACTGCAAATATACACAGTGTGCTATGAAATGAAGTAAAATTAAAATTTTGTATCGCGTTGGTACCGGTCTGCCACACAAATGGCACCAAAATCGATCTACATTCATTTACTGTCGGTTGAATCGTACATATTTCGTTGCTTGTTAAATTCCCTTGCAAACTTAAAAAGTAAAATTTCTAATTTTATTCCAATTATTCCTTGCCATTCCGGGAAGGAGGTTGAGTATTTTTTGTTTGCGCTGTTGTTGTTGGTTCCTGTAATTAAATCCCTTGAGCACACTTTAGCATTCGATGTCCTAACAGTCATTTACCCGTAAACCTCCCTTTTCACGGTTGGTTTCAAGTTTATAGAACCTCAACAGATCCTTATTCTCGTCGCATAAGTTTGCTGTAAACATTTTTCGCTATAAAACTTTGAAATCTAAGAAAATAATTTTCAAAGTCAAACTTCTACCCCAATCAGATTTGTTGCATACGCCTCTGATGTCATAAAAAATTAAATGCAACACGAGTTAAATATCTGCTATGCTAGCAATTACATACAAACTTTCCTACGTACATACTTAGCTACTGCATAAATGCATACTTAAGTACCACATTATGAGCCCCCCCATTCCTATAGCAACAGCGGCAATGGCGGCACAGTTCAGTGACCCGATCGTCAGCCAATATTCTCAACCCACTGTTGTCAACACCAACAGGTGTCCCCTTGTTTCGATCCGATTGCGATTAAATACGAGCTGTTCATGTGTTTGCTGCTTGTTTTTGTATTCTGGTTTTATTTGTTTTTTGATTTTGTTATTTGTTTTGGAGCTAAAATTGCACTGATATACATAACTTGGATTTATGTGACTGGAGCATTTTTATTGTGACTAAACAATTACTTACTTGGGTAAATGGGTGATTGTGCGCCGCAGAAAAAAGCCCCAGGTAGGTGACCTCTAACACGATATTCTGGAATGTTTTTGCTTCTAATTACAAAGTGGACATGTAAATTTTTCGGTTTCGTTCTCAATTACTGCATGTACATATACATACATAAGCACTTGTTAAGTATTGGATTTGATTTAAAATATTCTGAGATTAAATTTATTAGAAACCCCAAGGTTAGTATACTCGAGTTCCGATATGCCCTAGAAAATGCCTTTTTTACGAAATTACGACCGCCCAAACCTTTCCAAGCTTCCCTAGTACAAATTTTGGTCCACACTACATCCATCCTTAGTCTTGCCCATAAAACATTGACTTCTTCTACCGAGCGCTGGAAATTCACAAGGTAGATGCCTAACAGTTTCAGGATCTACTTCGTTGACGCAGCTTCTACAATAATCATTAAATGGAGCGCCAATCCTTTCGGCATGCGGTCCAATACAAACATGACCCGTGAGAAGACCTACAACTAAGGAAATATCCCTCTTACGGAGGGTGAGAAGCTCTCGCGATCTCTTCTTATTCCATTCCGGCCATGTGAGTTTTGCCGTGTGACATTTAGCACGATGCTTCCGTCTGGCTCCCGCTACCATCAGTAGAGCCGCCTTTATCTTGAGCCTGCAGGTGGAGAGCGGCATGCCCAACCTCTTCCAGTATGGCGAAAGTGGAAGGGAGGTACCCTTTCTTGCAAGCTCATCCGCTATCTCATTACCTGGTATGCCCTTATGTCCCGGAACCCCTTACCAGATGCAGAGTAGAGATGTTCAGCCATCACGTTAAATGATCTGCGACAGCCTACTACAATTTCAGAATTAGCTGTGACAGAGTCAAGGGCTTTCAGTGCTGCTTGACTGTCTGAGAAAATATAAGTGTGCTTCTGAGAGACTGCCTTCTCCCTATCTTGTATGGTCTTGTATGGCCGCAAGCTCGGCCTGAAATACGCTACAGTGATCCGGAAGGCGAAACGATCTTTGTATCTCCAATCGTTCCGAATAGACACCCCCTCCGACCCTGTTATCCAGTTTAGATCCATCTGTGTAGATCTGAATGCTGTTAGTGGGCCAATCAGGGTCATTCACCTACTGTTCCCTCTCAGGGATTAATATCTCGTATCGCTTGTTAAAGTTGGTATGTGGTTTGCAGAAATCTGTCCATTCTGGTAAGCAGAATCTGTCTAGAATTTCAATATGTTTGCAGTGAGAACATGTGGTCAGTTTCCTCAGCCTAATAGCTGCACATGCTGCATATTTAATGCCTACTATGTCTATGGGTAGTAGGTTCAGTTCGTGTTGAGCGGATGGCGGCTCCGCTTATGCAGATCTATTCAGGGCGGGCCACCATACCGCCACCCCGTTTAGCAATATTGGCCTAACTATGGCCGTGTATATCCAATGTGCTATCATAGGGAACATACCCCATTTCCGTCCAATTGCCCCTTTACATGTGTAGAGGGCAACCGTGGCCTTACGGACACGTTCCGTGGTGTTTTGTGTCCAGTTCAATTTCTTATCAAGTGTGAGCCCTAGACAGTTGGCGGACTCACTTAACTTAAGCACTGTGTTTGCCAGCGCTGGAGCTGAGAGACGGCAGGGCAGGGAACCGCCATTGCATGGAAGCAGGAAGCATCAACACAGTAGAAACGACTGCAATCCAAGTACCGGATGAAGCACATACGTGAGCCAAAATTTGTCCAATGTCAACCATTAGTCGGTTTCGTGGCTTAGTACGGCACAAAAGAGAATAAGAATATTTTGAAAGACAAAGTTCCTCGCAATCTGTGTTCTTTTGAAGGGCAATGTTATTCGTTAATTCCAAAGATAAATAGACGAAACTGCGGCACTTATATATTGTTA
The DNA here is from genome assembly GCF_040869045.1 of Eurosta solidaginis. NCBI lineage: Eukaryota > Metazoa > Arthropoda > Insecta > Diptera > Tephritidae > Eurosta > Eurosta solidaginis. Next base: position 295,587,596 of record NC_090320.1, read on the forward strand.
TCGTCTAAGTTTCTTATCATCACTCGGTAACTCCCTTTTTGAGTAAGCTGTACTACACTAGTCGACTGCACCTCACCTCTAATACACACTCTTATATAATCAAAATGCATAAGACATTTTAAAGCACGATGGTACTAGAAATTCTTTTTCTAGAATCTAGATCAAAACAAGATCACATTTCCCCATATTGCAATCGAACAAGAAAATTACATCAGTTCGTTCATTCATGCAAAACCAGTGCGCACATTGTTGCAATAAATTCTTAATTAATCTATTGCCATTTGTTTAAAAGAAAACAACTGTAATAATAATATAGAAAAATAAAAATAGCAATAACAATGGCAAAAACAACAACAACCATCCTTTTATGTACAAGTCATAACTAATCAATTTATCGATCAAAGGCGAGCAGGTGTTCTCTAAGCGATTGAATCATTATTTTTTTACAAATTTTATTTTGTTGTTTTTGCTTTTATTATATCGTTTTTTGTCGATATTCTATATTAGCCCACTTGAGTGCGGTGTGTGTGTGTGTGACGAGTGTAAACAAAGAAGACATAGATAAGTGGGTGGATGGAGGTTTCACGCCATATGGTTAAGGTAACAAGCTGGTGCTTGTATGGTGCTATTGCAAATTCGAGTGCAATTGATAATAAAACACATGGCTGCTAGGAGTAACAACCCTGCAAGAAAATAAAGGCATAAGTCGTCGATCTAGGTTGGTTTTGTTAAGAATTCGATAACATCCTTTAGGAAAATTTAAAGATTTAACTAGACAAAAAGCATCTTCTACAGCTAAATGTACCTAAGTTATCTAATCATCAAATCTATAAAAATTTGCGTGACTGGATTAGTGGGAACAGTCTGGAAACACAAAGTAAACTGGCGACGAAGAGCAATGAAGTGCATGAAGCAACTCCAGCCATAAAGCAATTTTAAAGGTTTTTATTTTCCGTAATGTACCAGATCAACATCCGGCGAAGGACCATCAACTTCTATAAAACTTTCCTAGAAGTATAGGAAGATCGCCCAGCCGGTAAACATGAAAAGTTTTGTAGTTAACCAAGTGCACATCCCTCGCGAACTTTCGGTCCCGAACTCTAGCCAACTATGTGTTTCCCGACTTAAGGGCGGTGTCAAACTGCCCCATCAAGGACATCAGTGAGTTTATAGTTTTAACCAAGTGGTGTGAGTAAAGCAACACGCACGGTACATCAGCCAACACATAATTGGTTCCAGGAGAAAGTGCATCAAAATGGCGCCTAGAGCGCTACTTGGGCCCGGCTCCATAGCCGTGCAGCACAGCAGCCAACCAACCAACACGCGCCGTCCGGCAGCACAAGAGCTTTTTTCCTGCGGTGTCCGTTTACTGTTTACTTATTAAGTACGCTGGTGTTAGTTCAGCACTTCAAAAGCAATCAATTGATAATTTACAAAATTTACAAAAATGTTTGCTGTTCATTTAAAGCTAGATAACGTTTCCAGAGACAGTGGCAATGCCTGCGTGTACGGGAGACGCATATTGCATTCTCAATTAGTTAGTTTATTACACTTCTAAATTTATCCCTTCGAAGTGTGGGCATGTTGAGTGGTAACTAGACTTAATTTAATTTTGTTAGGAAATTATGGATTCTCATACGTAACTGTTGTCACGTGACAGTTTCATGCAAGATAGTTCTTTAGACCTTGATCTGTTATAAGTCGAACTTCGCTTTCCAAAATCAAGAATAAAGGGTACACAGAACGCAACAGCTCATGTCTTTTTTTTTAACTGTGCTTCCGCACTACTTTGAATAAAACAGTGGTCCCTAAACTTGAAACTGTGGCTGTGTTGGTAAGAGTAACATCATCGTAGTGGTGGTGTCATAGTCGCTGATTAGCTAGCAACAATGCAAGAAGTACGCATGCATATTTGTTAATACTCGAAATAGAAAATAATTAGGTAGGTCCTAGGTACTAGCCATTACACTCCTAATCAATCTAGGGCGTTGATCCGACAATTAAATAAAGGCGTTAGGCGCGTGAAATTTCTAAAAATGTGATGCGTAGCATAACCAGATTAAAATTCAGTTGGTCTTATATATGACTATCAATAGAAATTTGACGCGTCCAACGCTTTTATTTAATTGACTGATCAACGCTCTAGATTGATGAGGAGTGTGATGGCTAGTACCTAGGACCTACCCAATTATTTTCTAGCTTTTAGTAATACTATTACTTCATGTAAGTATTGTTTTCAATAAAACCGTTTAACTTAAACATTTTTTTTTAATAATTTTTTTTTTCAAATTTTTAGTCTTTATTTAATTGCCTATTATTTCTTATTCTATTTAGTTCATTTAGTGATTTATTATTACAAGGACTCTTTCCTGACAATTTGTTACAATCTACGTCCTCAATACATAATCCTTTCAAAGACTTTACTCGACTCTGCGCCACGTATGCTTGTCCCTCCTCTAACTCCAAAATATTTTGATGTCACTTCTACCGGACTGTATGTAATATTTGTTCCAAATATGTGCCAAATCGGACATCATAGGTTGCTTTCTATTCATGTATGTATTATGTGTTGCAAATATGGACCAAATCGGACCACAAAAACGATTTTTTTGCACATCTCGATCCTTGCGCCACCTAGCGGCGAATTTTTTCATAGGTCGCTTTCTATTCTTGTATGTATTATGTGTTCCAAATATGAGCCAAATCGAACCAAAAATACGATTTTTGTGAATATCTCGATCCTTGCGCCACCTAGCGGCGATTTTTTTCTTATTATTGCATTTTCATCGGGTTCTGAACTATATTCCAAGTTTCAAGCTTGTAGCTTATCGGGAAGTTACTTAAATTTTAATTACAAAATTCGTGCCAACCAGCCTGTCAAGTCAAGCTAAATAAAACCGCTTAGAAATAATATGCATATATGTGTGAAGTGAGCGCAAATAGTTATTTCACGACGACCTCTGAAATAAAATCAAACCATTCGGCCAGAGCTTTTTCGATAGATTCAGTCAAGACATTCTTAAAGACAGCTTTTATGTTAAGAAAAGGTCCGAGCACTCAAAGTAGCTTCACACAGCGATATCTTCCATGCGATTTAAAGTCCCCTTACCAAAAGGGAATTTATAATAGCATTACGTAAAATATCCCGATATTCAATAACACACCAACAATGAACAATCAATGCCAATATTGTTAGATATCTCTGCCATCCGAGCGATTATCATTACGAAGGGTGTTTTATTTTAATTGATTCTGATTTGATATGACCATTGAACATAGTGCGCGTTTAAGATTACGTCAAGTATTATATGACAGGCTGGCTGACATACACTTCTATTATGACAATTATATTGTGAGCGAGTACTTAATGCCATAAATTTTAAATAAATATTTATTAGCAAATGCATTCGAGATAAGGTTTTTTCTTCCATATTTCTAGCCTGCGATGCATATTGCTTTCGCAAAATATAAAAACAGAAATTTAAAAACAATAGAAATATCCATAAAATGAATTGCACTTGTCGCAAATGCCAATGCGGCAATCTGTCTCGATATTGCATCAGTTTTTTTATTTTTTATTTCGAGTTTAAGTTATTATTATATCTAGTGCTGTTATGTTCAAGTAAAATATTAGTCTACTAAGTATGTAATGAGTATTCGTGGCAGAATACTCGGAGTGTTTGTCAAATCACTTCCAACGGGCGAGTCCGGTTGGAAAAATAAGGAATCGGAGGATATTTATGCGCCTTAAAAAGGGAGTCCTCAGGACAATGACCCCAATACGCTGAAAGCTAGGCAGGTAGAAAAGGACCTTAATAAACTGAAAGTAGCGGCAAATGATGGGGCAAAGGCGCAGTGGCAGAGGTGCACGAGCAAATCAATGGTGCTGAATCCCATAAGAAAACCCAAAACATGCTAATAGCAGGAGAGGTGGAAAAAGACCACGAGGGCCTGGAAGTAGCAGTAAGAGACCATGGTATAAGCGTAGAGGCGAAGTGGACGCACAGCTCAATGATGCTGCGAGTCTAACAAAGACGCTTCGAACAGGGGAGGGAGAAACGGACCTCAACACTCGGAAAACAGCGGAAAAAAATGCAGTGCGTGAGCGCAGTGGCGAATAATTTGGAGGGAGACAAACAGCTCAATGGCGCTGCGAGTCTTACAGATAAACCTCCAGCACAGTAAAGTGGCATCGGGCGAGCTCCTCCTGACTCTTAAGGAGGGTTCGTTTGATGTGTCGCTGATACAGGAGCCATGGCTTTCATCTGGAGGAAAAGTTTCTGGACTCAGCGCTCGCGGATTCAGCGTTTATTACGCAAAGACGGAAAGAGGTTAGAGCTGCAGTCCCTTATCCTGGCATCCTGCTCTTGACGTGGAAGCCCCACTAGAGGAGTTCAAAAGGCTTGCTGATTAGGGAGGGTGCAGAGGACGGCTTGTCATAGGCGCGGATTCGAATGCGCATCACAGCGTATGGGGTGGGGACGATGTGTACATACAGTTGCGAACACGAAAATAGCAGCAAAAGTTATTGAAAAGAAAAATTTTGTATTTATATTCTTATTTATTTTCGGTAGTTTTAGAAATATCTTTGGTGAAAAAATTTTAAAATTGCAAAATTGTTAAAAGATTTTAAAAAAAAAAATAAAAAAAAAATTTAAACACAGTTCGATTTTTTTTGATAATTGCGAAATTGGGTTAGTTGTTCTCGTTATACACTTCGATACTGTATCTTTTTCTGAAAATGATGAAAATAAAAGAACAAAAAAATAACTGATATGTTGTTGCTGCTATTTTCGCTTCACACAGCTGTATAAAATATTGAATAGAAATATTATACGCACGTACTCATAATAAATGCTAAGTATGTCACTATCAGTGGTAATTTGTTATAAAAACTGACACGCGCTGAAGGAACTGGTGTTGATAAGAAAAGTGATAACTGCGAACGATTCTATACTCTGCTGTACACCACTTATGGACTATATTAATTTTAAGAAATCGAGTTGAATGGGCGGTTATAAAACACTATTTTATTTTAAGCGTGAGCAAAAGAAAACCATACGCAAAACCGTAACAAACAACAAGGCCGTGGGCGCTGATGGATTGCCTGCGGAGCTATTCAAGTACGGCGGCGAGGAATTGGTAAGGCGCATGCAACAGCTTCTTCGCAAAATATGGGAGGACGGTTGCATGCCCGATGATTGGAATCTAAGTGTTCTTTGCCCAGTCTACAAGAAGGGGATACTGCAAAATGCACCAACTATGGTGGAATCAGCCTTCTTAATATCGCATATAAGGTCCTTTCAAGTGTATTGTGCGAAAGATTGAAGCCCATCGTGAACCGGCTGATTGGACCTTATCAGTGCTGCTTCAGACCTGGTAAATCTACCATCGACCAGATTTTCACAATTCGCCGAATCTTGGAAAAAACCCGTGAAAAAAGAATCGACACACATCACCTCTTCGTCGACTTTAAAGCCGCTTTCGACAGCATGAAAAGGAGCTGCCTATATGCCGCTATATCTGAATTTGGTTTCCCCGCAAAACTTACACGGCTGTGCAAAATGACGTTGAGCAACACCATCAGCTCAGTCAGAATTGGGAAGGACCTCTCCCAGCCGTTCGAAACTAAACGAGGTTTCAGACAGGGGGACCCCTATCGTGCGATTTCTTTAATTTGATGCTGGAGAAAATTATACTAGTTGCAGAACTTAACCGCACTGGAACAATATACTATAAAAGCGTGCAATTACTGGCATATGCTGATGACATTGATATCATCGGCCTAAACACCCGCGCTGTTAGTTCTGCTTACTCCAAACTGGAAAAAGAAGCGGTAAAGATGGGTTTGATGGTGAATGAGGACAAAACGAAGTACCTGCTGTCATCTTGCAAAGAGTCAGCGCATATGTGCCTTGGCAACCACCCTACTGTTGGCAGCCATAATTTCGAAAGAGTAAAAGACTTCGTTTATTTGGGAACCAGCATCAACACTAGCAACAACATCAGCACTGAAATCCAGCAAAGAATCAATCTTGCCAATAGATGCTACTTTGGACTAGGTAGGCAATTGAAAAGTAAAGTCCTCTCTCGGCGAACGAAAATCATACTCCACAAGCCACTTATCGTACCCGTCCTTCTATATGGGGCAGTAGCATGGACCATGAGAACAGCAGATGAAGCGGCTTTGGGAGTGTTCGAGAGAAAAGTTCTTCGAAAGATGTATGGACCTCTACGCGTTGGCGAGGGCGAGTACCGAAGAAGATTTAATGATGAGCTGTACGGGCTATACGTAGACATCCACATAGTCCAGCGAATTAAAACGCAGCGGCTGCGCTGGCTAGGCCATGTTATGCGAATGAAATATGATGATTCGGCCAAGAAAGTGTTTCTATCGGAACACGCCTATGGAAGCAGAGGTAGAAGGCGGCCTCCATCCTGTTGGAAGGAACAGGTGGAAAACGATTTAAACTCCCTTGGTGTGACCAACTGGCGCCGGTTGGCGGAGCGAAGGAGCGACTGGCGCACCTTGTTTGACGAGCATAACCGTTTAGACGGTTAAGCGCCAATTAAGTAAGTCGGTAAAAAAGGGACTCCCCATACATACTTTGAAAAATGGTTTCGATGGTTTATTCCATTTTTACTGAACTTTTTTTTTTACGGATACTTACTCTTAAATTATATTCAGTTGTTATTGCCAGTAGCTTATATATAAAAATTCTGTTTGAAAATTTTGAGAAAAAGTATCTGTGATCGTAATAGCTTGTGAAAATTTAGAGCTATCTTACTGAAATTTGGTATATAGATTTCTTGGCGCCCATCTTCTATTCTTATTTCACATCAGCTAAATTGGAGTATAACTACAACCACTTTTCATAGTAGCGTTTAAAAGTTCCCCAGAAAATGATCTGAAACTAAATGAAGGATAAAAATTAGTATAAAATGTTTGCGCTACAACTGAAAGTAGCCCCCTTATAAATTGTCAAAGTATTACCGTAATGCGCATTTATCTCAAGCACGCACCATGGTGTGGTAGTGCTAACCTAACTAATAAAAGGTCTTGGACTCAAGTGAAAAGACAACTAATTTCAAAAAAATACTTTCGAACATATTTACTGACACTTCAAGCGTGTTTTCGCCATGAAAAGGTTTTCATCCAAATTAATCTGCCTAAACAGATGCCGTTCAGTAGGTCCGACAATTTGTAGGAAAAGAAGCTGGATCTCATCGGAGCTACCTATCCGTCTTCGAAATTCCAATTTTATAATTAAAGCGGCCTCGTAATTTAAGGGCAGATGAAACAAAATTTGTTTCGAATATATTTTCGTATTTCTTTATTTTTATTTAAAGAACGGATTTTTGATGAGATGAAATGCGCAGGTAGACTGCAGATACACATATATAATCTTTAAAAGCTCGCGATCACTAGATGATCCACTGTGTCACCTCGAGGGAGGGCTGACTTAGGACCGACCTAAAAACCATGTGATATCAAAAGAAAAGCCATGGATCCGACGTTAGCGTATTAGACTTGTCCGTGGATTACTGTCTCGTCTTGCATCCTTTACTCGTACCAGATCAAACAATGTTTAATTTTAAAGCTAACGTTACGGTTATTGTTTCGGATCTAGCGTAGTTACGAAGAGAGTTATGCTATTACAAACAGTTTCTGCTGGCACCCAGAAGCCTAGGAACCTAAGTAGTAAGTTAGCACCTAAAGGAACTCGGCATTCAAGAAGTCAACCATATGAAGAAAAGGATCTGAAAAGGGGTCTCAGAGACATCCACAACAAGGCGTCTATCTACCAGGCTAACAATTGCTCGGTGAACCCCGTCCTCAAAGACAAATACCCTGAACTCGCAACTTAGGAAAGAAACCATGGCACCAATAATCTTTTCAACACCATCACCCTTATCATTTTGGACCATACATGTTAAAAAATCAAGTTTCCTCGTACTTCCGTTGGAGGCTATTGATAACAATTTGTAAGTGATCGTAGCTATTGAATAGGTCGAGGCGCTGCTACATTAACAACAACATGAGAGTTATGTTTATCTCACCAATGGTGCCCGAGCAGAGACTTCCCATTGCAGGAGATTTTGAAAAATTAGCAAGAAGCATCAACGCTGCAGGATCGGAACAGTATATAAACATAACACTATAAAAACCTTGCTTATTACGCTGCTATTCAAGTCGATTTAATATCCCCCGAGGTGTATGATATTATGTTTAAGTCCTTTAGAAATATTTTTTTTCGAGAACTTTATATCGCTTGCGTTTCTCCGATTAGTTTTTTTTTCTTTTGTATGTAGATATAACTGACGGTAAAGTGGTTATGGTTTTGTAAAATTGCAACTCGTCTTATCTCACCAGTGGTGCACGAACATAGACCAGCCTTTTAATTTTTTAGTCCGAAAGAAATTATTAAATCCGGACTTTTATTTTTTAAGGGCTGAACAAAAGTTCGGGCAATAATTGTGCAGCCGCTCATCCGAATAAAACGGTTTTTTTCTCATACAGAAACCTTCTTGTTTCAACAGAAAGCGGTGTATAAATTGAAGGATTCAAGACATTTTGGTAAAAAACTCGGTTTATTGGGATGAACCGTTATGTGGCGGGCTTCTATTCGTCCGCAAAAGAAAAGTCCGAATAAAATTTTTACTTGTGGATATCTTTGGAAAAAGTCCGAAAAATAAAAAGCTGCGTGATTCGTCTTGAAATTGCTATAGGTTCCTCCGGAATCCCATAAACTATCACCCATGACTGAGGGAAAAAATGGTGTCAAGGTGTCAAGGTTGTGTAAATTTCCGTCTCCTCTTAAATCACAAGTGGTGTCCGAGCAGGAACCCGTATCTTCGGGAAGTTTTTAAAAGCAGAAAGAATCATATATATGATGGAATTGTCACATATACTTAAAAACATAAGTGTTTAATAAATATTCGTTCTTTATGTTCATGTTTAAATAATCGGGTAAGATTTTTAACTTCAACACAATCGAATAAAAGTAAGTCTAAATGATACCTGAAATCGAAACCTTCTTTAGGTTCTCTTGCACTTAGGCTCGGCTTTCTTTAATTGATGTGCTTCCTATACTGAATTTACTACTGTTTTCGCTAAAATGTCGATGAAAAGCCCATATTAACTAGTAATTTTCGCTAATCAGTAAAGTAAATTCGATATTGAATTAAATGCGAAATTTAGAGCTATCTTTGCATATATCCCACTAACTAAGTTTAACAACTTCCATGTCCCCATACAAAGCGCTTTGAGAATGCCCCACGCCCAATAAGTTTTTTGTATTGCTTAATTGAATAATATAAATATATATTATAAAATATTATTTCTATAAATAATTTGGCATATATTTACCTTATTTTGGCTATTTTATTTTGTGGTGCACGAACATAGGCCCGCCTTTTAATTTTTTAGTCCGAAAGAAATTATTAAATCCGGACTTTTATTTTTTAAGGGCTGAACAAAAGTTCGGGCAATAATTGTGCAGCCGCTCATCCAAATAAAACGGTTTTTTTCTCATACAGAAACCTTCTTGTTTCAACAGAAAGCGGTGTATAAATTGAAGGATTCAAGACATTTTGGTAAAAAACTCGGTTTATTGGGATGAACCGTTATGTGGCGGGCTTCTATTCGTCCGCAAAAGAAAAGTCCGAATTAAATTTTTACTTGTGGATATCTTTGGAAAAAGTCCGAAAAATAAAAAGCTGCGTGATTCGTCTTGAAATTGCTATAGGTTCCTCCGGAATCCCATAAACTATCACCCATGACTGAGGGAAAAAATGGTGTCAAGGTGTCAAGGTTGTGTAAATTTCCGTCTCCTCTTAAATCACAAGTGGTGGCCGAGCAGGAACCCGTATCTTCGGGAAGTTTTTAAAAGCAGAAAGAATCATATATATGATGGAATTGTCACATATACTTAAAAACATAAGTGTTTAATAAATATTCGTTCTTTATGTTCATGTTTACATAATCGGGTAAGATTTTTAACTTCAACACAATCGAATAAAAGTAAGTCTAAATGATACCTGAAATCGAACCATTCTTTAGGTTCTCTTGCACTTAGGCTCGGCTTTCTTTAATTGATGTGCTTCCTATACTGAATTTACTACTGTTTTCGCTAAAATGTCGATGAAAAGCCCATATTAACTAGTAATTTTCGCTAATCAGTAAAGTAAATTCGATATTGAATTAAATGCGAAATTTAGAGCTATCTTTGCATACATCCCACTAACTAAGTTTAACAACTTCCATGTCCCCATACAAAGCGCTTTGAGAATGCCCCACGCCCAATAAGTTTTTTGTATTGCTTAATTGAATAATATAAATATATATTATAAAATATTATTTCTATAAATAATTTGGCATATATTTACCTTATTTTGGCTATTTTATTTTGTGAATCAAATGTGACTCCTGAACGTAGCAAAAACGATTTTGTTTACCACGTTCAATGAGTCACATGTGAACATATAGGACCATAAGAAATAATTTAAGTTTTCGAATCACAATAACGGTAAATTGATATATAAATGTCAAAAGCGTGTATTAGTGTGCTTTTTTGTTTAATTGAAGTTAGAAGTATATACAAAAATTGAAGAAAATGAGAAAAAGGTATCAGAAAAAAAATTTAGAAATTTTCTTTCATTTTCCTAAAGTTTAGATCTTTTGATATACGCTCACACAGAATTCACAAATATATAATGACACGTTCATACCAAGAAAGCGTCTTTAAATTGTATAAAGAAATGAGTCACACGTGACTCATGAACTTATTTCAATACGCTCTTTTGAGTCACATATGACTCATTGGACAGGGAAGTTGTTAAGACAACCAAAATTTCTCTAGTTCGTCTGCACCTATGCCGTAAGCTGATTGAAATTTGAATGGCGACGAAAACTTTCCCTATCAATGAAAAGCAAAAAGTATTTACGCAACCTCAACTTTGTGTATTTATCTAATATCATTTTTAACACGCTTATATTAGCTTCACTTGTACGTATGCGTGTTTCTTACGCTATAGGCTAGGCGCGCAAAGGAGAGTTAAACCCATCTAGCGGTAATTATTGAAGTGGTTAATTAACTCGCTACAAAACGAGTTGTGCTTAATAGCGAAGATACGAACCTGTTGATCTAAGTGTATTGTAGATACCAAGACGGCACCATATTTGCGTGTTTTTTTTAGTTTTTTTAAACTATATTTATTATTGACTTAATTCTAACCGGAATGAGGGCAACTATTTATGTAAATAAAATTTGTGTGCGCACATGTCTCTCTATTTACACCATTCATAATTCTTTAGTGTATCTGTTCTTGGATTTTACCATTTCTACGAAGCCTGTGATAAACGTTGACAGTCGCGATACCCACCTGCATATCGCGACAGTGGAATTTTATCAACATCGGGCCCACATTTGGCTGGGGGCGTATCTCATAAAAGATGCTATGAATCTGAAATTAGTTTGTCGGATGTGGTGAGTTCATGCCCAACTGGACAGTGGCCATTTTCCTATTCATGAAATAAGGAGCCGAGCAATAGAGGAACGAAAGACATCACTGAAGTGGCACAACGATGGCATCCATGAGTGTCCTATTGAGGTGGGGGAAACAGGCTTCGCAAATGAGCTTTTCTCAGTAGTTTCGAAGGTAACAAAAAAGTTTGTACGGCAGCTGGGAACGCGTGGAGCTCAGTGGATTAGATACCAAGGAAAAGACAGGGAGTGATCATATACCAACCAAAGACTTCGGTGAGTAAGAAGAATATGGAAAAGTAGATAAGGAAATGGAAATTGTTTTGAAAAGGAGAGGGGATAGAAGATGCAAGGGGAAATTAATGTGGAAGATAAAAGAAAAGATAACAACAGAGGAAGTGAAACAAACGGATCGTTATGAACGTGATGACGAAGATGTAGGCAGAAGCGAGAACAAACATAAAATCCTGAGTGAAGAAGTGTAAGCTGAGTCACCTTGCAGCTGCAGTCTCGGTTGCAGTTACAGCTACAGCACTCATCTGTACCTCCGGTTTTAGTAACTGCAGCAGTTAATACGTTTAATACGGTTTACGCTTGCGGTACAGTTATGGAAATGGCGGTAAGTACAGTATAGGGACACCGCTACGACTTAGGTTATAATTTTCTTATCCTCATGTTGAGGATTACGGTAACAGTTCGTAGAATTACCGCAACAGTTCGTAAGTTTATAGTTACGTTAATATTATCTGTAGTAGTTAAGCATCCATCATACTTATGGTGAGATTTATAGTCAGCGCTACGGTTATGGTTATGAAAACAAAGGTTACGATTATGGTTGCGCTTACGGTTATAGTAAAGGTTACGGTTATGGTCGCGGCAACGGTTACATATACAGTTATGGTTACGATTATGGTCGCGAATCCGCTTACTTTCACAATTAAATTTAATGATACTTCAACGTCTTTCTAAACAACCTTAAGAAACAAATCAACTGCAATTGTTCTTTAAGTCCATAGCCATTATAAAATCTTCAAATCTCTTGCCAGCAGCATTTGTGGAAAAGACAAAGAGACGCTCATTACCACTTAAAAAGCAATTGACCGGCCGCTGGCATGCTACGCGTCATCGATATAGTCGTCAAGCCTTAAGGTTACTCACTGGATGAAAATACAGACATGCCAAAACACTGCTCTCAGAACCGCTACGGCCTGTCTTCTTATGTCTCCATAACGCCAACTACACAGTGAGGAGGGAGTACCCCCCGTTATGAAATGCTGAACAAATAGTTTCTAAACAATATCCAGAAACCTGGGCATCCCAAGAGACATCTGACTGGAGAGGTCGCACCTCCCAGGGTTTTAGGAAGTCATCTCCATAAGCATTATGAGACAATACGGCACCTGTGATTACATGAAGAAGAAAAAAAACCAAACAGGCCCTCAGCGATATCCACCAAATGGCGTCAGACCTCTATGCCAGGAATGGCCCGGTGAACCCAGTTCTTAAAGATAATGCCCTGAACTCGTAGAAGGGAAAGTATTCTCCCAAGGGAGAGGCGCGTCTCTTTTGCTCAACTTCGATCTGGATACTGTAACAAGTTTCATTGGACTCCCGTTAGAGGACTTTTATGATAATTTGTGAGAGGTCGCGTCTATTGGATGGCGCGAAGCCCTGCTACAAAAACAACACATCAAAATCTAGGAGCACTTGCCACGTATTTTTTCTCATTGAAAAATGCACTGCTCAGCCGCTTGATGTGGCCCTGTGTTTCGGTTTTTTAAAATGTTTCGCTTGTGTTTTTTAGCTTTCACCTTCATACACACATGCCATACGTCGAAGCGATAAGATAACAACTGTATGAAATGTTAAATTGTTGCGAATGGTAAAAAGTGCTTAAGGTTCCTTGCACTCTATAGACTAATTTGCAAATTATTCAGAGCTAATTTTGTGCATATACCAGATAAGAGCGTTTTAAACATTTTATTAACATTCCTCGAAACCAATCTCAAACGTTTTTCTTTGTTTTTGATGTCAAACTAGCCTTCTAGAAATTTTAGCTCTTAATACTCATATTTCCAATACAATTTGTATGAGTTATTGAAAAATGTAGTGCCAACCAGGGTAATATTAAGGGCCCATACTTTATATGATTTGACGTCGAGGCATAAACAATTCCAAAGAAATTTAAGACCTTATCACTCGTAAATTCTGCGGGAATTATAATAAACAAATTAATTTTTTTAATTAAGTTCTTAGAAAAGACAAACTAGTTCGAAGTTTGTGGGGTTTTTTCTCTGTGAAGTGAAATATTGACCACAAATTATTTTAAATTGGTTAGTTTGTCATTGGGCTATGTTGTAATTCTTCCATAGGCACTGCTTAGTTGTTGTTATAGCAGTGAAGATTCCACACATGAATGAGATTAATGGCTATAATTAGGTTGAGAGGGCATGCGTATCGTACAATCACACTAGAAAATATTTTTGTCTATTCTGAATGCCCTCGGTGAGTGCAGAGTGGAGACAAATTTCTGGACGCTGACATATTCTGCTTAATCCCTATTAAGCCACCTAACATCACCTTGAGAGAACTGCCCGCAAGCAATTTTAAGTCATTTTGTCTGCAGTCCTCGCCCTCCTCAAAGCACTTTGTGAATCAACCGACTCGTTTTCCCTCACAGCCTGACACCTCCTTTAGATGCAATTGGTTAGTATACGTCTTGATAAGAGCGTTGACGCAATAGCAAAGTGTTTAGTGGTAACCTAAAAGTGGTCGTACCGATCTGACCGCCTCGCTTATACATATCTACTTCACGCCCTCGAACCCTATCCCTTTTCTCAAACCGAGCGCAGAAAAATTTCAAGTTCTTTCAAAATCTGTAAAAAATTCGAGCACGATAGCCTCGTCTAAATTCTTCGACAGTTTCAGCGCGTCGGATAACGTCTTTTAGTTACAGATATTTCAGAAAAGGCGCGAATATTTTTCAGTATTAAAAACAAGGTGCTGGCTTGCAGTGTGGTAAGTGAGCAAGCTGAATACTCTTCAGATGCGGCGCTCGGTGATTAGATATCTCCTCTGATTTCACTTGGTTTGGCACTTTCCCTTTGTGATGATCTACCTCTCCCTCTCTGCTAATTACCTTGCTCTTGAGTTGAGGGTCCCCAGTGTTAAACCGGCCCAATTGATCATACACATTCCTTAAGGCTACTTGCTCCACGAAAAATTTCTGGCATTCCACCTGGCGAAATAATACGAGCCGAAAATATTATCTTGTTGACTTTTTTATCGCAAAGAACGTGCAGCGCTGAAGCTCCTAGTAAATTGCAGAAAGGCGTATCATTTAAGATTTTTTTTTTAATGGACATACTCTGCTGGTCGATCAGCAGATTATTGGATGCGAGAGTAAGCATCGGTCGCTAGTTGTTGTAGTAGATTGGTTTTCTGCGCGCATAGGTGATAGTACGTGGGCGACCGAGCTTCGCTCGGCAACATTTCGTTGTGCTGAGAAATCTTTCTAATAGTAATCTGTGAGAAATTGCAATTATTCATTTAAAAGAAAATTACTTAAAATTAAGTCGAATCATGTGTAAGATTTTTTACGAAGATTTTTAACTTTAATGTTTTCCTTTCAAGCTTTAATAGAATATGATTAAGTAGAGTACTATTTCGTCTAACTACCCCAACCCGAAATGGCAACCCTACTCAAAAATGGCCCTATTGTAATGCGGAGTGGAATACCTTTCGTTTGATACCCATATCGGCATATCTCATACAATTTTTATAATTTCGAATAGGTGGCAACACTAAATGGCAACCTTACTCAAAAATATCCCTATTGTAATGCGGAATGAAATACTTTTCGTTTAATACCCATATCGGCATTTCTCATGCAATTTTTTTTAATTTCGAATAGGTGGCAACCCTAAATGGCAACCCTGCTCAAAAATATCCCTATTGCAATGCGGAGTGAAATACCTTTCGTTTGATACCCACATCGGCATATCTCATGCAATTTTTTTTAATTTCGAATAGGTGGCAACCCTATATGGCAAGCCTAACAAAAAATGCTGGCAATCCTACTCAAAAATGTACCTATTGTAATGCGGAGTGAAATACCTTTCGTTTGATACCCATATCGGCATATGCAATTTTTTTTAATTCCGAAAAGGTGGCAACCCTCAATGGCAACCCTACTCAAAAATGTCGCTATTGTAATGCGGAGTGAAATACCTATCGCTTCGTACCCATAACGGCATATATCATAAAATTTTTTTTAAAATTTCGAATAAGTGGCAACCTTGTGAAACATTCTGAGTGGCAACACCTAGGTAGAAAGTCTTAGAAGGTGATACATTATCTCTGTGCCAAATTTCATTTAAATCGGTTAAGGCGTTGTCGAGATCGTTCGGCTATACAAACAAACAAGAATTGCTCGTTTAAAGTTATAAGATAAGGTGATTCGTTAAAAGAACTGCGTTCTGGAAGCAATGTTTTAGCGCGAGGGAGAAGCGAGCAATGTCATTGAGCGAGATTAATAATTTAATGCACGCAAGCATAAAATTCACTTGATCACTCTAGCAAGAGAGAGACCTAACTATACAGTGTTATTTTCGGAGATAATTGAATGCGCTGTATACCTACACTCAGAGAGAAGACTCAAAATATCCTAAAGGGAAATGTAGCGAGTAGCCTGGGCAAAGTTAAGTACTGAATCACGCGTTAATTGCCCTAAACCTTGGAAGCGGTGCTATTCACTCTCCGCAGTAGGCGGGAAATACTTACAGTGTAATTAAGAGTTAGGCGTGACCACCTAAAGTCATATAATCCAAAATACTTCAGCAAAGAGATCCCTAATACTTACCGAAGAAGCTTCAATCCTTCTAATATAGGAAAAACAAACGAGTACTAAGTTTTTTTCATAATTTAACACCATAAAGTGTAGCTTTGAACTTTATTCCCATAGTTTTTCGCATTTTTTAATTTTTTGAAGTTTTTAATTGCTGTTTTTTGTTATCTTTTTTAACGCATTTTATGGCACTTCAACTTAATAACTAAAAACAATGAGCGTACAATTAAATATTAATTATAAGAATAAAATTGCTTTTATTTAAGAAAAAAAAATAGCAATAGGATTTGTTTGTTTATGTTTTAGACTAAATTTACATACAATGTACATAACTCTGTAGTACAACAGATGCATAGTATTTGCTTATTGTTTTACATAAGGTAGCTAGACAGATATTTATTTATAAACAGCTTTTTTTATACATGTTGTTGTTTTAGGACTTTGCATGCTTTTTTATGCAACAATTTCCATTATGAAGAGAAAAATATTGTTTTTTTTATTTCAGAGTTGTTTTTTTTTTTTTTTTGTTTTTTGTTTGTTTTTGTAGGAGATTTAAAAATTTCAGTAGGCTTACATATTTAAGGATATTGTTGTATTTTTTTTTAATTTATATTTCTTATGCAATTATTGTCATTTTTCAGTTTTGGGTTTTGTGTTGTAATATAAAAATTTTAAATACTTTTTTATTAATTCCATTTGCTGGAAATTTACAATTATTGTCTTGAACGGCTAGAGATTTTGGTTTAAAGCAAGCTAAAATTGTTTTCGATTTGTAAAAAGTGTGTATGTATTCGAAAATTTTGAACGGTTTTGTAAATAGAATTTTTGCAAAATTTGAATTTACTTATTGAATTTAATTTTTTGTTTTAATGGCAAAATCTGTTAGTTAAATTTTATAAAACGAAAGGATAAAAAATATCAAAAATGTTTATAGCAATAATAATAAAAATTTTATAAAACAATTTTTTTTCTCTGTTAATATTGTAAAAATTGGCACCGTTTTAATGTTTTGTTTAATTTGTGGAATTCATTATTTTTTTTCTTTTTCCCATGTCTTTTCTGCATTTGCAAGATGCGTTTTTTGAATTTTAAAACATAAAAAAAGAAAAAGAAAATTTCTTTACAATTTTATTTTGAACAATTTTTTTTCTCACTAATTTATTTTTGTCAAAAGGTTTTTTTGATTGCTTGCTTTAATTTTTGTTACATTTTATATGATTTGTACTGTTTTAATAATATGAGTTGCTTTATTTTTTTTTTTTTTATTCGAACGCTACTGCATACACTTTTGCCTTTAAATTTTTTCTGACCACTTAATATTTTGTTGCATAAAAATAAATTTAAAATTAAATTTTTTTTTGGTAGAAATATCTTTTTAAAGTCACTTTTTGCATAAAGCAAAATCACAAAGTTCTTACCAAAATATATGTTAATTAACATCAAAAGAATTGAGCTTTCACAAAAGTTTTCAAAAGCATGCCGTTTCTCTTTTTATTCCCTTTTTAACGCAAGGTTCTGGCTGATCGTTTTTTGTAAGCCATATCAACGCTTTTAAAGCTATTTTTTCTTACTCTTTCACGCATATAAACATTTATAATTGCGCTTTTATATTGCAAGCTTTCTCCTAAGGCTTGAAGCTTTCACTTGAGCTTTGAAGCTTTCGCTTGGGTTTTTAAGCATTCATTTCATCTTTGAAGCTTTATTTTTAGCTTCAAAGCTTTAATTTTAGCTTAAATTTAACTTTCAAAGCTTTTCTTTCAGCTTTAAAGCTTTCACCTGAGCTTTTGAACAAAACAGCACAGCGTCACTGCTTGCACACTTTTCAGTCATAATAGAAACTCTAAAAACTAATTATTAAATAGGAAAAGTCTTAATTGCTACGAGCTATGCTGAAACCTTTGTACACAGGCTGTTTTTGAACCACTAAAACTCTCCGCTTATTCATCCTTCTTTTTTCTGATCTTGCCTTCAGTCTGTATCGTTTCGGTTACCGCATCAAAACAATCCGCAATCGTTGGTTCTGAACCATCTGCGCTATAATCTTCACCAGCCATGCGACTCAGCGTTAGTATATAGGAACAAGCGATACGGAGCACAGAGAGCTTTGAAAGCTTTTGTGCATTCGAATATGAGGGCACTGCACGACGCAACGTCTCATAAGCCGCTGAGATTGTATGCACACGCGTGCGTTCGCGCGCGTTTGCCTCAATACGACGTTCACGTGTCATATTCTTATAGTTACGTTGTTGAGGACGCGCGCTACCACTACCCGTACCACAGCTACCGCTTGGCGCTTCTTCAGCGCTACTGGGTTTGTATTGCTCAGCTATTGCAACAGATCGTTGGGCATCGTGTTGCGTACTCATCGACGCCCCTGCAGCACTCAGGTGCTGGGTGATAGTATGCGCTGTTGTTAACGCTAGTGGGACGGATTCAGTGCTGGCATGGAACTTTGTTTGCTGCTGACTATGTGCGGTGGCTTGTTGCTTTTTCGGTACATAAATGGATGGCGCTGGTTCACTGGTGACGGTGGTGTTGGTACATGGCATTGGCGTATGCAGTGCGCGCGTGACCGTATGCGCGGCACGTTCATTTTCTGTGGACTTTTTCGCGACCAGCGCTAATGGTTCCACTTGTTCTTCCACCTTCACTACAGGAATGCGATGCAACGTCGTAACACCTGGATGTCTGACAAATACTTGCGCTGGATTTGGCATCAATTCATGAGGTAGCACTTGACTAGGATCCCAGATGTCATGCTGCGCTGGTGGTGGCGTAACAAGCGTGGGAGGCGTTAACACTACAGCCGAATCAGTGGTCGAAGTATAGCGTATGCGTTTCTTTAGCGGCGCTGTCGATAGTGCAGATGCATGAGAGCCCGCTGCTGTTGCCGTTACGGATGCATCTACTACTTTCGAGGGTTCCGAACTTTTACGTTTATTGCGTACGAGCGCAATCGGTGTTACCTTGACTTCCACTGAATCTTCAGAGGCCTCTGTTGTTATGTCTGTAGGGCTGGTTGGGAAGCTGGGTTCGAGGCGCGCATGATCGATGCGATCGAGATCATCGCCACCCTCCGAGCTGCCTGAGCAGAAGCCGGCATCACGATCGTTGGAATTGGGTGAACCTGCAACGAAGAGAGAAGAAAACGAAATTTTGTTAAATCAAGGTAGGAAATTTGTGTTTTTGTCAGCGCATAAAGCGCGTAGTAATCATTAATAAAAATATACACTAGAAAAAAAAAATAGATATACGTCAGCTATTCTGCTGTCGATATTGATTTTCATATTTTCGAAATTAATAGAAACAATTTTTTTTTTTATGCAAATTAGAGTCTGCGCGCTTGATATCTAATTTGCATAACAAAACGAACTTGTTATTAATTCAGCTCGAAAAAAAGTTTGAAACTTTATTAAGTAAAAGCTAACAATAAAAACAAACAATGAAATCCCCCACAAACGAGTTTAAGCCGCCTACGCGTCTGCGCACAAAACACACGCAGATATTATTTTCAAAACCATTTACGACGGGCGCTAACTTGTGAGCAGAGCGTGATGGTCTTTTAAGATAACAATATACGCTAATCTGCGCATAGAAAGCAATAAAAAGCAAGAAAAAAACGGGAATTTTAATCGTTTTAAGAAACGAGCTAAACGCGTCTGCTGAACGCGTCGCCACTGTGGCTTTGCGGTTTTAGGGCTTGGTCATGACTCAAAGTCGCGCTACAATACGCGTTGATTTAGCCGCATAAATTCAACGATTTTTCTGCTTTTATAAAGTTGGCTCAATGAGCTATTAACAGTTGCCGTATGGTAGCTTAAGGTGAGCCATCGGTGGCAGCTTAACTGCGCTGCTAAGCAGCTGATGGCGCATTTATGTAAGTTGACATCAACGAGGGCGTTTGTAGATAATTTATTGGTCTTAATTTTGTGTTTAGATATGTATATGTAATTAAGAAAGTTAATTGAAATATTTAAGAAAACCAGCTAGAAAGTGTAAGGTCTGCGTCAATTCGTCACAGGAATGAGGAAGTATTCGGTCCTAACCTGATGTGAGTAACACCACTGACTCACCCATGATTTAATATAAACCAATTGCCTCTCAACACTAGCAACAACATCAGCTCTGAAATACACCGAAGAATTAGTCTCGCCAATAAATGCTACATTGGACTAGGTAGGCAATTGAAAAGTAAAGTCCTCTCTCGGCAAAGGAAAATCATACTCTACAAGTCACTCATCGTACCCGTCCTGCTATAACGGGCAGAAACAGGGACCATGACAACAGCAGATGAAGCGGCTCTGGGAGTGTTCGCGAGAAGAGTTCTTCGAAAGATTTATGGACCTCTACGCGTTGACGATGGCGAGTACCGAAGAAGATTTGACGATGAGCTGTACGAGCTATACCCAGACATCAGCATAGTCCAGCAAATTAAAACGCGTCTGCGGTTGGCAGAGAGAAGGAGCGACTGGCGCGCTTTGTTGGGCTGCCATAACCGTTTAAACGGTTAAGCGCCAATTAATTAAGTAAGTAGTCGCCTCTGAAGATGCTACTAAGTATAAGCGACACGTAGGTTTACATCCTGTAGAAGGGGAATAATGTAGCTTTACTATTTTGGAAAATTTTAATTTCCGTTTCCAATATTCTTAATTAGCTCTTCATTACTACAGTAACTAGTTTCCAAAATGTAGTATAAAAACATTATTTCCAATTACCTGTCCATCACAGGAAATTTTCGTTTTCTTTTGTGTGCATTCTCGCTTTATAAAGGAAATGGATAACGTCATACGAAAACAGATTAAAATTTAGTGTTTTTGATTACAAATCACTTCTGCCAGTGTATAAAAATTTCAGCGGTTATTTATAAGCGTCGTTTTTAAATTAAGTCAATAAGTTTTACAGTTAAGCGAATTAGATAAAAGAAATTCTATATTTTAATATCTTTCGATAAAATTAACCAGACTCCCTGATGAAGATGTAAAAGAAAAACATAGAAACGCGTAGGAGAACAAGAAAAAACTAAGTTTTTTGTCTTCTATTTATCGGCCGAAAAGCTCCTTTTAAAAATTTGTAAAAATTGTACTGAATTTTTTTTTTTTTTTTTAATGTACAAAATTTTTTTCGTTTATCATATTTTGAATTTTTTATTTTCATTTTGATTTTGTTTCACTTCTTCTTTTTTAATTTTACCTTATGTATATTAATATAACCTTTTTTTTTTGCTTTTTATCTATTATAATTGTTTTTCAATTAATTTTAAATTACCTTTTTATACTCAGCTTAGCAGAGCTCACAGAGTATATTAATTTTGTTCGCACAAAAGTACCCCGTAACGGCATAAAGTAATCGAGATAGATATAGACTTCTATATATCAAAATTATCTGGGCGAAAAAAGAAATTCATTTAGCCATGTCCGTCCGTCCGTCTGTCCGTAAACATGATAACTTGAGTAAATTTTGAGGTATCTTAATGAAATTTGGTATATAAGTTCCTGGGCACTCATCTCACTATAACCACGCCCACTTTTTCGATATCGAAAATTTGGAAAAACCGAAAAAGTGCGATAATTCATTACCAAAGACGAATAAAGCGATGAAACTTGGTAGGTGAGTTGACCTTATGACATTGAATAGAAAAGTAGTAAAATTTTGGACAATGAGCGTGGCACCGGCCACTTTTAAAAGAAGGTAGGCAAACTGTAATTTGGCAGCTGAGTATGTAATATTCGGTTACACCCGAACTTAGCCTTCCTTACTTGTTTTAAATTTCATTTGGGCAATATTTCCAAGTTTACTTGATTTTTTCTTCTTTTTCAGTTAAAGCTTTGTTCATATCTATACTTTTTATTTAACTTTTTTTATTTAAGATGTTTTTTGATCTTTTCTAGTACCAATTTTATTTTGTTTTTGTTTTTTCTTCATACTTAAATTTTTTTTTACATTAATGAGTTTTTTTCGGTTTTAATTTTGTTTAACTTTTTATTTCCTTTATTTTTATTTGATTTTTCTTTAGTTCCCTTTGATTTTGTTGTACTTTATTTATTATATTTTGGCGGTTTATTATTTTTGTTTATACTTTTTTGTGTTTTATTATTTCTTTTTAGTGTTTTGATTATTTTGTTTTTAATTAAATTTTTTTTTATCAATTTATAACAAACTTTTTTAATCATACTATTTTTCTCATTTTCTATAAGTTTTCTCTATATGTTAGTTCATTTATTTGTTGTTTTTTTTGTAAAATTTTTTAATTATACATGTTTAATTTTACTTTATTACTAAAGTTTGTGAATAAAATATTTCAGTTCGTTTATCTTTTTTCCTCAAACTTTTTTTATTCAGTTGAGTATTTTGTTTTTATTTTTATAACTTAATTTTGTTTTATCTATTTATTTTGTTATTTGTGTCTATTTCATTTACTTATTTTTAATATTTTTATTTATTTTACGCCTTTTGTCTAAAGCTCTAACATTTTTTCTGCCTGCTTAGAAAAAAAAGAAAAGTAAAAAAAAAAATTAAGGAACTTTTTTTTTTTATTTTCCAGTTATCTTTTTTCCTCAAAAATTTTTTATTCATTTGAGTATTTTGTTTTTATTTTTATAACTTAATTTTGTTTTATATATTTCACTTAGTATTAATTTTGTTATTTTTGCCTATTTCATTTATTTATTTTTATTATTTTTGTTTATATTGCGCTTTTTTCTAAAGCTCTAAAATTTTTTCTGCTCGCTTAGAAAAAAATGAAAAGTAAAAAAAAAAAAAAAAATTAAGGAACTTTTTTTTTGTTTTCCAATTGTAATTTTTTATAAGCGAGCATAACAAATTTTGAAGCTTTAGAAAAAAAGCGCCATTTTTTATTTCAGTTATTATTTAAATTTTATTTTGTGATGTTTTTATATTTCATCCAAGAATTTTTTTAGTAGTAGCAATTTAATTTTATTTCTTTCCTTTGTTAATTTTTGCTAAGTATCAGTTAAAATTTTGGTGTTTTAAATTTTTTTTTTTTTGTAATTGCGTTTTTTACTATTTTATGTTTTTTGTTTTATATATATGTCAATTAGTATTATTTTTTTGTTTTGTTGTTACTGTTTTTTTGTTTATTGAAATGTTTGTTTTAAATGATTGTATATATTTTGAAATATTTTTAAATTTAAGTTTATTTTATTTTATTCATATTAAAAGTTCTAAGTTGTGTCTATTATTTATATCCTTATTTCATTTATTTATTTTATGCTTATTCTCAAATTTTTATTTCAATTCATTCAAAAACCAAGTTCGTGTCTTTAGTCTTTCGATTGAGCTCTTCAAGAGACTGACAGTTAAAAGAAACCTGAATAATTCCAAAAGAAAAGCATTAAATCGAACATCAACGCAAAAAAAATCAATTGCAAACAAGCTCCATTTTCAAGTTCAAACCGCAAAGGTAACAACGTAAATTAAAAAAAAGTCGCAGAACTGTACAATTGAAAGTGTTTAAAGGCAAATAAAAATAACAAGAAGAAAACCAAAAGTAATACGAAGCGCAATAAAGTACCCAAAGTATGCATATTTCGTATCACGTTTATATTTTGCGCATTTTTTGTTTTTTAGCATACTTAAGCCCGCCGCATTCATTAAACTTGAAACTTGTTCTCATTCTGAGCGCAAAACAAGTGCATTTCGTTTTTAAGCTACATGTGACTGAGCAGCAATTAAGGATAATTTTTTCGGTATGCAAATTGTTTACTCACAAAATATTCTACACTAAACTCAATGCACAGCTGAATCAACGATGGGCGTAAGAAGTAATATAAAATGGATACAAAAACAAAAAAGTAATATCATTAATCAAACTGAAAGGACAGTGAATGGTGAAGGGTTTCCGCGAATTTTGTATTCGTTTTTGTTATTTTTTTTTTGTATATTGGTTGGTTTATGCAAAAACAGGTGCTATCTGCAAAGCTATGCTCATCGTAAGTGCAGACAGCTGTGCGCACTTGACGGTTATTTTAATGAATGCACTTATACCTAGAACGTTTCGAAGTTGATTATTATATTGGTTTTAATAAACGGGTCTCGTTAAGAGGGAATTAAGAAGCCAGCGATTGGTGAGCTAAATTGATTTGTTAAAAGAGATATTTTGCTTTTTTTTAGATATTTATTTGTGTGTATTCTAAGTTGTTTCATTTTGTTGGTTAAACAAACAAACCTATTCAAGTTAAAGAGTTGTTAAACAATTTATTTCAAACTAGCTATAATGGCTTTAAAGATGTATTTAGTTATATTTTTCGTTATTTTGTAAGAGCAGTTATATTTTTGTGTAACGAAGTTTCGAAAAAACCTATAACCGTTTCATAACCGATTCAACCGGTTTGAACCGTTTCATTACCGTTTCAAATATTTCAATGTAATTCTATTATAGTCTTGTAAAACTTTCTGTATTATTATTTACATCCAAAATATTTAACAATATTTATAACTGCGCACAAACAAGTCGGCGGCATGTGTAGCCAAGTAAACAGTATACAGATGTACTAACATAGCGTTTTCAAATTTGGCGAAAACCGCAAAATTAAAAAACCAATGCGCCATATCACACAACGGCCTCCGTGACCCACCTCCAGCAAAATTAAGAAATTCATAACAACAAATTTTAAATCAATAAAAACGTAAATGCGCTGACGCATGCGCCACAATTTATGCACACCAACACATTATCAGAAAGATCACACAACAAATTAGCTTACATAAATGGCAAATTAAAATGTTAAGACAATGACCATAGGCGGCAGCGGTCTACCAGCCAGCACGCCGATACAATTACAGGCGAATACGCTGCTAAATGCAAGCATTTTGCACAACTTGTTCTTGAGTGCACACACACACACATTTTTTAGCACTCGTGTTTGGTACAAAGTTCCTATGCGCCTATGCGAGTATTCAGAAAAAATAATTTGAATACATGTTTTTTTTAAATCAGCAATAAATATACACATTTCCAGGAATTATTTAACTGCTTTGCCACATTAATTGCTTCATGTTTACATCGTCGTTACGACTCTTTAATTGCTGCCCTTTAAGTTCATCAATTTTCACTTAATACTGCTCAACTTGTCGGCTCGATCAATTCTCAAGTAATCCAGATGTGGGGCGTAGCACCTGCCCTTCAACACATCTGTGCTCTCCGTGCTGGCAAACACCTAGCACCGTTTTGTTTTACATGTGTACATATGCATTGTTAATATAGCTGTTTCTACTTAATTGCTATTGTTTTTAAATAATATTTGTTATAACACAAATGTTTTAATTTACATTGCTTGACTCATTTGCGTAATTGTAGCAACAATTTTTATTGTTATTCATTCTTTCTCTAATGTAAAGCTGTTTTTGTTCGCTCTCTGTTTTACGTAATAAGAGGCGCGTGAAATACTTTCGGTGAGTTGTGAGCATTTTTTTATTTCCATTTTTTATTTTTTGAGTCTTATTATTCTTTTAACCTAAAATTTCGAAAAGAACGCAATTAATTTGTCATTCAAGTGATGAAATATCAGGTTTTTCAAGTTAAATGAAATCCGATTTGTCGCTGGAATTTTAAAATATTAAAGAAAATATATTTTAAATTAAATAAATTTTTTTTCTGATTTAAAAAGTAAAACGTAAATTTTTTAATGGCGGTGATCTCTGAAAATTTATTGATGTGTTTGTAACATGATTTATTTGTTATTGCCTATTTAATAATGATAGATATAAAAGATTAATATATAATAATGATTATTAATTGCAACGCAGTTCGTGATTTATTGATTAAATATCACTGCTTCATTTATAGCTAAATACTCACGTAAATTTTTTAAACTTTTGTTACTTCACTATTTCAAAAATTTCAATTATTCTATTATTTTTGTAGCTCGATTTGACAAGTAGATTGTCCAAAAAGTGATCAATTAAACCTTTTTATTTTTTTTCTCTCTTCGACTTGAGGACTGTCACTCGGTCGATATATTATTAAATTAGAGGTACATTTTTAAAGATTAATAAATAAAAATGTTAGCAATTTCCGAAAATATATAGATTAAAAAAGCACGATTAACATATGTGACCCGGCCTATGAAAAGGTGGCTTACGACTCAAAAAAGAAATTACGTGAAACAGCTGTTAAAGATAAACAATGAATTCCTTCAGTTTCTTAGTAGTAGTAGTTTTTTTTTTTTTTTGAGTCATAAGCTTTCTTTTCATAGGCCGGGTCACATATATACTCTCTTGTTCTCAATTATCATAATTTTTTGTTACATAATAAATATAACTAAGAAATTATTTAACATTTCAATAGTTTTTTTGCATTTTTAACAGTATCACTTAAACAATAAAATATTTAATTTTTACTACTTAACAATTTGTTCACTTAATTGTTAAATAAGAGATTAAAGACGTTATTTTTGATTGTTTTATCTGCATGATTAATAAAGTGATTTATAGTTTTAGAAATCGACTATAGTAAAGTCTCTCTTTAAGGATAGAATATTACTACGGTAGCTGTTTAGTGATTAATAATTAGTTTATTTGGAAAGAAAACTCAACTAAATGAATATTTAGATTTTAGTTGCGGCTTAAACTTAATGTAATAAGATATTATTTTTAAATTTTATTATTAATTAAATTCAAGATTTAAGCAACTAAATTATTTTTTTAAACTCAGCTGAGCAGAGCTCAAAGAGTATATTAATTTTGTTCGCATAACGGTACCCCGTAACGGCATAAAGTAATCGAGATAGATATAGACTTCTGTATATCAATATGATCTGGGCGAAAAAAAAATTCATTTAGCCATGTCCGTCCGTCCGTCTGTCCGCAAATACGATAACTTGAGTAAATTTTGAGGTATCTTAATGCAATTCGGTATGTACGTTCCTGGGCATTCATCTCACTATAACCACGCCCACTTTTTCGATATCGAAAATTTTCAAAAACCGAAAAAGTGCGATAATTCATTATTTGTAGGTGGGTTGACCTTATGACGCAGAATAGAAAATTTGTAAAATTTTGGACAATGAGCGTGGCACCGCCCACTTTTAAAAGAAGATAATTTAAAAGTTTTGCAAGCTGTAATTTGGCAGTCGTTGAAGATATCATGATGAAATTTGGCAGGAACGTTACTCCTATTACTATATGTGTGCTAATAAAAATTAGTATGACGAACACGCCCACTTAAAAAAAAACTTTTTTAAGTAAAATTTTAACAAAAAATTTAATATGGTTACAGTATATAAGTAAATTAAGTCAACAGTCAACTCTCTTTATCTTGGTATTAAAAATGGGCGAAATCCGACTATGACCACGTCCACTTTTTGGTTATCGAAAATTTCGAAAAATGAAAAAAATGTCATAATTCTATACCAAATACGAAAAAGGAATGAAACATGGTGATTGGATCTACCTATAGAACTATGGGCCACTCCCTTTTAAAATACTCTTTAATATCTTCCATTTGATAGCCGTGTCATACAAACACTTTCCAGGGTTACCCTAGATTCATATTCCTACATGGTGATTTTCCCTTGTTTTGTCTCGATAGCTCTCAGCTGAGTATGTATTTTTCGGTTACACCCGAACTTAGCCTTCCTTACTTGTTTTGTTTAATTTTTAGTAACTCCAAGCAACTTTTATGTTTTTTTACAAGCGTTAGTCAAGACCAAGTGTGTGAGTGTTTATTTGTGTCAAAAAATAATCATTATCAAAAAACTAACGCTAGCCAAAAATTCAAATATTCACTTGAAAATAATCAAAATTCTGAAGTTCAAATCAAAAATTACTTAATTTATAAAAGAAACATAAATAATTAAATATAATCGAATACCTTAAAGACATTTTCATAACCAAACCACTTAAAATAGATTAAAGACTTATAAATATATAAAAATCGTTCAATTAAAAATAGTTAAAATATGTAATTAAAAGTTATCAAATAAGAAAATATAATAAAATAATTTGTAATAGTTTGTAGTAAACAAATAAAATAAAAAATAATAAAAATAATCAAAAACAATAAATTATTTAAAATAACAAAATCATTTAAATCAAGTAACTAAAAGTTATAATTAAAATTGAGAGAGGGAAATAATAAAAAAAAAAATAACAGTATATGTAAATATCAAATTGTATGGGGAAAAAAGGGGGAGAAAACTTCAGGTGCACATCCAGTTTCTGAATCTATGGGTCATACTGAGTAATATTGTCCATGGGACAATAGGTCTGAAATAAATTTCGAGCCTCCCTAATTTTGTTAGAAAATTTTATATCCCAATCCGGATAGCGGCTGTCACAAATAAAATACATGAAAATAAATGTCAAATTCGGATTCCGATTGGGATATAAAATTTTCTAACAAAATTAGGGAGGCTCGAAATTCATTTCAGACCTATTGTCCCATGGACAATATTACTCAGTATGACCCATAGATTCAGAAACTGGATGTCATAGATTCAGAAACTGGATGTGCCTTTTCAACAATAAATTTGACCCACCCTAGTAAATATATTCAAATAACTCAAAATAATCAATAATAACTAAACAGAATTTTATAATAAAAATTACCAAAATAATCTTATAATCAAATACTTAAAATCAGTCAAGTGACCAAAAATAATAACAAAATTGAAAAAAATAATACAATCAAAATTTTTATAAATATAGAATTAATCAAATAATTTAACACAACAGTTTTAACAAATAATAAATAAATAAAAACTGTTCAAGCAATCACTCAAAAAACTTAAAAAAATCACATAACAAAATCGGCAAATAATTAAATATAAAATAATTTAAAAAACATTTATATAAAAGCCAGTGAAATTGTAAAAGCAGTGGCATAATTAAAAATAATCGAGTAACAAATAAAAAAAAAAAAAATAAATAAACAGTTTTTTAAAAATCGAATATTCAAAAGCATTAAGTAATCAACGATAATCGAATAACGAAATATTGGCAAGTCAAGTAAAATCATCAAATAATCAGATAATCAGATATAATTATATAATTTAAAACCATTTAGTTAGTTAGTTTACGAAAAAATTATTTGACTATTTTTATTTATACGATTATTTTTAAATATTTGAAAAACTAATTTTTTAATACTTATTTCTTTTTTTAATTCTATGGTCAGTTTTTAATTGCAAACAATCGCGAATTATATGATTTATATATAAGTACAAATAATTTAGTCATGCATTGAAAACAAATAAATTCATCAGTAAATTCAGTGCTGAATATGAATGGAAATAAGAATTAAAATATTTCGATCGACATTTGTGGAGCAATAATCCTTGGTGTCTTTAAACTCAAATGCTCTCCTCCTTTTTTTTAATTTTTTTTTTGAACCACCCTAATCTTAATACATATGATTGTGTATACCGGTTTAAGGTGTCTGTAACTCAGGAGGGCAGTGAGTCAAATATATTTGTACAACTGCTTTTAGCAGGTAAAATCAGCCGCTTGCCTAACAAAAACACATGTGCTTCAAACAAACAACAAAACAACAACAGAGGTGAGCAGCACTTGTTGGTACAATTCCTTTGCTTCAATGCAACCGAATCTTCTCCCATGTGTGTAATTTCCAAAGCAACAAATATTCCCCCTATTAGTACACGGCTGCTGCTGCTTTTCTTGGTTTTTCCTACGCCCTAGCGGCTGCTTGTGTGAGAAAATTTGACTGCATTTGTAGTCACAGCTGTGTAGACGGTAGACATTCTTTGGAAAACGCGTACATTGAATGATTGTTTTTATATATTTTACTTTGATTTCTAATATTTTTTTTTTGCTTTATTGCTTACTTGCTTACTTTCTTTACGTGTGTGATGATTGTCTTTGAATAAAACATCAATATGCAACATCTGTAACTTCTCTGTGTATCTATCCTTGAGGGTTGTTCACTTCTTATTGTGCGCACATATTTTTGATTCTTTGGAATTTAGTGCAGCGCGACATTTATTGTGTGATTATTAAATTGTGTTGCATTAATTTGTGATTGGTGTGACACAAGCAGTTACTTTCATTTCATCATACTTGCTCCCCCTAAGTTACTTTCATTTCATCATACTTGCTCCCCCTAAGTTGTATACACACTGCTTATATGACGTGACCTTATCCATTACAGGTGTTTCTTTGCTTCATTTAAGATTTCCTTTTAAGTGCTATTTGGTGGGGAATAGAACAAAGCGTGTAATTGGGTGCATTGCTGAAGAAAAATTTCAACTAGCTTGCAGTGCAGACTTCAACCTTTTAAAGATTATTTCCTTTGGGAAATAAAAATCACACATTGTTACTTGTATTACAAAGAAAAGAAAATTTAATTTATTACGCTTGTTCTTGCTAGAGTTTTGCTGGTAGTGCGAGCGTGTCGTCATGATAAACCGACTTTTGTTCTTTCTGTTTTTTTTTTTTTTTTTGATTTGATACACAAGATTAAACCCAAAATTATTCCTTGCGCTTAAGAAATTAGTGCACGGTGAAAAATTTAATAAAATGCATAAGCTGCTTATAAATTGTTTTCTCTTTTTACATTTCTGCTTCCTTTTACCATCATTTGTATTAAAATATTTTTCTTTCTTTTTTTTAACTTTTCGTTGAAAATATGCTCTGTAATAAATTATGGCCACGACGAAGCGTGACCCCTTTTAGCGATCTCAATCGGCTCAACAGTTGCACTTGATCTGCGCTGCTATAAAAAAATTGTAGGATTTTACACTTCGTTTTGCTTAGCTCTACAGTTAGCCCTTGAGCAAAATAACCTGCTACACAGCTTCGCTTGACTTTTATGGCACATGATCGCCTCAACCTTTTCAAGTCCCTTTTATAGCATCAAAAACGTGCTTGCATATTTTTTATATACATGTATGTAAATATTTTTTGTAAGAAATAAGTCGGCGCTTGAGGCTTGAAAAAATGTGTTTGAACGGCATAAAATATGAGCGGAATTGGAAAGATCTTTTTGCCTTTAAAAGAGTCCGGAATGAGAAGATGCTTCTTATGGTTTATTTTATAAGAAGACTAGTGATATTTTTTTTTAGGTGTCACCATACTTTGAGATTTTAAAAGTTGAGAGAGGTTCTGGTAAAAAATCCAATTTCTGCATTAGAGAAGAATGAATAGCCTATTCATGTAAAAAAATGTGTGCTGCGTCCGGAATACAGCTTAAAAGATAAGATAAAAAACTTCAAAACTTTCAGTAAAAAAATTTCTAGGATAGTAACAGATACAAATTTTCTCATAGTAATTTTTTTTGTTGACCTTTGTTGGTTCGACATTTTAAATTTATTTTGAAGCAAATTTAATAAGCTTTACAGTTCCGTTATCCTACTACGCGTTTCGGCATCATTTTCTAACTTCTTAAGGGAGGTTTCCACTTTTCTTCTACGATTTTTGGTGTTATTTTGCACACTCCTCAGGGGCTTTCCTTTTTCCTCTCGCGCCTTTCGTTGCCTACCTTGACCATTTTTAGGGAGGATAATATATTTAAAAAAATGTTCTTACTCACGAGGTTAACTTTGTGTTTTTTGTTTGGTTGTAACGCTCGATATGCAATTGCAATTGTAAATACTTATATATTTTTTCAAATAAACAATATTCCCTGCTGAATGTGCAACAAATCACTGAAACTCGTATTTATTTGTTAAGTCAGCTGTGTGTTTGTTCGATGTGACTCCGGTTGCAGATTCTAATTTTAATTATTTATATTTTGTCAAATGTTCTAGAATCCTTGAAGAAGGTGCAAAATGGCAGCAAAACGCGTAAAAAGTACACTTCATTTTTGTCTTTAGTCACTGTTTAAAAATTACGCATCGAGACTTTTGAAATGGTACCAAATCTCTACGTCCACTTTAAATTCGGGTATAATTTTTAATTTGTTTCTACAACCCAGCAAATTTTCGTGAAAGTCGAATCCGATTTCAATGGTGTTCATTATTAATAATTTTCAAAATCGAAACAAAATAAATTCGTATACCTAGTTGACGCGGCAAGCGCCGGTCTTCCATACAAATTATTTCTATCCTGTTAATCTAGCTTCACATAGATTGACCTGAAGTATTCATATCTACCACTGCCTCTAGATGGCAGCTCTTTTTGCTTCTCTCACGCAGGTTTTTTCCTATCTCCCTCTGCATCCGTCTTATCTTCCTCTCTCTTTCTTTGTCTTACTCTCATTTTCGCTTTCTCTTTCCCTTGTCCTTTTCCGCTCAATAGTCAGGCCAAACTTCATTTAGTTAATCTATACTACAAATTTCAAATAAATCGAGATATAAATATGATTTTAAGAAATATCTTGACTTGAACGCCATCTTTTGGATACCCAAATTCCTTAGCGATATGAAAGATTTGTTTGAAATGACACTCAGAGCATGAAACTTCTATATTATCAAAATTTGAAAGAAATCGGTTGGGAAAGCCGATATTTAAAAATATCTCAATAACTTGTAGGCAAAATAACACTAAAAAATGTTTATTTTTCTATTTCATAGCTCTTTAAATTAGTACTACAAATTTTTCATTTAATCAAATAGCGTAGTAAATTCGTTATATTCGCAGTCTAGCTCGTCATATAGTCAAAACAACGACATAGCTATTTCGTGTCAAAAGGTTATCATTTTATTGCAAGCGTTTGTGAAATGCGTGGCGTTCCTTAACCCTGTAGTACTCAAAATTTATTTTTTTATTAAAAAAAAAAAAAAACAAAAATTACGTAATATTTGAAAAATAAAGAGCTTTCTGCGCATTTCATCTTCTAGTAGCGCTTTTCATCTGAACAATTTTCTTTTCTTCCTTTTATTTTTCTAATCCTTCAACTTTCTCATCTACATTATTTATACATTTCCTTTACTTTCTTTATATGCACCTCGTGATTTTTTACCTTATGCCCTATTCCCATTTATTTTCTCCAAATTTGATAATAACTTCTTTTAGTATTTGATTTAAAAATTTAATTACTTCACATTTCTAGTGTTAAAGTATAATCATCCGCCATATGGCATTGTCTAATTAGTCACATAACAGACGTGACTGATAAAGCCATGGGATTTTTGCTTTGCACTCGTTTCAGAGTTTATTATTGTTTTTTTTTTTCAACATTTTGAAAACTACATGTACGATGTTTTAAACATATAAATAGTCTACCTAATTCATTTTAAAATTTTGCTTATCAGTTACTGCGGCATAAAGTTCTAGGACTCTTATGAATGAGATCGTTGAGATGATTTAACAGAAATAAAAGATGTAGAATTCTTTCAAATTTGATTACGTGGAACTGCGTTGTTATCAGCGCGTACATTTCCTCCCCCATTTAAAATTTTCTTTGTAATTTTTAGCGCATTGCATAATTGGCTATTGTTTTAAAAAAATGGTTACAGTGCATGAAAACTTTTTTATGTTTTAATAAGAGATGGCAATCATCTAAATTTCTTTGTAATGTATAAATCCTACCTCGAAACTTAAGATTTGTTGAAATTGCTATTGATATGTTAATAAATATGTGAAAAAGGGCACGATAAGAACAATTTTCAAATGTTTGTTGCCTTAGAACAACGGCGGTCTTCTAGAACTAAGAACATGCTGAGTGGAATATCACCCTATCTCGCCTGTCGTTTCTTAACTGCCCTATCTCTGATCTTGTTTGAAGTACTTCTTATGAATTGTTTCAAAAAAGCGCTATCCAAACAGAAATGCAATATATTTTAACGTTAGATAGGACGTTGTAAAGAAGTATTTTAAGAAGTATTTAAGAAAGTAAATTTTTTTTAATTGAACTATAGTTAAGAAAAACCAAAAAAAAACATAAAGAACACAAATTGTTTCCAACTAAAGGCTTCAAACCCGTCAATTCAGCACGTCAGCCCGAAATTTTCTAAACCTTATTTCACTTGCCGCTTCAGCATTCCATTTAGTAAAAAAGTTTTCAATGGAACATGATTGCTATATTTTATATTATATGTATTTATTTGAAAATACCCGTAACCTGGTTCCAAACTGTTCAAATCGGTTGAATTGGATTTGAAACGGTTAAAGCTGTTTTGAAACTATTGATGACTTGATTCTACGTACAATATTTACAAGTAAAAGTCTGAGGTTGTGTTCTTCTATTCGTGTGATTAGAGTTCGTTTTCAATTCATTCAGAAGTTGTGGCTTGAACTCGATTACAAAAGTTTATCTATGTATTACAAATCTTTCGCTGTTTTATTGTTATTTATGCACCTTTCCTGTTGAGAAAAAAGTTGTTTTGATAAAAACTATTATATGCAAATACTCGCGAACCGGTTCGAAACGGTTCAAATCGGTTGAAACGGTTAAAGCTGTTTTGAAACTCTATTGATGCTCTGATTCAACGTTCATTCGATTTGAGTTCAAATCTGCTGTTCTTTTCTAAAACTGTCGTTTTATACGTCCGCCTATGTTTTATTTTCAAAAGACATTCAACAAATCTAGTTTGAAGTCAGTTTTATTATAGATATGTTTCAACTGTTTAATTTAATTTCTTTGAGAATGGTCTAGAGAGAAACAGCTACAGCCAGCTGAAAATCTATTGCGTTTTTTTTAAAAAGAACACTTTTGAATAAAACTTAAAATTACAGCATTTTTTCACTGCTATTTCTATGCACGCCGTTCATCGCCACGCCCCATTTACTAATTGAGCCATTGATATGTTTTGCAAATATCAATTGGTAACATGGAAAAATCTACGCACAAATTACAACTGGCGCCAACATCATTGACAGCCATGCGAAAAATAGCACAACTAAAAAAAACACAGCAAATGCAAACGAAAAAACAAAAATAAAACGGATAAAACACAGAAATTTAAATATTTGAACACATGCGAAAATAATAAATATGTAAATATTTCGCGCGTGTGATTTTGTAGACAAATTTATATTCTAAGCGTATGCGTCAGCAAATCCCTTAAGCTGATCAATCATAAAAACATATTTCCAACACAATTGCCAAAATGAAACATGAAGAGGAAGGCTAACAAGACAATGATAATAAAAAACAAATATTTTTTACATAAATATTTAGCAAAATAAAAATAAAAACAAAAAAAAAAACAAGTAACAAAGTAGAAACAAACAAACAAAACGATTATGTAGAACATGCAGTACATACAACAAGTGTGAAACTATCTTTGAAATAATTTTTCAAAAGGGAAACGTAACAAAATTTGCACATCTGTGTTTCTGGTTATTTTTTAGGGGCAGCAGCCGCAATAAATGTTGAGTCTCGTTGTCTACAGCATTTCAACAAATGAATGAAATACACAAAAAAAAAACTTAAAACATCTTTATTCAACACTGACACCAATCATTAA
Source organism: Eurosta solidaginis (assembly GCF_040869045.1). NCBI lineage: Eukaryota > Metazoa > Arthropoda > Insecta > Diptera > Tephritidae > Eurosta > Eurosta solidaginis. The sequence continues at coordinate 295,623,253 of NC_090320.1, forward strand.
ACAAAAAGAGGAGCTGATTCGCTGCATATGTTGAACTCAGTGTTGAAATATGTGCGTGCAGCGTTCTGTGCTTCTGACACACTGCCTCTAACTTCCTGCACATAAAAAGTGATCTTCTAAGAAAAACTGACTGACTAGCTGACTGTCTGTTTGATATAAAGAAATGTTTGTTTGGACACGAATCTATTCGAAATATGTAGCAGATTTGATGTGAATGAAAAAAAAAAAACTTTTTTGAAGCTGGAATGCTTTTCTGTTGAGTTGCTTTTTCTTCCTCTCGATCGGTTTATATGTCAGCACACGTTAAGCAAATCAGTAGCTGGTATTGTTTTTTTTTTTTTTGATAAGCGATCGATAGCTAAGCTAACAGATATTAATGAGAAATACGCATGTTTTGCAACGCGCAATAAAAAAGTTATAAAAAAACGAGCAAACAAAATTTAATATACAAGTAAATACATTCTGAGCAACATGTGCTCCATTATAGCTAAAAATAAAATATCTATTATCGGTCATAACAAAGATATATTGTCTCAAAATATGTTTAATAAGCTAATATTGGCTTGTTCTGAAATAATTACAGCTGCGAACATAAAAATGGCAATGACAATTTTAAATCAAATTTTGTTCAAATAAATTCTCTTATTTATTTCAATAGCTTAAGAAAAAGCTTCCATGAATTTTGTAACTGCAACTATTCATACCAATCTCAAAACCGTTTTCGGAAAAATTCGATAATTCGAGAAAATCTCTGTTATCGGTCATAACAAAGAAATATTGTCTCAAAATATGTTTAATAAGCAAATATTGGATTGTTCTGAAATAATTTTAGCTGCGAACATAAAAATGACAGTGACAATTTTAAATCAAATTTTGTTCAAATAAATTCTCTTATTTATTTCAATAGCTTAAGAAAAAGCTTCTATGAATTTTGTAACTGAAACTATTCAGACCAATCTCAAAAACGTTTTCGAAAAAATTCGATAATTCGAGAAAATCTTACGATAGTTTCAAACTTTTTATTTGGAGTACGCTGATTTTTTTTTTAGTAAACAGTTTTGTGCCCAAGTTGTTGGTTTCCTGTTTCCTTCGAAGCGGGTTTCATATTTTCTTCGCAACGCATTTTTTATGTATGGAAACCTAAAACAGCCTTCGGAAAGCAATTCTCAAAAGTCAAAGTGAATTATGAGTGACCTTTACTTGTGTTTCTATCATTTAAGCTTAAAGAAAAAGCTGCTTGCAGATCGTGATTAGGCCTTGAGCTCACGAAATTACAAATTACGCATCGTCACCATCGATGATATTTGTATACTCTGTAAAAATGGGATCTGATAGAGATAAAAATCTCCTCTTCGGCGTAGAATGGTACGACCGACATCATGCAATATCTTATTTTATTTTTCATCACTAGCAATGGTTTTCTCTTGCAAAATTTAAACCCATAATCAACTAACTGTCAGTTTCGGAAACGTTATCTATACCCACCATACAAGTTCAAACACTATTAAAGAAAAAAACGATATATGTGCCACCCAAAAATAGATAACTTCATCCCTTGTATTAAATAAAAAAAAAAAAAATATGTGTTATTATCTCGCGCGAATTGAAAAACTCAACAAAAAACTGTTATTTTTTCCAAGCGAAATAAAAAACACTCAACAATTGTTATGTTATGTTTTTTTCATGTTCAACTTTCTAAAAATACTTACGTTCTTATACTATATTTCGCATTATGTGGAGTTGTGTTTTTATGTTGTGCGTGGTTTAACAATTTAAATAGCAAATATGCTTGGCTGTGATATGTTAGGCTATATTAAGTTGTGATATTGTAACGAATTCTGTGGATTTCTGATAATTATACAACTCCTGCTAACGTTCGTGTCGCTGAACTGTCGAATAAATAACTCCAGTATTGCAAAATGGTCTTTATATAGACTACTTTGGGAGTAGTACAATTATACTTCAATACCACTTACTTCACAAAAGCGTGTTTAAATCAAACTGATTATTTATTCCTCAGCTTGCGCTGCTTTTATACTCTCTGTTGTCTCGTCCGCATATTTCTCCTAAGATCTAAGATCACCTTCTAGCACTGTTGTATCTCCTGCTTGGCAATTTAGTTATATGCGTGTGTATGTGTGAGTAACAGCTTCTGCTCTTCTGTTGACTACATACGTATATGTGAGATAATCTCTTCATCGCCTTGTATATGTACATTTACATAAGTTTGACTGGTGGCTGTATTTGTTGTTGTGATTATTTACTAACAGCATAGTGATGCTAATATTCGCCAAAATATGTTAGGCTATGTCTTGTATATATTTCATTATTGAACTTTTTTCAGTTTTTCAATATTCATCTCAGTTTTGGTATGTTCCTTAACATACTTGGTATTGTGCTGCGATATGCTTTTTTATGTTAGGCATAGCTGAACAGCTTAAGCATTACTTTATGGTTTCTTGTGACATGTTATGTTATGTTGCGTCACATATTGTTACGTTATATTATTTTTGTTTGAATGTGTTCCCTTTATTATTTGTTTTTTTTTTTCTTGCAGACCACACTTGTTAGAATTTTTTTTATTTCTGTTAATTTTATGACTTTTGCATAAATTGTCTTTCAATGTACCGTCGACTCACTTCATGCTACGCATGTCCGTCATATTGTCGTACGTCAAAATGGCTCGTCGTTGTAATGCATAAAATATGTTTTTTAAGCGCTTATCCGCTGTAGTCTAGGCTTTTGCACAATCATACCTATCAACGTTTGCGAAATGCAATGCCATCGCACTACACTCTCGAAGCACCTATGTACTTACTGCAACCACATCCACTATAGCATTCGATTGTCAATTGTATTTTATTATTTGCTTGCTGTTGGCTTGTATTACGCATTTTCTGCTTTACGCAATGCAAACTTAATGAATCTTAATTATGTGCGGCGCTTACAATTAATTTGTATTTGTTACAAACATATGTACGTACATAGGTTTTCGAATACTGTCTTTCTACCAACTACCTTCCTACATATATTATTCAATTGTCTCCAACAAACTTCGATCTCAACGTCAAAAAAGGCCACCGAAATGTATACGATTTGCAATTTTAGTTTTTTTTGACATTGTTGTCTTGTTTGTTATGATAATATTTTATTTATTGATTTGTTGTTTTTTCTTATTGTTTGTTATTACATATCGTTTTTATTTGAGTGATGCTGTTGTTGTTATTGTTGCAAGATATTTTAATTTCAATTTGATGTAATTTTTCACATATGTCCACTAATTGATTACATATCAATCAATAAATTGTGCAAAGAAGCAGAGACAATCTTCGAATGTAGGGCACTTATTACGAGGCTGGAATGATTGGTTTTTGTATGGATAAATTGTAGAGGTATGCATATATAAAAAGATTGTAACAGTTATAAGTTTATTTGAAAATCCCTTTTTTTATTTGTTGTGGCTTTTATTGCGCTCGGAAAATAAAAGTTATTTTTTTAGTTTTTTATTTCACTCGAAAACTTTTTGAGTTTTTAATTTTTTGACAAAATAAAAGCTATTTTTGAGTTTTTCATTTAGCTCGGAAAATAAGACTTATTTTTGAGTTTATATATGGGGAATTTTTGTCAAATAGCCATGGAGTGGAAATATAATTCCTCAATAATAATGACCAAATTACTTATTAGATATATTGTGGGGGCCGCTAAACAAGAATCCGATGTCAAATTTCAAATTCAAGATGGCGCCCAACATACAGAATTTAGTAGAAATGGGTCAACAGTAAGAAAAATACTGTCCGCCATCTTGAATTTGAAATTTGACATCGCATTCTTGTTTAGCGACCCCCAAAATATATCGAATAAGTAATTTGGTCATTATTATTGCGGAATTATATTTTTTTTCGATAATTTTTGACTAAAACATGGCACTTTTTGCGAGTTGCCTCAATTTAGAATTTTTTTTCAGGTTAAAAACTTTATTTTTAAAAAACACCTAACGGCATAAAAAACCGCTCTTTTTGAGGAATTTTTCGTGTGCTGAAAAAATTTTTTCCCAAAATTGAAATGGGCAGGGGGTGGCTGATTTGACAAAGAATTCCCCATATAATTTTCTTTTATTTGAGAAAAAATAAGAAATTGCAAAATAACTATAAGTTTTCGAGAGAAATATAAAGCTCTAAAAAAAGAGTTTTTGTCTTCGATCTCGAATTTGAGCAGAAATATTGAAAACGGACGCTACTTTTTATTCCAGTTATATGCATGTAGCCTTTTCGAGCAACTTTTAATTTAATGTAATTAAATTTTTTAATGCAATTTACATATTTAAAATATGCAATCCAAACAAAAAAGAAACTAATTAAATTTATTTTTAACACTCCTGAGAATAGCAATTTTTTTAAGCCTGCCATTTTCAACATCCATCACATACTTGAACCTTTACAATTATGGCAGGAAGGTTGAATGGAATTTTGCAATGTACTGCACATACAAACACGTATGTATGTATATTTATAAAAGTATGCACATGTAAGGGCATATCAATTGCGATCGTGTCGATCATTTATGGCGCGTTCAATTTTATTTAATTTTTTTTTTTTTTTTTTTGATAGTTTATCGCTGCCAATGATCTACTCAACTGCTGCAGAGTCAGTGCTATAGCAACTGGGGAGATACATGTACATATGTACCTACGTGTGTACGTCCTTATTACAGCACTAATCATGCATACATACATACATACATATATGTACATAAATGTAGCGTGCAATATGCGTAACAAAAACCAAACAAAAAACAAGCAATAAGAATATGACTCCAAATGCGTACTAGGGACTGACTCTTGGCTGGCTGCTGTCCGATTGCCTAGTTTGCAACTGTGGTTGGCGCCTTAGCGCTTAATTTAAGACTGCTGCTAGCACAGTTTGCTCGATTGCCTGATTTCTGGCTGCCTGCCATTTAAGCATACGTTTTTTGCAGCAACAACAACAACAGCAACTGAGTACTAGTAATCAGCATTTATTTGTGCGCAGCTCACTCACTCACTACGCTCTACTTGGACACGAGGACGCATGCCACTTAAACATGCAACAATAGCAGTTATATTGTTTGTTGTTATTGTTATAGGCAACAATGCAATGCAAAACTTGGGCAACATTTACATTTTGTTATTGCTTATTTGTGGTTGCTTTTGCAATTGATAATCTTTGATTGTCTGTGGGGATCGCAGCGCTCGGCCTGTTGACCGTGGTGGCATGCGTTGCAATTTTAATTTTGCTGCATTTTTTCTTTTTTTTTCTGTTTGTTGTTGCTTTTGCAATGCTATTGTTTTGCCACTTGTTGGCTTTTGAATAACCGACCGTCTCTAGGAATTTCATGCTGCACCATATTGGAAAATGAGCACATTCTTTAGGGTAAACGTTTTATTTCTGAAACATGGAAATGCTTGGTTGGGTGATTAAGTAGCCAGGAAAGCTGCCAGCAAACGAGCACATATAGATCAACTCCAGCTCTCCTTCAATGGGCAGGTAATTATGGACATTTCATGTAATGCACATTGACGTTTTAGACTCTGCACTGCTGTCTGCTGCCACTCAACGCCCCTTCAATTGCTACTTCGGAGCAGCTGCTCCATGTGCTTTGCTGCAGCGCTTCAAGTCACTACATTCGGCATACCAAATGGCAGCTTTTATCTATCAAATGTGCCGATTTGTAGACAGTTTGAAATCTGACTACATATTGATTTTGCGTTGATTTGTTGAAATTTTTTTTCAAGCGCCATGTTTTGTTGGTTTCTTTAAAATATTTTTTTTTTAGTTTTTCGTATTGAGCATTTCATATCTTGCTGGGTTTTTTTTATAAAAACAATTGCAAAAATTTGCTCTAAATGTGCATACGTACTTGATGTCTGTGACGTGATGGGTCCAACGTATCGATAGGAATTGTATTTAAATTGCTAAATATCGCTTATCATCAATCGGTTACCTGATTGGGTAAGTGTGGTTACTTTTATCATATTATTGATAAAAGTATTGAGTGGAAATATTGAATTTGAAAGTGAAATTATTAAAGGGCTAATGTACATAAAAGTCTGTTTTTAAAACCTGAAGAGATGCTCTTCGCTTGTTATGAGTAGTAACACCAACGCAGGTGGATTTAGTGGAGTTACTAACATCTGAGAACACAGCCGTGTGAAGCTATAAAACACAAGCAGGTCCTCGGTGAATCCTATACTCAAAGAAAAATCAATACACTAAACTGGCAGAGGAGGAACGCAATCTCCGTAGGGAAACGCGCGTCAATCTAGCTCAACTTCGATCTGGGTACTGTAACAGTTTAAACTCTTACCTATCCAGAATCAACCCCGACATACATAACATATGTCCTACTTGTAAATGTGCCCACATGACACCAACCATCTCTTTAACTGTATTGAGGAACCAACGCCTCTAGTACCCCTCTCATTATGGTCCACCGCTGCTGAAACAGCAAGTTTCCTTGGACTACCGTTAGAGGACGTTGATGACAATTTGTGATTGGTCGCACCTATTGGATGGGGCGAAGGACTGCTACAACAACAACAACAACAGGTGAACTTAGAATGTGCACCCTAGCTATATACAAAGTTTCATTTTCATTTCATATTTCCAACCTTACTAGAAAAATTCAGAAAAATCGATGGAAATATTCACTAATTGATCGAGGTTTTATTCCTTTATAAAGGTTTTTTGGTCCTGGCCCAAAGAATTTTCTAAATATATCTACCCTAGCACCTTTATATTACATTCTATGTTCCAATCTGAAGTACAGCGAAAAATTACTTAACAATCGACATCAAAATTAGTTCAGTAGCTTTTCATACACCTTGTTCATTGCGCCATCTTGCAAAATATTTTTCAATTAATATTGTATTCGACTTCTGATCTATGTCTCAGGTATCTAGCTCAAAGTCTCCTTAAAAATCGATAAATGTTCCAGATCTAGTAGAAAGCTGTATAATTTTTTAATCATCAGACTCCCTGAAGAAGACGTGAAAGCATCAAAACGGGTAAAAGAGAAAACGAAAATGCAAATATTGCAATCATACAGCGTCCACTAGCAGATTGACCTCCCACTGGTCAAAAACCAAGTACCTTGGAGCTCAAGAAACATAATATGAAACATTCAGAGCTTTGTCAAAACAAAAAACCCAATAATCAGACTCAGTACGGTATTTTCTGGAGACGCCGAAATATAGCACTCAACGCACACATTGTATGAAATTGCAAAGTTAAAGTTTTCTTTGCACTTTAATGCGTTTTATTGCTCTCCTGTCTTTTTCAGGGAGTCAGATTATGAATATGATTATGCTTGGAATATATCAAACCGCACCGCAGCATGCCTCTCATAACATACATACATCGTAACAACAACAAAAGAAAACCCAAAATTTCAAACCCCAAATGATTTAAGCTAAAAATACTTAAAAGATACAACCCACCAACTCAATAGCTTAATACCAATAGCTTTTGTGGTAATGTTGGTTGCTCATGGCAGTGACGGCTGCGGCTATTTGTTCCGCGGATGTCTCTGATACTTTGCTGCGTAATTTGAAAAATTATTACAAAGCTTACTGCATGGTTTGGTTGATGTGATGAGCTTTGCGTGTGTAGTAGACGCAGCTGCTATTTTACAATTGCACCACAAAACACTTAATGGCATTTCCCTGGTGGGGTTCGCGGGCGCATACACAACGCCAGACGCCGCACGTCCGTCTATCTGCCCACTCGCTCCATTGTCTGGTTAACGCCACGAATTATCCAAAGTTTTCTCAAGTTGCATTGCTGTTAAATGTTATTGTCGTTGATATGCGTACTTGTTACTATGTATCATCTATGGTTGTTGTTGTTATTCGTGTAATTCTTTTTGCTGTCAGTGAGCTTCAATTGATGCGCGCATCAGCTGCACGCGTTCACTGCGTTATACAAAAAAACAAAAAAAAAAAAAAAAAAAAATCAATGTCTGATACTCATATTTGCAACATCAACCCTAAAACAGAAAAGTTGGCATAAAGCTTCATTCGAACAACCACCAACTGTGCAACAAAGTGGCGATTATTCTTTTATCTATTTCCATATTGTTTATTTTCTACTGTTTGTTACTTTGTTTGCTTTTCGTTTATGTTCTGTCACTAACCTACTCTCCCACCAAATTGAAAACCGTATCATCCTCTTGTCAAATTTATGTTTCAGCCGACAGGCAGCCAAATGGTAGTTGCCATTTTCCAGTTAGTATACAATCATATTTTCTCTTCAAGCAGTGATGCATTAACTTTTCAATGGCTGTCAGATATTTTCATATTTTTTATGTGTTTTATAGCTACCGCAGTTGTATCTTTTATTGAAGTGCGAGTAGGAGTTATAAGCTTGCCGACAATATGGTAGGCATAGTTATGGGAATGTTTGTGGTGTTGTTCGGAAGCACATTCATCAATGCGTAATCTTCCGCAGCCCCTGAGGATTATCTGATTTCAAGTTTTGCTTTAGGAGAATGAGACATTATCTGCCATCGCTTCCCGCTTTTCTTTAGAACTTTCTGACTATCGTCCCTTGTAAAAATTGACCAAAAGACGTAGTTTAAGAGTTGCGCCATCCTCAGTGCATTTTTCGTTCTATGAATGACACTGAGGTAAGTGCAGCGAGGATTATAGCTGCGCTTAATAGTTTTTTAAAACCGAAAAAAAATTTTTTTTTATAAATATTTGGCCAAAAGACATCGTTTAAGAGTTGTGCCATCCTCAGTGCATTTTTCGTTCTATGAATGACACTGAGGTAAGCGCAACGAGGATTATAGCTGCGCTTAATAGTTTTTTAAAACCGAAAACATTTTTTTTTTTTATAAATAGTAGGTCGATTGAAGCCTTCAGGCTTATATTGATCCTGAAGACGCCATTTAAAGACCAAAATTTAATTGCCTGATTCGTTTATTTAATTGTTATTCTAAAAGAATGGAAGGTTGTTGTATATGCAAGCGATATTTCGCCATCCTCTGTCAAATTTGATTCGGAGAAAAAGTTGTTTCAGAGTTGTGCCATATTCGAGGTCAAGCCGAATCTTTACCAGGTGGTGGCAAAGTGAATTCAACTCAAATCGCCGTGTAAAAGAATGTCAAGTCAAAACAAAATTTGTTCTGATTTCGATTAACTGACATCTTGTTGTCGATGTATGGAAAATAATCAAGAAGAAGCAATCAGCTGTTGGGCTAACAGTACCTGGTAGTGAATTCGCCTTGATTCGGGATTATTATATAAAAGAAAAATTACACTGAATATGACTCAAAGCGTCTGCGAATTGGCACGCACTGCCTAATAATTTTTTTTACGAATTTCAAGACATATTTTCCAACTGTTTATTAAGTTTTGACCTTTGACCCTTGGTTTTAACTTTTACGTAGCTTTTTCGAGTTTTCAAAATTTCAGCTGTCTCAATATTTCGCTTGTAGCTACAACTTTTCAGATGTGAGATCTTCTACCTCCAAAAGTCATCATCCTGTGGGCGCCATCTGACAATCATTTGACGCCAACTTAGATTAACGTCTGTTGAAGAAAATCCAAATCACTGAACGCTATCTACGCTAATCATCAAACAGAGACAGTTGGTCTACTTAATATTTTTTTTTATGTTTTTGCCACGCCAACGCGAGCAGCAGTTAAGCAATGAATATCCTTTAATAGCACACGTTTCCTTGTAAAAGCTGCTATTCTCTATCATTTCCAATCACAATTCACTTTCGTCTCACCACCTTGGATATTGCACGTTTAAAGTTTTCCGTCAGCTGCGGTTAGAGCTCAAGTTTCGATGCAATATAATTTTTACTATTTTTAAGATTTTTTTTTTTTATTTAAGTACAAATTTTTTTGCGTTCATTTTTATAACCGTTTCTATATTTTTCTGCTTCTGCTATTCTTTGTCTATCATGCATCTTTTTATATTTTTCAAAACAGTCATAAAACTTTATTTGTATATTTGTTTGTTTGTGTGTGTTTGGTGTTATGCCAGTCTGCTATACGATCCTCTGGGTCTTTTATGTTTCATGTTGGCTGTTTTGTGTCAGTTTGGTTAGCTGGTTTGTTGTGTGGTTGCTATTGCCAACAGCAGCAGCAGCATCATCATCAACGACAGTGTGTTGCCAACCGATTACTCATTGCTGTTGTCCATTAGGCCGGGTTTTGGCGTTAAATTCACTGCTTTCCAGATTTTCGTTTTTATACTCAGCTGAGCAGAGCTCACAGAGTATATTAACTTTATTCGCATAACGGTAATCCGTAACGGCATAAACTAATCGAGATAGATATAGACTTCTATATATCAAAATGATCTGGGTGAAAAAAGAAATTCATTTAGCCATGTCCGTCCGTCCGTCCGTCCGTCTGTCCGTCCGTCTGTAAACACGATAACTTGAGTAAATTTTGAGGTATCTTGATGAAATTTGGTATGTAGGTTCGCGGACCCTCATCTCAGATCGCTATTTAAAATGAACGAAATCGGACTACAACCACGCCCACTTTTTCGATATCGAAAATTTCGAAAAAACGAAAAAGTGCGATAATTCATTACCAAATACGGATAAAGCGATGAAACTTGGTAGGTGCCTTGACCTTATGACAAAAAATAGAAAATTACAAATTTTTGGACAATGGGCGTGGCACCGCCCACTTTTAAAGAAGGTAATTTAAAAGTTTTGCAAGCTTTAATTTGGCAGTCGTTGAAGATATCATGATAAAATTTGGTAGGCACGTTACTCCTATTACTATATGTGTGGCAAATAAAAATTAACGAAATCGGATGACGAACACGCCCACTTTAAAAAAAAAAATTTTTTTAGGTCAAATTTTGACAAAAAATTTAATATCTTTACAGTATAACAGTAAATTATGTCAACATTCGACTTCAGTAATGATATGGTGCAACAAAATACAAAGATAAAAGAAAATTTCAAAATGGGCGTAACTCCGCCCTTTTTCATTTAATTCGTCTAGAATACTTTTAATGCCATAAGTCGAACAAAAATTTACCAATTCTTGTGAAATTTGGTAGGGACATAGAGTCTATGACGATAACTATTTTCTGTGAAAATGGGCGAAATCGATTGAAGCCGCGCCCAGTTTGTATACACAGTCGACCGTGTGTCTTCCTCTCGGCCGTTAACATGATAACTTGAGCAAAAAACGATATATCTTTACTAAACTGAGTTCACGTACTTATCTGAACTCACCTTATCTTGGTATAAAAATGGCCGAAATCCGGCTATGACACGCCCACTTTTTCGATATCGAAAATTACGAAAAATGAAAGAAATACCATAATTCAGTGATTTTCCCTTATTTTGTCTCCAAAGCTCTCAGCTGAGTATATAATGTTCGGTTACACACGAACTTAGCCTTCCTTATTTGCTATGTTTGTATTTGTTCTAGTAATAAGCAGCTGTTCTTACTCAACTTCAGTCATTGTGCTTGACTGCCTTTTTTTCGTGGCATTGCTTACTCTATGCTTTTACGCCCTTTTTAGCAATTTGACTGTTCTACAATTTGCTCTGCATGGCATGATATCACATGGTGGTTTCGCATGTTTTCTATTTACATGCGCCGTTTCCAGCACTAACTTTTGCTGTCGCACAGCTTCTCGTCTCTTACATTGCTCACTGACCCCTTTTTCACACTTGCTTTGCTTTTTGTATGTTTTGTTGTTTTTGCTGACGGCTTCTGGCGCCATCTGTTCGATTAAAATCCAAGCTGTACAAACTTTAGTTGAATGTTTCCCCAAAGGCTCGCAAACACCCCGCTGTCTTTGGCCACCATCGCCAGCCCACAGCTTTTTAGTCTACTCTCGATTTCATTGCTATTTCATGGCAGAGCTGAAGCATGAATCACGTTTTGCTGCTAACCCATGCTGTGTGTGTGCGCTTTTCATCGTCATCGTCAGCGTCTGATTCGTCCTCATTGTTGTCGTCGCCTCTTTTCAATGATTTTCCACTCTTTTTACCTCCTCAGCACTGGGTCGTGTGTGAAAATCAGTCTGGTATCGTTGGCAAAAATTGCAAATGCCATGTGTTGGTGGCAAACATGATTTTGTCGATGTGTTGGTTTGTGCTCGAGTACCACGATTGGTTTGCTCATTGCTCGTTGTTGTTGTTGTTGCTGTTGCTGCTGAAGTTGGATAAAGATGTGACATGCTGATAACTTTTTGAATTATGTAGGAGCATTTTGTGAGTGTAGCAGATGTGCACTTTGGAATATCACAAAAAGTTATAACAATAGCTATATATATTGCTTCCAAAAAAGAACGACAACAATAGAAACAACATTTTATATGTATGCACAAGATATTTAAAAACAAATGTTGCCATGATGAAGTTGGAATATTAAATGAGTGTTTAATTGAAAAGTGACGTTAAGTAGCGTCTAAAGCCTTAAAGTAATAATGAGCCAGCTCAAAAAGTTCTATAAATGTGAGGAGGGAAAAACACATAAGACATGTCACATGTGCATTCCCGAAATGGCCTCCAAACAATTTTCAAACAGTTCTAGAATGAAGCCGAAAGGCTTCCAAAGTTATTCCGCAATTAGTCTAAATTAGGATAGAAATGGTTTCGAAATAATTTTCAAATAGTCCGAGAATGAAACCGAAACGCTTCTTAAGTGATTCCGTATCTCTTCTGATTTAGGGTAGAAGTGGTGTTAAAATCATCCCGAAATCTTTATATGCTCTACTCTTTTATCACACCATAATCCCAAAATTGGTACCAAAGTGGACGCGAAAACAATTCAAAAGTTACCGTTAACTATTCTGAAATGATCTCGGCACACTCCTGAAACAATTTTATTGAAACTAAAACAGAAATTGAAATTAGAACCGTAACAAAAATGAAACTAGAACCAGGAACGCAACCAAATCTGAAGCGACTTGAAACTTGAGCCAAAACTGAGTTTAGTGCATGAAACCGAAAACAAAACTATCACACGAACTAAAACAAAGCAAAAGCGGAACTAAACAGGAACTAAAAATTGAAACGAAAATTGTAAATGAATACGCATCGACTTTAGCTGTTTTCGCCGAAATAAAACAAAAAAATCTCTCGCTTATTAATTTAGTTTATCCATATTTTAACTTTTATTTTCCTCTATTTTATGTCATATTCAATTTAATTTCATTATATTTTATTACACTAAGTTTTGTTTTATTTCTTTTCACAATCCATAAATGGCCAAAATAATGGCATTGCAAAAAAATATTACTCACTACTAATATTTCATCGCTTGTGCTATTTCGCCTATAATTTATTGCACGTTATTCATTGCTTTTGCCCTACGAACGCCAATTCACGCATACATGCTATAAAACGCCCACATAAACAATTCTGTGTTAGAGATTGTAAGGCATAATCTTTTGTAACCTAGTTGTAATACGTGTACATTAAACCTGCACTACGCGCCAGTAGAGGGCTTCTGCTTGAAATACTTAGGCCGGGTTTTTCAGTGCGAGTTTAAGCTCCAGTTAAAGTTGTCTAGACTTTAACCTTGCCACTTTGTTCGATAACATCAAATTTTGCTGCTCATCTCAGCTTAAGCGGCCGAAGTTGCAGATTTAAATTCTAGTCAAATTTAAGTGGAGTTTAAACTTGCACTGAGAAACCGTGCCTTGGTTTACCAATTCTCTTCTCTTTGGTGTTGTTACTTTACATACTTTCCAGTATCTTACCGTGTCATTTTGCTATTCATTTACAAAAGAATGCAATCATAGTTAACAATCTGTTGGCTAATCAGTGAGTAAGCGCTCAGCGCACATGGCCAAGCCAACAAGCAAACATATTTATTAAATTGCATGCTCTTAAGAGAAAAGGAAAAGAAAAAAATGTTCGCAAGTTATAAATATAAAAATTTATATTTATAGCGCAAAGCATAAACATATCGACATTGCATTTTTTTTATGAGGAAACTCAAAAAAACCCTGAGTTATAGGTTTGTAGGCGACACTTCAAATAAATAACTTGTAGTCAAAAGGAAATGAAAACTGAATATGAAAGGGAGCTAGCAAATAATATTTGTTGGAACATTAAAGAATTTCTTAGATAAGTAAATCGGAACAGAAATCCAAAGGAACACAGAACTACACAAAAAAAATGGGTAAAAATATTACACGGGTTTATTGTACTTTAGAGACGCATTTTAACAAATAATTCATGTATTTTTTTAAAACAATTTCCTACTGGGTAGTAATGTATAACAATTTATTGTAATTTTTTGTCGTGAAGGGGTTTGGCTACGGTTATAGCTTTGTTTGGTTTTGAAAAGCATATCAGCATTTATTAGAACTTTTTTTTCAATGTTGTTGTTTTTTCGGCCTGTTGATTTGTAAAATCGCGGGTTCGAATCGCTTTCAAAGCCTTACAATAATTTTTTTATTATTATTGTTATGATATCTTTGTTTTAACAGAAACATTTTTTTTTGAAATCCTACAGAGGGGGTTTTATATCACAATTAAATGTGTTGCGTTATGCTCACGGGGCTTTAACTACAGTTTTAATAGCTCAGCCTTAGTTAAAAAAAAAGCATTGCAACATTATAATATATAATTCTTAATTTCCTACAGGGTTATTGTATGTTTAGTGAAATATATTTAAATGTATTATATTCCTATATCTTGACTTCAATTTTTATAATCATACTATAGTTTAAGAGAAGATATTGTAACGAATTTAGGGCAACTGCTTTTATTTGCAACCTTCTACTAACGTTCTAATCACTAAACTGTTGAATAAATAACTCCACTATTCAATAATGCAAAATGGCCTTTATTCAAGTCTTCACAATAATACTACTACTTCTCGACAGATAGCGTGCTTAATTCAAACTCAATACTAATTCTCAGCTTTACCTCCTTTTATACTCTGTGATTTCTCGTTCGCATACTTCTAGTCGCTTCTATTTCTAGAATTTACTAGCAGCTATAAAATTACCAGCTATAACATAACTAGAGATGCACGTTATAGCTTCTCATATGCGCGTGAATATGTGAGTGACAGTTCCACAGATAATTGCCTACTTTTGGGAGCATCTCAGATAAGATATATGCATGTGTTTGTGCATCTCTCTCCGCTGCGTGTACGTACATATATGTAGACATAATGATTGATTCGTTTACGTAGATACAAGTGACTGCCTGCTTTATTGTTGTTATGGCTTCATTTACTTAGCATCAGACTAGTGATATCAGTATCACTTAGTGTCACTAGTATTCGTCACAATATTTTAAAATATTTTTTTTCTACAACATATTCCTACTGGATTATTATATATATTTTTAATTTAATCATTTCATTCTGTATTGTATGTATTTTTGGGTTATAACTAGAAATTTCATAGTCCCCTTTGTATTTTAGAGACAAATTTTCGATATTTTATGCATTTTTTCTCGCAAGCCTTTCCTTTGGTTATAAAAAAATTTTACACAATTTTTTTTTAAATTAATGATAATAGTAAAAAACTATTACAAAGGTTTATTTATACTAAACCAAAATTATTAAAGCTGTAGTAAAATGAAACAATTTAACTCATAACAGTAAATTTTAAAATATAATAACCCAGCAGGAAAGCTTTGCGAGGAAAAATGCATACAATTTCGAAAATTTTTCAGTTGTTGCATTTATTCATTCTCTAACTCTTATCGGGTTTGGGAATAACTTTCTTAGCTCTTCTTTAGTTCAACGACTAGAACATTTTTTTTTTTAATTAATTTCTACAAATTTCCTATTGGGTTGTTAAAAATTAAGTTGTTGTCTTTGTTTTTAGAACAAATTGTATATAATTAAAATTAAGCACTAAACTTTTTTATTTAGAAACATTTTTTTCTGCTTGCTGGGTTGTTAAACTTGCACTAAACTTTTTTGTTGAATTTTTTTTATATCTTGTTCTCGATTTCGGCAATAACTTTCAAGGCTCCAGTACTCTAGCACTTAATATCTGTTTGAAATTTAATCGTCAAAAATAAATGGGTTTGTATAAATTAAAAGTTATTGGCCTTGCTTTTTCAATAATTTGTTTATAATTATAGTTATACACTAAACATTTTTTTTCAATTTCGAAAAAAAATTGCACCGATTTTCTACTGGGTTGCTAGACATTACAAATTATTTTTTTGGTGGATTTCCATAATAATTTTTGTACACTTCTAGTTATGTACTCAATTTATCTTATTTTTATTTAAATAAAAATTGTTGACTTTAATTTCCTACTGGGTTAGCGTTAATAAATTTTCCGCGAACGATTGATACGCTGATAGCTGCGTACTGGTAACTGAATTCATTGTATTTGTAATACCGGATTTCGCTATTTGCTGCCACATTGGAAATTATTAAAGTTTTGTCAATTCATTGCTTAAGTGCTTTTGTTTTTATTGCTTATATTGCTGTTGTAGTGAGCACAATAGTGTGCGTGTTACGCCATCAAACAATGGAATTATTATTTTTGGCGCCAATATAATATGAGCGTACACAAATGACAATTACACAGCAACAAACTAACGAGCAAACAAGGCAAGAATCTAACCAACCAACCGAACATGTCAAACAAATTGCGAGCGACCATAATTCACAGAAATCAGATGAACGCCAACCCACTAAGCAATCAAGCAAAAAGCGCAAACCACGCAAATCGTAATAATTGTGCCAAAATCATACAGTAAAGAAAGAAAAGAAGAAAAAAACAACAACAAAACAGCAGTAGTCAACTAGAATAACTAATGATAATAAAACAAGAATAAGCAGAAGAAAATACGAGTAATAGCAGAAGCTAAGAGAAATGAGCTGCCCATCAATGTTAGCGCCACTTTGACTGGAGGCACTCACACACACACATACACATCACTACACTTCACAGCATCTCATTTCACTTGAATTGAATACGGTCAGACGTTGCGTATGAGCAACATGCGGTGTGAGCAATTTTTTCTAAGTGTTGTGTGCATGTGTGTGTGGCTTAAAATGAGTTGTCCACGCTGGCAGCTTAATGCTATGACAGTTGCCAGTTGTGTGCTTGGCATAATGAATTCGACCCTTGTGTAAAGTAAAAACAAAATCGAAAAGAAAAAAATAATTTATTTTTATTGTTATTGTAATTGTTGACTCAAGCTGGCCTGGCAGGCGACGACAGCATAAAGTTTGCGCTATTTTTTCTATATTTTTTTGCAATATTATTTACACATATCAACGTAATCACAAACGACAAATATCAAACGAGTGCTAGTAAAACAAAAGCTTTAGAAAAAATGGGGGAAATATGGCAATGTTTGTGCCTCAGATTGTATAACAACAAACGCAGCTGCGGCAATGGCAAGTGAGCTTGTTGGTCAACAAGATTTTGTCAGCATTTATTGCTGCTGTTTTTTTGTAAGTTTTATTTGAGCACTCCATGGAAAATTGTAAATTTCGGGAGATGTGCCAATTGATTTCTGACTTAGTTTTTAGTAGCATCTCATCTATATATAAAAAGTAAGTAATAAAATAAAAAATCTTTTTAATCACTTTAAATATATGAAAAATAAAAATATTCAAAAAATAGTTAAAAAAAACTTCAAAATATATGACCCGGTCTATGAAAAGGTGGCTTATGACTCAAAAAAATGTTTTCCACTTTTTTTCTGGTTTCGATAGTTTTTGAGACACTCTTTCACGTGGTGAAAACTAGAAAGTACTAACTTGCTAAGAAATGTACTAAAAATGTAGAGAAAGAAGAGCACACATGAAAGACAATGAAGCCTATGGTTCCTTCGATGCCACTTTGGTGGCTGGTGAAGCATCCTCAGATTTTTGTGATAGCATTTTTTTTCGATGGCAATGGAACCAAAATATCGGTCAGAAACTGGTTTGTGCCTTGCCTTTTGGGCATGACTGTTCATAATGCAAAAGAAAAACTACTAAGAAACTGAAGAAATGCATTGTTTATCCTTAACAGCTGTTTGGCAATTTCTTTTTTGAGTCATAAGCCACCTTTTCATAGGCCGGGTCACATATATCACTGATATGAGACAGAGAAAGCTTGAGTTAAAATTAAAAAAATATATATGAAAAAATTATTTTTTTTATTTTAACACACCTTCAAACATGAAAAAAATACAAAAAAAATCTGAAAAAAAAAAAAACAAATTGATTAAGAGTAGAAAGGATCTGAAAAAACAAGATATATCACACCATGATGAACAGAAAACAAAACCTTATTATTTAAACGAAAACGAAAAAAATTTAGTAAAAAATGCAAAATTGTTTGTAAAAAAAATTAAAAAACAAAATATACCACAATTCGAAATAATAATAAAAAAACAAGGAATGCAGAATCTGGAGAAAATTATAAAAAAAACTTGTATTTAGAAGAAAATAAAAAAAAGAAAAGATATGACTGAAAAAAAAAAATGTGAAAACTTGAATTTCTTTTTCACAAATAAGAACAGTAAAACTTAAGAAAAAAATATATTACAACTCACTGAACAAGGAAAGTAGATTTTAAAATTTAAGCTATTGTAAAAAACAGAAACTGAAAATACCAAAAAAAAAAAAAACAAATAGAAACAAAACATTTGAAAAATAAATGCTGAAAGAAACCAAATTATATCATGCCTCACTCTAAACTTTATTTTATAAATTTTTTTTTAATATTAGTTTTTAACAATGACAGCAATATTAAATGTAATTGTAAAAAACAAAAATTTATAAAAAAAATAACAACAATAAATTTACAAAAATTAAAAAAAAAATATTAAAGAAAATTTTTAAAGCATGAAATTGCTAAAAAAAAGAAAAACACGTAAGCTTAGTATCTACTCTTTTATGAGAGATGAGAAAATCAAAATTTGAAAACTCAATTTCAGAAAGCTTTGGTTTGGTGCAAATATTATCTAAGATACTAATTTTTTTTTTTTTTTTTCATTATTATTAATTTCTTTGAAATTTCCTATAAGTCACAATAGCTTAGAATCTCGGGGAGGTGTGCCGTACAACCGCACGCCTTGTTTGGAGTTCGTCTTTAGTTAAGTACGAAAACTGCGTACGATCTGTTCCATAACAACTGTGGAATGCTCCATATGCTTTTGTAACAAAAAAAAAAAAAAAATTTTATGACCACCTCACACACCCGCGCTACACAGATATTTACTTTTGTTTGCAATAACTTTTTGCTGCCGTCAATTCTGTAACTGCCACTGTTATATGTTTATTGTTTTTGCAATATTTTTTTTTTTTATTTTTGTTACGATTATTTATTCTACTACTTGTGCTTGTCATTTTATTTGTTGTACTTTTTGTTGCATTTATGACTGCCAAGCTGTTGGCGAGATTTGTTATCGTCGCCCTTATAAATTATGTGGGGGTTCTTCAATCACCAATTGTTTGGCGCTGCTATCGGGTATGGCTTCGAGTATAGTAAGAATTGAAGATTATAAGCATTAATTTTGTTGTTTATGTAAAAAACACCACTCATTAGTTCTCTGTGCTTTAATAGTTACATCTATATTTACTTTACTGATGCTTAACAAACAAACTCCGTGGGCAAGCAAAGCAGACTGTCAGTCAGCAAATTTTGGTTAGCATACTTTTAGGGGTTGACAACTGTTTTTGACTTGTAATAGGTACAGCAGCTGAAGTTTTAAGGTGGATTTGGCATAAGAATATGCTTCGCAGAAGTGATGGGTGAGGATTATAGCTTTATGTAATACGAGTGAACGAAAAAAGAAGTAATTAAAATTTGCGCTATTTAGTTTTATGGCTTATGAAGAAAATACGTAAAGAGCAAAGGCTGATGTAATCCTCTCGTCAATTACTTTTGTTAATGAGTGTTTTAACTCAGATTTTTTTGAAATTTAAATTTAAACCAATTACTTTTATTTTTTTATTATTTTTTTTTCTTAAAAAAAAAATAAATAATGATTTTTTTAATTTGCTTTTTAAATGCGCCATTTTGTTTTTAGTACAAAATCCTAAATAAATTATTTGCATTTTAAGTTAAAGAAAAGTTTCTTAAATTATATTTTTATCCGTTGTCAGAAAAAATTTACTTTTGATATTTTTAATGCGAATTTTTATGCAACTTTTTATTTGGAACTCCTTTAGATGAAATTCATAAGCAAAACTTTTGAATTTTAAATTTAAAAAGTTTATACAGAATAAATAAATTAGAAAGGAATTTAAATCGAAATTTAGCTTCCATCACTAATTCGCCCACTTATTTGGCATTCAATTGCAGAACCGAATCGGAGTGTGCCATATTGCGAAAGAAAACTTATCATATTCATGCTTTTCAGCTTTCAACATCAGCACACATACATGCACATACTAATAATCAAAGCGATATCCTTTTTTCCTTAAACATACAAATTTTGGCAACATCAGTTGTTTTGTTACATTCAATTCAAATACACTGCACACATACGCACACAACTCCCCACAAAAATCACTCTATCTTCGCTTTTCAATTCAATTCACATACACACCCTACCCACACACGCAAACACCACCTCACACCTCAAATCACATAAATTCATTTGTTAAATTGCTGCCCAACTCATTTCTATGTGCGCGTGCAGTTTATTCAAATTCATCTAATTCATTTGTATTTGCCTTTGTTGTTATTATTTGTAACAACTTTGTTTATACCCGAGCCTCCCCCTTTGCGCATTTGTTAAACAAAATGATGACAGAACAATAAACAAAATGTTACAAGCACAAAGAAAAATTATTTGTCAACTTTTTGGATTTATTTATTATAAATGTACACATCTGCACATATAAACAAGCAGACAAAAGTGACATAGTTGTCTGAAGTTGGTGGGCGTGCTTGCGTATCTGGACCACTAACAAGTATAGAGCCCCAGCTGCTTTATAGTGCCGCTGACCCGTGCAAAAATAGAATAACTGCAAATAACTGTTGGCGGCCACCATGGTGTGATTGCAGCGTGCTCCGCCTACCACAGCGAAGGTCCTGGGTTCACGGCCCAGGCAAAGCAACATCAAAATTTTAGAAACAAGTTTTTTCCATTAAAAACAAGTTTTTTCCATTAGAAGACAACTTTTCTAAGCGGGGTCGCCCTTCGGCAGTATTTCTCCTATGAAAAGATCTCAGTGAAAACTAATCTGCCTTGCAGATGCCGTTCGGAGTCGGCATAAAACAAACAGGTCCCGTCCAGCCAATTTGTAAGAAAAATTAAAAAGGATCACGACGCAAATTGGAAGAGAATCTCGGCCAAAAATCTTTTCGGAGCTTATCGCGCCTTACATATATATATATATATATCTGTAAGCGCATAAAGCTGTCATCCTCCCCTTCCACGCACGCACACATACTATATACACTTACACATGCATAGAACTCAAACACAACAGTTAGCAGCTGTGCTTTTGATGTCTGTTTGAAGCGTATTGTTTGCATAAGTAATTGATAGCATTAAAATTGTATAGTGGAAAAAGAGCTAAAGTTTTTTTGTGTTGTTGGAATGTGGCATTTGTTGTTTTTTCTTTGAAATTTTAGATCGATTGAAAACAAATAGAATATGAAAGTTGGGAAAAATTTGTTATGCACATTTTTTGGTGATATTTTACTATTTAAGTGATAATTTTTGCGGATCCAATCAGCACTGTTTTGTTTTTTAGAAAAAACATCAAATAAATACATACTTAAAGAAATTATTCAAAATAGCTATGCTTCTTCGTGTTTTAAATTAGGTTTTTATTTTAATTTCGATATTTGTTTTTAAGTATGAGTTTTTGTTAAAATTATTTTGAATTTCAAATTTAAAAAAAGGATCTTTTGAATTAGAAATAAATAATTTTGTTTGCTTGTTTTAATGGTGCGTTCAATTTATACTTATTATTAAGAATTCATGAGCTTAACACCGGTTTATAATAATTGAATGTTCAATTAATATGTTTTACTGAGAGAAACTGAAAAGAAAGAAAGAAACATTTACTGGCATATTGCGATGGTACCATTTCGAAAACCGCCACGAATTCACCACCAGGCAGTTTCGTTGTTATCACAGATTTCACCGAGATTCGAACCGCGAATCACACGGTGAAACTTGCAGTTGCCCTAACCACTAAGCTATCCTGCTTGTATTTGTTTCCTTGCTTAATTCAGTTTATCTCATTCCTACACTAACAACACAATTGAGATAAATCTACAGACTAGGCAAATTAATAATAATAATAAAAGTATAAAGATGTTTTATTCACAGAATTTATTTGGGTATTTCCTAGTTCGGATTTTTGGCAATTTGGTTCATACGGTTTTCGAATTACCTTTTTCGTATTTTAAATTCAATATTTTTATTGGTTTTTATATTTGTTTTTGAACTTTGGTATTTTTAAATTTATTTTCAAACTTGAAATTTTTTTTATATTAATTTTCAATAAACTTCTTCTAGCTCTTAATTAAAAAAAAAATGTTTTTAAAATTAAAGATTTTATATCATTTTTCAGTACATTTTTTCTATTTATTTTTTTTTTTTATTTAATTCAAGTTTAAATTCGTTATTTAGAAAATATTATTATCGGACCAAAATTTTGTTTATACATTTGCTTTTGCCGGCTCCTGGTCAAATTTTTATTGAATTGAAAAACACGTAAGTATTTTTCTTTTTTACCAATACATTTCGGTTACTCAACAGTAACCGTCTTCAGGGCCAGTTTATTTACACGTCTGCACCGTGTGAGGTGGAGTTCTGCACTCGTCATATTTTTTAATTTGGATTTTTCTTAATTTGGATGTAATAAATTTATTTTTTTTTTTTCGGTAACTTTTTCTCAATAGCAAGTTACTTTTGAATTTCAAACTTACTTAAAAAACCTCATTTTTTGGACGAAAGACAATTTTGTATCGGATTTTTTCTACCGTGATTTTTTTTTACTAATTTTCATTTATTTAATTTTGTTTTTTTTTTTTTTTTGAGATTTGAAATTAATAGAATTCTGCTTCTAATTACAAAGATTTTTTTATGAAACTTTATAAGTTATTTTATTTAGCGTTTCTTATTTCAAAACATATATGTAATACTCCTATATTGCTATAATAATCGAATGTAGCTAAATTTAAATTTTTTCTTGTCACACTTTAAAAATTTTATAGGCTGTCTTGTTTTGATTTCGAATTCAAAACACATTCCGAGCATTTTCTATTAGCAATATAGGAGTATTGCATATATGGTTTATGTACATTCATTTGATTTATTTAAGTCAGTTTAGTTTAATATTTGATTTTTTGTAATTTAAGATTTTTTATTTTATTTTTAATTTGAATTTTCGGATTTTCGACTTTTAGAGTTTTGTCCTCTTTGCAACAGATATCATTTTCTCTTAAAAACTAAAAAATATTGAAAGTTTGAATTGTTTTTTTTTTTTAATTTTTTAATTTAAGTTTGAATGTTTTTGTAGACTTTAAATTTTCGGAATCTTGTACCAGAAAAGCTAGGTTAGAAAGCTTAAATTTTATAAAGTTCTAGTTTTGTTTAGTAAAATTTTTTTATATTGGACTTTTGCTCTTCGCTTTTCGAGTAAGTTTTTAATTTTGTTTCGAATTTTTGGTTTAGTTTTTGTTTTTGCATTTTTTGCCTTCCTTTTCAGCATTCGTACCTGCTACCCAAAATGTGTTTATTCCACTTTTCTTATTACAATTTTAATTTCATCTTAATAATATTTTCAGCTGTGTTTTGTGATTTTATTACCATCACCCCGTCTATTGTTTCGCACAACAAGGCAATTATACTCAACAACAATTGCCAATTATTGCCAAACGTTTGCTACTAATTATGTTTTAAATGCATTTGTGCGATTTTTACTTTGTTTTTGTATGACTAAAACCAATATATAAAAATTATAGCATAAACAAACAAACAATTGTGCGAGAATTCTTACAATAAGATAGAAAGCAAAGATGCCAGATGAAAGAATAAGTCCATTACCTCCTACCTAGCCGGCTGACTGCCTTTACCATGTGGTTACGTATCGCTTTGATGATAGCCACACTAATAACAACGCCACCCAGCGACTGTGGGGCCGCAACCGACATCTGTTTTCGTTCGCTCCGTTTGTTATAAACGCAAAAAACATACAAATCGTCTAGTCAGCACTTTAAATATAACCGTACTAATACTCATTCACGCTGTAACTCACTCCCAATGGCTTGCGGCTTTTGTGTGCTCTTAGTTATCGAACATTTGTTCTGCTTGCTGCTGCGCCACTTTTATTACCTCCCTAGCGCTAGTTTTTATGATTCTTGTTTTTTTGTTTTATATGTAGGAAATTTGTTAGCGCAACTAATTTCCAATATCATAGCGGGGGTGGTATTTTATTGTAAAAACACACGTCGAGTTTGCGTTAGAAAGACAAAGAGGGGAGAGATAAAAGCGAAAGCAAATAACATTTAATTTGTTAAGTATGTGGAATTTTAATTGTTTAGTAGCTTTGGGTTTATATGCCTATTAGTCTGTTTTTGTAAGTGTTTATGTCTATGTGTTAATATTGTTATTAATAAGTTTGTTTATAATACTTCAGTAAAGAGTTTTTAAAAATACTCTTGAGATTCCTTTTTATCTCAACAAAGTAATTAGAAATTTTGGTGAACAAGTGTAAACAAATATTGAAAATGCCTTGAAAAGGTTTATGAAAATATTTTTTTTCTAAATTTCATAAGACACGGTCGACTAAATCTCTGCTATACGAAAAATAAAATTTTTTAAAGTTTGCTTTTTTGTATGAAATAACAAACAATTTAAATTAGTTTATATAATACTCGTTAAACAACGGCTATTAATTAATCTCTTTACTGATTTAATTAATGGGTGTAATTAAATTATAAATTAAAAATTGCTTCAAATAAATGGTTTCATACATTTAAAGCAATAAGGGCAATCCCCGCTTAACTCATATAAATTTAGTCCTTTTAATGATAAATTATAACTACTTGTGCTTATTTCAATCAGAAAAGATGAATATAAGTAATAAAATAATCCCTGGTTCTCTTAATTGCATATTTCAATAAAGTGAATTATGACATTTGTTACACTTTTAATGATTTAGCCTTAATTAGTCGGTAACTTTTGAGTAATCATATTTGAAATTAATCAGTATTGTTCATTTTGATTGATCAAAAGTTCGATTAACTCAGCAATTGATCACCTATTAATCGAAACACACATGAATATGTATTTTATTTTCAGCTTATCTATTTAGAATCTCTTTTATTTCCTTCGAGTTGGCCTTGAAAATAATTTAAAAATTTATAAAAGTACGCACATATGTTTTGATTACCCATAATGTGATCAAACGCGTAATTAATCAATTTGACTAGTCTAAACTGAATAATTTCAAATTAATTTATAATCAAATTCTAATTAATTGGCATACTTCATTTCATTGGTCGAAAATTCGAACTAATCCGCATATTAAGCCAATTGATTAATCACGCGTCTCTAAATTATATTGCACTATAATGCAAGTTTGAAGAACACTGTTAATATTTTACAAACGATGTTGTATTATTACATCGCTCACTTGCACTCACTAAACTGTTCGTTCTTTAGACTCCTTTTTAATTTTGTCGTTTGTAGATAACTCTTACCATTGCCCTCACTCTTTTGCTATTACTCACTATTTTTTTTTACTCGTACGAGTCAGAGTAAGACCTACTCTTACTAACTCTTATACTTCCACACAATTTTGTTCTTGTTCTTATTCTTACTCTAACTTTTTCTCTTAATCTTACTCGCACTCTTATTACTTTATCTTATTCTCCCACTCACTCTTTCTCCCAGTCTTAGTCTACTTAAACATAGATGATCCATATAAAAATTCCGATTGCTTAATCGATTTCACGCCAACAAAAATTTTGAATCCGTTAAAGGTGCGAATTGTCTGTGAGCAGCGCAAATAGCTGCAAATTTATACAGACGGTGTATTTTTTATGCAAATTTTGTTTTTCGGTAAACATTTAACAAGTGTGTGCCAGACATTCACCTGGTTATATAACAGGTTTGCTTAGCCAATTGACCTCCGCACAAAAAAATCTGTTTTTTTTTTGTGTCAAATTTTGATTGCTTAGCAATAAAATGAAAACAATAACGAATGAATGTGCAAAAGTATTGAATAACATTCGTTCATGATATGCTGATAAATATTAATAACAAATAAATTTTTTTAACAAAAGGCAATTAAACTTTAGGAAATGCTTACTTGACAAAGCGAGAGAAAAGAAAATGTATGAAAAAAAAAACATAACTATGTATAGATATTTTAAATAAAAAAGGGGATTTAGAAAAAGAAAGAAAAGAAAAACGTGAAATAAAAAATTTTGTGATTATATATTTTAGTAAATTTTTTTTTTTTTGCGTGTACCCTTCTTTAATTTCGCAACGCCTTTTTCAATATCAAAACTTATTAATAATATTTTTTTGTTGATCAATGCAAATTATACAAAAGTAAAGATGTTTTTTAGCTGAACAAAATTTATTTAACCTTTTTTTATTATTTATTTGTTATTTCACTTTTTATTGCAAACGTTTCGTATTTCTCTGACTTGTTGTTGTCGTTCTTTTATGGCTTTTAGGTCATTAAACGCTACAATCGGTATTCGTATGCAAAGTGCATTACAGTCGTTAAATAAAAAAAATTTGCACAAGCCAAAAGTCAAATTAACAACAACGGTGAGCGATATAAAAATCAAAGAGTAGCAGCCATGTGGCGACAAAACGATTACGCAGAAAAAAATTGTAGAATAAATAAGCAAATACAATTAAATGTGTTTTTCGTGTTAATAAAAGCAGTGAATTAATTGAAAAACCACGTAAGACATATTTTTGAAGATTGAAGAAGTAAATTTTTTTTTTGTAAATAAATATGCAGCAATGATTAATGATGAGTAGTACATCATTTGACATCATGTGGATATCATGTGATGTGGACATCATGTGCTATTTTTGAACTTATTCGCGATATATATTTGAAAAATGTTTAATTAAAAATTTATTAAGTTTAAATTGATAAAATTTATTTAAGTATTAGTCATATGTGACGTTTTAGAATATAGATGCAAAAGAAATGGGGTAATTGACTAACTCTTAGTTGATTCAAATTGTTTGAGTGTTCGTCAGGGAGAAAAAAGCTAAAATTAATAAATAGAAGGCGCGATATACCTCCAAACAGATGTAGGCTGAGCTTCTCTTGGGATTTGCGTCGTTCCCCTCTAAATTTTACCCATCAATTGGCGGGAAGGAACCTACGTTTTCACTAAGAAGTTTTTAATGGCAGAAATACACTCGTAGTGTTTGCCTTAATTTATTTATATTATCCATAAGAATGGACATCATGTGACATTTTTGAATTTACTCGAAATTTTAATATGGTAATTTCTAATTTTCATTTCATTATTTATAGTAGTATTTACTAATTTCAAAAATTCAGATACAGAGTATGGGCCTATACTATTATGTACATCGAAAAACTAAATAAATACAAGCGACAATAACGGAACGGGTTGTGTGACGTGTTAAATAATATTAACGAGCTACTAAAATTCATTTAATAATAAGTCGCTAATTTTAAAGATAGCAGCGAGAAACTTAGCCAGAGACTCGAAGTTAAATCCATTTAAACTTGCAACCACATTGGCCATATCTAAAGTTCTTTCACCACGGTAAAAACGAATGTATATATCTGACCTGTACCAATAAAGTGAAATATGTAACCTAAGTTAATTTAAATTAATAGTTATATTTACCCATAATAATAGACATGCTGTGTCTTTTTTTGGTTTAGTCGAAAGATAAATTCCAAAAATTTTTGAATAAAAATTTACAAACACTTATTTGATTAAATTCCTTCAGCAATAAACAGCGATTTGAAACCTTAATTAATGTGATATTTCTGAACTTTTCCGCAAGATTAATTGGAAAAAACTTTTGATTATAAAATGACTCATTTTTAAATTGATTTCATTTATTTGATTACAACTGTCTGCGTATTTAACATTAAACTTAATTAATATAAATTAATATATTTAATCAAAGTAATGGATTTGATGAGACATCTTTGAATTTAGTCAAACTATTAATTTGAAAAACATTGTATTAGAAATTGACGAATTTTTAATTGAAAATCAGTGACTTAAAAGCTTAATCATAATCAGAGCTGTTCAACCCCTATACACTTGTAGCACTTTTGTTTTTGTTTTGCCCTAAATCATAGACACAGATTCAAATTCACACTTTGAATATCTTATGAAAGTGCCCAGAAAGGGCACTCCCGTATGAAGCTCAGACACTTGTGTAAAATAATATAAAAAAATTTACACTAACAATTTGACAACTAAAAATTATTCAAAAACATTATAGCACTGAAAAAAATTTGTAATCAAAATTGATTCATAAATAAAATTAAAATCGATAATTGACCGCGGAGCTGAAATACATATATGGGGCATATGACCAAAAAATGTAAGCAAAACTGTACCAAAACAAGAGAAGCCTATTCTAAGTTCATATGATATTAGTTAATTACCCTCAAGGGAAGTCAGTAACTAGTGAAACAAAATTCTATTTCAGAACTGGTCTAGCCAAATAAGTATTAGTTCGTTAATAGCTAGAGATTCTCCTTACGGGGTAGTTTCTGTGGCTTTTTATTTCAATTCGGTATATTATTTTTCTTGGTTATGAAAAATTTTTTGACTGGAAGTGGGGGGAACCGTAAAGTAACCATACCTATTATTTAATTGTTAAACATTTTATTGAATTCAAATGGTATTTCTGCACTTCAGTAATCTCTGTTGCTAATATATGTAAGTAAATTGGAACACAAATTTAAAACAAACTACGCGGAGCCTTTTAATTAAGCATTTCAAAAGTTTTCAAATTCAATTTCCACTGCAACATTCGCGGATATCTCTACATTCACTTTTAGTATGATTATTCCAACCCAAATTATATATGTATATAGAATATGTTCCCACAAAACTTGGGGCTAGAGGTCAATGTATTTTTTCGCTAATTTCAGAATTAAACATATTGGCTCATGTATGTTGGTTTTAAATTCTTTAATTAAATAAACTTACCAAAAACAATTTTAACGACAAATAAATAATAAGACAACCAAAAAAATACCAACAGGTGGTGCAAGTCGCACAAAGAGCAGGCAATCAAATTTGGCAGCGAGTACATTTATATCCAGTTACGTACATACGTACACTTAGTAGATCAAAAGCAGTATATAAACGACCTTTATACAGTGTAGCTAAACCAGAATCCTTACACTTTTTAGGTTGGTTTTTATGTATTTTCGAGTGTAATTTGATATTTTTTTATGTGGCGTAAGTGCAAAGGTAGGTGCATATATTTAGTTGTACGCACATGTTTATATGCATGTATAGTTGCAGAATTTGTGCCTTTACTGAATTTTTTTTTTTACCGAAATTCTCCACCATATCAAGCTGTATATGTATATATGAAAAAAATGGTTGGCTGTGCAACAAAATTAAATTGAAGCAACAAGTTATGACGTGTTGTAAAGTGCACGAGCATTGTTTATGAGGCGCTTTTATGCTGCAAGAAATTGCAATTTTTTTAATATTTACATTTTTTTTGCTCGTAATCCTGCTGTTGACGACTATAAGCGCTGACAGGATTTCAAGTGATATGCAGTCAATGTTAAGGAATTTAGTGAAACTTTAAAGTGTTTCGTTTTCTGGCTGCGTTTTAGTATTTTTTTATTATTTATTAATTTTTTTTTTTTTTCAATTAAACTTTTTTCTTTTTTAATAAAACATTTTTTATATGTTTATTTTACTTTTTACTATTATTTTTCACAGAAATTCAATCAATTGCTTAATTCGAATTTCTTCAAAGCTCACAGTCTACACAATTTCAGGTGTTGTTAAATTCGTTCCCCTTCATTTTCTCTGTTTGTTAAAATATTTATATGCGTTAATTACATTTTGTATTTATCGCGTTTATCGTTTATTCTATTACGTATTTTTGCTGTGTGCTGATTGGCCAAAGTTTATTTTACACGTTTTGGGTATTTTCTATTTACTGTGCCAACACCACAACCTACGCAAGATTTGATTGGCTTAGAAAATTGCTAGATTTTATATTATTTGTTTTTATTTAATCAGCTAGTTTTGGTTTGCCAGCTCTTTTATGTGTGTAAATATATTATGATATATTGTACATGTATGTGTTTAATAGTACTATTACTATACGTTAGTACAAACGGTAAGTTGTGATATGCAATAAGTTGGAACACTATTTTGTAGAAGTATATATTTACATTATACTATCGTCATTAAGGTGAAGGAAGTTTAAATAACGGTTGCTATCTTTAGAAACCTTGAATTGCTTTAAAACAATATTTATATTGTATTTTAACCGCAGCTTTATTCTTACGTCAACTCTGAAACCGAGTTACTTCGAGTGGTGTTTGCTGCTCCACAATTGCGTATTTTGAAACTCGAAGTTAATTGTGCATGTATATTACTAGTCATTGTTTTTATATATGTTTTAAGAATAAAATATTTAAAAAAAATATTGCATAATACATACTTTTTCTATGTCCCATTTCATTTAACTTCGAAAGTAAGTTTTTGTCAAACAAAACTAATGCTTGTAAGCGTTGGTTTGCTTTTATGTGTTTTTGTTTTTGTTCCAAGCACTTCCTACCCACCCTGAGAATACCTCATTTTGAAGAATATTGCAGTAGTTTTTTTATATTTTTATGTTCAGTATTTTTTATTGTAGTCTGTTTGTTGAGGATAGTTTGGTGCAAGTTTAT
This sequence comes from Eurosta solidaginis, assembly GCF_040869045.1. NCBI lineage: Eukaryota > Metazoa > Arthropoda > Insecta > Diptera > Tephritidae > Eurosta > Eurosta solidaginis. Next base: position 295,654,079 of record NC_090320.1, read on the forward strand.
TTGAAGTTTTAGTTGGTTTGTGTAGGGTATTTTGTTCTAAGGCCTTGTTGTTATTTTGGCGTGGGAAACTTGATATCTTCTTAGCTTCGTGACAACAAATTTGCTGTAGGAAAGTTGTACAGTATTTGATATATATCAAATATTTGACACACAAAAACAAAATTTTGTTGTTTCTGAAAAAGTAAATTTTTGTGTTAAGATTCTGATCTATCCTGTTATCGAGGCTAGCAAAATGTTCAGACTTATGCTTTATACTCGCTTTTTTATTGTATCTTGGTTTTTTGGCATATGAGTTTTAGAATTGGCATGTGTTTGGTTTTGAGGATTGCATAGCTTCAGTTCATTTATTCAGATAGTTCATAAAATGAACTTGCCAACAACAAAGCGTTGCTCTGAAGCAAGCATATATAGAGAAGTATAAAATTATGCAAAGAAGGCAATTGAGAACAGTTGCACTACCACAAAGGCGTGGCTTTGGCTGAATGTGTTTGTAACAGTTCTACCATTGCAGGAGTGTGGGTTCGAATCACACTAACAGGCGAAAAGGCTTTGAAGAGATTTACAAGGTATAGTCGAAACAGCTTATAACAATACAAAAAGAATTTAGTTGACGAAACTTGATAAAAATTATCACTACTATTTACGTGTTCGCAGCTGTATATAATTTTATATAATATGAAATGTACTATCCGACATCTTTAGTGAAAGTGAATGTTTTTCTACAACCTATGAACGATATTTTGACGTCAACAGGCTGCTAGATAATTTGTTGCTTTCGTGATAGCTTATGTCTCTAAAACTCGACTCCTACCACCTACTTGGCTTACCCTCAAGTAATTAATATTAGCTAAAAAAGCAATTGGTTAAACATTATGTTAAAAACCCCAATGCTCCGCTTATTAAATTCATTCACCTCGTCCCCAAGCAAAACACACGCAAGCGTGATTGAAATAGTAATAATAATTATAATAATCATATAATAAAAAAACCTGGGTAGTTGATTATAAAATTGTTTAAATGCCGCACGCTCATGGAAATTACTTTATTTATTAGTTTCGATTATTGTTCTAAAGTTTTTTTGTACACACATATGTATATCTAGTACGTAAGTACCTACTGCACTGCATGTATACAGACATGAATACGCATACGTACATACATACCCTGGAAAAAATACGACTAGTCTAAGATGAATTCGCGATGAGTCCCAAAGGTGCATGCGACTATAGACAGTTCTGGATCTTTATATGGGTTGGAGTGGTCCCATTTTTTATTTATTTTTTTTTTTTTTTTTGAACATGTCCTATGCTTCCTTTTGTTGCTGTTTCTTTTTTATTGTTTTTTTGTTTTTCAATTGGTTACACAAATTTCAAACTGACTGATGCCAAATATACCCAAAAGGTACTAGAGGCGATTGTTCGGCCGCGGTGCGTCTGATGCATGTGGCGGTGATGGTGTGGGTGGATGGAAATTAAATCGAATTGCATTAGGGGGTCGCAATCAGATGCGGAAGAGTTAGGCATCCTGCCTAAACAGGGACCAATTATACCCCAATGTGGACAAAAGGGATCAATCGCAGACCGCTCTCCTTAGCGATTAATCGCACGATTTTTTTGTATGGTATTAACACCTTTAAACGGAAATATTACATTTGTGACGCATAATTTTCCGCTGCTATCTCAAATGTGTACGTGTCGTGAAGGGAAAAGTATCTGAAAATCTAATAAATAGCATTTTGACCCACAAAAGACACACACAACTACAAGCACATGAAATATATGTATATTTAATTAGCGGTTACTGACGTTTTGTTGTTGTTGTTTGATACAAGGAATCAAACAGGTGTGACTAAATACATACATATATACAACAATTATTGCTGTTAAATATATATACTATATATTAGCTGTCATGTGCATTATGCATACAAGTAGCTATTATATAATATTAAGTATGCGCTTCTTTATTAGAAAAATATCTTACGATCGTTTGCCATATCTAATAAGATTTAATGGCGTAATTTTCACGTATAGTTAGCACAAACTGACAGTTGTTTGATGTTAAGTAGCTTATGAGTGACACCTACAATAACAACAAATACGTAAGAATATTTACGTTACTAGCCAGTTAACGTAAGAATAATATCTACTCAATGCTATTAAACACTACGGAAAACAACGGAAATTTTATTTTTGTACAGCTGTTTGGTAGTAAATAATATTTTATCGCACAATATGAAACAAAAACAAGTTACCTATAGCTTTGGGGTTTATTGTGAAGAGTGCAATTAAAATTTAAATAATTGGGGCGGGTGTAATTAGTTATAATTTAAACATAGAAAATAAGCCTCTTCCTATGATTGCAATTCATAATATATTCGTACAGTTAGATTGAATTCCAGAATAATAAACTCAAGTATTAAGATATTCAATTTGTATAGCTGGACGGTATGAATTTTTTTTTTTCCAGTAATGCGAACCTCTTCGAAGACTTTTTTAACATAGATCATAGAATAACTCAGAATCTTAACATACTTAAAAATTGTAAACTTCTTCAAATCTTTTTCGGAGACCGCCAAATCATGCAGAATTTTCTTTGGTCCGAAAAATTGTATACATTTCAAAAACTGTACAACTTTAGATTTTTAGGAAAGTATACACTGATCCCATCAGTCTTGTTCTGCAATACATCAAGTACTACGCTTAATATCACCCTAACTCGAAAGCAATCCCTGTTCTCTGATCTCTAATATTGACTCAAGATATATCGGAGAAACATAGCGGTCTCAAGCAAAACGGCCCCTAGTTAACAAACCGAGACAAATTATAGTAATTAAATCGATCTCGAATGTTATTATCTTATGTTTCTAATGGGGTTCTAATGTAAATTGAGTTTGCACGAGTTTGCTAATCTTTCTAGACTCATTTACTACCATAGTCTTCTAACGCGTCAACAAAAATATCTATAACGTTAGAGACTAAGTTTTGATACAATACATTAAACAACTTTTGAGATAGGACGTTCTTCGAGTAAAGACTAAGATGGGGCGTTTACGGGCTACCACCCGAGATAGGGTGATATTTTAACAAACAGACAATATGTAACTCGAATATTTATTTAAAATATATGAAACTACCACGAACATTGTTCATAATGATCAAATAAATAACCAAACAAGTAAAGCTACACCATTTCCGTTCAATATAAATGAGTCAAGCTGAACTCTATAGATAATGCTCCCCACTTCAATCCTTGTAAAAAATCACTAACACTATCTTTTGATTCATTCTTTTCAGTATAAATAAAGTAAATCGAAAACGAAAACAACAAAAAAACTACACTTGAAAAATAAAAAGGAGAAAAAACTTCGAAGAAAATAAAAAGCGTGAAAATGAAAAGAAAACCAGCAAAATATAAAATGAATAATACGGTAAGTAGAAATTCAAGTTTTGCAATAATATCACAGAAAACAAATATAAGAATGAACTTGTTTAGTGCTTTCGTTAAAAAGGCTTTTGCGATTCCCAAGGGTTTATCAATTTTTGTTTTTGTCATAACTTTAACTCTATAACTAATACGCCGAATATAACCCTAATGTTCGAAAATGCCTGATCTTAGCAAAGTTTTGAAAAAAGCTCTATATAAAAATTTGTTTCAAAAGTACTATCTATAGGCTTTTGATATTCGGTACGATATTCTGGAAGCAATACTACCCTCTCAACTAAAAATGTATATGCAAAGTGACGGTAATTGTGAAGATTTTCAAGTTTACGGTGACCCCGTGTTATACGAGCCATGATCGAAATCAATTTTTTAAATCTCAATAGCTCCGTTGCTTTTAATTTGCCTCACTAATTTGACGCCTTCTGAAATTAACTTTAGTTAAATTTATGCATTTACTTGAATTGATAAAATTTCAGATCATAAATTTTCAAGCTTTTGGTAAGCTGGGCCTAGCTAGTTTAGGTGAACCAGATGGAAACATGAGTTTTCTTATTCATTTCTCTATATTGATTTTTGAAATTTTTTTCGAAGAGTATTTATGTTTCCTTCATATTTTTTATATGGAAGAAAATCTGAAACACCCTTGAGTAAAAAAAAAATTCTCAAGAATTAATGTGAATTTTGAAAAACCGATAACAGGAACTTTGTTATACTACAATTAATTGGGCTACAAAATTGCATGTTAAAAAAAAATTCTATAAACTCGATAAAAATGCCCGAACTTTTTTAAGCTTTCTCCAATTTTCGAATTTTTTCGAAAACTTTTTGAGTTTGGTTTGCACAGTTTCGGTTGGTCAATTAAAGTTTTTCCTTGAATTACAAAAATTTAAAAAATAAAAATTAAATTGACTAAATTTGATAAAATCGCCGCTGCTATTTTCGTGTTCACTGCTGTAAATTAAAATGAGTACAAGTATCCTTAACCAAGAGCTGGTTTTCTATGTGCCTCGTTTCTGGCATACCGGCCGCCCGTGGTGTGGTGATAGCGTGCTCCGCCTACCACACCAATGGTCCTGGGTTCACCTCCCGGGCAAATTGACATCAATTTTCAATTAGAAAAAAAAAGGTTTTTCTAATCGAGGTTACCCCTCGAAAGTGATTTGGCAAACACTCCGAGTGTATTTCTACCACGATATGTCTCAGTGGTACGCAGATGCCGTTCGGAGTCGATATTGGGACATGTATGTCCCGTTCCGCCAATTCGTAGGGGAAATTAAAAGGAGCACGACGTATATTAGAAGAGAAGCGCGGCCTAAATCTTCTCGGAGGTAAATTACGCCAAGTGTATATATGTTTCATGATTTATCAACCCTATAACCCTCCATTTATGTTTAATTAACAAGTAACATCATTTATTTTATTACTCAACTAACCCTTTTTATATAAATTTTATTATCAACTATTTATTTTTTTGTTCGTCGCAAATTGACTTCTTGCTTAATTGGTGATAAGTTTGTTTATCAAATTTTTTCAGAGCTTTTTTTTTTATTGGTATTTAAGTGGTTTTTGCTGCTTAATTGTGCAAACATATTTATTTTTATTTTATAGCTTACCTTTCATTATGATCGCTGTTAATTCTGATGCATTTAATTGCATACAGAATTGATTCTCGTTGCTGCTGTTTTTGCTGCTGCTGGTTGTTGTTGCTGTTGCAGTTGGAATTGCGGTTTTTATATTGGCCATATATCCGTGTGTGTTATTTAGTTGGTTGGTTGTGTGTATGTATATCAAATAAACTGTTTACTATAAACTAATATTTTTTTCTATTATAATTTTCTTATTTTTTTTCTTGTTAATTATATAATTATTGCTGTTGTTTTGTTTTACAATAATTCAATTAAGTTCTGTTTTTACACTTCACTTGTTGGATTAGCAACAGTTAGATCTTATCTCATTATTTAGCGATAATCTCCTGTATCACGCTGTTTCCTTGATGCAAGGATTTGTTTGCTAAACACAGTTGGATTTGTTATTATTTTGCCAATTCAACTTCCGCAAGCGGCAAGGAGTGTTTTTTCAAGCGCTTAGTGGTCTTCATTAAAGTTGTCGCTTTTAGAGTTTTGCGAACTATTTTGCTTGGATTTTGTTTTTATGCTCTCGAGATATGTTTGTTCTTTAAATCTTTTTAAGTCACACAAAAAAATTAGATGAATTTTAAATGTTTGTTAATTTATTTTGTAAATCTGTGTTTTTTAATTTTTTGTTTTTCAAATCACTTGAATTTTTTTATTTTTCCAATTTTTTTAAGCAAAAAATTTGTTTTTTATATTTAACGGTGTTTGTTATAGTAAATATTCAGTTCCTTTGCATTCGGTTGAAATTTTTTGTTTTTTATAAATATTCAGCTGTTCTCAACTTTTTTGTTTTGCTTTTTTCTTTACACATCACTTTGTTTATAAAATTCTTTTTAACAAATTTTCAGTTTTTGCTCTCAGTTTTTTGGTTTTTTTTCGTTACTTTTTGAGATTACACCGAAAACTTGACTGCTTAATCAATAGCTTTGTTTATTTTTTTTCTACATTTGTAACCTTCAATATCATCACAAAAATAGAGAACATCTGTGCTCCATATAACAGTTATGTAGTATGTTAATCACCTTCTATTTGGTAAAACAATATTAAATATTGACATAATTTTGTAATTGTGTGCTGATAACATTGTTATTCTATTTTGTTCCTTTACGACTTTTCAAGTTTTTTTCACGAGTTTTATTCAATTTATGAGCCTTTACTAATTACTCCCAATAAATTATGATTCTTTGCTATTGTTGTAATGATTACATTTTTCTTTGAATATTTTTTTTTTGCATTTCAAAACAAAAACAAATTAGTGACTTCTTTAATTCTCTAATTTGAATTGTTATGCTCTCACTAAAATTAAATTATTCTTACAACTTCCGTTTCCATTCCACTCACAAGCGAGGTAGCAAACCGAATGGCACAACAAACTCAGCCGTTTCATACTAAACCTAGCCGCATACACCGTAAAAGCAAAATAATAATTCAGCACCAGATAGCCAACCATACCAAACGGCTCGTTGTTCGCTATGTGTTCGACTTCGTCAACTGCCCATAGCATGTCGAACCAATACGAAAGCGCCAACAAAAGCAATAGAGGTGTTTCTATACTCAGTTGTTGATGGATATACACTTCTTATATTAAAAAGGCGTCAGTCTGTCTGTCATTGAAATTGATCAAGTGTGTTTTCTGTTTACAAAATCGTTTTGCTAGTCAAAATGGCCGAAATCGGATGTTAGTGGAGCTATGAGGCTAAAAAATATCCAAACATTAGAGCTGTGTAGGTATGTAAGGTCCTCGGCTTCAACTAAGCTAGAGGGTTGTATATTTATTTTTATTTTTATTTTTTATTTATTTATTTATTTATTTAGTGTTTGTACCAGGAAGACTTACGTCTTTTAGGCAGTACATCAATCCGATTAAGTAATTATACATACCTAAATGTTACAAAAAGAAATTTACTTGTTCATCTAAAGATATAACAAAGCATATATAAAAAGAGAAAAGTTAAATACATACAAATTTTCAATAGTATATATTATCAAACATTCACTTAAAACTTTAAAGAATTAGAGTAACTTATGAGTTAAGAAAAGAAAATATCTAAGGGGCCTAACGGCTCACTCACTAAAATTAAAAGTGACATTTGTTTTAGAGTTGCATCTTCCATTTAACATGGTTAAAATTTGAGCCTATATTTTAAACCAGTCATCGGTTTAAGCATTTCTTTAAACATTTTGACCTAAAATAGAAACCTCTCAATTTACTTCGAGGTTTTTTTAGCTTTATTCGGTTTAAAATAAAAACTTAACTCAGCAATAAATCTAAATTCTCCAAATTGTTTTTTCTTATATCAGTGAGAGTAAACTTTTCTAGTTTTATATTGAAGCCAAGCACTTGTTCTCCAGAAAACTGGTAGATTTGGATCCACATTTGATTTTGTTATATGTACCCATATTGACTGGTACAAAAAGTTCTTCAAAATAAGAAATGCCCATAAATTACTGTTTCTACTTTTGTTTTTATTAGTATAGAAATAAATACTATATCAATGACAGTTAAAGACATTTTATCAATATCGTTGCTCTACTGGGTTGGTTTGACTATTTTGGCAACAACTCTTGTTAACATGGATCCTTATTAGGGATAAAAACTTTATCTCCAAATGAGAGTTTGCTGACCGCTTTGGCCGGCCAACGGGCGCAAAACGTTCTCCGAGCAGTGTCAGAGGATGATCCTGTGACTTTCGGGCAACCTTTTGTAACTAATTCGTCCAAATGTACATCATTTTTTTACGTAGCTCCTCGTTAGTATTAATTTCTGTTGCTGAAGTCTTGACTTCAGAAGATAATATATTCTTTAAAATATTTTGAATCTTTTCTTTACTAAGAGCTTGTAGGGTGTTCTAAATGCAGACATTTTTGTTTGTAGTCCTTAACCAACCCAAACTTAATTTGAAAATTTAAGTATTTTTTTAAGAAATAGTGGACGAGCTTTTTTTTCTAGTTGCATATACATCTGCGTTTGCGACTAAAGAATACGCTCATCGGCAATTACTCGTAGTAGTAGTGTATGGAGAAATAGTGGAGACACACACTTTTACGGCCGTAGTGTACAACGCATGCAAAAATCGAAAATGTAGCTAAGTGGAGGCACACAGAACAACTTTTTTATGCGCAACATAAGTGCAGATACAGTTATGCACTTGGCAGTTTATTTGAAATTTAAGTACATATGTGTATGCGCATAAAAAAAACCATGCCAGTAAAACATGTCGCCGGTTTGCTAAATTATGCAACTGAGTATATCATACATTCGGTTTCACAAACGCTTCGACTTCCTTACTTGTTCGAGCAGAGTTTGTAGTAAGTAGAGTTCGTTGTTGAATGCCGGCAAATTATAAATTTGTTCGCTTATTTGGTATGCTTCATACAAAAACGATACACATATGCAAACTCCAATGTAATGCATTTCAATGTGTATGTAAGTGTTTAGTGTTACAGGCGCTTACGTTTTGTGATAAATCCGATTTGATAGCAACAGCAAACGCGAATACTCACTTGAATATGCAATGCAGGGCGCCATGTAAAAGAACAACAATTACATACCTACATAGCCAGCTCGCAACAGTGTTGACTTATACAATTGGAAGTGTTTGGGTGTGTGATTATTGCAGTTGTATCAATGGCATACAGGGTTGCCATGGAAGTTTGCATTTCGAGACTTAACTTTTCAAGAAAATTTCCAATATATGTATTGGTTGCGCGGTTTGTATCGGTCCTAAATATCTTATGCCTACTCTCTGGTCAAAATTCTTAGTATTTGGCCAATGTTCTCTGAGCAATCTATGAAACATAAATATATATGTAGGTGCAAGTTACAGTATGCAATCCGTGTGGTAACTTGGATCGCTGCATAAACTGAGGAACCTTGGTTGGGACCACTTCGGAATACTCTGTTTAAGAGTTTTCGAAGGATTCCAGTTATGTTCACTAAGTTTGTGCAAGCGGGCGTATGTCTTGTAACAAGCCTTGAATTTTATGCGGGGCTTGACGACGTCTACAATACTGTAAATGCAAAGAAAAGCACATATTTGGCTGTTTTATTTTTTACGCCTGTGCATGTCTCGTCACTATCCGCATATTTTATCCGCCTTTACTTGTCGAAAGGTGGCCGTGATGGTATGTTGGTACCATGCTCGATTTCTTTCACTTTGAAAGAATAGTCCTAAAATTCGTGTTGAGCTCTCCTGTCAATTCTCATGCAGAGAATGCGTTCTACCTAGGAAGGTCCATTTCAGTTAGCCTTCGATCTGTATAAAGTATACCATTATACTTCCATTTTTCAGCCTTAACGTCAATATGCCTAGTAATGTAAGTCCTGCTTTTGAAGCGTTCCCATAAGAGACAATACGTATGTTCAACTGAAGTATGTTAGAAAGATTTTCCGTCATGCCTTGTCAAATTTGTTTAATTCTTCTGCAGGAGCTAAACTCACCAATAGCAACCTTGCCATTGTCAAATCCTATTGTATTACCAGTTTCCTACAAAAACTTGCAGATAGTTTTTCAGTTGATCGTGCGGCCGAATTTCTGTTATAACAATAGGCACAAAAACCTACATAGCGCTTAATGACTTCTTCTATGATAAGCTTGAGGAAATAAAGGAATGGTACCACCCCAAGTGATTTTAACGTCATGCAGTTAAAAAATCATTCTTTCATTTTATCTGTCATCCCCCACCATTTAAAGAGTGATTTACTTCGCCAAGCGAAATATGTTTATTTGTAGTAATGGGTCCACGAACTAGAACATCCATCAAAAAATAATCGTCAACCCAACCTCGGTGTGATCGACGGTAAGCATAGCTTCTGCATTAAAAATATGCGCACTTCACGAACCCCCTACACAACTCGGCTTTAGTCCTAGTAAGCTTACCAACGACAAGATCTTAGACAGGTACCATCTTTTTCTCTATCTGGAAGCTGCACGAGTTTTTTCAGCGTAAAAAAATAGGTGCCTGTTTTCTGTTGGGGTTGTATTTTGGGTTCCTCTAAAGTTTATACAGCTGTGGCAAGGCGACTCCTTATGGAGCGATTTCTTTAACCTAACTCGGAAGCTAAATTAAGCAGCAGAAATACAACGGTCTGGCAGCCTCTAGAACAAGAGATTGTTGTTAAAGGTGTATAGTTTTTACTATAATATTATAAGCCTTAAATGTCGTGCCGTATTTGAATGTTAAGAGGGTCACGGAAAAAATATACCGAAATAGATTTTTTTCACTTGGTTATATGACATCCTAAAATTCAAAACTGATATGATTTATGGAATATTTTGGATTTCAAAACATCTTTATTCCGGGGGTTTGAGCTCTGAAATCATTTTCATAAAATTTTGTTTGCTATACCAGTTATTCCCTAAAAGTATACTTCTCGGTTTATCAAACTATATGAAAACGACTGCAGAATTTAAAACGACATAAGAAAGATTTATAGAACCTCGTAAGAACAAACTAATGACCAAGTAACAATAAAAAATTACAAAAGTTTGTCCGAAACCCCATCAACACAAGTTTAGAGCAGGTCTTATGTAAACTTGTCATGCCGTATTTGGACCGAAAATTACTACAAATTTAAAACTGTGAAAGACTTCGTCTATCTGTGCTCAAATCTTAATATTAACAAGTAAGGAAAGCTAAGATCGGGTTTAACCGAACATTACATACTCAGCTGAGAGCTTTGGAGACAAAATAAGGGAAAATCACCATTAAGCAAAATGAACCTAGGGTAACCCTGGAATGTGTTTGTATGACATGTGTATCAAATGAAAGGTGTTAAAGATTATTTAAAACGTAGTGGGCCTTAGTTCTATAGGTGGACGCCTTTTCGAGATATCGCAATAAGGGTAGACCAGGGGTGACTCTAGAATGTGTTTGTACGATATGGGTATCAAATTAAAAGTATTAATGAGGGTTTTAAAAGGGAGTAGCCCTTAGTTGTATATGTGAAGGTGTTTTCGAGATATCGACCAAAATGTGGACCAGGGTGAGCCAGAACATCTTCTGTCGGGTACCGCTAATTTATTTATATATATCACACGACGAACAGTATTCTTGCCAAGATTCCAAGGGCTTTTGATTTCGCCCTGCAGAACTTTTTCATTTTCTTCTACTTAATATCGTAGTTTTTTCTAAAGTTATATTTTGCGTCAAAAAACCAATTCAATTACCATGTCTCATCTCTTTTTTCATATTTTGTACAGAATTATGGCATTTTTTTTTTTTTTTAATTTTTCGTAATTTTCGATATCGGAAAAGTGGGCGTGGTCATAGTCGAATTTCAGCCATATTCTATACCAAGATAAAATGACTTCAGATAAGTACGTGAACTAAGTTTAGTTAAGATATATTGTTTTTTGCGCAAGTTATCGTGTTAACGGCCGAGCGGAAGGACAGACGGTAGACTGTGTATAAAAGCTGGGCGTGGCTTCAACCGATTTCGCCCATTTTCACAGAAAACAGTCATCGTCATAGAATCTATGTCCCTACCTAATTTCATAAGGATTGGTATATTTTTGCTCGACTTATGGCATTAAAAGTATTCTAGACGAATTAAATGAAAAAGGGTGGAGTTACGCCCATTTTAAAATTTTCTTTTATCTTTGTATTTTGGTCCACTATATCATTACTGGAGTTGAATGTTGACATAATTTACTTTTATACTGTAAAGATCTTAAATTTTTTGTTAAAATTTGGCTTTAAAAAAAAAAAATTTTAAAAGTGGGCGTGTTCGTCATTCCAATTTCGCTAATTTTTATTTAGCACACATATAGTTATAGGAGTAACGTGTCTACCAAATTTTATCATGATATCTTCAACGACTGCTAAATTACAACTTGCAAAACTTTTAAATTACCTTCTTTTAAAAGTGGGCGGTGCCACGCCCATTGTCCAAACTTTTTCTAATTTTCTGTTTTGCGTCATAAGGCGAACGCACCTACCAAGTTTCATCACTTTATCCGTCTTTTGTAATGAATTCAAATTTCATCTAGATACCTCAAAATTTACTCAAGTTATCGTGTTTACAGACGAACGGACATGGCTAAATGAATTTCTTTTTTCGCCCAGGTCATTTTGATATATAGAAGTCTATATCTATCTCGATTAGTTTATGCCGTTACGGATTACCGTTATGCGAACAAAGCTGTGAGCTCTGCTCAGCTGAGTATAAAAATTAACTCCGACTAAAATCGAACAGAAATCGTTTTAAAAAAAAAGTACCATTTTTTGTGCAAAGGAACTAAAGTGGCAACCTTGATTAGAGCGTGCGGCGTGCTGGGCATGCGTTTATGGTGTTGTGTTAAACCGACTTATTTTTACGGGTTTTGTTTCAGGGGCAAAGGGGAAATATTGAGGTGGGAAACATTTTAGAACATTTTATGGCATCAACTGGGTATGGGTTTATACAAAACATTTTTTATTAAATTCTGAGTTGGTATTAAACATTTTAATAAGAACTTTCGGGAGAATGGAAAAATTGTTGTTAACTGAGTTTGCCACATACGTCAGGATATCTGCTTTCGAAACCTGATGGCATCTGTTAAAGTCACTTGCGGGAGAGTTCCTAGAGTCTGTGGAGTTTTTAAGATGCCAGCATCAAACATGTTCGTTCGCCTTACACAATCTACATCATACACTTTTATTCACTCAAACCATACAACTAATCATCTAATTCTCTTTTAACATTTTACGACACATACATATTTATGTATGTATATTTAAATTTTTTTCCTAAACTAGACGTTTTATGAATGAAATCCAAAGTGCACTGTTGTGCCGTAGATTACTATGCACTCTTTCTCGCATGATATACATATTTCTCTGTGTGTGCTCTTCTTTGTATATGTAGATTATAAATTGTCTGAATGCATGTACAACTATAACAACACGAGCATGCAAACATTTAACAAAAATGAAAATTTAAAAATTCATAAATAATCACACATTCGAGCGAATAATTAGCAAATGCAAATAATATTTGATACATAAAATGAAATGCGTCACTACAAGAAAAGAATAAGACTGCACAAATCAAATAAAGAAATAAATGTAAGGCGCGATAACCTCCGAAGAGATCTAAGGCCGAGCTTCTCTTCCAATTTGCGTCGTGCTCCTCTTGATTTTTCCCTACAAATTGGCCGGACGGGACCTGCATGTTTTATGCCGACTCCGAACGGCATCTGCAAGGCAGATGAGTTTTCACTGAGAGCTTTTCATGGCAGAAATACAATCGGAGCGCTTGCCAGACACTGCCGTGGGGCGACCCCGCTTAGAAAAATTCTCTTCTAATTGAAAAATCTTATTTCTAAAATTTTGATGTTGCTTTGCCCGGGAGTTGAACCCGTGTGTGATAGGCGGAGCACGCTACCATCACACCACGGTGGCCGCCATAAATCAAATAAAGAAATTCTATTGAAATTTTGCATTTAATGACTGTCTCGTGACAAAAAAAAAATAAATATAACTTTTGTATTTAATGACTTTCTCGTGAAAAAAATAAGTCTAAGACTATAACCAGCTGCAGGTTTTTAGTAGAAGCACCACAGCTATCTTAAAGTTGTATACAGGCTATTTATTAACACTTGAATTGGATAACAATGGGTTGTAAAGGTATACTTAGGAACAAAACTTTTGAAGCGGGACACCTAAAACAATTTTTGCTTATAAAACTCAAATAATTACCTTGTTTGATAGAGGATTATATATTAGCATTTCCCCTGTATTTGGTTTTTAAAAAAATTTCATCCTTTGCAAAAAATTGCAAATTTTAAATAGAACTATTATTTCTTCTATTGGTCCTTACTTCTGAACGGGCAAAGATTTTTTGGGGGATTCCGGTTATTTTGGACCTTATGCTAACGTTCGAATCGCTAACTCCAATATACAGTATTGCAAAATGGTCTTTATTTAGACTACTTTGGGCGTAGTAAGCTTGTACTTCACTATATCGTACTTCTTCAGCTGGCGCTTCTTTAATACTCTCTGTTGCCTCGTTCGCATATTTCTCGTAAGCTCTAGACGTTTAATCTTCTGTATTTCCTGCTTGGTTATTTAGTTATGTATATGCGTGTGTATGAGTGAGTAACAACTTCTCCTCTAGCTGATGTCTACATATGTGTATGTCAATAACCGCTTTGCTTTAAACTGCTGGTTATATGTGTGAAATATTCTTCGTCGCCTTCTATGCATGTGTGTAAATGGCTCACTTTGATGTGTACATGTACACAAGTGTGGCGCCCTGCTGTATTTATTGTTTGTGATTATTTACTTACAGCATAGTAATACTAATACTCAGTATTTTAACCATAATCCAAATATGCGAAAAATATTCATGGTCTCAACTTTTCCATTGCTCATTTTATGCAAAAATCTTTTTTTAAATCGATTTAAAATATAAAAATTTCCAAAAATTTTGAATTTTCAAGAAATTTTCTAATGCCACCTTGTACTTAAAGTATAGAGTTCTACTCTTCATTCACACAAAAAATTTTTAAAAAATATCTATTCGTTCAGAAGTTATGACCAATAGAAGAAATGATAGTACTTTGAATTGGCAATTTATTTGTGAAAGTGTAAGATTTTCATAAAAACAAAGCATAGGGGAAATGCTAAGATTTGATCCTGTTTCACACAAAGTAACTATTTTAGTTATACAAGCAAAAACTGTTTTAGGTAGCCTTGTTCCTATAAAAGAATCAGTATATCAAAATCAAAGATTTCGACTCAGCTGTGACAGTTCTTACATCTATCCGTACGCCATTTCGTCTTTTCGTCAGAAAACACGATAAATTAAGCACCCAATGCGAGCTAAGGGTCTTAGAATATTCCCATTGTAGGCATGACTGTCGTAAGAGACGACTAAAATCCATATAGCTGAGGTTCGGGCGCTCAAAAAAAATTATTTCCGTGGCAGTCGACCTAATACAGAAAGTTGTAAATACCGGAGCGTGCCGTATTCATACCAGTACAATGGCTTCGCAGAATAAATTTATATTGAAAATGTGCGAAATCAATAATTTCGAAAAATTTAAAAACCAACTGAGGGCATTACTTCTATGATGTTAAATAAAAATTAAAAAAACCTGCCTAACCTTAACAAAATTTCCAACATATTTTTGGGTTCTAACTACGTTATTACACCTCTGTAATTACATCATGGCGCAAAGGACGAATAGACGTGTTATCGAAGTGTTATAAAAAAGATGTTATCAAAGAGGTATCGATTAGTAAGCGAATTTGTTGGTTTGGTTAGCAAAATGCTACCAATTTTTTTATCTGAAAAGTTATCGACTTGCTATCAACAAATTATCGAATTGTTTTATAAAATTTATCGATTTTTTATCAACAATTCATGAATCTAATATCGAAAAACTTTCGATAACTTTTTAAAAACTGATTTTCTATCGAAAACTTATCCATTTTCTATCGGTACTTTATCAAAATGTTATCGATTTGCTTGCGAGGAGTTTCCAATTTCCTAACAAAAACTTTCGTTAAGTTATCGGTATGGTACAAAAAATTTATCGATTATTTATTGAAAAGCTGTCGATATTTTATCAAACAATTATTTTGAAGATATTGATTTTTTATCAAAAATTTATGGATTTGTGTTACCAATTTGTTTTCGACGTCTTATCAATTTGTTAAAGTCGACTCGTCTGTTTGTTTGTGAAACAGGTACCTATAACACGATAACGCGTCGGCCTGCTCCGCCTACCTCACTGAAGATCAACTTCCGGGCAAAGCAACATCAAAAATTTAAGTTAAGTAACAAGTTTTTTCATTTAGAATAAAGTTTTTCTAAGCGGAGTCGCTCTTGGCAGTGATTTGGCAATTACTCCGAGTGTATTTCTGCCATGAAAAGCTCTCAGTGAAAACTCACCTATCTCGCAGATGCCGTAATACACGTAGGGAGCATACTTCAATCATAGGACAAAAATGAAAATTAGCACGACGCAAATTGGAAGAGAATTCTCGGCCTAAATTCTCTTCGAAGGTATATCGCGTCTTTGTTTACCTATTTCATTCGTAACCCGCCGATAACATAAAGATTACTGCGATAAAAGCCCAAAACAAACCGGCAACGCGGCGATTGTAATTCACAATCGAAAATATGCCGATAATAAAGCAATAACTTGTCGGTATCGGTTGTTACCAATAAGAAGCCGATAAAGCTCAAAAATATTTGTTTCTGGGGGATTAAGTTTAACTCTTCAGGGAGCTCTAGTTAATTTAAACACATTTGTTTTCTAGACGCACACTTGTATGTTTACACATCGAACTTCACGAGTACTTGGAACTCACGCTTTTTATAAGCTTTTATTTTAATTAATTTACATTGAATTGAGATAAGTATAGTAGCTTCGAATAAACTTTGCAGGCAAAAGCCTTGCTTCCATTTTCAAATCGAATTGGGAAGCCTAGAGTCTGCCCACGAATATTCCGGCAACCAACCAGCTGCTTGCTGATCGGCGGAATCCTCTTTGCCGTAAGAAAAAAGAGAATTTACTTTCTGTTCGAGAAGTCATTATATTTATAATAGACTCACGTTTGCTACGGAAATATACTCGAAATAATTGAATAGAATTTTATGCTTGAAAAAGAAACGACTTACTATAATATTCGATTGTTATCTACCGAATCCAATTGCAATACTTTGGCTTAACTACCCACACAAAACTTCTCACACTTAAAACACACACCAAAAAAAGTTCGCTTTAATGCATGCAAAATGCACTCCCTTTCTAGTTTCTGTGCGGGGCGCACTCAAGGCGAAAGGCACAAACGCGTAACATCGGTGGCATACGAATAAACACAATACAACAACAAACAGCAACAATAATACTTGCAAAAGTAAAAAAAATAAAAATGGATTAAGTACGAATGCGAATAATAGTCAGTCAAATCAAGCAACGGCGCAACCAAGCAACCGAAACAACCCACTCTAGAACGTGTCCCAAGATAATCGAACTCGCCGCTGCCACTGTAACTATGCGCCGTCATAAACATTTGCATATTGCCTGTGCAACAATTGCAAGAGGGCGATGAAGACTGAGGTAAGATGAGGGATTATTTGCAGAAGGAAACGAAGCACAGCAGCCAACAAATGGCAGGATTCCACATCTCGGTGGAACTGCGAAGTTTGCGTTGAAGGGACTTTTTTGTTAGTTGGTTGGACATTTGCTTTGTACTGTGGACTGAGGGCGACAGCAGACGTGGAATAACAAAAACATGATTTGCATGATTGCATGCATTAAAGAAGAAGAAGATGAGGAAGATGCAGAAAAAACAAAACGAAATGAAGTGCATAGCAGTGATGTGCACAAAGATATTTTACTTATTTCAAGTGCAGTCGAGCAAATATCAGCTGAAATAATGATGGAGGTGGTAACTGGTTGGTGGTGGCGCTGATATGTTTGGTTATGCTTCTGCTGCAGCTGGGCAAGCGCGAAGTGATGGTGTGGCGACTCTGGCGCGCCCAAACGCGACAACAATAAACACACTTGCAAATTATAATGCGACGGATGGCCAATACGAACGACAGAAAGAAAAAAAGAAAATAAAAGAAGCAAAATCAATTGAATTGGGATTTGGACACAGATGCGCCAATGCGCCGCCAACGCCATCGCCACTGCATATCAGACACGTACCAAATGGTTGAGCGCTCTTAGCGCTTTGTTGTTGGCTCGCAAGCTCAATAGTAAAGAAAATGTTATTTTTATTGCAATTGCATTTGCTTACATGATATTGTTTTTTTTTTTTTTTTTTTTTGTTGGGTGCAAAGAAAGGGCGCGCATGCAGAAATAATAATAATAATAAGGAAGAAGAAGCAATAGCAAGGGCAGTATCAGTCAGCAACTACACATAAGGCGCACAATGTGATTGCAATCGCATAAATTGACAGTGGCAAATGCGCCAACAGAAGCAAATGTGAATGCAGTGGCAACAATAACAACAGCAGGAAGATCTATAACAACAACAACACCAACTGCATATGATCAATGCAGTATCCACAGAATTAATGGCAAAATACTCAGTGGTGGCAGCTTTAACGAAAGCGGCAACTGTTGCAATAATAATAAGAACATCAATAGCAAAGAGAATAATTCCGAGGGCAGTAGTACTCAGTGGTCCTTAATATATCCTGCATGTGTAGCTTTTGTGTGGTGTAGGCTGACAGAAAAAGACGCGATTACTCCGTCGACTGTTCCCTCCTTTATTATTGAGGGGCTTGTGTCAAGACGTAGCACACTGGCAGCCTGAATAAGACAGAATCAACTTGGGCAGAGTACAACAGATGTACCTCACTTAGAGGGAACTGCAAACTAGCCTCTAAACATAACTTAAACGTCCCTGAACCTATGAACCACTTTACCCTTAATCCTCACATATACGAAATTGTGACCTATTTGCCAATTAGACTCTGTGGGCCGACTTCTGCATCTCGAGGGTGATTTATCAACTGTTATAATAAGAGAGCTTAACGCTGTGATTCTTAAATCAGACTACGATACATCCTGTTGTTGTTGTTGTTTTAGCAAAGACACTCCCTGAAGTTTGAGGATTATATTCCAGATGTACATAGTCCTTGGCGAATATGAATACGGTACCTTCCAGGACTACCACCTTCTGATACTAGCCCAACTGCGTTGGGAACGATTTTCTTTTACCCTTCGAACCTTCGTGCTTGTGAATTTTAGTTGCCTCTTACGTCAGGCATATGTTCTGCCGTAATATTGTCAGCGTCTCCACCAGCTGGGGTTATCAAACACCTTCGCTTTACAGGGAAAACGACCCTGAAGATAACTCATCCAAAACAAATTAAAGAGGGAAAGCTCAGGCCGGCCACTCTTATATGGCCTTGCGTTCTGGTGTTAAGTATCGCCAGCGAAAGCTATTTTAGTGTTGGCGTTCTGTGCTCTCGGGCCCAAGGCTTCAGCTACTAGGGGCAGCGGAGTTATGAGAGCTAACTTTCAAAACTCTAAAAACATTTATCTTTTATATGTGGCGAATGCCACGCACATTTTCCCAGATTTATATAAACTACTATTTTGCGTCATAGAGTTATTGCACTCACCAAGTTATTAGTATTTGGTAATGAACTTTCGAACCCAAAATATTATGAGTTCATATAAGCTTGGGCATCAACTTTGTTTCAGATATCTCACTTTTTTGCCAATCAAAATCTCTTTTGATGATGGATATTTTATATAAGTGAGTCTAAACAAAAAACAAAAAAATATGATAGGGTGAAATATGCAATCCCTGGAAAGTATGGGGATATGGAAAAATATTGTGACGAATATTACCATTTCTAAGGTTATTAAATAAAGGCACAATAACAGAAACATTAAGCAAGCTACATAAACACATTAATCATCATTTACCCACATACATACAAGGCAACGAAGAGATAACTCACATACAGATGTAGTCATCGGTGGAAATATTACTCACATATACACGCGCATATAGCTATGCGAGAGGCTATAAATGTATATCTGTAGTTTATAGCTGGTACCGTATAGCTGGTAACCAAGTAGAAAATTCTAGCGGAAGAAACGTCTAGACATTTGGCTACAGAGTATAAAAGCAGCGAAAGCTGAGTAATCTGTAAACAGTTCGATTTAAGCACGCTATTGGTTGCGAAGTATAAGTGTTATTGTGAAGTACTTTCGAAGTAGTCTAATAAAGACCATTTTTCATTATTGAATATTGGAGTTATTTATTCAACAATTTAGTAATACTAACGTTAGTAGAAGGTGTAAAATAAGTGGAGTTTCCCTAAATTCGTTACAGTATACATGTATACTGGGCATACGGGAAAAGATGGAAATGAAATGAAAAAGCGGATGAGGTAGCTTAAAAGGTAGCATTCCTCGAAGCCTGTACCGTAAAGGTGTCAAACAGATTAGGCGATATTAAAAGAAAGCGATATTTTCCAAGCTGGACCAAGCCGCAAAGGCGTGGAACCAAGCGTGAAGCTGCAAAGTATCAAATATTTGGTGCAAATCCTACAGCTTTAAATTAACAAAGTTACTCTTATATTTGGAAAGAGGGTACTATAAGCTTAGATGGGTTTTCTGACCTTACACAGGTTTCTAACAACATATGCTTTCAACTCGGGTGGAAGGTGGAAACGATTTTGTCCTGCACTCGCCAGGCTAAGACTCCAGCTATAAGAAGTGGCACACCTATCACATCTAGAAGCAGCAATTAGCATAAGTCCTGGAAATCTTCTAGTATTTCCCAAGAGAACGGAGTTATTTCATAACATCTGGTAACACTCTAGATTCATGCGGTCTATGGACCTCACCGGCCAGTTAAACCTAGCCTAATCAATGCAAAATGACAACTATCGATAAAAATCAAAATTTGTCGAAAAGAGTTAGTAGAAACAAACTATTTTTATAAAACTCTATAAACTTCGGTTAAAAGCTGAAAGTTATGGAATCTCCAAAGAAATATATTAAAAACCTAATCAGTATAAACCGACAATAATCTAAATTGAATAATAATGGGTAAAAATAGAAATTTGTCGACAAATATCTGATATAACTAAGATGACCTAAAAATCGTTTCAACTCTAAAGTAATAAGACAAAAATTACTTATTTTATAGAAATCTATAAATATGCATAAAAAGCCAAAAGGTTTCAATTATACAAAAATAATTATATATTATTTATATATTATAAATAGCTTTTATTTAATACAAATTGAAATAATAATGATTACATAAACTTTACATCAATAGAAAAAATGTTTTTTTTTTTTTATAAATACCTTTAAATATCGACAAAAAGCCATCAGTTATTGCTTTTACCCAGAAATATGTTACTAAACCCTTAATAATGGAAAATATTCGATAGAAATGTATAAAAAATTTTCTAAACGGAATGAATTTAAAGAAAAGTAGAGTATAATCGATAAAAATCGGAAGGGGGCACTGTCAGTCAAAATAATACCAGATTTTTGAATTATTTAGCCATGAAGCTTATTAGCACCCATTTTACTCGCTCACAGCTTTGTTCTACTCTCCTCTCATCTCGTGCATAAACCAATAAGGATTAACTTTATTTGACTACCTAATTATTTTGCTTTTTTTCGGATGCGCGATAATTTGTTGTGCTACTGCAAATCGATCTTAAATAATCCCAAGGGTAATCAAAATTTGTATTGTACACTATTTCGATTAGTCAAAACCAATTTGCTACATCCAATTAGGTTTAATTTCAAATGCGGCAGCCCTAGCAAACATCAAATGGCCACTTTTACATTTATTCGATTTCCTTTGCGCGTTTTATTTACTCTAACTACAACGCATTCAACTGCCCAACGGCGCCCTAAACCCTCAGCCCAGTTTCCAGTGTGGCTATCCGCAATATTCGAACCAGCAACAGCCACCACACACGACAATGTTTGATATGAAAATCGAAATCGGTTTCTAGTAAATGGAAATGGAAATGAAAATGGAAATTGAATCACCAATGCTATCGAAAATTTCATTTCAAGTTTTCTATTTTTCACTTTTTTAATTTTTGCATCAACGCCTACCAACAACGCACACACACACACGGTTAACCACACGAATTAGGGTTGAGATTGGTTGTGTACGTTGCATGTGCAAGACATAGCAGCCTCCGATGAAAGGCACAGCTGTTGCAACATTACAATGCTGCCGCATAGCGCCCACCTCCTTAACTTCACCCCTTTTTTGGGCTTTTGCTTTTGCTTTTTAAAGTTATCAGCGCAACGCAGTTAAGGCGCAAACAAATGGCTATGTCGAGTAACAACATTGGGCTTACGTGGCACACAAGTAATCGACAACAATAACAACAACAACAACATTCAAATGTAACAATGAAAATAACTATCCAAATATGTATGATTGTAAGCGATGAACCGTAGTCTGAGTGCAATAAGGGATTTGTCTGCACATTTGTGCCCGCAATTCCCAAAGCGCCTACTACGTGCCAAGCACACAGATTCCTACATTCATACATCTGTACTTATATGTATATACATACATACATATAGACATTTCGAATAGATACATATGCATAAACTTAAGTACATAGCTTGGCAATTTACAATGCTTGCAAAACTTAAGCATCTGAACTTGAGCACTTTCATCTGCACGCACATTTGTACATACATACTTACATACAGTCGCTCACAGAAGAAATGGTACTGCTTTTGATATAAAAACATCGACCGGTATAAGCGAATACAGACTATGAGCGTAAAATTAGTCACTACACTCAATCGTAATGTGGGAACTATGTATGTACAAAAGTTGTCGGTTTTTTATAGGTGTCTATCGATAAGGTATTTGTAATAGAAGTGTTATAAATTTACCATCGTTAACAAGAGTTATAGATAAGCTATCCGTTTTTATCGACTTATCGAATATATAGTTATTGATTTTTTATCAAAAATTTATCTATGTGTTGTAGTGGTGTTATTGTAGTGTTATATTGTTTCCAAAAAGTTGTCGATGTATTTTAGAAGAAATTATCGATTTGCAATCGAAAAGTATTCGGTTATTTATCGAAATGTTTGAAATTTGCTATCACGAATTGTTTTTAAACTTTTTGTGTATTTTTTAGGGATTGTTTTCGGGATCATAGTGGAACTCTTACGTCACTTCGGTATTGTTTCCGGGTCCATTTCGTACGATTTAGGAATGATTTCAGGACTATTTGATGACTTTTTTTGGGATTTTTCCAGAAAGCAATTAGTATCATTTTGGCACGCTTTCGGAACGGTCTTTAGAATGTTTTTCGGATCACTCTGGGGTTATTTCGGGACGATTTTATGTCAATTATCAACAATATTGTGCTACTGCACAATAGAGATAATTTCGAAAACACTTCGGGATTATTTTAAGAATAATTTCAGAACTATTCCAAGTAAACTTCAATATGACTTACGGAATAAATCAAAAAGCACTCCTTGATTGTTTTATGGATCATAATGGAACTATATTCGAATCATTCGGGATTGTTTTGAAGTTTATTTCGGATTTATTTTATAGGATTTATTATAGAGTAACAGAACATATTTTGGATCATTTAAGGAACATTTCAGCATCGTAGGAAATACCTCTGATTCAAAAAATAAAAAATACTTAGAAACAATTCTATGTGAAATTGAAAATAGCTTAGATCATCCAAAATGTTATACACTTAAAAAAAAATTGGTTTTTATGGAAAGGGAGCGATGTAAGCTTGATTCAAAAGTTTCTCGACAAGAGCCAATAAGCTGTCCTAGTTTCGGACTGAGAGACTGTAAACCTATAAAAAATTTATGTATATTTTCTGTCACATTGCATGCCACACTGGCTGTCCACATCATCAGTCCACTCTGTGCTAGCTGTATTTGTTTATGCCACCAGCTAAAGAACCAGCAATACAATCTTCACAACTGAGTGAAGCAATAAGTAGCTGAACAACCTTTTCTGTGACACGTGTATAGTAAGAGTCGAAGTAAATACCATGAATTCATCCAAACATAACAACCAAGTCCTTATGTGCCATATGCATTTGTTAAAGCTTCATTTGTATGTATGTTTGTATTATTTGCACATTTGTATGTTTGCCATTGACTGTCACTTGAGAGCAGCGCCACCACCACCACCGACAACAACAACAGCAGCAGCTCCATTGTTATCAGCCAACCACCGTCACCTTTCCACCTTCGGTTTAGTTGATTCATATGTACCATACACCCATCAAACTTTACATACATATATACAATGTGTCCTTTGGCATCAACATCAAACATAACCATCGTTAACAGCATTGTATGTATGTATGTAAACTTGTTTCGTCGGCTTGAAAGCATCTGTAGTTAGTTGCAGTGAGCATCAGCTGCTGAAAAGACTATACAATTAACTATGGTGGTGGTTGTGTGTGCTGTACAGTGGGTGTAATATGAGCATAAATATGTAAATTAAATTGCTCGTAATTATGCATAAAATTTTTTTTAATCTGAAATGTTATATTTCTTATTCTCTCGTAACACATTTTGTTAATACGATTTTACTAATTTGTGCTCATTTAAAATTCGAAAAGATAAAATCTTATTCTAATAATGAGCTGCTAAACGCACCTGGAAACAATTCGCTTGGAAGGATATTCGTTTTGTTTTTTTTAATAGATGACAAGTAGTTATGTATTTATTTTGAGCCTTGCGATACTTTTTTTCAAGCACTTAGCATACAAAAGGGGATTTGGAAGAATCTAAAAACAAAATGCTCAAATTTGTTTGTTGAGATCGAAAAAGTTGCCACTTTCATAATTGTTCTGAGATGCAGTCGGCACAAAACTCACAAAATTTATTTAAAAAGTACTTCTGTCATTGATTAAGTCACTCACAGGCGGGTCCTTCTCGGACGACATTGATGCTATCAGATGACAAGCAAACTTGCGAACACAATAGCAGCTTTCTAAGCGTCGAGTACTTTGATATGACCTACGCCGTATGTGGGAGTAACTTGTCATTTCCTCGACTAGAATACTAATATCGAGAGCTGGTTAGGAACTCTAGGAAAGTCTGTTAGTCCAGACAATATCATATGTAAACATGAGTTCCTACTCGGGCGCCACTCTATATTTATCGAGTACTTTAATTTGGCCTACAATTAAATATGATGTGGTCCTTCGGTCCTTAGACAGTAATAACTGGCAAAGGAAAGGTAATAGCAGACCTGGCGGGAGTGGGGTTTTAAAATTGGTTTATATATTTTTGTACAAGACTTAGGACTTTAGTGCTATTAAGTCGAGGCGTAGAACTTTTTCGTCTTCGAAATGTTTTTGTTGTCTTTCTGTAGCTTTAGCAATAAGTGAGCGGTCCCACTGGAATGTTTCACGTAGATTTCTATCGCACTAAGCAATCCACTGTGCACGTGCTCATCATCCGTAAAGCATCCTCGCTCGAACTTATATTTGCACTAACTGCTGTTGTTGCTTATTTAAGTGCCAACTGTGCACACACAGTGACCAGAGATCAACTTTACGAATCGGTTGCCCTTCCGTTCAAGTGACGGTCGATATAGGCTTCCCACACACAGCACTGCACTTTGATTACTCCGAAACCAGATATACACACATTTACTACATAAAATCAAAAGCATACAAAAGAAGGTAGACTTACCAACCATTTGGGCGCAAAAGGTTCAACCGTCCTTGCGTCCCTACATTCAATGGTCCATTCAACCGTCCAGCATGCTTTGCGGTTCAATGTGTTCAATGTCCATTTTACATGGATTCGCTTTTAACTCGACTGTCGCCGCCACAGCAATGCGATGCGGTCAAGCGTACAAATGGTGACGACTCTGCGCGCCACTGACTTGGCACTGACTATTTGGCTGTTGGCTACTCGTGCTTGAAAGATTTCGAAAAACATATTAAAAAAGCACACAAGAGCATAACAAACAAAAATTAAATAAATAAATGAAAACAGCAAATGATCTCTGCGAGGAAAATGAACAAAAGCAATAACAACTGGGAAAAATGCATGCCACAGTTGGCCATGGTCCGTGCGGCGCCAGTTGTGTCATATTTTTTGGAATACTTACTCTCCACTTGCATATAACTAGAAGACACGAATTGGAAACCATAACCACAAGCACCAACACACACACACTCTCACATATTTACATTCATAAATGTTGACAAAAGTCAGGGCCACGGTAGGGAACTGTGATAGGAAGTGGGGCAAGACATACTCCGAGCAGCCAAAGCGTTATTGAAGATGAACAAAAAATGAAATCTTTGAAAAACCATAAAAAAAAGTTTTGTAGATGTGTTTGGCCTGTGAAGCGGCAAAACGACGTCAGACAAATGCAAACGATTTGCGTTGGAACGATGCGGTCTGTAGCATCATACCGATAGCAACGCCACCACCGCCGTGGAGTGGGCAGCCTCGCGAGTGAGAGTTTGAGCTTTTTCTATAACCAGTGGCAAAGATTTTCACGTTATAAAACTGTAGATATGTAACATACTAATCCAATATTAGGAAAGCTCAATCTTAACTTATTAAAACGTAGTTTTAGCTCGATAAAATCAGGGGCCCTGCTCGGGCGCCACTGATGCTTAAATATGATTATATGATTATGAAGCAGAAACTACTTAGGTGAGGAATTGTATAATAAAAACTTACAGAGCTGACTGAAAAATTTGTGAGGTTTTTTTTCCTATAAAGTTTTGGGCACTGTGCAAAATGCGCAGACTCATGCGGGCTGACAGATCCTACCACATAGATACTCTTTGTTAGCAACGATTTCATACTGCCCTCTATTAGAAGAGGTATAAATAAGTCTTCCTAAGGGTGCACTCATATTGGAGCTGCATTCCTAGCATAGATGCTCAGTAGAGCTGTCAAGCAGTGACTCGAAACAACCGCCGATGTAATGTTTTACCCAACACTTGAGGCTAGCATTATAATATATATATTATACGGATTTTCCTCATAGAATCTTCCAGGCTCCAGTCACAGCTGGCTTCGAGGCCGCAACATGAACACAGCCTAAAACGCACGGAGAACCAAGATGGGAGAGGGGTTGAGGAATGACTCATTTGGCTCTTCGTTGGATTCCCGGATGGGTCGAAGTTGATGTGGATGGCATCAATCCCGCTCTACTACGATTGACCTAACCAGTGGTGCGACCAACCGTGGTTCAGGTATGTCTGCCCTTGCTTTCAACTGGCTTTTGGAAGGCTGTATGAATTTTTAGTCCCACTGGCAAACCTGCTGCCTGCGCTTGAACACATAAGCCTCAGGTCAGCTGATCGAGCATTGGGAAGTCATTGTCTCTTGGGGAGTAGCCGTTAGTAGATGGCAGAAAGTTTGCCGAACTAACTGCGTTCACTGTTTCACATGTTTGCTTGACAATTGAGTGCAAGACGGGAAACTGTCCAATAGGTGTCCACGTGGTGAGTCTTGGTATTCGGAGAACCCCTTCTTGCTTCCTTCCTGACAAGTGTGTACTTTTCTGGAAATTCTCTACTCTGCTAAACCCATCTGGTTTTCTATCATAAATCTGTATGGTAAACTCCTTTCTCCTTATTTAACTGCTATTCGCCGTAAGAAATGACTCTCATTATTATAAGGAATGTTACCTTAGTGAAAAATGTATCAAAAAGTTTCTATCCTGCATTCCTCCGCTTCTCCTACTTCGTTTCGAACTACATATTCTTACTATGTACATATATCTGAAACCTCTCTATGTTGCTCTCCCTCTACATCGGTCTCGGTTCTTTCCTCCTTCCATTTTTTACGTTTCCCTGTATATATTATTTTTCTTCTCAATCTCACTCTCATTCTCCCACTCCCTATCATCATAAACTAACCATTGGGTGTATATTAATCAATTTCACTTAAATTTTGTCTTTCTTACTCCGTTTTTTTGGTGTATGAAGTGCCAATAGTAGTATAACTGATTTTGATTTTTTATGCTTATGTTTTGGAAGCGCAATATTCAATATGCAACCATAAAACTTTGCAAGAAGCCCAGCAGCCCAGCTGCTGAGTAGTGAAGCATTTGTGCTGGTCGTGCCAGCAACCACAGGCCACTTAGCGACAGTAATCTTAATAACAGCAAGTCGTGCCGCCAGAAGCGCCGTCTGTGCAAATCGGTGCTGCTGCTGCTGCTGCTTCCCCTTCTTTGCAGTAGTTTTAATTCAGTTCTTCATGATTCTTCTTCCTCTGATTGTGGCATGCGGTTTTGCCACAAAGGCGGCATGGCGCTGTTGCTGATGGCGTTCGCGGATAGAGTTGCTCTGGCCGCACTCCAATCATGGGAATATTTATTGTACGTATATTTAAATGTGTATAAATATGACGTGGGTTTCTAAAGGCGAAGGTGATGATGCATACAATATTGTTTGAAGTCCTATATAGGCGTCTTGGGAGATTTTGTGAAATAGTTTTGTGGTACGTACAGTGCGGATGTTAAGGGTTTCTCCCGAAGATGTGACAATAATGAAAACTTTGTGGCTCATGAGCAGGAACGACACTAACTACATTTTAATTCAGCCTTATCTGGGGTTCGAAACCTTCTCCCCTTCCCACCATATATAATAACTACTGCAGTGAAAATAGGAGCTCTTCAGAGGAGAAAAAAAATTCGGTGTGACAATAAGATACAAAACAAAATTAAAAAAGAAAAAACATAAAGAAAAGGAAACTAATAAACTGAAAGGGAATATTTAGTTGTAGAGGATCAAAAACAAGCATCCTTTGTTTCTGATCCTAAAATGAAGACCAAAAGTTAGAGCCGCATAAAGTAGCTGCGGTAGTAACATTGATGGCATTTGTTTGCATGGACGATTTCAATTTGACTGAAGTCATACTCGTATTTATGACTTCTCAAAAAATTTCGGATGCTTAAATTGCGATTTGTACACAAGGTGCTTTTACAAATAGGCTGGGATTGTTGAATGTTCTCAAAATTAATCCAGCGTACAGCAGAACGGACATGGTCTTTGATCTAACAGCATCAGCCTCTGCAAGGCCTTTTCACCCGGAAGTGGGATTCGCAGCCATACAATGAGCTCTTTTTTTGATTGCTGCTGCCTTAATACAGCCTGATACGACTTTTATTTGGTAGAAGTTATTCTTTTTCAGAAAGAATTTTCACCAGCCGATGTGCTATTGCTCTGCTTCCATATATCAACTTCCAATAAGAATATCTTCCCAGCCGTAGCATCACTATTTAATCGCCTTAGGAGGCCTTACGCCCCACGCTTAGCCCACCACAATTTAACATGCGCATAGTGCTGTGGAAGCTTTCTTCACCCTCGTCTTCACAATTTGTATTGTGTTTCCCGTACAGGATTACTACTTCTAACCTAGGTCTAGTTCGAATCGGCTTCTTATAACTTGTACTGAACAATACCAGATCCGTCATCTTCGTATGCCATCAATCGTTCGGGTCCGTCCTAGAACCGTCTGAAAAATTGATTAATGACCAACGCTGAAGTGTATGTGCTTCTGTAGCATTGTACTTGTTCCGCAAACTAATTATACAGACGATCCAAGGCCTCATTTCTTCAACGACCTCAATGGAACTAAGATCGTACATTATTGCTTATTTCGAGACATTATTAAAAGCCACGGAAATCTGTATACCCACTTGCTTACTATGTGTGTCTGAGAAAAACTGTTCCGATATGAGATTATCTTAAATGATTCTATGATCGTCTTCCCAAAAAATTTGTAGCATTGCTGGAAACTCAAGAACTCGAGTTTGTATAAGGCCTAACCATGGCATCAGTCGGATTCTTCTCGCATCTAACAAGGTTCTTCTTCACTCTAACATGTCCACTTCCAATTAGTTATTCTTCTTTATCAGTCCTTGAACTATTTCTCCAGCTCTCTACTCCTTCATATGGGCTTTTCGTTGCCTCTGGATCTCCTTAGATGGCATGGTTATTGTAAATGTTTATCGAAGTCTTGGTTGAGATGTTATTGAACTTCTTTAACTCATATACACTGATAGCATCCGCAGGTTGTTTAAGTCTTCTATCTAAACCTTCCTGAAACTCGGTTCAGTCCGTTGCTCTAAGGTTTCTGAAGGCCATGAGCGCTGAGCCCAGTAATCTTTCACTGAGCATTTCGTCTTCTCCAAGAAGTTCTTTGTAAAGTCTTTTACCTCCTAGTGCCCTTCAATTTAAGCCTATCGATGTCCCTTCCAAGCTCGTCCGATGCCAGCGTGTTTTGATTGTTGCCTTTTGATAAATACTGCCTGTTCCCCACATTTCCGCAAGCTCAGTGTACAAAACATGTCCCCTTCTGTTTGTTTATTTGGACGAGACTAAATTAAATAAGATGAAATAATATAAGATTAGTGCAAATGAAACATTCCACTATTTTTCCCGACGTTTCGCTAAAACTTTTTTAGCATCTTCAGGGGCATTTCCATTTTATTTTCTGGTGAAAAAAAAAAGCTGCGACAAAGTGTACATTGGAACAACAAAGCGAGCCTTGGGTACCAGGTTAGCAGAACATAAAGCGGACATCAAAAAACAAAAAAACAGCACCGCCCTATCGCAACATATAACAGACACTGGAGACACAGCTGATTTTGCCAACACAAGAATTTTAGACAAAGAAAAGAGGGAAAAAACTAGGTACACACTGGAAAGCCTTAGGATACTGCAAAAAAGAGATAAAACAATAAATAAGAAGGAAGATACGGATCAAATAGCTTCGTCATATGTTTTATGTTTACATGATAAACAAAAAGAATTTAGACTTTAATATTGACAACACTACCACAAGAGGTGGTACCGATATTTTTATTTCTATGTTTTTCACGTTTAATAAGTGTAGTTGTTTAATGTAAAATTGTGCAATTTCTAATGTAAATTATATATTGTGAGTCTATTGACTATGTTATATGTCTATGTGTGTATCTACGCGAATGTCTATGTATGTATCTGCGCGTGATTACCAAGTAGATATGTTTGTAATGGCTTCTTAAATTAAAACTCATATCTGTAATTTTTTTTTTTTTCACCAGAAAATAAAATGCAAATGCCCCTGAAGATGCTAAAAAAGTTTTAGCGAAACGTCGGGAAAAATAGTGGAATGTTTCATTTGCACTAATCAGCGGTTAGATCGGATTAGCCTATGGAAAAAGGAAAATTCCTCTAAAAATACATATATAAAAATTTTTTGACCGATCGTATTACAAAACACAAATATATGATTAGATTATTCTTACATTTGGGTGGATTAATTGACAGAAGACCTAATTAATTTAGGTTTACGATTTTATTACCTTAGACGCGGGAGTAATTGATTAGATTAAATTAGATAGAATTAGATTGAATATTATTCGATTAGATTTAACTGCTGTTAGGTAAACCGTGCTGGTTTCAAATAAAAGTGGTTGCCAAGGCGCAAATGCACTGACTCTCTGCTTGCTGACAGCAGATAGTTTCTTTTGTACCATTCACCATCAAACCAATATTTTCCGCTTCTTTTCCAGTTTGAAGTAAGCAGAAGTTACTACTTAATTAGATTCATCTTACTTATATTAGACTAGATTAAGTTATTAAATTAGGTAAAATGTGAGAATGCATGATTAGATCAATAAATATAAGAATAAGATTCGTTTACTTTTACACCATATTAATCGAGGATTACGTAACATAAGATGAGGAAGTTTTTAGCCGATTCCTTAAAATAATATGAGTTAAGTTTAACATATTAATCACACTGGCAAGGATTTGAGGACACTATAGAAGATTAAGCTACGATTTAACTACTTTTAAAGTGATTAGATTAAATAATATTAGGATAGATTAAACTTTTATCACATAAGCACATATTTGAGACAGTTAGAATAGATTAGGGCTTAATAAGATTATACTAATAAATTTTCGGAAAGATTTAACTACCACTTGATTAGATAATATGTTAAATAATATGAGATTAGGTCAAAGTCCGAGAAAATTATTTTTTTAATTATAGAAAACATGGTTAAGTAAGATTGACTTAGATTAGTTAGAAATATTTAACAAATATTGGATTACATTAAACTGGCATTATATAAATCAAAATGCAACTAAATAGGATTCGACCGAATGATATAAGACTAGATTAAGTACTTAAATGAATTTCGGAATTAGGAGATTAAATGAATATATTATTAAATTGAATTTTAAAAGATTTATTTCTTGCTGAACTTAATTCATATTAAAAAATAATTGTTGATTAATCAATTGCGAATTCCACCAATACAGCATCGAAATGTTAACACCAATTACTCAAAAAAGTGTCAGCAGCAGCAACTACTGTCAATCAATAGCAACAGTCATGCAGTAAACATCACCCAAAGATACATACAAACATGTGTACTTGCAGCAACATCATTAGCACCTTTACGCCGATTGACAAAACAAGAGAAGGTGGCAAACCATGAATTCCAAACGGCGCAGGACAACCCACACACCACACACACAACAAAAAACAAGCAACAAAAGAATGCAGCCCATCATCTATGCACATACATACATATGTTACCACTAATGTATTTAAGTTACATAGTGTGACTAGTGAAAATGTTTGCCACATGTAACACATTCCAGTAATAGTTGATACGTTTGCTTTGCACATGCAACCTTTTTTTGTATGTACTAAATATTTGCAAGATTGCAACAAAAATGAGTAAACATAACACTCGTCGTCGAGTCGGCTATGTAGTAATTGCCTCACACGTTGGCGTTGATTGGCGCTGACGCCGACTATAATGTTGCACAAACACATGCACTTCACACAGTAACGTTTGTGGCAAATATCAAAAATTGTTACACAACGTTGCAAGGAGTTCGTAATACATAGCAACGTCATTGTGAATCAACCATTTGAGTCACCCAAGCTGTTGATGTTCTTGCTTAAGCTCTTACCACAAAACCAGCCACCGAACATTCACCGCACGTTCTACTCTCCTGTTCTCTTGCGCTGCTAAGATTATATTGCTAACACTGTTACCACTTAAAAGTGCATTTCTCACACCCATCCAATGTTGCTAAGTGGCATTTGGTGACTGCTTGTTTTGTTGTTAGCATTCGTGTGTGTGTGTGTTGTACAGCACTTGATTACACACCGCTACTTGCAACATTCGACGCGCTTGTGATTAAATCCATCGTTGGCCGTTCTTACTGCTATTTTTCAAAGTATGTATGTATGTGTGTGTGGTTGGTAGCAGTTAATCTTGGTGGAGTTTGTACTTAACTGCCACTTCCGTTGCCTCTTTCAACTAATCTTTCGAATGCGCACTTCTTATATCACTAGACTTAGGGATACGTATCGGCTAAGGCTGCCAGATGTTCGTTTATTTTGAACTTTAATTGAATTTTCGCGGCCTTTAGCTTAGGCTGAAGTAAAAACAATGAATGTCATAGAAAGTCCCCAGATCAAAGGACTTTGTCTTATAGTGCAAATACCCGCTCTACACCTACCGAGCACCAAATATGTAACAGAAATCGGACCATCATATTGTGACTTCCGGGATACGCTCACGCCTCTACGAAGCTAAGGAAGTGTGCTCGGTATCACCAGGAAAGTTTATTGTTATCAAACACTCTGAGGGCATTTTTTGACTTACAATGCAGATGAGCAATGATAGTAGGGCACGGTCTAGATCAACTGATGCGATGAGAAATGTTGCAGCGCTGCCAAACGTGGTAAGCTCTCTCCTGCTCCACGTTGTATTTCGAACCGATAAAGTTTTCCAAAAAGTTCGGCGAATGACGAAAACTTTCAAGGTAAAAATCCCTTATGATATACAAACAAACAAAGATAGCTAGGGGGATGAAGAAATCGTTTTTCTAAGCCTTGATAATATAACCTAAGTGCCGCCACTTGATTATGATGCAGCGAAAGGAGCATTATTTCGGCTCAGAAACGATAAAGCTCACAGAAATGACTAACTAGCTTAGCCAGACCGTTCAGATATGGAGGTGAATAGTCCATGACTTGATGCAGAGTCCGATGCTTGATGAGGACTTTTAGCTTGTTCTGCCCAATCCCTATAAATACGATCTCGGAAAGTGTAAGACTTGCCGTGAATTCGGTCCGCTATATATCACATATCAGATCCTATTTAGCGTATTGAGCGAGAGCCTGAAGCAAATATCCTACGAAATGATTACATCTCACCAGTGCAGCTTTAAATCAAGCTTTTCTACAATGGACCCGATTTTCACAGCAAGTCAAGTTCTGGAGAAGCCCTACAATAACAGAATCAACATGTACCATCTCCTTTTCTGTCTGTATGCTGATAGGCTGGGATATTCCTTGATAAAAGATGGAATACTTTATATAAAGTTTACAGCGCAGGAAGCATAAAATCTACTTGACTCTATTAATTGTTAAAAACAGAGCTCGTTGAACGTTAACTAACCTTTCGACTGACCTCAAGACGACTATGGGCTATACATTAAGATAAATCCTAATAATTCGTACATGCATGTCGTATGTTGTAGGCTCGTTACCCATCATTTTGTAGACTTTGTCCTCTGTTCGCCGCGAGAACTTATTTTGTATCATCAGTAACGAAAAATTGCTGATAAAGTAAACTTCTATTTGATCTTTGAGGTTTCCACCCTCTTAGTGTTGCTTCCACTATCCCACTGATTACTTTGGGGTGCAGACTACATTATCGTCTTTGCAACAATTTTTTGGAGCCCATTACTGTTGAAGTGTGTGTTTATAACTCAATGCCAGAGATAGAGTGAAGACATCACCGTGTGCAGTCCCCAAAAAGAACAAAAGGGTGTTGAATTTGGTCTACTTTTGGAATAAATACTATTTATACCGGATTCCGCTGATTAAACCACTTCGAGAAACGTTAGACGCTTCAGTGTTGGTATTTGAAACACCTTTCCCAATGCCGCTTTCTACAGTTTGCAAAGCTGCGACCACAGCCATTTCCTTCACCTCCAAATGAAGAGTTAAGCGCCTCAGTTGGAGTATAGTCGAGAGCACACCTAATGCAGAGCTCCAAATTTCTTTAGACTTTTCGCAAAAGTTTGAGGTTTGTAGACTTTGTGAGTGCAGGCCACAAAGCAGAACACCATACAAAAAAATCGGGCATCCTTGATCCAGAGTACTTACTCCCCTAAGATACACAAACTGCTCCGCTATATTGTCGCTCAGAGAAGTTTTCAGTCTAGACTGACTCCCAGATACGTGATTTTGTCTCTTAAATCTGGATTTGCACCACAAATTTTTGATAGTTCGAGGTTTTTTGAAATTTTCGATATCGAAAAAGTGAGCGTGGTTGTAGTCTGATTTCGTTCATTTTAAATAGCGACCTGAGATATGCACCCAGAAACCTACACACCAAATTTCATCAAGATACCTCAAAATTTACTCAAGTTATCGTGTTTAAAGACGGACGGACGGACGGACGGACATGGCTAAATGAATTTCTTTTTTCACCCAGATCATTTTGATATATAGAAGTCTATATCTATCTCGATTAGTTTATGCCGTTACGGATTACCGTTATGCGAACGAAGTTAATATACTCTGTGAGCTCTGCTCAGCTGAGTATAAAAATGGCAAAAAACCCCCTTATCTGAACGATCGGTTGTATGGGATATATACTATATATAGCTCCGATCAAAGTGATTTTTTCAGGATATCTTCTGTGATATATTAGAATATATATCACCGAGTTTCAAGTTTATGCTTTCAAAATTGCGGCAGGAATGACCAAAATCGTCTGATCTGAACGTTCGGTTGTATGGGAGATATATGCTATAGTGATCCGATCTTACCGGATCCGACAAATGTCTAATGTAATACAAAAATACATCCTTGTGCCAAATTTCATTGAGATATCTCAAAATTTGAGGGACTAGTTTGCGTTCAAACAGACAGACGTACGGACGGGCGGACAGACGGACATACGGACATGGCTATATCAATTCAGTTCGTCGCCGTGATCAATTCTGTATACTTAATGGTGAGTCTATCTTCTATATTTCTCAACGTTACAAACATCGGACCAAAGTTAATATACCATTTCATGTTCATGAAAGATATAAAAAGACAGGACGGCTAAAAGGCAGAGGGGAAAGGAGGAATCGGAAGAGGGTGTGGGCAAGGGAAAGGGAGATATAAAGAAAATGGAAGCCGGGCTAGCGTGAAAGGAGCAGAGACAGGTATATTGACAGACTGAGTAAAATGGAAAAAGAGGCGAGGTGTGAGAAAAAGGAAAGAGGTAGCGAGAGACGAGAGACGAGAGAAATGAAGGGCGAGCAGGTCTAGTATAAACTACATAGTTTGCTTTTTTTTGTGTAGGATCCATCCGATTATTTCTTTGATCAACTTGCAATAGGCAATCTGTACTAAAAGTTAGCTGGTAGTGATTCCTTATGTGGCGCAGTAATGCCCGATTTTCGACTAGCCTTTACAAAAAATAGCTTTTAACAAAGAGCATATGGCTTTTAATCATGTTGGATTATGTTTTGCCTCTAAATTAAATTTAAAAAAATGCAAAACAAAATCCCATTCCAATAAATGTTTTGGGTAAATTTTTTAACGATTCGCTCCAACCCTTTCTATGCACGTCCTGCTCTTTTATGTTAATCCCACCAAAAAAGGACGATTGTAACCCAAAAAGTGGTTTGATGCAATTTGTAGTGTGATGCCGTCATCAATTGAGCCAACATTCTAATGCGCCGTCGCATGCCTGCACTCATTTGTATGCCATTTACGTCGTTGCAAGTAGGGTTTTTTTGTGTGTGGTGTTGGTTGCTTACCACACAGCTGCTCTAAGTAGCACTGATGAAGTTTTGCTTATCAACATTTTAGTTTGTGTGTTTGTTTTGTAAACTGCGCTCATGTCATTACGTATTACCTATGCATTGCGTAAAGTTGCAAATGTACAGACGTAAACTCACTCCGGCAGATAATGCGATAACTTGCCACATGTTGTATGCAAACAAGCCATAGATGACACAATTGACACAGTTGGTGGTAGCTTCGACGGATGCCAATTGCAATAAGCCCTTAAACACATACATATGTATATGCGGACACAATCACAGGTAATAAGCAGGGATCGCAAATAAGTTTTATTCATTACATGGGAACATAAAAAAATCATTCTGAAGGCGCTCTTATGCTCGTTATTACTTACTTACTTACTTAATTGGCGCTTAACCGTCTAAACGGTTATGGCCGTCCAACAAGGCGCGCCAGTAGCTCCTTCGCTCCGCCAACCGGCGCCAATTGGTCACACCAAGGGAGTTTCAATCGTTTTCCACCTGGTCCTACCAACGGAGTGGGGGCCGCACTCTACCTCTGCTTCCATAGGCGGGTTCCAATAGAAACGCTTTCTTGGCCGGAGCATCATCATTCATTCGCATAACATGGCCTAACCAGCGCAGCCGCTGCGTTTTAATTCGCTGGACTATGTTGATGTCTGCGTATAGCTCGTACAGCTCATCATTAAATCTTCTCCGGTACTCGCCATCGCCAACGCGTAGAGGTCCATACATCTTTCGAAGAACTTTTCTCTCGAACACTCCCAAAGCCGCTTCATCTGTTGTTGTCATGGTCCATGCTTCTGCCCCATATAGCAGGACGGGTACGATAAGTGACTTGTAGAGTATGATTTTCGTTCGCCGAGAGAGGACTTTACTTTTCAATTGCCTAGCTAGTCCAAAGTAGCATTTATTGGCAAGTTTGATTCTTCGCTGGATTGCAGTGCTGATGTTGTTGCTAGTGTTGATGCTGGTTCCCAAATAAACAAAGTCTTTTACTATTTCGAAATTATGGCTGCCAACAGTAGGGTGGTTGCCAAGGCGCATATGCGCTGACTCTTTGCTCGATTACAGCAGGTACTTCGTTTTGTCCTCATTCTCCATCAAACCCATCTTTACCGCTTCTTTTTCCAGTTTGGAGTAAGCAGAACTAACAGCGCGGGTGTTTAGGCCGATGATATCAATGTCATCAGCATATGCCAGTAATTGCACGCTTTTATAGTATATTGTTCCAGTGCGGTTAAGTTCTGCAGCTAGTATAATTTTCTCCAGCATCAAATTAAAGAAATCGCACGATAGGGGGTCACCCTGTCTGAAAACTCGTTTAGTTTCGAACGGCTCGGAGAGGTCCTTCCCAATTCTGACTGAGCTGGTGGTGTTGCTCAACGTCATTTTGCACAGCCGTATAAGTTTTACGGGGAAACCAAATTCAGACATAGCCGCATATAGGCAGCTCCTTTTCGTGCTGTCGAAGGCGGCTTTAAAGTCGACGAAGAGGTGATGTGTGTCGATTCTCTTTTCACGGGTGTTTTCCAAGATTTGGCGCATTGTAAAAATCTGGTCGATGGTAGATTTACCAGGTCTGAAGCCGCACTGATAAGGTCCAATCAGCCGGTTCACGGTGGGCTTCAATCTTTCGCACAATACACTTGAAAAGACTCTATATGCGATATTAAAATGGCTGATTCCACGATAGTTGGTGCATTTTGCAGTATCCCCCTTCTTGTGGACTGGGCAAAGAACACTTAGATTCCAACCGTCGGGCATGCACTCGTCCGCCCACATTTTGCTAAGAAGTTGCTGCATGCGCCTTACCAACTACTCGCCGCCGTACTTGAATAGCTCCGCAGGCAATCCATCAGCGCCCACGGCCTTGTTGTTTTTCAATCTGGTTATTGCTATTCTAACTTCGCCATAATAGGGCGGGGGGACATATATTTCATCATCATCGATTGCGGGATCGGGTTCTTCATCTCTGCGCGGTGAATTGCTGCCTCCATTTAGGAGAGCAGAGAAGTATTCCCTCCATAATCTAAGCACTCTCTGGACATCAGTTACAAGGTCGCCGTTTTCGTTCCTACAGGAGTTTGCCCCGGTCTTAAAACCTTCCGTCTGTCGCCGTATTATTTGGTAAAATTTTCTGGCGTTATTCCTGGTGGCTAGCAGCTCAAGCTCCTGGCACTCACGCCTTCCTGCTTCTGCTTTTTTCTCCCGGAAAAGGCGTCTCGCTTCCCTTTCAACTCACGATAATGTTCACACATTCCTCTTGTCGCGCTCGCTTTTAACGTAGCCCTGTAGGCAGCGTCTTTTCTTTCGGTTGCAACGCGGCATTCTTCATCGTACCAGTTGTTTTTTCGTGGCCGCCGGTAACCAATTTTTTCCTCGGTGGCAGTACGAAGTGCTTTGGAGATATGCTCCCACTGCTCCTGTGTTCCTTCAGGATGAGTTGTGCTCTCAGAGAGCAGGTGGGAGAGTAGAGTTGCGAAATCATTGGCAGTCCGTTGTGATTGAAGCTTTCCGACGTCGAGCTTTTTTGTGTTTTTTTTTCTTTGGTTTTAGCCGCGTTGAGGCGGGTGCGTATTTTGGCTGCAACGAGATAATGGTCCGAGTCGATGTAAGGTCCTCGGATGGTGCGCACATCTAAAACACTGAGGGGATGCCGTCCATCTATCACAACGTGATCGATCTGATTGCGAGTATTTCGATCAGGAGACAGCCATGTAGCTTGATGTATCTTTTTATGCATGAACCTCGTGCTGGATATGACCATGTTTCGAGCACCGGCAAAGTCAATCAGCCTCAGTCCGTTAGGAGAAGTTTCATTGTGTAGGCTGAACTTTCCGACTGTAGGGCCAAAAACACCTTCTTTGCCCACCCTGGCGTTAAAGTCGCATTTTATATCATAACGGGGGCAGCGCTCGTATGTTCGTTCTAACTGTTCATAAAAAGTGTCTTTCACCTCATCTTCTTTCCCCTCTGTCGGCGCATGGGCGCAGATGAATGATATATTTAAAAATGTTGCTTTTATTCGGATAGCGGCGAGACGCTCGTCCACAGGCGTGAACGCCAGCACTTGGCGACAAAGTCTCTCTCCCACCACTAACCCGACGCCGAAACTGCGCTTATTCGTATGGCCACTCCAATAGATGTCACAATTTTTGATCTTCTTTCTTCCTTGCTTCGTCCAACGCATTTCTTGGATGGCGGTGTTGTCAGATTTTGCTTTGACGAGGGCATCAACCAGCCGGGCATCTGCTCCAATACCATTCAGAGAGCGGACGTTCCAGGTGCATGCCCTCAATTCATTGGCCTTCAAACGTTAGCCATGGTCGTCATCAATAGAGAGTGTATTTATCCGAGGATTGTTGTTATATTTCATTGGAGTATGGTTTTACGTTGCGGGTCCCAAGCCCAGCGCACAACCCTTTCAGAGGGGGTGAAAGTATTACTTGCACGTTTATATAGTGAGCCGCTTGCTCCAAGACAGACGCCCGCTTGCAGCCGCACCTTGAGGTGTACAGACGCTACCGATGAGATCTCCCCCGGCTAGCCCTTAAACCGATTATGTTATAGTGGCCTAGCCAGGTTGTCGCCAGAGGATACTTGGCCGCAAGTGACCGGCAGTAGTGAGCTGCTTGAACCGCATGCAAAAGAATCGCTCTGCCATTCCCAGGTGAATGGCGGCCAGAAGCTTTCCCCATTTTCGTGGACTTCTACACACGGCTCCATGCTCTTTATAACACAGATTAAAAAAATTAAAAAATAACTGCTATTTCTAGATTGAAATAAGAAAATTAAAAAATACCTCTTATCTTCAAAAAAATAACTGTTGTCTTCCGATTGAAATAAAAAACTCAGAAAATAACTGTTACATTCCGAGTGATTGCATAAACTTCATAAAAACTTATTTCCGGTGGATAAAATAACTTTTATTTTTTTCAGAACTTAATAAAAAATTAAATAAAAATAAAATAAAAAAATTTTAAGCACTTCTTTTATATAAATGGACAAAAATCAGTGAAAAATGTCCCCTTATATAAATACGTATTCTTGATAACCTTTGATTTTTAAATTTTGACATAGAAATTGCAAAAATATTTATGAAAAGTAAAAAAATAAAAGTGGAGCGCACATTACTTGGATTGGAAAGTTGGTAGGAAAGGAGATATTATTAGTCCATCAATTGCGCTCCATCTTTATATTTTTACTTCTCATAAATATCTTTGCAATTTCTATGTCAAAAGTTAAAAATCAAAGTTTACAAGAATATGCCTTTATATAAGAAAACATTTTTCCCTGATTTTTGTCCATTTATATAAAAGTGCTTAAAATTTTTTTATTTTATTTTTATTTTCTGCATTTCTTACATTTTCTCGGTGTCTTAACCTATCGGTTAAGTTTTACGCTTGTAGCTCAATGAGAACTTACAAAAAAATCAATCCCAAAATTCCCTCCGTTCCGTTTGATTTTTCTAAATATCTTAGTTAGTGCGCCACCTAGCGAAACTTTTTGTATTGTGTCATCGGCTGTCACCGACCTCTGAATTAAGCTCCCTTTTTTCGATCCGTGCGCCACCTAACGGAATTTTTTTATCCTCTTGTTCCTTTGTCACGGTGTCTTAACCTGTATCTGAGGTTTCATTTTTGTAGCTCAATAAGAAGTTACTTTAAAATCGGTCTCAAAACAAAAAAATTTCCAAATTCTTATCTAAATATTTCAATCCGTGCGCCACCTGACGGAATTTTTTCTCCTTTTCTTAAATTTTCTCGGCATCTTATCCTATCTGTGAAGTTTTGCAGTCGTAGCTAAATGAGAACTTACATAAAAATCAATCCCAAAATTTCCTCCGTTTCGTACGATTTTTCTAACAGCGTTTTCTTTTCTGAAATAAATTGTTGCCTAAGTAAATGGTAAAGCCTTAATAGAGTTACTCCCACCCCAGCATTTATAGTGCATGCAAAGAACATAAATGGCTACCCCGTGTATTAGCTGATTTTCACAAACGCGCTGTCAATTATGATAATAAAAATTCATTAGCAATTATTTCTTTCATTTCAATTTTCTTCGCCTAAAAATATTTGAAGTTACCAAAATAAGTTATCACGATCAGATATTTTAGCAGAGTTGCACTGCCACACCGCCATTTTATGCAGGGTAAAAGTGTAACGCTTTTACGTTGCGAGCAGGCAACAATTTTCACAAAAGAACGAAATACCCCGTATAGACGTTACCTGGTTTTTAGAACAGAACAAAATATATTTACAACCCTTGCGCGGCGTACAAAAATCGTAACACTTTTGCCAGAAAAGAAAACGCTATAAATATCTCAACACGTGCACCCCCTAGCGAATATTTTTGTATCGTGTCATCGACAGCCATCGACCTCTGAATTAAGTTTGACATTTCAAGTCTCTAGCTCATCGAAAAGTTACTTAAAAGCTGGTTTCTAATTGTTTCGATCCGTGCGCCACCTAACGGAGTTTTTTTTCCTTTTGTTCCATTGTCACGGTGTTCTAAACTATGTGTGTGTAAAGTTTCACGTTTGCAGCTCAATGAGAAGCTACTTAAAAATCGATTGCAAGATTTGTATGAAAAGCGGAAAAACATTCAACCGACCTAATATAAAGGAAGTAAAAAGGAAGTAACAACTTTTTTATTTTCTGAGTGAGTTTACTTACTTTCCAATGAA
Source organism: Eurosta solidaginis (assembly GCF_040869045.1). Lineage (NCBI taxonomy): Eukaryota > Metazoa > Arthropoda > Insecta > Diptera > Tephritidae > Eurosta > Eurosta solidaginis. The sequence continues at coordinate 295,696,140 of NC_090320.1, forward strand.
AAAAAAAACTCAAAAATAATCATTAAAAGCCGGTGTCTTAAATAAAACGTAAAACTGTTACAAACCCTGGTAATAACTCAATTTTATATTATGAATGCAATAGTAGCACCACAACATCACTGACGTACGATCATCGAACATCCTGCATCCTGTGGAGATGATGTTTGTATTGCTGTTGCTGACATTCGTAGCGTAGATACACGTTCGTATTTAGAAATATGAATATACGTAGACATGCTCGGCGGCCCAATCAACGATGTACTCATAGTGGTACTGACAGCAGCAGCCAGCCAAACGCAACTTACGCATCAGCACCGCCACCCAACTCGTCCATCCGCTATATGTGTATGTGATTGTGCTGCAGGTATTGCTTTTAGAGTCCTAGTAACCAAAACGTAAACCTGGCAGGCTCAGCATGCCTCCCATCTCTCTTCTATGGATTGTCATTATTAGGTCGGATTTTATGCATGACTGCATACATTTCGTGCATCTGAATTGTGTTGATGGTTGCTGTTAAAATGCACTACTTTTCACCACTAATACTGCTGGTTACATAACTTCGATTGTGGAAATAAGTTAACTTGAATGTTCAATATCCTGAATGAATTAAAATCGCACGAAAATTCGAAAAGGAAAATTCATTTGGTCGTTGGCATGTACTTAGGTGGTGTGTAAGCTTGTTGTTGTTCCCAAAATTTTAGATTTTAATTAAGAAGCTGAGGGCAATATTAAGCAAAATCGTATTCTGGTTATGGGCTTTCTCGATTTAAGTATCTTACTCACTATGGTTTCTTGCTGGCAGTCTAATCTTCTTTATTTGAAGTTTTATAAAGCTAATCGTATTCCTGTGCAGGTGAAGTCAAAGCTTCGCTCTTCTCGTTCTTTCACAAGCTGTGCAGTTTCCTATGAGAGGTAAGATTAAGTAAAAAGAAAATACTCGCGAAACTCGTGACGTTCGTCAAGTTCGGGAACTCCAAAAAACCGGAAAACCCGGAAAGGAACCCAAACTTTGTATTCCTTAGCGCAAAGACTTTCAAAATATGGGAGGAGGCGTTTGGATAGAGTAACAGCTAAGCAGTCCTTTTCTCATCGCTACCACCATCAAGGGGGACCAATTATATAAGTAAGCATGGTCTACATTCTTTTCAGGAAATTTTATCGGCGGATGTTCGCAATGCAAATATCAAAATGGTGAATTTATAGTTGGTAAACGCGGTAAAACTCCAACCTTCTTTCGTTGAGGAAGGACTTTCAAAAATTATACAATCTGAGCCGTTCTACGGGAAACTTGCAATCATATAAGATTAGCCTCAGATGTTCATAAAAAGCTGTTCAGTAGACCAAAGAGGAAGCTGAAAGAAATTTTCGATAAGCAGAAAAATTTTCGAAATAATCACTGACGGAATTTGTTGCACTGGAAATATCGTACATATGGACATGACTGTGGACATATCGTGTTTCTGATTTGAGTACCATAGCCGTGGTAATTTATAAAGCAATAAAATACTCAGTGAGCTGGCAACGCTTGGATTGGATCTTGAGGTTGTAAAACGGACACCCTGCACCACTGTGACTCATTAAAGGTCGCAACTCCGGCTTAGTTGGCACGTCCATTAGGCGCTTGTGGAGTTTCTAAGAGCACATACGAGGCAAAACGTTCTTTAGCCAATCTGAAGATGAATTGATGAGATATAATCAGGTTAAAAGCTGCGCTCATAGGATGCTGAAACACAATACCCCATGACGAAGTTGCAGTCTCCTAACGGCTTCAGCTTCAAATCTTTGTACGTTTGTAAACACCTCAAGCGGTTATGTGGTGGTACAAAATTTTGAGCTGTAATCGCACCTCAATACCTACCCGAGGTTCAAGACCTAAAAATCAACTTTAGTGCCTCACAGTAAGCCATATTTATTTAGTAAATAGACTGAGGCTGCTGCAACTACACACAAAAAGTGTACCAGCACAGCATCTGCATTACCTGCCATCATGGCAACCAAAACTTCCGTGTGGTCCAGTGCAATCAACTGTCATTGGGTAAAAAGAGAAAAAGTCAACCCCGCATGCAAGTCAACTGAACATTGCATGCATAAGAATTTACGCGGATACACATGAGAATTGAGATGCATGTTGCATGCCACACAACTTTCAATTGCTTGATTGCGCAGAAGCAACAGCAGCCACCAAAGTAGCGACAATCGTCAGAAATGACAATTGAGATAAAATACAAAAAAATTAAAAAAACAAGTAAGGAAGTCTAAGTTCGGGTGAAAACGAACATTACATACCCAGTTGTACACTTGAAATGCTGTTGTTGTTTGCTTTGTGTGCTTAATAGTGTTACAAGGCTGCGCAATAATACATATACATATGGTTCTGTTCTGAACAAATTTTACTTCGAGTTATGTCTCCCGAAACATAGAAAATTCATTTAGTCATAAAAGGGGCGGTGCCACGCCAATTTTTTTTTTTTTTTTTTAATTTAAAGTGTTTCCTATTTATTGTTATAAATCCACTTGAGAAATGAAATACCTTGAATAAAGCTCCTTTTTGCAAAGATATGGCTTATTTTATTTGTCCACGACCCTTTTAAAAATCTTTTATATAAAAGTGGGCATGGTCCTCAACCGATTTCGTTAATTTTTCTTCAAAACATTCTTTATAGTAAAGGCAACCTCTCTGCCGAATTTTGTTCAGATAGGTTTTACAATTTTTGATTTATGATTAATAATATTTTTAAAATTGATTTTATCACAAGTGGGCGGTACCACCCCCATTTTGAAAAATTGTTTCAAATTTTTATTAAGAGTCTCAATATCAGTCCACACGTCAAATTTCAACATTCTAGGTGTATTATTTACTAAATAATCAGGTTTTTGTGTTTTCCAAAATGTTATATATATAAAAAGTGGGCGTGGTTATCATCCAATTTCGTTCATTTTCAATACCAATCTATTCTGGGTCCAGATAAGCTCGTGTACCAAATTTGGCGAAGACATCTCAATATTTACGCAAGTTATTGTGTTAACGGACAGACGGACGGAAGGAAAGACGGACATAGATAGCTCAAACAAATTTTTTTCGATACTGCTGATTTTGAAATATGGAAGTCTATATCTATCTCGATTATTTTATACCTGTACAATCAACCGTTATCCAATCAAAGTTATAATACCCAGTGTACAAATACAGCTGGGTACAAAAAAGATGATGCGCTTTCAAAAAAAAAAATGTTGGGAATTTAATTTATTTACAAATGTCAATTGCTAAGCAAGATTAAGCGGAGGAGGGTGATGAGGGATGTGCATAGTTAAGCAGAAATTGCAACTATTTTGAACAAGCACAGGCAGTGGTCTGCTGTGAAGGGATTGACGAAAGGTACGCTACACTAAAAATTAATAACTTTACGTAAACATCACAGAAATATAACATAAATACAAAAAACACAGAACTAACGTAACATAAAAACAACATAAACATAGTATATACGTAGCGTTAACATTAACGTATCATTAATATTTACATTCACAATAACATTAGCATTATCATTAGCGTTAATAGTACCATTAGCGTTAACACTGAGACAATCATTATCATTAACATTAGCATAACATAGGATTAACATTGACATTTACGTTAACTTTAACGTTTAAATGGACATTGATAAAACATCATTAAAACTAACATTAACATAACGTAATCAATGTCCGTAGGCTCTGGAGAACGCGGATAGCTCGAACTCCAAATCAGGTAAAATACTGTTTAGGTGGAGTCCTGGCAAATTTCGTCCTCTACTCCCACAACATGATAGAAATGCTGCGCTCTGAAAAAAGCTTTGCTAGTGCCGACGAATGTCAGCTGTTTTCTCCGCTTTTCAATTTCAGTTAAGTGACTTAACAGTCTAACACCTCAGCGGTCTTCGGCGCTCGCTACACATTGAATGAATATGACCAAGGCGAATTCAATACCAGGTGTTGTTATCCCAACAGTTGATTGCTTCTTCTTGATTATTTTCCTTACAACACCTTGTACTACAACATGTCAGTTAATCGGAAACAGAGAAAATTTTCTTTTGAGTTGACATTCTTCTGCTCGGCGAATTGGTTGAATTCACTTTGCTACCACCTGGTATGAATTCGCCTTGAATTTGGCCGATCAAATTTTTTTTCAAGAAATGAGGGAAACTTTTGTTAGGCCCCTCCAAGAGACGTACCTACAACAATTTGCTTTTTTCTAGGCGGCAACTCGATGCTGCTTCTTTCTATATGGCGGATTTGTAGTCATACAATTTCGATTAGATTTATTGACTTGTTTGGCGTGTAGCTTTACGATGTACGATAGCTCTTCAGATGTTGCATGTACTACACTGCGCGGGGTTGATGAAAACGTATCTTAAGCTCAAATACTAGTTGTTAACAAAAAAAAAAAAAATAATAAAACTCTTAATTGAAAAATTATATGCGCAATGCAGACAGCTTAACTTCACTACTATGATAAAGCAATAAAGTTGAGGAGGATGCAAATTGTGGTGCTGGCGAACAGCGCCAATAACAATATTGAAGCAAAAAGGCGCATGAAAAATGAAGTAGTAACTGTAAAAAAACGCAATTCATTTAATAGCTGTGCAGAATTTAACTACCCAGCGACCTTCACGTATGCATGACGACAACAATAATAACAACATTATCGAACATTTGCAAGTTTACAGATGTGGATGCGTTTTTTGTAGGAGTCATTTAAGCATCAATGAAGTATGTAGTAATAAATTTTTTTTGGTACTCACCTGTAATATTTGTTGTTGTATTCGCTGCTAATAAAAATAAACTGGCAATTTTGCATGTCAAGTCTACAATCGCGCAGCTATGGTAATAGTATTTTTTTTATTTTTTTAAATCTCTGTTTTTGTTATTTCTTTCTTCTCTACGAGAAATCTGCAAAAAGACGAAACTCCGAAAATTTATAAATCAGTCACATATGTACCTCATCTATCAGAACGGCTAACAAGATCAAATATTTACAACAAAGAAACTATAAAAATAGCACACAAACCCACAAACACTTTAAACAAGATATTTAATAATACAAAATCCAAAATACCTCCAATGGAAAGAAGCAATATAATTTACAAAATCTCCTGTAACGGAAGCAAACACGAAACTTGTAACAATGTATACGTGGGAACAACAAAGTCGAAATTAAAAACTAGAGTATCACAACACAAATCGGACTTCAAACAATATCAGGATTCAAGCATCGCAAAAACAGCACTAATGGCCCACTGTGCATCTACCGGCCATTCTCCAAATTTCGAAAAAGCATCAATTTTAGCACAAGAACAATGCTACATCAAATGCCTAACATTGGAAATTCTACATATAATAAACACTCCGCCGAACATAAGAATGAATTATAAAACGGACACTGATAACATTGCACACATCTACAGACACTTGTTGACAAACAAACGGACAGTATTTGACGTAGAGCTGTCAAAGCAGCCAGACGTGTAAATGAATGTATGTAAATGTTTATAATTGTTTATGTTTATAAAAATGTTGTATGTAATTTTTAAGTTAAATTTGTTATAATATTATTGCAGTTACCCTTGAGAACGGTTACCGATGTGCAACCAAAATTTATTAGGCAAAAACTTAACAGACGTGTGTTTTTATTCCTAATGGCCTAGAGCCAGCCAAAAGTCAATAAATATAATTTCAAGCAAAGGTCGCATAAATATAAATATTTTCTCTAATATCAATTACAAAAACCATTGTATAAAGCAATATGAGCAAAGCTCGCTAATTAAATACATATGATCAGATTGATATAATAGTAACAGCGGAAGTATTAAAAACAAATACTTTAAAAATCCGAACAAATGTTACTAAGCTTTCAAAAGCGCGCCTAAAAATCATATCCACACCATTAGGAATAAACTAAACTACATACAGAGTGTATGTGCCTACATGGTGATCAAAAAGGAATATAAACAAAAAAGGTAACTCTTAGAGACCAATTGTACAGCGAACAACGGGACATTCATATGGCTTAGCAGCTAAAGGCTTGCACTGATATGAATGTGGGAGATTCGAGTTCAACGCTCAGCTCCCGAAAAGCTAGCTGATGAAGAAGTGAAATTCAGAAACATGTCCTAGTAACCATCGCCGTTTGCAAACTTACAGTTTTTCTCTAATATCAATTATAAATATTTTTCTTTATGTTTTTTTAATTTTTCTTATTTCCTTTAATTCTTTATTTTATTTCATTTCGTTCATACCGTCATGGGTTCGTACCGTCATGGGTTTTGAAATAGTCGGCTATACGGTCTATGAACTTTGTTTTTTCTAATTTACTCGTTTTCTATGTATAATTATTTAATATAATATAACTTGTAAAATATACATTTTACAAAAATAATAAAGTTGGTCTTGAAGACAACAAATTAATATAATACTTAATTATTTACAGACCAATAAAACCAAAACATAACATTATGTTATTTTATTTATATTTTTAATTTCTTTTTTATTTATTTAAGATTTTTAAGAATGAATGAGCTTAACACCGGTAAATAAGAATAGTTATTCAATTATTGTTTTATTAATTGGGTAAAAGCTGAAAGGAAGGAAACATTTACTGTCATATTACGATGATACCATTTCGAAAACAGCCACGTCATCATGTTTTTTCATCGTGTTTTTTTTATTTCCATCAGGTTTCACCGAGGATTAAACTCAGGCCAGACTACTGAAATCACAATGGCCTTACCATTGGGCTATTATGTTCTATTTGCTCTCTTTGCTTATTTCTGTTTTACCCGATTTAAACACTTTCGCACAAATTTTTTTATTTGTTTTAAATTTTTATATTATTTTAATATTTTACTTTTTTGTTTAAATTTTTTATTTATTTTTAAATAATTTTGTTTATTTTTTATTGAAATTAATGTGTTATTATTATAATTATTTTGGTCTATTCTTAATTATTATATGTTGTTATATTTTAGTGTATTTTTTATAGCTGTTTTGTTTGTTTTGATTTGTTCTCATTTTTTTGTTTGGTTTAGTTCCGTTTTACTTTGTTTTGTGTATAATATTTTTTTTAATTTTGTCGTATTAAAATTTTTTTTTTTTTTTTGTTCAATTTGGATTCATTTGTTTTGTTTTGTTTTGATTCTGCTTGTTTGGTTTTTTTTGTGTTTATTAAAACATTATTTGTGATTTATATTGTGCGTTGTTTTGTATTTTGTGTTCCGTATTTGATGGTTTGTGTTGTATTTGTCTTAAGATGGCATGGATTGACATTTAAACTAGCGTGCTTTCTTTTTGTATTTGCTTTTGTTGTTGTTCTGACTATTGTTACTATTTTTCTTTTTTTCCGTATTTTTAATTCCCTCTCTTAATTACAATTAATTTTTTATGAGTTGTTGTTGTACTTATTGCATGTTTAAGTGCTACTTTTTCTTGCTTCTGCTGTTTTGCTTTATATTGTTATATTTCTGCGCTTATTGTTTTGTATCTTTTTGTTGCTATTGTCAGTGGTTGTTGTTGATTTACCACACTGACTGTTGTCAACTTCAGCTGAAGCAAATCATTTTGTCTTCTATTGTCAAGATCGATTGTAGACTCATCATCGTCAGCATCGCAAAAAATTATTTACCTCGTTAGTGGCAAGAACAAAAAAATGTTTCGTCTTTGTTGTACCATTTAATATCCAACTGGGCTTGTCACCTCAGCCAACAACAATCCACCGCAGCAGCTAGTCAAACAGCTATTTCAGTCAACAAGCAGCGCACCACCCAGCCACTTGTCAAGCATTAATCGTTGTTGCTGCCAACAAATTAAGTGCTGGGTTTATCCAAATACCTTGTCTCTCTATCTGATTGTCCGTCTGTTTATGGTCTATTAATACTTGAACTTTTTTCTGTTGCGCATCACTGTTTCTTGTTTAACGTACGAAGAAGTACAAAAAACTAAACATAGAAAACAACAACACAAAGTTATTGATGTCACATCATTATAACAACGTCAATATGTCAAAGAATTAGAATAAATTAGCATAACACACCTGAAAGAGCGAGGTAGAGTGCATGTGTGCATATGTATCTTAAGCGCCTCGAGGTGTTTTCATTTAAACTTTTTATTTTCCTCCCAACTTCTTTAGCGCACCAATTCATTCAGTATTTTACCAGTTTATAGCGCTACAACTACACACAAATAACCGATCACACTTATGTAGATTTACGACGAAGCTGATATGTTCATTTGTTGTAGCTGTAGCGGAAGATTAGCAATATGATAACTTTGTATAATTTTGTGAGTATGTTTACTGTTTCAATGTAGTCACACAAGGCACCAACAGCTGCTGGACCGCTTAAAACTCTATTGCTGGTAGCTATTGCTTGTTTGTTGTCATATGATTAGCTGCCTATGTGTTGCGCCAATGAAAGATGTACATATCTATGTCAGTATACATTTGTGGTATACCCCAGTAGAGCGTTCAAAACATAGTTACTTGTTAGGTTATCAGTCTGCGATATTCACGATGTCTCAAAAAAAAATTATTATATCCCGACTTTTTTAGGAAAGAATAAAAGTGCGGCCCTATAACTATGGAACGGCACATCCAAATAAAACAATTTTTTTTTACACTGAATCAGGTGTAATCAAATTTCAACGCAATTATCTTTTAGCGTTTTCATTTGCGCGTCATGCTCCTCTTGATTTTCCCTACAAATTGGCCGGCCGGAACCTACATGTTTTATGCCGACTCCGAACGGCATCGGCAAGGCAGATGAGTTTTCATGGCAGAAATACACCCGGAGCGCTTGCCAAACTCTGCCGAGGGGCGACCCCGCTTAGAAAAATTTTCTTCTAATTGAAGAACCTTATTTCTAAAATTTTGATGTTGCTTTCCCCGGGGTGTGAACCCAGGGCATACGGTGTGGTTGGCGGAACATGCTACCATCACACCACGGTGGCCGACGAATAGAACATAAATGGCTACCCCATGAATCAGCTGATTCTTACAAGCGCGCTGACAATAATAACAAAAATTCATTAGCAATTATTTCCTCCATTTCAATTTTCTGTGGTACAAATTTGTGAAGTTACGGAAATTGTCACGATCAGCTGGTTTTGCAGGATTACACTGCCACACTGTCATTTTATGCAGGGTAAAAGTGTAACTCTTTTGCGTTGCGAGCAGGTAACAAATGTCTCAAAAGAACGAAATACCCTGTAAAGGCGTTATCTTCTTTTAAGAATGGGACAAAAAATATTAACAACCCTTGCGCAGCGAACAAAAAGCGTAATACTTTTGCCAGAAAAAAACGATATTAATTGGATAAAACCTTGCGGCCGAAAAACAGCCTTTCGTATACTTCTGTTGAAATGAAATATTTGAAACTCTTTTGTTTTAAGTTTTATTTTTTGTTTTGTTTTGTTTTGTTTTGTTTTGTTTTGTTTTGTTTTGTTTTGTTTTGTTTTGTTTTGTTTTGTTTTGTTTTGTTTTGTTTTGTTTTGTTTTGTTTTGTTTTTTTTTGTTTTGTTTTGTGTTGTTTTGTTTTGTTTTGTTTTGTTTTGATTTGTTTTGTTTTGTTTTGTTTTGTTTTGTTTTGTTTTGTTTTGTTTTGTTTTGTTTTGTTTTGTTTTGTTTTATTTTGTTTTGTTTTGTTTTGTTTTGTTTTGTTTTGTTTTGTTTTGTTTTGTTTTGTTTTGTTTTTTTTTGTTTTGTTTTGTTTTGTTTTGTTTTGTTTTGTTTTGTTTTGTTTTGTTTTATTTTGTTTTATTTTGTTTTGTTTTGTTTTGTTTTGTTTTGTTTTGTTTTGTTTTGTTTTGTTTTGTTTTGTTTTGTTTTGTTTTGTTTTGTTTTGTTTTGTTTTGTTTTGTTTTGTTTTGTTTTGTTTTGTTTTGTTTTGTTTTGTTTTGTTTTGTTTTGTTTTGTTTTGTTTTGTTTTGTTTTGTTTTGTTTTGTTTTGTTTTGTTTTGTTTTGTTTTATTTTGTTTTGTTTTGTTTTGTTTTGTTTTGTTTTGTTTTGTTTTGTTTTGTTTTGTTTTGTTTTGTTTTGTTTTGTTTTGTTTTGTTTTGTTTTGTTTTGTTTTTTTTTTATTTTGTTTTGTTTTGTTTTGTTTTGTTTTGTTTTGTTTTGTTTTGTTTTGTTTTGTTTTGATTTGTTTTGTTTTGTTTTGTTTTGTTTTGTTTTGTTTTGTTTTGTTTTGTTTTGTTTTGTTTTGTTTTGTTTTGTTTTGTTTTGTTTTGTTTTGTTTTGTTTTGTTTTGTTTTGTTTTTTTTTGTTTTGTTTTGTTTTGTTTTGTTTTGTTTTGCTTTTGTTATACTCAGCTGAGCAGAGCTCACAGTGTATATAAACTTTGTTCGCATAACGGTAATCCGTAACGGCATAAACTAATCGAATGAATCAAAATGATCTGGGCAAAAAAAGAAATTCATTTAGCCATGTCCGTCCGTCCGTCCGTCCGTAAACACGATAACTTGAGTAAATTTTGAGTTATCTTGATGAAATTTGGTATGTAGGTTCCTGGGCACACATCTCAGATCGCTATTTCGCGCCAAATTTTTTCGATATCCAAAATTTCGAAAAATCGAAAAAGTGCGATAATTCATTACCAAAGACGGCTAAAGCAATGAAACTTGGTAGGTGGGTCGACCTTATGACACAGAATAAAAAATTTGTAAAATTTTGGACAATTGGCGTGGCACCGCCCACTTTAGAAAGAAAGTAATTTCAAAGTTTTGCAAGCTGTAATTTGGCAGTCGTTGAAGATATCATGATGAACTTTGGCAGGAACGTTACTCCTATTACTGTATGTATGCTAAGGACAAATTAGCAAAATCGGATTACGAACACTCCCAATTAAAAAAAAAAAAATTTTTAAGTAAAATTTTTACAAAAAATTGAATAACTTCACAGTACATAAGTAAATTATGGCAACATTCAACTCCAGTAATGATATGGTGCAACAAAATACAAAACTAAAAGAAAATTTCAAAATGGGCGTGGCTCCGTCGTTTTTCATTTAATTCGTCTAGAATACTTTTAATGCCATAAATCGAACAAAAATTTACCAATCCTTTTGAAATTTGGTAGGGGCATAGAATTTATGACGTTAACTATTTTCTGTGAAAATGGGTGAAATCGCTAGAAGCCACGCCCAGTTTTTATACACAGTCGTCCGTCTGTCCTCCCGCTCGGCCGTTGACACGATAACTTGAGAAAAAAGCGACATATCTTTACTAAACTTAGTTCACATACTTATCTGAAACTCACTTTATCTTGGTATAAAAAATGGCCGAAATCCGACTATGACCACGCCCATTTTTTCGATATCGAAAATTACGAAAAATGAAAAAAATGCCATAATTCTAAACCAAATATGAAAAAAGGGATGAAACATGGTAATTGGGTTGGTTTATTGACACAAAATATAACTTTAGAAAAAACTTTGTAAAATGGGTGTGACACCTACCATATTAAGTAGAAGAAAATGAAAAAGCCTTTTCTCCCGGGACTGGGAGTCGAACGCGCATTCCTACGATAGTTGAAATGGTTATAAACGCATTCAGCTACGTCATGCCTTAGTTGTTGTAAATTTTTCCCAAATTATTAAATAAATTATAAAATTAAAAATTGCTTGAAATAAATTTTTTCATACATTTAGAGCAATACGGGCAATCCTCGGTTAACTCATATAAGTAAACAACATTTGGTTAATTCGTATTAGTTCTATACATAGAACAAAAACAACAACAAATACCAAGTTTCTCTGAAAACCGCCTTACAAACATGCATAACTTCAACACATAACTACATACGAATTTTGTGATGTGTGGAAGATAATATATGCGAAAGAAGGCAATTGGGAAAAACTTTACAACAACTAAGGCATGACGTAGCTCAATGCATTTATAACCATTTCAACTATCGTAGGAGTGCGGGTTCGACTCCCACTCCCGGGAGGAAAGGCTTTGAAGAGATTTACAAAGTATAATCGAAACAGCTGCCGCCTTGTCCGCCCTGATGTCACTATGTTTAAATTGTTACCAAATTATTAACTAAATTATAAAATTAAAAATTTCTTGAAATAAATATTTTCATACATCTAAAGCGATACGGGCAATCCCCGGTTAACTGATATAAGTAGAAAATGAAAAAGTTCTGCAGGGCGAAATCAAACGCCCTTGGAATCTTGGCAGGAATACTGTTCTTGGTATTACATATATAAATAATTTAGCAGTATCCGACAGATGATGTTCTGGGTCACCCTGGTCCACATTTTGATCGATATCTCGAAAACGCCTTCACATAAACAACTAAGGGACACTCCCTTTTAAAACCCTCATTAATACCTTTAATTTGATACCCATACCGTACAAACACATTCTAGAGTCACCCCTGGTCCACCTTTATGGCGATATCTCGAAAAGGCGTCCACCTATAGAACTAAGGCCCACTCCCTTTTAAAATACTTTTTAATACCTTCCATTTGAAACCCATGTCACACAAACACATTCCATAGTTACCTTCTATTTGAAACCCATGTCATACAAACACATTCCAGGGTTACCCTGGGTTAATTTTGATAAATGGTGATTTTCCCTTATTTTGTCTCCAAAGCTCTCAGTTGAGTATGTAATGTTCGGTTACACCCGAACTTAGCCTTCCTTACTTGTTCTGTTTGTGACTATTTTATTTTGGCCTTACAAGTGATATCACAAAGAAATAACAGACCTTTCTGTGTTGAGTCTATCCAGCTTACTGCTCACTGGGTTACCAAAGTTTTGCCGGTTGGGCACATGTATACTCATGTACATAGACTTTGAGATCATTCGTTTAATTCAAATATTTGCATTTCAACAATGGCAACAACCCACGCAATTCTTCAAATTCGCAGCTGGTTTGATTTGGCTGGTGGTTCGTCGCTTGCTTGCAAGGTTGTCTAACAGGCATATCTGGCGTATTGGCGCGTTTTTACATTTATGACTACAACAACAACAATCAGTAAAAACAAACAATATTTACAATAGCTTATATATGATTTTATGTTTATTTTTTTTTTTTTTCCTGTACAATCTGATATTTTTATGTAAGAAGCGATTATCAAATTCTAATGCTAATGCTAAATAATCTGCACCGTTGTGTGGCATTTTACATTTTTCGTTGACACGAAGAGCGATTTATCAATGCTCGATTAATTTAAATCTTGTTTGTGAATTTTGTAAGAAATACTTGTGTGAGCCACTAAAACATTTCACAGACTCAAACAAGAGTCTTAATTGAAATAAATAATACCACAATTATTTACGTTTCACGAATTCCATTTGCGTGGGGGTTTTTTTAATCGTCTGAAGCGACACGCTGCGTATAATTAATTGGAAAAAAAGTTCACTATAATTTTTAATTTTAAATACATAGAGAATTGTCAAAACTCTCAGTGAGCATAGGAGCTTTTTGTCTATTTGACAGCTATAATAACGTCTTAAGATCTTAATATAGTGGCCATGGTCGCGCGAAGCGTCGTCACTTTAATTTACTTTGGTTCTGAAAAGTTATGATTTTCAATTTAGAGCTAGTTATCATCCTATATCTCAATGTCGTATTAAATGGGTATTCTTTTACTATTATACAAATATGCGTAATAGTTAATTGATGATACCGTTTTGTGTCTCTGTTCTCCGCTGATGGAACTAATAAACAAATACAGGTCGCTATAACCCCCGAAGAGGTTATTTGTGTCGTGCTCTTTTTAATTTTTCCTACAAATTTACCCTTCGGGACCTACATGTTTTACGCCGAATCTGTCAACGGTAATTTGCTTAATGTAATAGCAGATTCAATTCCATACATCATATGCGGCGAATAGTCATATGCGGAAAAGTTTGAACCAACAACACCACGACAAACCATTTTGTTTGGCGAAAAAAAGGCAGTTGATTTGCGACTCACACAATAGCACGTTTTGCAGCTGCAGCACTGAATTTGCAATCATTCGTGGCAATGCTGTGCGTACTGCATAAATTCATAAAATTTATTCTGGTATATTTCAGAAATTGATGGGCTTGTAAGTAGTAAATGAAGAAATATTTAAAATAAGTTGCAGTTTAAAACGTCCAGTAGTATCCGAGATTACCTCGTTCAAAAACTTAAGACTTTGATTTATAATATGTTTAGAAGACGAAAGTAGCACATCACCACATGCCCTATCTAAATTTTTTTTTTTTTTTTTTAAATACTCTCTCGGAGAATTTGTTTGAAGGGCGTTTTATGTCAAGTAAAAAAAAAGTCTTCCAGAGTTTGTTCAACGAACATTTTTTCTCAATATGTTTTCAAAAACAGGTTGTCTTGGAAATAAATTCTGAAATAATAGCGCGTTCTAAAAAAAAAGAAACTTAGATACAGCGTTATGGGACCGTGCTCTTAGCCGTATATGCTATTTCTCTGATACACCATCTTGAGTTTGTATACAGCGAAGGTCCTCATAACAGTGCTTTTGGGCGATAAAGGGAGATACCTGCGTATAGAAGCGTATACCAAGGAGTGTTTGAGAACTTATTACAAGTATACCACAAATTGAGATATCCCGAGACTAGCTTCGGTAGTATTTTTAAACGGTTTTATTTAGCTTGAGTTGACATGCAGGCCGCACGGCCGTTGTGAACGAATCTTGTAATTGAAATTTAAGTAACTTCCCGATAAGCTACAACCTTGAAACTTGGAATATAGTTCAGAACCCGATGACAATGCAATAATAAGAAAAAAATCGGCGCTAGGTGGCGCATGGATCGAGATATTCACAAAAATCGTATTTGTGGTCCGATTTGGCTCATATTTGGAACACATAATACATGCAAGAATAAAAAGCGACTTATGAAAAAAAATCGCCGCTAGGTGGCACAAGGATCGAGATATTCACAAAAATCGTATTTGTGGTCCGACTTGGCTCATGCTTGGAACACATAATACATACAAGAATAGAAAGCGACCTATCAAAAAAAATCGCCGCTAGGTGGCGCAAGGATCGAGATATTCACAAAAATCGTATTTGTGGTCCGATTTGAACACGTAATACATACATCAAGAGAAAGCGACCTATGATGCCCGATTTGGCTCATATTTGGAACAAATATTGCATACAGTCCAGTAGAAGTGACATCAAAATATTTTGGAGTTGGAGGAGGGACAAGCATACGTGGCGCAGAGTCGAGTAAAGTCTTTGGAAGGATTATGTATTGAGGACTTAGGTTGTAACAAATTGTCAGGAAAGAGTCCTTGTAATAATGAGTCACTAAATGAACTAAATAGCGTGAGAAATAATAGGCAATTAAATAAAGACTAAAAACTTGCAAATAAAATAATTTAAAAAAAATTTTTAATTAAACGGTTTTATTGAAAACAATACTTACATGAAGTAATAATAATACGAAAAGCTAGAAAATAATTAGGTAGGTCCTAGGTACTAGTCATCACACTCCTTATCAATCTAGGGCGTTGATCAGACAATTAAATAAAAGCGTTGGACGCGTCATATTTCTATTGATAGTCATAAGTAAAACCAACTGAACCTTAATCAGGTTATGCTACGCCTCACATTTTTAGAAATTTCACGCGCCCAACGCTTTTATTTAATTGTCTGATCAACGCCCTAGATTGATAAGGAGTGTGATGACTAGTACCTAGGACCTACCTAATTATTTTCTAGCTTTTGGTATTATTATTATTTCATGTAAGTATAGTTTTCAATAAAACCGTTTAACTTAAAATTTTTTTTTAAATTATTTTATTTGCTAATGGATCCAAGAGTTTGTGTACTACAGTCAGCTAGAATAAAGTCAGGCGGACACTTTTTTCGGAGCCGCAAAAATAGTTGAAATCCATTAAATTTGTTTTGTCCAAGCGTCCACCATCACTAGTCGACTTCTCATATGGTACTGCAAACCATAGCGACTAATCGTGCTTTTATCGATTTGAGTATGCCATTGATGAGCTTTTGTGAAAGAAACAAAGATTTGGCACAGCATTTTCTGCTTCTTTACGTATATCATTGACAGTTTCGCGAGCTGACAGCATTACGACACACGCATCGGTCTCTATGAAGATCCAAAATTTAGTGTTGAGTTCCATTTTCTTATTTCGCTCAAAATTGCTTGTCCGAGGAGCACTC